>NC_139607.1:19487290-20184623 GCF_964270895.1 Podarcis filfolensis
CTATTTATACTTAATTCCTTATAACCTTTCTACTAAAGCCATATAACTTCATTCCAACATTTTCTAACATTCATTAATTTTACAGTATTTCTGTAAATAGTCTTTAAACTTTTTCCAGTCTTCTTCCACCGACTCTTCTCCCTGGTCTCGGATTCTGCCAGTCATTTCTGCCAGTTCCATATAGTCCATCAACTTCATCTGCCATTCTTCCCGGGTGGGTAAATCTTGTGTCTTCCAATACTTCGCGATGAGTATTCTTGCTGCTGTTGTTGCACACATAAAAAAAGTTCTATCCTTCTTTGGCACCAATTGGCCGACCATGCCCAGGAGAAAGGCCTCTGGTTTCTTCAGGAAGGTATATTTGAATACCTTTTTCATTTCATTATAAATCATCTCCCAGAATGTCTTAATCCTTGGGCATGTCCACCAAAGGTGAAAGAATGTACCTTCAGTCTCATTACATTTCCAACATGCATCTGTATCTCTATACATAAATTGTACAATACTGTACTTGCTCTGTAGACAAGTGGCATGATACTGCTTCAAATGTATATAGCACAGGTGGAATCTACTGTCTCCTCCATGAGAGGTCTGGATGGTAGAAACACGAGAACAGGCATTTTTGGCAGTGACTCCCCATTTGTGGAATGCTCTCCCCAGGGATGTTCAGCTGATGCCTTCATTATACACCTTTTGGCGCCAGGTGAAAACGTTCCTCTTGAACCAGGCCTTTGGCTGATTAACACCTGATGCCCTATTAAAATGTGTTGTGGAAGGGGGGATAATTGGGCTGTCTTCATTTTTGTTTTTGTTATATATTTTCTGTTTTTTTTATATTGTGCATTTATGTTGTGAACCGCCGAGATCTATGTGTATACGGCAGTATACAAATTTTATACATAATAATTAAATAATAAAAATAATATTTTCAGTAGGGAATGACAGCTAACAATCCATTGGGCTATGCTATGGTGCATTTAACCCTAGTAATCAACGTGGTTTGTGATTAAATGTTCCAGTAAGTTGGTTGACTTCAGGGGTGCCGAGACTGGTAAGAACTCTTTCAAGGATCCCCTGGGTACATTACAACTGTGCACTCTGGTCGTCATAAACCTCCCTCCTTCATTGTTCTGATAACAAGCAAAGATGTGCCAAACACATTCTGGTCTATCTTTCTTACAAAGACACTGTGTATACACCCTGGTTTTACATATATGATTTTCCTTTGCATTTTCCACTTCATTTCACACCTTGCTTAAGACTGCAATCAACTAAATTACCCTTCTCTGACGTGTAGCCTTAAGAGGACAGATGTTTGGATGTAAAGCGCAAACTTGTTTTGTGAGTGTTCCTCCACATTGAGCTAATGGCTTGTTTCCAATATAATCCATTCATGTAAAATGCAAATAATATATATACATACATATGTGTGTGTGTGTATATATATATATATATATATATATATATATATATATATACACACCACAACAGATCTAATAGACCTCATTCATTTAAATAGGAGAACTAAGCATATATTCCATATATCTATGGAATCTACAGCACAATCTGATGTATGTTTACTGAGAAGTCCCGTTGTGTCCAATGGTGGTTATTCCAAAGGAGTGCACATAGGGATTGCTGCCCTACAGTACAATCCTATGCAAAGATTATTCAGAAGCAAATCCCACAGAGTCCAGTGGGGCTTAATCCCTAGTGTATTTAGGACTGCAAGCTTAGAAAGCTTATCATTGGCTGGATCATGCTCACAATTACATTCTCATCCCACCCTGCCTTTTAGGTAAAGGTAAACGTAAAGGACCCCTGGACTGTTACGTCCAGTCAAAGGCGACTATGGGGTTGTGGTGCTCATCTTGCTTTCAGGCCAAGGGAGCTGGCGTTTGTCCACAGACAGCTTTCTGGGTAATGTGGCTAGCATGACTAAACTGCTTCTGGCGCAACGGGACACTGTGACAGAAACCAGAGCGCACGGAAACGCTGTTTACCTTCCCGCTGCAGGGGTACCTATTTATCTACTTGCACTGGCATGCTTTTGAATTGCTAGGTTGGAAGGAGCTGGGACAGAACAATGGGAACTCACCACCATCACACAGATTTGAACCACCAACCTTCTGATCGGCAAACCCAAGAGGCTCAGTGTTTTAGACCACAGCACCAACTTTAAGCAGCTCTAAGAAGGAGGCATGGCTATCTCAAAATCTCTGACAATAGAGATTGATTGTAGCCCAGGTTATAGTTGACTGGGGCTTGGAAACCAGGCTTTAGCCTATCCTAGGAACAACAACAACAACAACGTCATTATTTATACCCCTCCCATCTAGCTGGGTTTCCCCAACCACTCTGGGTGGCTTCCAGCAGAAGATAAATACATAATAAAATGTCAAATGACTGCCTTCAGATGTCTTCTAAAAATTGTGTAGTTCTTTATCTCCTTGACATCTAATGGGAGGGTGTTCCACAGGGAGGGCACCAATCAGACATTCTGTCTGCTAACCAATGTTCTTCAACCTTGGGTCCCAAGATGTTATTGAACTGGAACTATTTCATCCCCCGTCAGCTTACCTAATGTTGAGGGATGATGGGAGTTGCTCTAACAACATCTGGGGCAAAAGCTTGAAGAACATTATGCCAGTCCACCCATGAGGCAAGGTGAGGCAATTGCCTCTGGAGGCAGGATCTACAGGAACATAAGTACAGCATGGTGGAAGCTTTTTTTTTTTTTTTTTTGTACATATCATGGCCTTTTGTTCACAGAATTACAGAGAAGGTGGTCTGCAGTTTGTTCATCCTGCTTCTTCCAAGTAACTTTATACTGTTAAAATCAATGGGATGGGGAGACAGAAGAGTCCTTGGGGCACCTCATAAGTACAGAGATCAAACCATTACATTAAATGACAGATCTGTGTTCTGTTCTGACTGAGGTCTGGTTCAATGGGATGAAAAGGGGGGGAAGCAAATTGTGGACTGAACCAAAATCCTCTTGACATCCCTGACAGGTCACCTAGTCAAGTCACCTAGTCACCGTCTTCCCCGCTGTGATGAGAGGTCCTATGTTTCTATGTAAATTATAGTAATTATTGCTAAATTTGCATCTTTGCATATAAATGAGCATATGCAAATAGGTGTCCTCTTTTGTCCTCATTTTTGGTGACGGATAAGTTGCTACCCCACTTCCGAGCATAACATGGACATAGCTGTCAACTTTTCCCTTTTCTTGCGAGGAATCCTATTCGAAATAAGGGAATTTCCCTTTAAAAAAAGGGAAACGTTGACAGCTATGAACATGGATGGGATTGCCCAGAATGAGGAAACAATTCTGTTTTGCTTTGAGTTATCTCTCCTCCTTTCCCAGCTTTTGCCAGCTGATGTTTGGAATGTGAAACAGATTTTCCCCTCATTTCAAATGTGTCCCAGATTTACATGTCTCAAAGATCTCAAAGGGTACAACAGGAAACGGATCCTAGCCCTATCTGGGAATCCCTGTTGCTGGATCTGTTTCTTTGTGAATAGCTATAGAGCTGGCTTTTATATCTCGATATATATTTGACACCTCTCCTTAATAGCAGATGGATTATCTTAAATTGAACTGGGCCTGTGTTAACATGAATTGTTTCTTGATTCAGCCATTGTCTTTTGAAAATGGCTTTTACTCATAATCAGCTGCCGAGCTTTAACAGCAGACTGCATGACATGTCCTGCCTTAGACATTCTCCGCTGTGCTAATTGGTTTGTAGATAAACACAACTCTGTTTTGAAGGAACTGATAACTTGGCAAAGTGTGGGATGGAACCAATTTATCTCAGTCAGGCAGCTTGGCTCACTAGCTTCTAAAGTGGAACGATGAACCAACTTGGCATTGCGCAGAAAGGTAAAAGAATAATGCATTGACTGGAACTGGAATTTTGAGCTAGATCTGAACACATTGATTCATATGTACTAAGGCTCTGCCTAGATACACTTATCTAGATATCTAGATGTAAGCCCAGGGCCTTTCTTTTCAGCTGGATCGTGCTGGAACGCAGTTCCAGCAGCTCTCCTCATGCTATGCCTCTGGCTCACGAGAAGACCAGGGCCATCTTACCCATAGGCACTAGGGGTGTGGGGCACCTGGGTGCTGGGCTCTCAGGGGCACCAGGCTGAGAGTCCTGGGCTGAGATTTGGAGTCCAGGGATTGGGAAGAGCCAACAGCCGCTGCAGAGTGGAGCAGAGCCCGTCAAGCGCCGCAGCTCTTCTGCTGTGGGCGAGCGAGGCACTGAGGCAGCAGGCCGGCTCCACCCTCCTGCACGCCTGGGATTGGAGGGTCAACAAGAGGCCCACCCAGTGCACACTGCTCACATGAGGCGCCCGGCTTCACTCAGTCTCTGCCGCCACCTTGGCCTCGACTGTTGGTGAGATAGGGCTCTGCTCCCCCCCCCCCCCCGACACCTGGCCCCGGCCTTGGTCTGCTGACTCTGATACCTCGGGCTCTGCTGTTGCCACTGAGACGGCTGGCCAGGGCAGCTCTGCTGTCCTGTCCTCATGCCTTGCTGGCCCGCCCTAAAAAAAGTCAACAACTTTGGGCTCCCCCCCCCAATTAAAGGTTGACAACTCTGGGCAACTTGGGGGGGCGCACCAGGCAGATCTTTGCACCCTGTGCACCGCATATGCTATATGTTTAAGATGGCTCTGGGAAATACTTTCCCTGGAGCGCAAAGAGGACATCGTCTATGAACTCTGGAGAGGGTCTTCTCATGAGGCAGAGGTGCAGCGTGGCTTCAACCTCCTTCAGCCTCCTTTCCCTGCCTCAGCTCTGCAAGCCACCCTGCCTCTCCAGCTTGCACATGCAAGCAGAAGGGACAGGGCAACTTGCAGAGCTGACTCACAGAGATGAAGCTTCTCTGTGCATCTGCTCTGCTCGTCCACAAAGCAGCCCTCCCCTTTCCACTAGTGCAGAAGCAGGAGGGACAGGGAAGCGTTCCTGCACCTTTTTTTTCTAGGAAAAATAAAAAGCACCGTGTAAGCGCTTTTTAGCACAGTGGCACTTATTTCCAAGTAAGGAAATGCAAACCATATAGCAGAGTATTGCCACAAATGTTTTTAACCCTTAGTTAATCCTGTGGGATATTTACAACATCTAACGGGAAAGAATGGAATCTTTAGCCACAGGAATGATCTCTACCCGTGCAACTCAGCAGCTTTGGTAAACATGGCAAAAATATATCTGATTGCACCTGTCCCCTCAGGTGGATGTGACTGAAGTCATATTTTGTATGCATTTTGATTTGGTCTGTTGGAGATTTGCATCCAGTGTTTCAAACATTGACCTTAATACCTGTGAAGGCATAGTGCATGGAGCATGCCTACCGTCTCAGAGAAGACTGTTGTCTCGTTAATACTGTCTCCTGCAGAGTTGAAAAGGAAAGATGCCTGCAATTCCGGCAAGTGTTTTCAGTTTAACAAAGTCAACAGGATCCGCATTCTTCTATCAGCATGTCCGTGGCACCGCTGTTAAGAGATGGTGTCGGCATTTCCATTATAAATAATGGAACAGTTTCTTGCAAAGGGAGAACACATTATGGTTGCCTAATAAAGGAACGGTTTCTGCCATGTGCCCTTTCAGACTAAAAGGAGCGTAAGATTGGGCTGTACTAAATGCTTGTCAATTTCAATATTGGGGCAAAAATAGACATTTGAGAAGGGCCAGTCTCCTTTCTGCAAATTCCCTTCCCTTTTATAATGTGCTCACTAGGGATAGGGCCCCTTCCTCCTTAATGAAAAAACACACACTGTGCCTCATTTTGTGCTAACCCAGACCCAGGCTTGGGTCCATTCTCAAAATGTGTATTATTATTATTATTTTATTTTCATTTTCATTTCACTTTCAATTTGTATACACTCGTTCCTTGGAAGTCAAATGGAATCTGTTCCTGAAGTCTGTTCGACTTCCGAAACATTCAAAAACCAAATTGCGGCTTCTGATTGGCTGCAGGAAGCTTCTGCAACCAATCAGAAGCCACAGAAGCCCCATCAGATGTTCAGCTTCTCAAAATAGTTTGCAAACTGGAACAGACACTTCCTGGTTTGCGACGTTCAGGAGCCAAAACATTTGGGAACTAAGCTGTTTGGAAACCAAGGTATGACTGTACTGCCTTTCTATATTACTATACACAAGGCAGTTTACAGCAACCACGTATACAACAAATAGCACACACCTTTTAACAATCTGACCCAATGCAAAAAGTCACAATAAAACATAACTTTAAAATGGAATGACTTTCATAGAGTATTGGTGGATACTGAAGCCCAATGGGAAGACCAACTTAATATACTCCTCAATTTGGAATCTAATAAGAGAAATGACTGGATATTTGTTATCTCTGGAGCCAAAAATATCTCTGTTGGTTTACTAAAAGAACTGGAATATAGATAAGGGCAAACCTTTTTACTGCTGCTGCAGCAAAAAAAGCAAAAATCCTAATTGCTCTATCAGTTTCAGAAAGGTATAACAAAACGAGGATTATTATAGCAATGTCTAAATTAACATGTTGTAGGAGAGTGCTGGAATGATAATTTTCAGGATAATAGACATTCCTACAACCCTTTTGCATTATTGTAATTATAATAATGTGTGTGTGTACTTGCTAATTCTATTGATGTATACATTAAGTAAAGGGATAATTAAATGGAAATAAAGAGCAAGTTTTACACATTCTTAATTGCAAATGAATGTTTCCCAGTACATCGAAACAAACTAAGCCTGGGCTATTTCATGTTTCAACTTAAAATCTCATTGCTAACGACACTTCTGATGTAATTTCTACATCTCATTTTGTGATATTTAGCTGTTTATCTCCAAAACCCAAGGAAGTATGCAGCAACTGGTTAAAGTATCAATCTCTTTCAGGTGCCAGTACAAATATCATTGTAACTGTGGGTTGTGAAGGGGGAAAGTGGCGGTGGGAGTTTTATGATATTGGAAAAGACGGTGCCAATCTTTGTTGGCGACACTCATTATCCTTGAATATGCCATGCTGTTATGGGGAACATCTATCATCAGAAAGGCTGAGGTTGGTTCCCTTAAGAGAGATCTTCCAGCATCTCTTGTAACAATACCAAAGCAAAGTGTGAAACTCAGATATTTATTACAGCCTACATAGTAAACCAGAAGATAATGGATCTTGTTTTATACACAGCCACACAACTGTATCCATAAACTGTACAATAAACTAAATCTACAGGAGTGCTGCAGCTCATTATAATTTCTTCTTCTGGTGTTACAGTTCCCTAGAGGAAACTATGTTTGATGTAAGCAGCGAAGCCTACTCAGTAACTTCTATAACACTATACATTTCAACACCTATGGCTTTTAAGAATAGGTCGAACATTAGAACACATAATTATAATTTCTTATAAAATACCCATTATGGTGTAAAGAAATACATTACTACATTTTTAAGGATTGATTCACTTATTGTAAAACTCCTATACTGGAGTCACCTGTATGGGAATTGATGCCTTATCCTCTAGGAGAATGCTATGTGATGAGGATGATGACAATAACGATGGCGATGACGATGATGATGACGACAATGACACATTCATGCACACTTACCAGGTAGTTTCTGTCTGTGCCTTTTCCTCTTTGCATAATCTGCTGCTTATAAATCACTGTGATACACATATGGGGAAAATATAAGGGGCTATAGCAGGCATAGGCAAACTTGGTTCTCCAGATGTTTTGGGACTACAATTCCCATCATCCCTAGCTAACAGGACTAGTGGTCAGGGATGATGGGAACTGTAGTCCCAAAACACCTGGAGGGCCAAGTTTGCCCATGCCTGAGCTACAGCTTCACCATACATACTCATCCACTGATTTACAAGCATGTAGTAGCAGCTGGTGTGGTGGGGCAGAAACTAGGTTTGCCATACATCCAGGTTTTCCCTGACATGTCCTCTTTAGGAGGGGCCAGCATGACCCTCTGGGAAGATTTGTGCAATTTACATGAAATGTCAATTGGTGTGTTTGTTTGTTTGTTTGTTTGTTTTTTATTTTGGGGGGGCCGCGCTAGGCCTGGCAGCATTTCTGCCGACCGTCAGGCCTTGCATGGACCTCTGGCCTCCCATCGTCCAGAGACGCAGAATCTCGTGAGCAGAAGGCCTAAGACACGCAAAGGTAAGAGAGGGAAAGGAAGGAGGGAGCGAACAGGTGGGCGAGGAAGGGGTCAGTGACAGGGAAGGAGGGAATGATGGAGATGTGGTGTGGTGTGGTGGGGTACCCTGAATGTGTCTGGGATTTTGTGCTTTGGAATATGGCAGCCCTAGCAGAAACACCCTCCATCGCTGACATCATTGTGGTTTACCTGGATGGGGCAGAGTGGCAGCAAGGTCAAGGCTCTGCAGACACACCAGCGTAACCAGTTCAGCATTCCTGCTGGCGCATCCGCAAAGCCCTGACCTTGCTGCTACCCTGCCCTGTCCAGGTAAGCTCAGCAACACCAGAGTTTGGAGGCCAGTTGTACAGTTCTAACCCACCATAGTGACTGCCACTCTGCAGGGTACACATTTTAAGTCATGGCATGTGACATTCTTGTGGGATGTGAAACACAAAAGCAGTCAAGTACAACATTCCTAGAGTGAACATGTTTACACACGGGGAGGAATGTTTGTCCAGCCAGCAGGTAAACTTTCTGTTTCCTTCTGGGCTGGGACAGACTTCCACTGCATGTGGTGGGCGTGGCCTCACCTGTGCAGGTAACAAAAGCATAGGACTGGCCGTCATCTCTCTCTCTATGACTACTTTCGTTGAAGAAGCAACATCTGCTTAGCCAAAGATGCTCTCCAGCCAAGAGAGGACAAAGGGACTGTCTCTTTATGAGATAGTTTCCAGGTGTATGTTACTTTTCTAAGATAAGTCTGCCTTCTGGGATCTGATTGTGAATAGAATGTGAGTGAGTAAACTCTTTTTATATAGAAGACTGCGTCGTGTCTTATCTTTTCTGAGGGAATAAGGGGAAAATACCAGAACAGTTATTATAGAGGCTTTAGCAAGCCTGAGCAAATGCATCCGCTAAGGGGGAATGTTACTCTGCTAAATTGTGAACTTGTTTACACAGTTTGGAAAGGCTATAATCAAACAATATATCCTCTCCTGCATCCCTGAACACTCCCACAATTCTTTTATATGTAAGTATGCACATTTTCTTGTTTGGGGATTGTTTAGCATGTGACGGTAGGATGGCAGAAATCTTTGCAAGTTTGTGCAGGGTCTTTCTGACCCTGATTTTGCAGCTGAGTGACATGGTCAATAGATATTGATCCAAGCCTGAAGCTCTGGGCAGCAGACCAAGCTTTGTGGCAGGTCTGGACTCAGACCTTCCATTATATTTCTTTCCCCAAGTGCCCCTTGTGATAGTTGAGGTAGAATCAACACATGATTGATTATCTCTGCTTGGAAAAGTCCCTTGGAAAATTCAAAGTGGAATGGGGTTCTGCTACTCCTTTTCCTTCTGTATGTCTTGGTGATACTAGAATTTTGGTGTGCATGCCTGCATGATGGAAGTGGGTGAGGGAAACAGGAAGTGGGATGGTTTCAAAGGGGGAGAGGAACAGGTTGTGGGATACTTAGGCCAGTTTTAGTTAAGTCAACATGAGAAGAAGTGGGAGAGTTATAGAAATGCAATGGTACCCCACCCTGTCCTACACACTTCAGGAACCAGTCCACCCACAAAGGAGGAACACTACACTGGAAGTCTAGTGTAACCAAGACACAAAACTGATAAGTATTTTTAATTGCATATGTCCTAACAGCCTTCTGGTACATTATGACCCCAACCCAAATCCTTCTTTAGCTGTGGTCAGATTGGAAGAGAGAAGTATCTTTTCCATGTGTGGTGTAGTGGTTAAGAGCGGTAGTCTCATAATCTGGTGAACCAGGTTCGCGTCTCCGCTCCTCCACATGCAGCTGCTGGGTGACCTTGGGCTAGTCACACTTCTCTGAAGTCTCTCAGCCCCACTCACCTCACAGAGTGTGTTGTGGGGGAGGAAGGGAAAGGAGAATGTTAGCTGCTTTGAGACTCCTTTGGGTAGTGATAAAGCGGGATATCAAATCCAAACTACTACTACTCCTCCATGGCAATGTCTGTTTTCTGGATTATCTTCTCCAGGGAGGTTTGCCATCCCAGCTCTGTCCTCTCCTTCTGGAAGTTAGTAAAGTGTGATGGGATGTTGAGCTGCTTGTGCGTAAAGTTCCTAGTCCCTCAGTGTTTGGCTAAGTCCACAAACCACTGTCTGTAACGGAGCTCCATAAGCATGGCTCCGTCAGTCGCTGGCAGAATCCGACAGTGGGCGTTTACGGAATTTCTTCCAGCATAACAGCTCCTTAACGGAAACACGTCTTCTGGACTCTCTACGTGACAATTTCCGGCGAGGAGTGGGTGTCCCTATAGGAGGTCCTGAAACCTCCTTGCTGTTCTCGCTGGAATTGTCTCTGAGCCATTCTTCTGACTCGCTTTCCCTTGGAGCTCTTTCTCGCCCCCTGCTGGTTCCCTCCTCCGCTGATAAGTCTCTCTCAACCTCTGGGAGCCCTTGCACCACCGGTTCTTCCGATGACAGTTCCCTGACATCCACCTCCCCTCCAGGGCCCCCTCCACCCCCTCCCCTCCCTTCCTCTACTGGAGGCGAGGGAGCAAAACCCCTGAAAGAACTTCCCTCATCTTCCGAAGTCTCGAACATTTTCCTCCACCGGTTGCTGTTTTGGGTTTCTAAGTACTCATCCTCCTCGGAATCTATTCCTTCTTCCCACTCAGACCCCGTGAATCCTCCCAATTCCTCCTCCTCATCGGTGGTGCCAAAGTACTCCCTCCGGAACCTCGCTACTGACTGAGGTTTCCTGGGGAACCTTTGATGGAACGCTTCGATCAAGACCTCGTCATTGACTTCCTCTGCCGTTACCCAGGTGTTTTCTGACTCCGGTTCCCCTTCCCACGCTACCAAATACTCCACCTGATTACCCTTCCACCTGAAGTTGAGGATTTCCGCCACATGGTTGCTGCTTTCCCTCTCTTCTAAGACTGGTCCCTGTGGGGAAACCCCTTCTTTCCCCCCCCTATACGGTGACAGTAATGACCTGTGGAATACTGGGTGCAGTTTCATGTGGTTCGGTAACCGGAGTCTGAAAGCTACGGGGTTAACCTGTTGAATGACCTCAAATGGTCCCAATCTTTTGGGTCTCAATTTCTTGCAACCCCCCTTGAACGGCAGTCCTTGGGTGGACAGCCACACCTGATCCCCCACCCTTATGGTTTCACCTTCCCTTCTGTTCTTGTCTGCCTGCTTCTTATATTGTTCTTTGGCCCTTTCTAAGTTGAGTTGGAGTTGACGATGGATCGCTTCCATTTCTTCTACAAAAAGTTCTGTGGCTGGGACGCTCCATCTCTCCCCTCCTCCCCCTGGAAATGCCCTGGGGTGGCACCCATAATTAGCCAAAAAGGGGCTCATCCCGGTGGACACATTCTCCGCATTATTGTAGGCAAATTCCGCCAGCGCCAACTTTTCCACCCAATCGTTCTCTCTGTCATTGACATAACACCTCAGGTATTGTTGGAGGATACCGTTTGCTCTTTCCGCCTGCCCGTTGGTTTCTGGGTGCCGGGCAGTCGAAAAATTGACCTCCACGTGCAGTAAGCTCATGAGCTTCCTCCAGAACCTGGACGTGAATTGTTTGCCCCGGTCTGAGACCACCCTCAAGGGGGCGCCATGCAGTCTAAAAATATGTTCTACAAACAATTTAGCTGTCTCTTCCGCCGTGACTGCATGTGAGCAAGCTACAAAGTGGCCCATCTTAGTTAACAGGTCTACTACTACCAGTATGGCGGTTTTCCCCTTGGATTTCGGCAGATCAGTCATAAAATCTATCGATACCGCCTCCCATGGCCTCTCTGGTGTGGGCAACGGTTCTAACAACCCCGCCGGCGCCCGCCTTTCTCCCTTGGCTCGCTGGCATTGGTCACACCCTCTTACATACTCCCTTACATCTTCCCTCACCCTGGGCCACCAAAATTCCCTGGTAACCAACCACATGGTTTTGTGTTGCCCAAAATGCCCTGCTGTAGGGCTGTCGTGCATCTGTTTGAGTACTCTCCCTCTCAATTCCCCTTCGGGTATATATAGTGCCCCTTTGTAATACAATACCCCGTTTCTTTCTTCAAAACCTCCGGAGTTTTCTCCCTCCCTCCTTAGACCTTGGAGCTTATTCTGGGTGTATTCATCATTCTGCGTCTCCTCTACCAGTTCCCTTTGCCCCACCAACGCCGCCCCACACACCCAGCGGTCCTCTGGGATGATATGTCTCTCTTCGGGTGCTCCCTCCCCCTCCAAATACTCTGGTTTGCGTGAGAGAGCGTCCACCCTGACGTTTTCTGGGCCTGGCACATAGCAAATTTCAAAATAAAATTTGGAGAACTCCTGTGCCCATCTCACTTGCCGTTGGTTGAGCACTCGTGCCGTTCTCCAGTACTCTAAATTCTTGTGGTCCGTGCATACTTGCACCTTGTGTTGTGCACCAATTAGTAAGTGTCTCCATTTCCGGAACGCTTCGTGAATGGCGAGTAGTTCTCGGTCATATACCGTGTAGTTCTTCTCGGATTTGTTTAACTTCCGCGAGAAGAAGGCACACGGTCTCCACTCCGACTTATCCTTCCCCGGCTGAAGAAGCACCGCCCCCACCGCCCGGTCTGATGCGTCAGTTTCCACTCTCATGGGTTTTTGTAAAGCCACGTGCAGGAGCTGTTCTTCCGAAGCGAAGGCCTTTTTCAATTCTTCGAATGCTTGCTCCGCTTCTGCCGTCCAAACAAATTTCTTCTTGCTGCTGAGACAGTCCGTGATGGGAGCCGTTAAATGGGCAAAGTTCTTGATGAACTTCCGATAAAAGTTACCAAACCCTAAGAATCTTTGCACATCTTTTTTCGTTTTCAGTGTCTTCCATTCCAGTACCGCCTGGACCTTGCCTGGATCCATGGCTAATCCCTTGTCTGACAAGCGGTACCCCAGGAATTCCACCTCCTTGGTGTGAAACTGACACTTCTCTAATTTCACCCACAGTTGGTTTGCTTGCAGTCGGCTCAACACTTCTCTGACGTCCTTTACATGCTGCTCCTCATTCTCTGAATAGACTAATACGTCATCTAGGAAGGCCACACAATTCTTGTAGAGCAGAGGTCCCAGGACGTGGTTCATGAACGATTGAAAACATGCTGAGCCTGCTTGTAATCCAAAGGGCATAACGAGATATTCGAAAGCCCCTAGAGGGGTGAACATCGTTGTCTTCCATTCATCCCCCTTCCTTATCCGTATCAGGTTGTATGCCCCCCTTAGGTCCAGTTTAGTGAAAATTTTTCCCTTCCTCACCCGGGTCAAAATGTCATCAATCCTGGGCATGGGGAAAGCCACTGGTTCCGACACTGCATTTATGCTCCGGAAGTCCACTACAAGTCTAGGTTTATCCGTGTTTTTTTTGTCCACAAAAAACACTGGGCTGCCCCCCACCGCTCTGGACTCTCTGATGAAACCTCTCTTCAGGTTTTTGTCAATAAACTCCCTCAACTCCTGCATTTCCCTGTCTGACATGGCATACAGCTTGCCCACAGGGAGCTGGGCTCCAGGGACTAGATTGATCTGGCAGTCAAAGGGTCTATGCGATGGTAGTTTGTCTGCTTCCCTTTCGCTGAAGACATTGCTCAGGTCAGCGTATTGTTTGGGCACCTTTCCTTTGTCCGTTACTTCTGTTCCTGCTAGAAAGGCTTTTGCCCCTTCTGGAGCCTTGCCCTCTTTGCAATGCTCTAGGCAATGTGCTGACCCAAAGGAGACCACTCTCTGATGCCAACCCACTAGCGGATCATGCAACGCTAGCCAGCTCATCCCCAAAATAATGGGAGCCCCTCCCAAGGTGGCCACATTGAACGCTATTCTTTCGGTGTGCCTGGCTACCCTCATTACCATTAGGACGGTCTGTAAGCTGACTTCTCCTCCCAACAGCTCTCTCCCATCGATCGTGGTCACCTGCAAGGGGTTGCTTAAAGGGATTGTCTGTATCTGGTGTTCGGCTGCAAACTCCTTGCTCATAAAATTACAGGAGCTGCCTGAGTCCAATAGCGCCCTTATCTTTAAGGGATGTCCGTTTGGCAGCTCTAGCAACACCTCTATCACTAGGGCTGGTCTCGGAGGTTCCGGCGTGGGCACTTTTACTGCTCCTTGGCCTGACTGCTGTGCCCTGATGGTGGCAGTCAGGCGCTGGCTTTTACTTGGTCCTGCCCTTCCTCCTCCTTCCCCCCAACAGCTCCTGCCATCCCTTGCCATTCCTTTCTTTGTGGACAGACTCTGGCAAAATGACCTGGCTGCTGGCAGAGATAACATTTCTTGGGGCTCTTCCCCTCCTTCTTCCGCCCTTCACTGGGATTTGAAACTGCCCGCGCGCGCGCTGTTCCAACTTCCATCGGCTCTGCAGGCGGGAAAGTTGGCTCCGGAATCTCTGGAATGCGGAAATCCCTCCAACGCTCCCCTTTCCCTTCCCGCTTCTCCAAGGCTCTAGCCTCCTGGCGTGCTCCAATGGTCAGCGCTGATTTGGTCAGCTGGTCCATAGACTCCGCCCTGGGTGCCCGGGAAAGTTCGTCTTTCACAGCCGAAGAAAGTCCCTCTTCGAAAAGCATTTGAATGGGTTCCGCTGACAGATCCCACCCCAATTTGTGTATCAACATAGTAAACTCAGTCCAGTACTCACGGACAGATCGGCTCCCCTGTTTACAAGCCATCAACTGTCTGCGCACCACTCCCTGTTCAATGTCGCTGGAAAACATCAGGTCCATGGCGCGAAAAAACTTCCATGCGTCTTTCAAGACTTCATTATGCCCTGCCATCAGGGGTCTAACCCATTCTCTCGCCCCCCCTTCGAGATGGCTAACCACAAACGCCACTCGCGATTCCTCGTCGGGAAAGTCATCAAACTGCAGATTAAGAGCATACTGCATCTCTGTCCTAAAGGCTTGATAGTTCCTGGGATCCCCCCCAAACTTCTGCACCAATCCTGGCATCTTTCTTGCTTGTGGGGGGGCCTTTGTCTTTTCTGCATCCTGAGCCCTCCTCTCATCGAGCCTTGCCGTTTGCAGTGCTAGCTGGACCTCCAACACCCGGTACCTTTCTTCCAGACTTGGACTGGCTCCAGCTCCTCCTGCTTCTCCGGTTCCGGCTGGGTTGCTCATGATGCCTCTCTGCACAAGCAGCTTTCAGGGACTGTCGGATTGCTGTGATGGGATGTTGAGCTGCTTGTGCGTAAAGTTCCTAGTCCCTCAGTGTTTGGCTAAGTCCACAAACCACTGTCTGTAACGGAGCTCCATAAGCATGGCTCCGTCAGTCGCTGGCAGAATCCGACAGTGGGCGTTTACGGAATTTCTTCCAGCATAACAGCTCCTTAACGGAAACACGTCTTCTGGACTCTCTACGTGACAATTTCCGGCGAGGAGTGGGTGTCCCTATAGGAGGTCCTGAAACCTCCTTGCTGTTCTCGCTGGAATTGTCTCTGAGCCATTCTTCTGACTCGCTTTCCCTTGGAGCTCTTTCTCACCCCCTGCTGGTTCCCTCCTCCGCTGATAAGTCTCTCTCAACCTCTGGGAGCCCTTGCACCACCGGTTCTTCCGATGACAGTTCCCTGACATCAAGACATGTTCATTTCACTTGCTATTTGGAAGATGCATTGCTGGTCTCCAGCTAAGCAGCAGGGAATCTGTAGCTGATATCTGGGTTCTTTTTTCCAATATCCATTTCAAAACAGTTGTTTTCAGTGTTGTGGATTTTGATTAGAAAGGATACCACTTTGATTTAAACAGGAATTTAGGGATACAATGTTTTATCTGTTGTGTGCTACTGCTTTTTGTTTTGTCGCAAACATTCCTAAAATCCATTGAATGAATGGATGGATGATATTAATTAATTCTTCTGGTTTTTCTCAACCAGAAAAGAAAATACAGTCTTAAAATATGAGACAGAAAGAACGCAATCCACACTATTGCCTTTCTGAGAAAGTTCCTGCCAGTGATTTATTCCTTTAATATACTTTCATAGTGTACTAATTCACAAACATTTCATTGAGAGAGAAACCCCACTAAAAGCCAGCATAACATATACATTTACATTTATAATTTGTGACTTATCTTAGCAACTTAACATTATTCTACTTTATGAGTTTATATCTGGACCTTTATTTTCCTGTGTAATTCAGTATGCAATATTCTTGTGTCTTTTTGTTTTCTGTTCTACCTAAATATTCAAATGTTAGCCATGCAAAACTATTGATTCCAAACAGTGGTGGCTGGTGTCCATTTGTGCTGGTGTAGAATAAAAGGTAAGGTAAAAGACCCCTGGGTGGTTAAATCCAGTCAAACTTGACTATGGGGTTCACCTCTCTCTCTCTCTCTCTCTCTCTCTCTCTCTCTCTCTCTCTCCCCCAATATAATATTTACCGTATTTTTCGCTCTATAAGACGCACCAGACCACAAGACGCACCTAGTTTTGGGAGGAGGAAAACAAGAAAAAAAAATATTCTGAATCTCAGAAACCAGAACAGCAAGGGGGATCGCTACACAGTGAAAGCAGCAATCCTTCTTGCTGTTCTGGCTTCTGAAATAGATGTGCAGCCTGCATTCGCTCCATCAGATGCATACACATTTCCCCTTACTTTTTAGGAGGGAAAAAGTGAGTCTTCTAGAGCAAAAAATACGGTATTTTTTTTAAAAATTCCTTTATAACAACCAAATAAAATCTCTTCATGGCATATATCTTTGCTCAAATTGAGCTTTGAATTCCTCCCTTTCCCCTCCCTGACTTCCATATGCAATCACATTTATCTTCGCGCTTCTAAATCACCTTATTTACCTTATCTCCGTACTTAATAGACTTACTTCTAACATTTATAAACAGGTATCCAATCATAACCTAACAAAATATTTCAAAACAATCCTGCAAATGTTTACAATGTTCGTTCATATAGTGTACAAATTTATCCCAGTCCTTTGCAAACAATTTGTCGTGCTGGTTTCGGATTTCCCCCGTCGGTCTTGCCAGTTGGCGTATTCAATCATCTTCGTCTGCCATTCTTCCAACGCTGGAAGTTCCGGCTGCTTCCATTTCTAGGCTAAAAGTATCCTTGCTGCCGTGGTAGCATACATAAATATATTTATGACTTTTGGAGAGAATTTCTTCACCTATTATCCCTAATAAAAAAGCCTCTGTTTTTTTACTAAAGGTATTTTTGAAAATCTTTTTCAGTTCATTATATATCATATCTCAGTAGGTTTTAATCTTAGGACACGTCCACCACATATGAAAGAAATTCCGTTCCTTCTCCTTCCATTTCCAACATACCTTATCTTGAGTTCTATACATTTTAGCTAGTTTAAAGGCAAAGGGACCCCTGACCATTAGGTCCAGTCATGGCCGACTCTGGGGTTGCGGCGCTCATCTCGCTTTACTAGCCGAGGGAGCTGGCATTTGTCCGGGTCATGTGGCCAGCATGACTAAGCCGCTTCTGGTGAACCAGAGCAGTGCATGGAGACGCCGTTTAGCTTCCCACCAGAGCGGTACCTATTTATCTACTTGCACTTTGACGTGCTTTCAAACTGCTAAGTTGGCAGGAGCAGGGACTGAGCAATGGGAGCTCACCCCGTCGCAGGGATTTGATCCGCCGACCTTCTGATTGGCAAGTCCTAGGCTCTGTGGTTTAACCCACAGCGCCACCCACATCTATACATTATAGCTAGTTTAGTCAGTGTCAAATACCACCTATACATCAGCTTCACTATATTTTCATTTAATGCCGTACATGCAGTGAATTTAATTGTTTTTGTCCATAATCTTTCCCACATCTCTAATTCAATATTGTGACCAAAATCTTGCGCCCATTTAATCATAACTGCCTTAACTTCTTCATCTTTAGTATGCCATTCTAGTAATAGCTTATACATTTTTGACAAAGTTTTCCTTTTACTTTCTAGCAACTCTTGGTCCCTGCTCCTGCCAACCTAGCAGTTCGAAAGCACGTCAAAGTGCAAGTAGATAAATAGGTACCGCTCCGATGGGAAGGTAAACGGCGTTTCCGTGCGCTGCTCTGGTTTGCCAGAAGCGGCTTAATCATGCTGGCCACATGACCCGGAAGCTGTACGCCAGCTCCCTCGGCCAATAAAGCGAGATAAGCGCCGTGACCCCAGAGTCAGTCATGACTGGACCTAATGGTCAGGTCCTAACTCTGTCTCTAGTTTGGATTTTGTAGTTATGGGGTGCAGCTCTCATCTCGCTTCATGCCAAGGGAGCTGGTATTAGTCCACAGACAGTTTTTGGGTCATGTGGCCAACATGACTAAACCTCTTATAGCACAACAGGATACAGAGACAAGTGCCAGAGTGCATGGAAACGCCGTTTACCTTCCCGCTGTAGTAGTACCTATTCACCTCCTCAGGCTGGTATGCTTTCGAACTGCTTGGTTGGTGGGAGCTAGGACAGAGCAATGGGAGCCCACCCTGTCGCGTGGACTCGAACCGTTGACCTTCCGATCGGCAAGCCCAGAGTCCACCACAACAGTTTCCATTATACCAGTGTTAACTAAAATGTTATACTGAGTGTGTACCAGTTTTTGAGGATTTCTTTATGTAAGAGCCTACATAGTATTAGGAAGTTTCAAGGCAAATTTTTGAAGTGTGTGTGTGTGTGAGAGAGAGAGAGAGAGAGAGAGAGAAAGAGAATGAATCAGAAGGGGGAGAACAGTTAAAAAGCTTTATTTTTTTAAAAAAAGATTAACATTTCATTTTGCAATCTCCTTGAAATCATTCTGTGACAAGGCAAGAAACCGCAGCAACCTAAGTAACCTCCCCCCACAAAGAAACTTCAAATGTGAAGAGATTGGATTAAAAAAAACCAAAAAGCAAAACAAAAACCCACCACCATTCTGCTTTTCTTAGCCCACATTGGAAGCAAAGGATAAGGACACTTGAGATGCTAATTTTCAGTTGGCATTTTAGTCATGTCTTGACAGAAAGTAGGGTTCCATACAGGACTGAGAAAACAATTCTGACATTTCCTAAACAATTGCTCACATTATCTTGCTTTGTAGGAGAAATGGAAATTTATGGAAATTTTTTAACTCAGATAATGAAGCACGACATTATGCCCTATCAAGGGGAACATGAAGTTTGCCTGAAAATATGAAATAGAAGTGCTGTAATTTGATGGAGCTTTTTAAAGTCCACTAGTTTTCCTACTTAATGTTTGACATTTTCATTTAAAATCTGTGAATGTATGAGAATCTGGGGTTTTTCCCCTCCCAAGGAAAAAGAAGAAGCCTTTTTATTACTATTTGTGTTAGGAGTGAGATGATTAATCACATCCAGCTTTCTTTATTAACTTACCAGGCCTATTTTTATACAGACACACAGTGCATCCTCATCACTCACCAGTTTTCAATTAAAATTGACTTTCCTTATTCACAAATATGACAATGTATGGATATCTTGCTTAATACTGCATGCATAAGACTGTTGTCACTTTAGGCCAGAAGGAAATACAGAAATAACTAAGGCCCAGTGTGGCAACTACCAAACTCCAAGTTTGATCCCATATCTTCTTAATATGGAAGTAGCCAGAATAGTGCCCTCCAGATAGTCATATCATATGTAAGGGAACAAATTGGACCCATTGCAGTATAGGGTAGAGGGTGTTGGATGAGGTTGAGCTGGTGGAAGCGAGTTTAAATCCCAGCTCAGCCATTGTAATCTTAAGAGTGGCCACTGTGATGCCCTCCACATGTTGTGAAACACAACTCCCATCCATCATGGCCAATGGTCAAGGATGGTAGATGCTCTATACATCAGGAGGGTACAATGATGCTATCTCTGCCTTAGTAATTTGCGAAGTTCTGATCGTATGGACAGATGGGAGGCAATGCTTATGTGGAAAGAAATGACTCAAGGTATAGAATCAATGAGTTCTTTGGTGATATGGTGTGGTCTAGTCATATCTCCTAAGGGTTCAGGAGATGACATGTGAATCAACATGGGAGGGAATGGAAGGTTCACTTGAAATCAATATATAGGACCTCAACCAAAGTGGCCATTGCTTTTGTGGATAATTATCCACAAAGGCTGCTAGCTACCACTGTCTCTATCTTGCATCAACCCTGTTCACTTTGACAAGCTGAATGTTGGCACAAGACTCCCCATACAAACAACTCCCCCCCCCCCAAAAAAGAGATAAGCCCAGTTTGATATGTTACTCTTTTCAAATGCCTAAGAAAAGCTGTTTAGGTGAGCAGTGAATCCAGGGGCAAAGTCACACAACCAGCTGAGTGACTGGGTAGTGGATTCACCCCTTTTCAACTTGCCCACCATTATTTCATGACTTCTGCATACAAAACATGTTTGCTCATTTATGTTACTTCTGTATTGCAACAGTCACTAACCTAATTTATTGTGTGCCTTGTTTTTAAAATGCTTTCCTTTCAAACGATTATGAGCAACTCAAGAGTAGTCTCTACAGTTTGCCAAGGGCATTTGTGATAAATGTCTACCAAGAGTACAAATCCACATCTCACCATTAAACTAGCTAAGTTTTGGACAGCATAACCCACAGGCACCAGCTGCTGCCTCCATGAGCTTCTCACATTTTGGTAAACACAATCAGCTTTCTTGTGACAAAATTTCCATCGCAGTTAACTCCAGTCATATTTCCAAGCCCAGGAGGCTAAGTGCCATTTATGACAACCATCCTACAATTGTCTGCTGAGCTGGCGCTGCTGAGTACATCCTGGGAAATGGGGTAACAAGCCGAAAATAGAGGATGTTCTACAGATTATGCAGCTCCCTCTGAGACTTCAACTTCAGAAAACTATTAGTCTGAAAGGCTAAAAATAATCTTCTTCTAAACATCAAAATTATTTTTCTTTTTCCAAGATGAAGTTGAGAAATTCTGCAGCATGCGGGCATAAATCACAATCCCAAATCTAAATGCATCCTGTCTGATTCATCTGTGGGCTACCTATTGATTTTCCAAATGAAGTTTGAATTTTCCCTAAGGATTTGATAGCCAAATTATCCTCATGGAACAGGAAGTTCAGGGCATGTACCAGTCACTAAGAAACATGTATCTCTTGGGCCATTATAGTGGTAAAGCAGATACTACAAAAGCCTTTTAAAGCAAAGCAAAGCAAAGCGAAACCCTCCCTAATTAATAGGGCTTCATAGACCAGAGATCTGCAGTGCCTTGTGTTTAATTAGTATATATGGTGCTGTGGGTTAAACCACAGAGCCTAGGACTTGCCAATCAGAAGGTTGGCGGTTCGAATCCCCGCGACGGGGTGAGATCCTGTTGCTCTGTCCCTGCTCCTGCCAACCTAGCAGTTCGAAAGACTAAGCACCAGAAGCAGCTTAGTCATGCTGGCCACATGACCCGGAAGCTGTATGCCAGCTCCCTCGGCCAATAAAGCGAGATGAGCGCCGCAACCCCAGAGTCGGTCACGACTGGATCTAATGTTCAGGGTCCCTTTACCTTTACCTTACACCCAAAAAGAGATGACATTGACCTATGGAAATGCCTCATCTCCCTTTCAGAATTGTTGCACTCTATAGAGTACATCTCTATGCTCTGCTTTTCATCTTCTCTTTTTAATCATATGTGCATGCATGCCCTTCATTCAACTACATGTGCAAGTACATCAGCAAGGCCATCTTACCCACAGGCGCTAGGGATGTGGGGCACATGGGCGCTGGGCTCTCAGGGGTGCCAGGCTGAGAGTCTGGGGCCTGAGAGTGGAGTGGTCGGAGCGCCACGACAGGCTCTTCTGCTGCAGTTCGGGGGCGACTGAGCCAGCAAGATGCTGAGGCGGCCAGCCGGCTCTGCCCTCCTGTGAGCCTGGGACTGGGCAAGCTGGGGGCGGGAGTGCTGGGCGAATCTTTGCACCCCAGTGCCGCATATGCTTAAGACAGCCCTGTACATCAGGACTGTATAACCTGAATATATATGTCATACATATGGCAGGGTGCAATAGTGCAAAAGGGGTAGATAGACTGCCTGGATTTGAAATGACTACATACAATTTATCCATGAAGTACCTAAATCAGAATAACCTGATTCCTTGTATATATTTTTAATATATCCTTTTCCAAGGATCTCAGTGCTTGTCATACCTGCAGGAGTGCTCAGGACATCAGTATTTTCATTGGAAAGTTTTGAAGGGTATGGACTAGGATGTTCCATTTTCATAGGTTAAAAACGTAAAGGTAAAGGACCCCTGACAGTTAAGTCCAGTCCCAAATGACTCTGAGGTTGCAGCGCTCATCTCAGTTTACTGGCCAAAGGAGCCGATGTTTGTCCGCAGAGAGTTTTTCTGGGTTATGTGGCCAGCATGACTAAGCCGCTTCTGGCGAACCAGAGCAGCACACAGAAACGCCGTTTACTTTCCCGCCAGAGCGGTACCTATTTATCTACTTGCACTTTGACGTGCTTTGAACTGCTAGGTTGGCAGGAGCAGGGACTGAACAACGGGAGCTCACCCTGTCACCGGGCTTCGAACTACCAACCTTCCGATCGGCAAGTCCTAGGCTCTGTGGTTTAGACCACAGCGCCACCCGGATCCCTTTTCATAGGTTACTTACAGAGCAATACCAGAACACACTTGGCCCAAGCACATCTTCACAGTTTTAAGTTCTAACAGAGACTGGAACCTCTCTGACAGTATAATACTTCAAACTTACAACTTCCTGCGCAACAGTTTTTCATTACTGAGTCATTTCTTCACTGGTTTTACATATGCATAACCACATTCCTAAGTCTTAAAACCGCCTTATATAGAAATTCAAACGTACTTCACTCCAAAGTGCCCTTTGCTTACGTTATTTCAGCTGACAAACATTATCTGAGTTATAACTAAATTAGGATGTATGGCACCACCGATTGACAAAGTAGATATTATTATCCTCCAGGGGGTATGAAAGGCATAGTGCATTATCCTTACAGCATGTTTAGAGAACAAGATTACTTATTTTAGCATTCAAACAGACAGCAATTTGAAAAGGTTGCGTGGTCTGAATCATTATTTTGTCAAGTAACTTCAGATCGCTAATTTCTTTAGGGAGTCCATCATCCTACACTTCTCCAGAGGGCAGTTTCCTTGACTGTGGAAGTATCTATCTGCTGTCAGCTTGCTTGCTTTCCCTATCAATTCTTAAAGCAAATGCACCAGACTAAAAAAGAAATAATGTATTTTCATTTTCAGAATGTATTCTGCTCATTTTGTAACTTTACTATTACAAAAAGAAAGGAGTTTTTTGGTAGATAACATGTCCCAAAGTGGTATTGTCACTATAAAAATGAGTAGCATCTAGCTGAGTTATACTAACGCCTAGTCATCTTCATAAACCTTCTCTGATAATGGCTAGCACCAAATATGAAGCCTCTAAGCTGTAACAGGTTGATATTCGACTCAAACTCATGTTGATAAATCAGTAGAGACATCTCTGAAATGATGGGGCTGTATATTTCTAAGGCTACTTTAGTTGCAGTGTGTTACTGTAACAGAAAAGGAAAGAGAACGTTGTGCTATTGAGTAGTGAGTCCTCTTACACGTACTTCAGCATCTCAGAAACACGTTTAGTTGAAGCAATTAATCAATCTGTCACAATGACATCACCCACTCTTTTAAGGAGATGTTTTAGTGATTTCTCACATTTGGAAAGAAGCTCCTGTCAGAACTAGTATGACTAGAAGGCTCTGTGAGTGAAAGTTGGTGTCTCTGATGCTAGAGGGTAAACATAATAGTTCGTTAGGGCTAAACTGACTGCAAAACACATTATATTGGGGGGGGGGGGAATCCACAAGGACCCCAAGCATAGATAAGTGGATGTAAGTCTTCCTAGCTCTAGCTGCCCATGAATACCAAAAGAGGACAAATTTCCAGTAATATAGCATCAAGTTCTTGAGCTCTCTATGGAATGAAGCAGTGGGGCTATGGGAAGTTCTTTTGATAATATAAATATATGCATGTGCAAATCCTATTGATCAATATTATTTATTACACTAATTCATTATGTAGAATATCCCTTTTATAAATGCAGCAATGATTCTAAAGTAGTAACACTTACGTAATAGTGAAGGAATAGTGCCTCTCCCCATAGTGTGCATGAAGTCAGAGGAACTGCTACTAACAGAGAGGACCATCTTGGTAATAGCACCCTCATTGTGCAACACTGTACCCACTGATGTGAGGCTGGCTCCAATATTCTCCATCTTTGGGTGTCAGCTGAAAACCTGTCTCTTCTGCCAGACCTTCTGAATATGTATTTTATGTATAGTGAAACAGTGATCAATATTTTGCTTGTCATCTTTTTCTATTGGTTGCTGTAACTGTATCTCATATTATATTGCATTATATGGTGGTGTTATCTGCCCTGAGCCCATCTTTGTTGAAGGGTGGGATAAAATTGTATAAAAACAAACAAATAGCCATGTTAATCACAGACTTTTTCCATATTTCTTATGATGTCATTAATCACAGACTTTCCCCATATTTCTTACAATGTCCTAATGTCTGTTTTAATTCCTTCAATTTCAACTTTTACTTATGCACCCACCGTAAGCGATTGGGAGAATATAATGCTACAGTGAAACAAAGCTGTGAAAATCTTCCTTTCTTCCATCCAATAAACTCACAAGAATTCTGTTGCTTTGGGAATTCTTTTTTAAAGCCTCTATTTTTAAAAGGTTTTATTTCCTTCTCCTGAATTTGTGTGAATCTAGGATATCTTGTTTTCAGACGGTTGCGTTGCACCATTAGTACACTACTTTTTTCAGAAGCTGAATGTAATTTGCATGAGAAATTATGGGGATACAGAGAGAGAACAGTGCATTGATTGAGTAATTAAAGGGGATATATCCAGCAGTTCAATCCATGTAGAAGTAAGTCACATTGAGTTTAAACAAAAAAAATTTTTTCCTTCCAGTAGCACCTTAAAGACCAACTAAGTTAGTTCTTGGTATGAGCTTTCGTGTACATGCACACTTCTTCAGATACACTTCTTCAGTGTATCTGAAGAAGTGTGCATGCACACGAAAGCTCATACCAAGAACTAACTTAGTTGGTCTTTAAGGTGCTACTGGAAGGAAAAAAAATTTTTTGTTTTGACTATGGCAGACCAACACGGCTACCTATCTGTAACATTGAGTTTAATTATGCTTATTCCCAGGAAGGTGTGTACTGGATTGCAGTCTTAAATTCATTATTTAGATGGCAGCTATATCAGAGAGAGAAAGAGAGAGAGAGAGAGATTTCCATTTCTGGTGTCTGTAGTGGTTATTTACTGCTTTTTGGTTTGAAGGCCCCCTGATCTTCAGGTCCAAGAGAAAAGGGCCAGGGAAGCTAAGATTGGTATCTCACTTGCCAGCCCTGCCATAGTCCTGCCCACTCTCTGCTTCCAAGATCACTAATTCAAGTGATAATACCAAATACGCGGATTTCCAGCCTCAATCCTTCTTATCCTATGTCTCAGTATGGAAACTAGTAAAATGTCACTTTTTTTCGTGCTTCATTGAGAAACAGGGGTGTTGCATCTCCCAGGAATGTATAATATGACTTTTTCAAGACCCATGACCCACTTTTAAACCAAACATGCATTTGGGGGACCATTTGTTGATCTTTCCCCATATATTTGCATGGTGGTAGTGCTTCTGTCATGGATCAGGTGACGACCCAGTAGTAAGTCCCAACTCACAGTTGAAGACCAGCGACCCAGATAATTTGCTATGTTACTCATGTTCACTTTTGCTAGTGAAGAAGGGCAATCCGTGTTCATAAGGCCTTTGAGGCTTTCAGCTTGTTTCAGTTGTTTACAGAATAATAGATGTGTTCACCTTTTGAGGCTTCCCATTGTAGCCTTTTCATTTTTTTCCACGTCAAAACCTGGAGTTCAAACAGGCTGGAAGGTAATGCAGAGTTACGTGAAGAGCACCATTTTTATATGTAGACAGAATGTACTATGCTGACCTTGGGTGCTTCTGTCCATGGAGACCTGGAATTGCCTCAGTGTTATTCAATGTCATTGCTGAAGGGACAAAGGAAAATTGCTTTCTCCCAGGCAGCTGAAAGACTCGTTTGTGCAGATGGGAAGAACAAATATATTGAGCTTTCAGAGCAGCCAACATGAGAAGAGTTTAACTGAGGTACAGGGTGCTTGTACAGCTGCTGTCCAAGGTGCTGAAACTAAGGCCAACAATTCTGTTGAGGTTGTTGCTATTTCTTTTCTCTTTTTTTACATTTGGAAGTACAGCTGTTGCTTAATCCTGCATTCAGAACAAAGTCATTTAATGGAAGTATTTGCTTAGCTTACAGCAGAAGAGCATTTTTGTAAACCGCTTTGAGGGGTTGTTGTTGTTACAATCAAGCAGTGTGTAAACTTTATGAACAAAATAAAATAAATAGATAAGAACATGTAGAACAAAAGCAGAAAGGGATAATAAGAAAGCAGTCTATCTAATATAATAATAATAATAATAATAATAATAATAATTTTTATTTATACCCCGCCCTCCCCAGCCAAGGCTGGGCTCAGGGCGGCTAACAAGCAATAATAAAAACAAGTTGAATGAATACTACTTAAAAACAAAATTAAAATACAACATTAAAATATTGAAACATTAAAATATTAAAATGTAGCCTCATTGCAGGAGGAGAAAGGAAAAGAAAAAAGAAAGAGAGGGAGGGAATCAAACTGGCTCCAAGCCAAAGGCCAGGTGGAACAACTCTGTCTTACAGGCCCTGCGGAAAGAAATCAGATCCTGCAGGGCCCTGGTCTCATGAGGCAGAGCGTTCCACCAGGCCGGAGCCAGAGTTGAAAAGGCCCTGGCTCTGGTTGAAGCCAATCTGACTTCCTTAGGGCCCGGGACCACAAGGGTGTTGCTATTTATGGACCCTGAGGCTCTCCGTGGGGCATACCAGGAGAGGCGGTCCCGTAATATGAAGATATTGACTGATACTGTGGTCATCTACATGAACAGCTTGGGAAAAGCTGTTCTGCAGCAGCTACTTTGCTCATTTCCTTGCACTTGACAATGTGTTGTACAGATATTCTGTTTGATAACGTCTTGTTCTAATAGGACAGCCTTCCCCAAGGTGATGCCCCTCCCCTCAAAAAAACCACAAGGCTACACCTCCCACTGACCCTAGTCAACATGACCAATCATCAATAGCGGTGGGAGTTGTGGTCCAAAACATTTTCAGGGTACCAGCTGGGGGAACGGTTGCTATAGAATGAAAACAAGGAAATCATATGTCTGTTTTAAGAAAAGTCATTATGGTTGCATAAGACAGGGGTGGGGAACCTTCAACCCATGGGCTTAATTAGACCCACCAGGCCTCCCCGTTTGGTCCATGAGGCATCATATATGATGTCAGGTGTACAGCAGGGAAAGATGGGGCTCAAACAAAAGGGGCTTTACAGGCAATACTGATCAGCTGAGCAGCGCTACTTGCAAAGGCCCCTCCCCAAGTCTCCAATCCACAACAACGTGTTTCCCTACACTTATTTTTATAAAAGTTTTGTATTCTTTGTAATTGGAAGGTACAACATGTAAGGGCACATACTACCTGTAGGCTTGCCAACTTGTACAGAATATGTCAACTTCATTAATTTGAATCATTTGGCAATCGTGCGTGCTGGGAAAAAAGCTAATGCGTGTTAGGAAGAAGCTGATGGGAAATTTTCCTGAGATATGTAATTTTGCCTCTGATGAATGGCCCCCAAAGCTAACATTTCCTAATGTTGAGCACATAATGTATCTGTGACATAGCACTTTTCGTTTTGTTCAGACTCTGAACATATATGTCACAGTGGTGAACAATCTATTTTCAAGATAATCAGTGTTACTCGATGAAATGGTCACCTTTGAATGTCAAGCTAATACACCAGGCAATACAAGAGCAGCTTTTCATCAAATTTGCACTCCGTTAGCTAATGTGGAGAATTACTTTTTCCTGTACTTGTGTCAAACTTGCTTCTCCCTCATTTCCCCATTACCAATAATTTCCTGTTGTTCTAATCATTATGCCTTTATCCCATACACCCAGTATCCTCCTATTTAGAGGTAAGCAAAGATTAAAGGACTCAGAATAAGAAGTGACAGAATATTAAAGGCAGCTGCCTGTCTTTGAATGTACTGGAGACAATGTTCTCTATTGAAAGGATGTAAATGGACTTCCTCTTAGAGCGCTAAATAAAGTTTCAGGAGGAGGGGGTGGGAACCCAAATTACAATGGATGGGCCAAATAATAGAAAATTGCTTCTAAATTGTACCAGGAAGCAAGCAGTTATATTGGTAGATTATGATGAAAAGCACAGAGTGAGTTGCACTAGGGACAGCTTTATTATTGATATGCCAGACTCTTTGTTGGATGCCCAGTAGTTATCAAAGCGATTGACACCTCTGCTTTTTGAAATACGTCAAGCTCAGATCAAGGACATCTCAATCCACCATTCTCTTGTCAACAACGGCTGTGCGAATGCTGCTGGGAAGCTCACAAGCAAATTACGAGGGCAAAGGCTCACCTCCCTGCAAGAGAGGGGAGTGGTTGTGGCCGGGAGCCGGACTCCGCCTCAAGCAGGAGGCGTTTGCCCCCTGCCTCCCACTCACCTGGCTGGTGCCCACGCCCTCGGCCAGGCACCCAACCAGGTGCCTTCAAGGGGGCGTGTACAGCAGCCTAAATTGCTGCGGTGCCAGCCTCCAGCCCTCACTTTTCATCGTCCCATCGCGAGTCATCAGCTAGGAGTCATCACAGTCATCACAGGGAAGAGCCACAAGGTTTGGAGTGGGGGGGGGCTGTGTGTGTGGAGGCTGCCTGGTTCCTGGCTTGCCTTTTAACTTTAGGAGGCTTGCGTGCGCTCATTGCTTTACTGCTTTTAAAAAACCAGGCATCCAGGTTTGCCTTGCTGTGTCCTCTTTTCCGTGTAAAAACCTACATTTAACCTTCTATTTCCCCCCACTCCTGGTGCTTGATTTGTTTGTGTGGTCTAAGTGTGAATTACCTTTCTTAAGCTGCAGCTTGTTCCCTTGCCCAGCACATGCCCCCAGCGAGGTCTGAGTGTGAGTGTGGCTCCGTCTTTCTTTCTCCCTCGTCTCCTCGCTTTCCTTCCCCTGCCTCTGCCTTGGTGGCTGTGCGTTTTATTTTAATTTTTGGCCAGGGTGCTTGTACGTTTTCCCCTCTATTGCCCTTGCCTGTCCGATTGCGTGGCTGGTCTGGGTGACTGAGTGGGTTTGCCTTACATTTTAATTTGTTGGCCAGGGTGCTTGTGCGTTTTCCCCCTCCACTGTCCTTGAGAGCCTGGATAGCTCAGTTGGTTAGAGCATGGTGCTGATAATGCCAAGGTTGCAAGTTCAATCCCTGTATGGGACAGCTGAATATTTCTGCATTGCTGGGGTTGGACTAGATGATCCTCAGGGTTCCTTTTCCTGTTCCTCTCTAATTTTAAGTTGTGTGTGTGTGTGCTTGCAGCGTGTGTTTGTGCCTGCCGTTTATTGATTTATTACTCTTCTAGCATGGGTTTAATTTACCCTGCCATCCCTTCCATTGGTACCACTTAAATCGGGAGCCCCCTGTAAAATTTTAAAGGCTGCCAGGGCTTGGAATAGACTGTGCGCTTAAACCTCACCCCTCTTGGTTTCTCTAAGCCACCCCCCCCCCTTCGCTTGATGTTTCGGGGAAGAAATAAGGCAGGGCTTGGGGTGGACAATTCAGGGTTTCTGATCAGGGAACCATTCCTCAGCACTGCACGTTTATACATTTAGAACCTTTGAAGGTGTGCCTTTGCCTGGTGACCAAGCCTTGTACCAGAATGATGGAGTTCATCTTTCAGACCAAGGGAATGACATTTGGTTAAATAGCATCATCAGCCGCATCAGGGATTGGTTACAGCTGTGAGGGTATTGGCGGCAAGCCCCTTTTGGGCTCGGGTGGCGGTTAGGCATTGGAATAATGTGTTGTGGTTTCGAAGGGCTAGGTGTGGCCATCGCCTGCGCCTTCAATTTTTGGGTATTCCGTTAAAGGAATCCGGCGGTCGTGTATTCTGTCCGATGCCTGCTTGGCGGGAGGCCATGGCACGACCCTCAGTGACATCAGGGGAGAGCTTATAGTTGGATTAGCATCAACAGGCTCCACCTACTGGTGAATAAACCCCCTTTGTTTTTTAGACTCACCCCTCTCCGAGTGGGTGGAGTCAGCTGACGTAATCCAATGCCTAAGCCAATACCTTTTCACTTGCTGTAATCAATAAAGTTGTGGCCTTTTCTTGCCCATTAACCTTATATCACGTGTCCTTGTGTTTCATTCCACTGCGCGGGGTTCGGGTCCTCGAACCACAACAGTCTGCTCTGTTTCTTTCTACCCTCCAAACATGGATAAGAGACACTGGCCAGCCCATTCTCCATGAATTTGTCTAATATTATTTTTCCCAAAAAACTGTCTAGTGGTTATCACCACAAGTTTGGGCAGTGTTTACTGAGTCCCATATTCATTACATCATGTTGAACTTTATCTCGTGAGTACTTTACTATAAATATGTTGAATTGGGTGTTCTCCAAAGGCAATTATGAATCTGCTAAATCTTTTTATTTTTCTCTCTCTCTACCCCTTCCTTGAACTGTGACAATTTATAATTTGGAATCTATGAACCTTTATTTGGGGAGGGGGTGACTTTAGGAGGTTTACTTATGGATCCACTCTGGGACTGGAAACTGTACATGCAAATAGTGCTTTGGGGAGCATTTACAGTGGCTAAATCTCTCCCACCCCAATTTGACATCTAAGCAAATGCATGGAGTTCCCATTACTTAAAAAGGACTTTGAATGAGTGTCCAACTGATGCCTACAGATGCTCAGATTTTACAGCCTTGACTAATCACTTGGAAGGATGGAGAGGTTGATCTGGACCATCAGATGTTACCAGCTGTTCAGCAGAGAGGTATGCATGCAGATTACCACTGCAGTTAAGTGACTTCAGATCAATACAATGAACTACAAATCTCATGGGATATTAGAGGAGTCAGTTATGTAAGTTTGTGAGCAAAAGCTCATATCTCGACAATGATATGATTTGGCAACAGTTCCCCCATTACCTTAATAATGGCCTCATTTTAATGGACTCTTAATCTCAAAATCAGTGAGGACTGCACTGCCTGTGCAAAGTTCATACATCAAGGGGATGCAGAGAAACATCACTGTTAGTTGCTCCATATGTATGCTGTCTTTCAGCAATTGACCAGACTTAGACAAATATTATTTACATTCACTTTGTCTAAAGTTATCTAATAGTGTGTGCTTCAACTTTTAGGACTGAGATAACTCACCTAACAGTGCACTCATATACAAGTTGGCTCAAAAAGTACAACTAATTGAGTTCAATGGGACTTACTCCCTGGTAAGTGTGCACAAGAATTCCATCTAATTTATATATAACCATGATGCAAAGAATTGCATTAAGGCACATTCTAGGAGCTAGATATCTGTCTTAATGGTTGGGCAAATATAGCCTTTTAAATATGTGATATACATATTTCACTAGATTAAGGTAGTAGGTAGGTAGCCGTGTTGGTCTGATGCAGTATATATATATATATATATATATATGGCTGATCGCCAAAGAATTGATGCTTTTGAATTATGGTGCTGGAGGAGACTCTTGAGAGTCCCATGGACTGCAAGAAGATCAAACCTATCCATTCTTAAGGAAATCAGCCCTGAGTGCGCACTGGAAGGACAGATCGTGAAGCTGAGGCTCCAATACTTTGGCCACCTCATGAGAAGAGAAGACTCCCTGGAAAAGACCCTGATGTTGGGAAAGATTGAGGGCACAAGAAGAAGGGGACGACAGAGGACGAGATGGTTGGACAGTGTTCTCGAAGCTACAAACATGAGTCTGACCAAATTGCAGGAGGCAGTGGAAGACAGGAGTGCCTGACGTGCTCTGGTCCATGGGGTCACGAAGAGTCAGAAACGACTAAACAACAACAACATATATATATATATATATATATATATATATATATATATATATATAGTTGCATGCACACAAAAGCTCATACCAAGAACAAACTTTGTTGGTCTCTAAGGTGCTACTGGACAATATATATATATCACAATCGTCTCAAGGCAATGTATAATAAATGTATAATAAAACAGCAAAGAAAAGTCAAACACATACATAAAACATACATTTAAACAAAACTAAAATAATACAAAATAGACACTCATAGCAAAGACTCATTTATCCAGCTAGGGTAACTCATCCAGCTTCAGAACACATCAGTTAGTTTGGAATTTCACTAAGTAAAATGTACTTTTTTTAAAAAAAGTGCTTTTGTAATACTTATGTTTACAACACAACCTTAATTTCTTGGTTCCCCTGCACCTTTTGAACATTTGCAACATTTGTTTGAGCCAGCCTCTTACCATGTGCACTTTAAAACAGAAGTCCATAAACAGTTGCTGGTTGTGAGCAGAACTATATATTAAGGTTACCAGATTTTTTTCAATGAATCCGGGGACACTTTTCAACTTCAGTAGGAATGATAGGATTTTGCCAGGGGACTGATTTGTAAATCCGGGGACTGTCCCCGGAAACGGGGACGTCTGGTAACCTTACTATAGATGCCACGCAGCAAGGATGCTACAGGGAACAATGAGCTGCTTATGGGACACTGTAGGAACAGAATAATGGCCAAGGTAGCCCTTCAGTCTGGTGCAACAGACTGATGGCATCCCTGTGTTGAGTTCTCTAACATATAGAATTGCTGACCTCATGTCCTGAACATCACATTGTTTTGGGTGTGCAGGTGCAGGGCTGTAGGTAAATTTGCAAACATTCAAATGCCCACCGAGTGGCCTATACATCAGGTGAGGCTGCTGATCACATGATTTGGTACCAACAATGTTTTAAAAAGTTCCTAAGTGAGAACTAAACCAAGAAGCATACAGGGAAACAGACCTGAGTATCCTGGAGGGCAGCAGAGGGGAGCATGGTGCCTGTCCATTCATAAAAGTTTTCTGTGTGCCATTAAAATGAATATATTCCTAACATCCAAGAAGCCGAGTTTATTAATAAAGGCAATTTCTTACTGAAAGTTCTATGCAGGAAAGTGACAAATATGCATATTCAGAGTGAGCGTCTCCATGGAAAACATAACTCAGCCTCCCTGCACACATATTTTATGCAGCATGTTTATGCAAAGCGAATGAGATACGGTTTGGGTGGGAGCAATAACTTTGATTTCACAGACTATGGTGTATGTTAAATGTCAGCCATAACTTTGCATTAATATATTTTGTGTTTCATTTATTATATTTTCAAAATAGGATGCCACATTCTCACGGAATGAAGGAGTCTACTGTTATGTTTTCTCACAAGAGGGCAATAAATTAAATTACTGCGGCTGCATCAAATGTGAGTTCTCTCTGACTCAAATGTGTGTGGTGTTCGGATGTGGCGAGCACACACCCTATCTTCTCAGCAAAGGGTGGCAGACATCAACTGGACATTTGAGTTAAGAGGGGAATCCTATTAGGGGGGACTCTCCTTTCTCTCTTTTAACCTATTAAAACAAAATGAGATTGAAATCCAAACTGACACATAAACAGCAGAAAACAAAACAAATCCAAGCTATGAAGTTCAGCCCACTAGGCAGAGGGGAAGCAGATGGGGGCTTTGCCTGTGGTCAATGGGAAAGGCAAGGAAATAGGGGTGTCACTTCAACCAAGGTTTTATCAGGAGTGGCACAATATTGTTACAAAAATTGGGTACCTGCCCCTCTCTCTGCCAAGCATTGGCAAGAGCCCATGAGGTTACATACAGGATCTGTGGTCCTTTGGAGAATTGAGACCAGGTGGAGACTGTTGTGGCTTTAAGGAATATGGTTTATTCACCTTTTAAACCTTCAGTTTTGCATGAAGGGAGTCCAGATCTTACAGCATGCTCCTTTCAAGAGGGGCTGGTACTCCACAGCAGCACAGGCAGCCTTCAGCCAGCCTGCCCAGTATGGATCTCAGCTCTTCTTCCTCCTTCTTCCCAGCAACCCTTGCTTGAAAACTCCCCTTTCCTGTCTCCTCAGACACACCTTGGTAACATCTGATTCCCCAGGCAAAGGATTCCTCTCCAATGGCCAATCAACCCCTTTTGTCATTTAAAAAATAATAATTTTAATTAAGTTTTCAAATTACAAATCTCAAAATAAACATTTTACATAATACCATATATGACTTCCCTCCTTCTCCTTCCATGGTTGCCTATCATTCCTGCATATTTCCTGTGTATTTTACTGTATTCCTGCATATTTCACTGGATTTTACTGTAGCCATTTTAGTCAGTTCTCCCATTTGACATCATTCAAATATTAATCACACTGTTGAATTTATCTTAATGCTGCCAGCATCATCAGCTGTACGCAGTTATTTTCCAAATACTCAGCAAAGATTTTCCACTCCTCTTTAAATAGATGCTCTCTTATTCTATATGTTGAACCTGCTAGTTCTGAAAATTCTGTCATCTTAAGTTGTCAGTCCTCCTTACTTGGGGCCTCCCTCATTTTCCATCTTTGGGCTAACAAAATTTGAGCTGTCATTGTTGCATACATAAATAACATTTTCCGACACCTGGGAACTTCAGTCCGAACTATTCCTAACAGAAAGGCCTACATTCTTTATGGAAACATTTAAACAACCAACACCTTTTGTCATGTTAACAGGTTTGCTCTTCACTAAGCCAGCCAGGCTGGTTTGCATAAGCCAGTCCAGAAATTATCTGCCTATGCAATTGCTTATGTGGGAGCAGCATCAGCAATATCTCATGTTCTGAGGCAGGGACAAGGGTGCTTCAAAACAAGGCATTCTGGGCAATACAACTCAGGAAATTTCCTGTACTGCCACAGCCTTGCTGGAAACAGTAGAAATTATTATTATTTTTTAATAGTTAAAAGTTTCAATTCATTTTAGTAACTTTAAAATTTTAAACTATATTTGAAAGATGATTTCTAGCCATGGCAGCAAAGCTGCACTGGTGCAGGCAATTTCCTGGGCTACCATTACATGACACCTTTGTCTTTTCTGGATTCAGTTTCAATTTATTGGCCTACAACCAGCCCATCACTGCCTTCAGGCACCAGTCTCGTACCCTCCAACATTTCTATGCTGAAAAATAGGGAAGTCCTATTCCTTAATAATACTAATAATGATATTAATATCCCGCACACCTGAATGGGATGCTCCAGCCACTCTGGGCAGCTTCCAACACATATAAAAACATAATAAAGTGTTCAACGGTTGTTGTTTTTTAAAAAACCTTCCCTATACAAGCTGCCTTCAGATATCTTCTAAAGTTTGTAATTTACTTCTCTCGTTGGCTCAGGAGTCACATAATTCCATACCCTCCAACATTGCTCCAATGAAAATAGGGACGTCCTAAGGAAAAGTGGGACATTCTGGGATCAAATCAGAAACCAAGACAGCTTCTGTAAATCCAGGACTGTCCCTTGAAAATAGGGAGACTTGGAGGGTCTGCAGTCTAGCAAAGAGAGATTTGAGTGTCCTCTCCATATTGGTGACACTTCTCTCCCAATCTCCTGATGGTACTCAACAGCATACCCTCCAACATTTCTCCGATGAAAATAGGGATGTCCCATTCCATAATGATAATTTGCCTGTTTATACCCCACACATCTTACTGGGTTGCCCCAGCCACTCTGGGCAGCTTCCAACATATATAAAAACATGATAAAACAGTAATCATTAAAATCCCTATTCAGGATTGCCTTCAGACGGCTCGGGGGTCGGATAGCTCCATACCCTCTAATATTTGTCCAATGAAAATAGGGACATCCTAAGAAGAAGTGGGACATTCCAGGATAAAATCTTACACCAGGACGGCTTCCCTAAATCAGGGACGTTCCTGGAAAATAGGGACACTTGGAGGATCTGTAACAGGTTACATTACTATCAAGAAAGTCTCCTATGAATATCTCAGTGATCTACGGGGTCTGCCCAACAGAAAGCAGAAAGCTTTGTGTGAACACAAACCCCCCAAACTGAAAAAAACTATTATGATATTGATGTAAAATGTAGTCAAAGCTCATCTGTTAACCACACTTTGCTTCTTCCAAAATGTGTCATTTGCAATTCATGTAGGTTTTTGGATCCCCTTCATTGTCAAGTAATTTAATAAGCATGTTTGCATTTGCTTAGGAATCTATTAACTGTTCTGCAATGTGTGCAGAAGCCTTCCTGGTAATATATGAAAATCACTGTGTGTGCTGTTTAAAAATGGTGGCCTTCTGATAATGCAGTGTAAGCAGCTTTGCACATTATTCTCTATGCAGTGGCCCACACAAGAATGCTCTAAGATTATAAGCAGTTGACTGTTGACATTGGAATTTTTCAGAAGTTTTTATATAGATGATAGCTAGCATGAGCTTCAAATTTTAAATATGTAATTCAATGTTGTTGTTTTTAATGTCAGAGCTAGACATCTGATTGCCAATTGAGGAGTGGAAGAAATCACAACATTTGTGGTTTATTTCGATCCTTTGGCATGAAACTGTGCAGAGGGAATATTTTCCTTTACAATCCGACAAATAAAAAGTAGCATTCAAGTTCCAGATCCCATCCTGTCAATGAGATAGAACAGCACGCAGCCTCTGCATCTTCTGGCCTGTTTCTCCACTAGCCATCTTTCTCGTTCTTATCTGCTGTAGCAAGTCATGGCAACAGCAGCCATGAATGAGGATCAAGCAGTACTTAAATCAAGCAGAACCTGGTCAGTATTATAGTACCCCTTGTAGTGAAACACTTGACACTGCAGAGCGGAGGTCCCAGTGCAGGTTCAACCCATTTCTTCCTCTTGACATCATCAGGCAATTAATGCCTCAAATTCTGGACCTAAGTCTTTTGCTGGACTACTGCTAGACTTTGGGTCTTGCCTGTACAGTTCCTTGTCTAGTTCTAGGTATCTAAGTCTATCAGCTTGCCAGTTCTTTATCTGCCAGACTGTCTTCTCACAGTCTGACAACTTCCAAATCTCCGTCTGCCTGCCTTTCTGCCTGCTCCCAACCTTCATTCTTCTTAGAACGTCCTTCAGTTGGTTTTCTCACTGCTGGTCTGTGGTCTGTTACTGGTCTGTATCAGTAACAGACAGTGCTGAGTCGCTGCTCAATCCAATGCTCCAGTGTCTTTATAGTGTGCCAGTTTCCCAACTACCTTTACACTGTTCCTCCAGGTAAAATCAGCAGTGACTCAGCTGTCAGAAGGTCATGCTTTTTGACATCTATATGGAGCCGCTAGGAGAGATCATCAGGGGGTTTGGGCTGGGTGTTCATCAGTATGCGGATGATACCCAGCTCTACCTCTCTTTTAAATCAGAACCAGTGAAAGCTGTGTAAGTGTCTGGAGGTTCTGTTGGGGGATGGATGGCGGCTAACAGATTGGGGTTGAATCCTGACAAGACAGAAGTACTGTTTTGGGGGGACAGGAGGAAGGCGGGTGTGGAGGACTCCCTGGTTCTGAATGGGGTAACTGTGCCCCTGAAGGACCAGGCGCACAGCCTGGGAGTCATTTTGGACTCACAACTGTCCATTGAGGTGCAGGTCAATTCTGTGTCCAGGGCAGCTGTCTACCAGCTCCATCTGGTACTCAGGCTGAGACCCTACCTGCCCGCAAACTGTCTTGCCAGAGTTGTGCATGCTCTGGTTATCTCCCTCTTGGACTACTGCAATGCGCTCTATGTTGGGCTACCTTTGAAGGTGACCCGGAAACGACAATTAATCCAGAATGCAGCAACTAGGCTAGTGACTGGGAGTGGCCGCTGAGACCACATAACACCGGTCTTGAAAGACCTACATTGGCTCCCAGTACGTTTCTGAGCACAATTTAAAGTGTTGGTGCTGACCTTTAAAGCCCTAAACGGCCTCGGCCCAGTATACCCGAAGGAGCGTCTCCACCCCCATTGTTCAGCCCAGACACTGAGGTCTAGTTCCGAGGGCCTTCTGGCAGTTCCCTCACTGCGAGAAGTGACGTTACAGGGAATCAGGCAGAGGGCCTTCTCGGTAGTGGCGCCCGTCCTGAGGAATGCCCTCCCATCAGGTGTCAAGGAAATAAACAATTATCTGACTTTTAGAAGACATCTGAAGGAAACCCTGTTTAGGGAAGTTTTAAATGTCTGATGTTTTATTGCATTTTTAATATTTTGTTGGAAGTCGCCCAGAGTGGCTGGGGAAACCCAGCCAGATGGGTGGGGTACAAATAATAAATTACTATTATTATTATTATTATTATTATTATTATTATTATTATTATTATTATATAGTAAGTGCCACCACCCTACCACATCACCTGCTACTGCCTTGAACTGACCCATCTCCTGTGGGTCTGCTGCAGTGCTTCACCTACACCATCCTGCTTCTGCCTTTGAATGCTTAAAGCAACAGACAGGATCTATGGTTTGCAGTCTGACCTCCCTAATAAATTGAGCTGTCCCAGAGCAGTCCCACAAACCAGGCTCCTTTACACTTCTAGACCCTCAGACTCAAGCGTAATACAAATATTGAACTGATTGCGCTTGCTGGGAATGATCTCAAGTAAAACACTGCAAGATTACTTGTGATTTTGTGGCACGGGTACACAGAATAAAGTCTAGAGAACAAGTCTCTGAAACTGCTTACATTGCATAATTACAAGGCAACCTTTATTAAAATAGCACACACAGTAATTTTGGGAAAAGCTTTGACTTCACTGAATGCAAATCACCATAGAACCCCATGTGGCTAGAGAACAGCTGACAGCTGAACTACTGATAACCCAGTCCTTAGAAATTACTTTTCCATGCACATCTCTTATTTATGGTAGCGGACCCCATCTCTTCCTTGGTAAGGTTTGCATAAACTCTATGTAGACAGTTGAAAGTGTCCATTTAACTTCCAAGGTGAAAAACAACAACAGCATTTCATCACTTTATACTTTGTGCCCTTCAAAATTCTGTTTTTCTCAATCTAAACCCATGCTTTTATACTGTATTTTATGCTGCTCCTATGTTGTATTCCAATTAAGTGTTTTAAATTTGTTGTTAGTCACCCTGAGCCCAGTTTTCTGAACTGGGAAGAACAGGGTATAAATAAAATAATTATTATTATTATTATTATTATTATTATTATTATTATTATTAACCACCAGCCATTCACTCTTTTCTCAATGGGTTGGCCTTTTCTGGTTATAAGAAAGCATACACTTTTGTTGGTGCAAAAGAAATGTTAAAAGGTAAAACTACATTGTTGTGGGGGGGGGCAGAGAGACATTATTTCAGTATACCTGAAGAAGTGTTTCCACCCCCACCGTTCAGGCTGGACACTAAGGTCCAGCTCTGAGGACCTTCTGGTGGTTCCCTCACTGCGAGAAGCGAAGTTACAGGGAACCAAACAGAGGGCCTTCTCAGTAGTGGCACCTGACCTATGGAACGCCCTCCCATCAGATGTCAAGGAAATAAACAACTATGTGTCTTTTAGAAGACATCTGAAGGCAACCCTGTTTACGGGAAGTTTTTAATGTTTGATGTTTTATTGTGTTTTTAATATTCTGTTGGGAGCCACCCAGAGTGGCTGGGGGAACCCAGCCAGATGGGTGGGGTATAAATAATAAATTGTTGTTGTTGTTGTTGTTATATAACCCTTGAATCAAGTCATGTTTTCACAACCCATAAGCTTTGCTTCAACTCCAACTCAGCGCTCACCCAGTCTTTCGCTTATTCCTGACCATTTCCCTATGTGGGAACTCAGTAATAGTGACAAAAATAGTGATCTGCAAAATACCACAGATTGGCTGCAATCCAGAGGCTGATGCACGTGAGTCTGTCTTCCAGTTGGACATACAGTTATCAGTAGAGGAAAACAGAAGGGTGTTTCTGTAATCAGCCTTCCCATCTCCCAAACCCTGTGACTTCTGTGACAATATTTGGAGACACAAAACACTGTGGATATCTGTTCCAAATGTATGCTCATATGAGCATGGATGCTGTCACATTAGTAATAGCATTTGAGTTTAGCTGACTATGTTATAATGCAAAATGTAAGAGTGGAATAATTCATCATGAAGATCATGGGGTTGTCACTGAAACTGGAAGCCTGCATCAAATTCTTCCTCCTGTCTCCTAATAATGTATCGTACTGGAAGCCTGTGACATGACAATATGATGTTGCTTCCCTCATGCCACTCCACATCACAGACTGCTATCACATCATGTGCTTCTATTATAAAAGGGAGGAGGGGAACTCAAGACAGGAATGATGCTTTTGGAGACAGCCTACTGTTCTTTGTCACATCTAGTTCTACTATGTTCAACTCACAGCTTTATTTTTTCTGGATCTTCTCTCTATATTCCTTCATCCCTAGAAAATGGTTCTCTGCCACCACAAACCTGCACATCTTTTAACAGTATCTTTGTCATTTGGCAACCTTTATTGGGGGCCATGTTCTTTTCTGCTCAACCTTTCTTGTACACATTTTCAGAGGCAGGCTGATAGTGTTAGCAGATTTAGATAATTAATGAATACTGAAACAACAACACAACAACAATTTATTTATACCCTGCCTATCTGGCTGGGTTTCCCCAGCCATTCTGGGTGGCTCCCAACAGAATATTAAAAACACAATAAAACATCAAACATCAAAAACTTCCCTAAACAGGGTTGCCTTCAGATGTCTTCCAAAAGTCAGATGGTTATTTCTTTCCTTGACATCTGATGGGAGGGCATTTCACAGGGCAGGCGCCACTACTGAGAAGGCCCTCTGCCTGGTTCCCTGTAACCTCACTTCTCGCAGTGAGGGAACCGCCAGAAGGCTCTTGGAGCTGGACCTCAGTGAACGATGGGGATGGAGAAGCTCCTTCAGGTATACTGGGCTGAGGCCATTTAGGGGTTTAATGGTCAGCACCAACACTTTGGATTGTGCTCAGAAACGTACATGGTTTGCCTTTGTGGGCTTAATGTTCAGATTTTTATAGGAATATTTTCAAAATTTTTGTTTGCACTGATTATATTGCTTAGAATGTATCAGCATCACCCATAATTAAAAGCATTGCTTGATTTTAAGTCCATGGGCATCAAGGAGTCAGGCAATGAATAAACAAACTAAACACGAGCTGGTGGGTACAGAACTTCCCATTCACATAATAAATGCAGCAGTAGCAATATTGAGAGTGAGTCCATGTCATTCCAGCATCATTAATTGTTTATTGGATCATAGAAAGGAGCTACTGGAAAGATTTAGATATACAGCAGAAGCACATGTGTATTATTGATTTACTTTATGGAGCAGTAGTAACAATATGAAACAGAACACTAGGGAGACAAATAGACAATGAATCAACTGGTATATGAATAGGATTGCAGAAAACTGTTATGAACCACAAGCAGACAATGAAAATGAGTAAGCCTTGAAAGGTCCATGCAAGGTTGCTTCGAGCCAAATAATATGTATACTCAAAATAATAACAATAAGGTAGCATTTGAACACCTTCAGGTACTGGCGAGCCAACTTAAATAAAATGTTGTGGGGGTCCAGTTAAGCTCTGCCCCACATAACTGATCACATGAAGCAGAGCACACACACCATTTGAATGAAAATGCCTATCAACTTTGTGGGGGCCTGGGCCCCTCAAATACTTTATTGTGGGGGACGAAGCTCCCATGGTGCCTAGAGTTGGTTCCTACGTTCAGGGATCTGTGTTTATCTTGTGAACTGCCCTGAGATCTCCCGATGAAGGGTGGTATATAAATTGAATGAAATATAAACATAAATATAAATATATAAAATATAAATACACACCTATTTGCAAATGCTCAAAACACTTCATACACATTAGCTTAGTAATCATTACAACATCTCTATAAGATAGACAAATATTTATATCCCCATATACAGTGGTACCTCAGGTTACATATGCTTCAGGTTACATACTCTTCAGGTTACAGACTCCGCTAACCCAAAAATAGTACCTCGGGTTCAGAACTTTGCTTCAGGATGAGAACAGAAATCGTGCTCCGGCGGCGCGGCAGCTGCATGAGGCCCCATTAGCTAAAGTGGTGCTTCAGGTTAAGAACAGTTTCAGGTTAAGAACGGACCTTCGGAACAAATTAAGTACTTAACCTGAGGTACCATTGTATATACCAGGCAGAATGAAGAGAGTAGCAATTTGCGTGTTCAGACCCAGAGACCTCCCCCCAAAATACACACTTGACTCAAATTTTACTTTTGGTTTTTGGCAGAATTTAGGCCACAACCTTATTGTTTACAGAAGGTGAGTGGTTGCAAAGGCTCTGGTTTGACTAGCTCCCTGCACCCTTGCAGGCAGCGCTGACCCAGGGCACCAGCATAGGTCAGCCAAGGGTGAACACCTGGGTAGGCAAACCGCTGTGAACAATGTTCACCACCCAGATGCCCCCCTGGACTCAGACATGGGCACAACCCCCTCTCAGGGGTAGACCAAACCCGTTGAGTCCCTGGATTCCTTTAACGGAATACCCTTCACATAGGGATGGCGAGACCATTCTCCCATCCCTATCACATGAACCAGTGCCTATCCCCAATCTTAGAAGTTGTGACAATTTGCTACGCGACAGGCGAAACTCAAATGGCACCAGCCAATCAGCCAAGTGGGGAAAATTCCTGCCTTGCCCCTGTCCCAACGACAAACAACACATGACAGCATAGCAAGGTCAATCGCAAAATGCCCTAAAATTAGGGAGAGGTGGGCAGGTGTTCCGAATTCAAGCACCGAAAGAGGAAACTCTGGGTCACGTGCATGGGCATAAATAGGTCCCTCGATCCATTTGGACTGTGCCCCATTGGCCGGATTGAACCCAACATTGAGGGACCTACCAATCAGGTGTTGTGGCTGTCCAATCTTACCCACCCACAACACAGGAGGTCGGTCTCCAGGTCTCACCACAACACGTGACCTCTTTTAGGGAGGACACGATTTGCCTAATATCTCTGAAAGTTTGTGCTTTTAGCTATTACACTGCAAATACAGACAAGTGAACCGTGATCATAGGCAGAACTTTCACCACAGATTACAGACCAAAACTTTCCTCTCCTCTCAGACCACACCAAAAGCTTCCCAAAGATAAGGGTAAAGGGACCCCTGACCATTAGGTCCAGTTGTGGCCAACTCTGGGGTTGCGGCACTCATCTCACTTTACTGGCCGAGGGAGCCGGCGTACAGCTTCTGGGTCATGTGGCCAGCATGACTAAGCCACTTCTGGCAAACCAGAGCAGCGCACAGAAACGCCGTTTACCTTCCTATTTATCTACTTGCACTTTTGACGTGCTTTTGAACTGCTAGGTTGGCAGGAGCTGGGACCGAGCAACGGGAGCTTACCCCATCACAGGGATTCGAACCGCCGACCTTCTGATCAGCAAGTCCTAGGCTCTGTGCTTTAACCCACAGCGCCACCTGCGTCCCTAGATTCCCAAAGATACTTGGGGTCAAATTTTAGCGAGTGGATCTACAGCGGGGGCCGATCACACACTCAGCTGAGTCAAAGGCCTGGCTTGAACTTGCATGTGCAATGCTTGGCAGTGCAAACTTGTACTTGTTTACTTGGAAGTAGCTTTCCCTGTGCTTAGTGGGGTTTACTCTCCTAAGACAGAGCAAACAATTAGGATTCCTTTCTGGTGTGGAAAAATCTGCAGTATGTGCTTTCCTCCAGTTTTCCTGGATCTGCATCCCTGCTCCCACATTCTCTTTTTAAAAAATGGTGTTACATTGAGCACTTTCCAGTCCTCAGGCATGAAGGTTGATCTGAGGGACAAGTTACCTATTTTTGTTAGCAGTATTCCATTTGAGTTCTTTGAGAACTCTCAGGTGTGCCACCCAGAGCCAAGGTTTTGTCTGTTTTTATTTATCTAGAAGCCCTAGACCAGACATCCCCAACCTGCCGCCCTCCAGATGTGTCAGCCTACAACTCCCATGATCCCTAGCTAACAGGACCAGTGGTCAGGGATGATGGGAATTGTAGTCCAAAACATCTGTAGGGCCGAAGGTTGGGGATGCCTGCTCTAGACCTTCATACGTTGTCAAGATTTGCTTCAGTTTCTCCAACTTCCTTCCTGCAAAAGTTAGTTCAGGTAGGAGGAACCAGAAGTGGCTTTGAGGCAGCACAACTGGTTCCCTCTGCCCCCCCCCCCAAGATGCAAGGACCAAAAGAGTGCCCATCTCATTCCCAAAGCCTTGTAAGCGCTGGGCTTTGGGAAGGAGACATGAGGGCTCTAACAGGGTCCTAGAGTCCTCCCTCTTCCTTTCCCAAAGCCTTGTTAGTGCTCTCCCAGCTTTAGGAAAGAGGAAGGAGAGCTTTAGGACCCTGGCAGAGTCTCGTGCTTCTTTCCCAAAGCCCAGCACCTCCCCTTTCAGGCTTCGGAAAGGTGGCACAATGGGGATGTGTGTCAAATTGTGCCTTCGCACAGGCAGCCATATTACCAAGGTCAGTGCCTGAAGGAACAGCCCTATGTATTCTATTGTGAAGACCCTGCAAATTATTTGTTCAGCTTCTCTGAAATCTCCTTCTCCTCCTTTAGTGCACCTTTGCCTCCCTTGTCATCCAAAGGTCCAATCACCGCCCAAGCTGGTTTCCTGCTGCTATTGTATTTAAATGTTTTTGTTCAGGGTGGTATTTATATTTTTAGCAAAGTGCTTTTCAAACTCTTTTTTAGCTTCCCTTATGGTCTGCTTGCATTTCTCTTGCGAACGTTGTGTTCCTTTTGGAATCTGCTCCACGCAGCATTACGCTGGTAAAGGCAAGAAAATACAGAGAGAGAATAATCTTTGGCACACCTAATAAGTGCCGTATTTTTCACTCTATAAGACACACCAGACCACAAGACGCACCTAGTTTTTGGAGGAGGAAAACAAGAAAAAAAATATTCTGAATCTCAGAAGCCAGAACAGCAAGAGGGATCGCTGCGCAGTGAAAGCAGCAATCCCTCTTGCTGTTCTGGCTTCTGGGATAGCTGCGCAGCCTGCATTCGCTCCATAAGACGCACACACATTTCCCCTTACTTTTTAGGAGGGAAAAAGTGAGTCTTATAGAGCAAAAAATACGGTACATTGGCCTCATACTGTAGACCTGTTGATCAAACTGCAGACCTGCTTTCCATCCTGATTACTGGTTCGACAGGATGAATGAGGAGGAGGGAGGCTTCACTGCAACATCTGGCCTGAATCAAAAGAAAATTGACACCCCTGTTGCCGAAAGGGAATTTTAGCCATCATACTTGACCGCCTTTCTCAAGCAAAAGGATTTAACAGTTTCCCCATTATAGCTGAGGTTAATGACCTTACTGCTTGATTGTGTGAAACCATTACCCTAAATAACCCGCTGTCATTTATTCTTATCACACCCTAGTCCTTGTTAGGTGATGAGCTAGCAAAAGAAGTATTATCCCTGATAGCAGAGCAGTGATAATGATTCCATGAAAACAAGTAATATTGAGGTTGCTGATTATTATTATGTGGGGGCTCCATAGGCCCTATCACATAAATTGATTGTGCACATTATCCCATAGATGTCTCATTTCAATCATCATACTCCGCACAACTAGTACTCAATGTCTATGCAACTTTTAAACTGCACTGAGTCAGCAACTTGCGCTCAGTTTACTTACGCAAATTGCAACCTCATGCAGTTGCGGGGAATAAAAAGCACTCTCTCACACACACACAGTTGTGTGAATTGGCTCAAGTTATAAGCAACAGGCTTAATTGTGTCTTCACTCTGTGTTGGATTGTATCTTTTAGGTATGCTTGCAAAACAGTTCCCTGGAGAGGCAAACTGCTCTTGGAGGATCGGAAGCCCCAAGCCTCGAACTCTTTCCAATTCTGCTTTTAAGAAACTCTTCTGTTCTAGCAAGTGCCTAAATGAATAGACATTATCTTCTCGAATGTATAGGCATGGCTACGTGTTTTAACATGGGCGTTCATGCTATCAAGTGTTTCCATTACTGTAGTGCATAGCAATCTTTGCGATTCTCCTTTGTATTGTGAAGAATACTGATGCATATGCAGTTCGCCCCGTCTCTTCCCCTTAACTGTATGCATGCTGAGGTTTACCTGCGTTTCTGCCCTCCCCCCTGCCTTTTTCTCCCCTTAAAATTCATGAGAACACCTTGCGGGAACAATATGACTAAAACGGGGTCAGCAGGATTCTATTGCATCTTGTTCATCTCCAGCAGGATTGTGAAGCCTCTTCCAATCAGCTCTTAACAGCCTTTGTGAGCAAAGCCTTCTGCCAGCTGACACCCACATTATAAAGTGAATGAGATTCGCAATGGGGAATCAATCGCAGAATCAAACCCTTACTTATCTCACCATCGCTGGGTGAACAGCATGGAGACTGGTGGATGTATGACAAGCCGAGGTAATGACTTCCTTCCAGGGGGGAAGAAACATCTCTAGCATTGTCTGGGAGTTCAGTGATAGTGAGGCCCCCCTACTCCCTAATGATTAACAGTTGAATTCATAGATTACTTTGAGATAGCACAGCACACTCTCCCAAATTAACATTTCACATATTACAGATCTGGCAGGAAAACAGATGAATATATTCCACATAACGCAGGGATGGGGAACCTTTGGCCTTCGAGATATTGCCGAAATACAAATCCCATCACCCCTAATACACATGGCCCAAGGGATGATAATTTAGCAACATCTGGAAGGCTCATGGGTCTCCACACCTGACATAGCAAGTCAAAAGGGCCGCTTAGGACCATTTCTCTCCCACTGGCTCAATTCTTGAGAATAGCAAGCACACACAGCTCTTCCCTGCTCACCTGGTCACCATTTCCAGTGGGACAGTTCAGTCACCACCTGTTGTTGTTTAGTCATTTAGTCGTGTCTGACTCTTTGTGACCCCATGGACCAGAGCACGCCAGGCACTTCTGTCTTCCTCTGCCTCCCACAGTTTGGTCAAACTCATGCTGGTAGCTTCGAGAACACTGTCCAACCATCTTGCCCTCTGTCATTCCCTTCTCCTTGTGCCCTCCATCTTTCCCAACATCAGGGTCTTTTCCAGGGAGTCTTCTCTTCTCATGAGGTGGCCAAAAGTCTTGGAGCCTCAGCTTCACAATCTGTCCTTCCAGTGAGCACTCAGGGCTGATTTCCTTAAGAATGGATAGGCTTGATCTTCTTGCAGTCCATGGGACTCTCAAGAGTCTCCTCCAGCACCATAATTCAAAAGCATCAATTCTTTGGCGATCAGCCTTCTTTATGGTCCAGCTCTCACTTTCATACATCACTACTGGGAAAACCACACCTACATTCCTACAAATTGCAGGGTTGATTTCAAAATGGTACTGATTTCCTGCCTAAATCAGGAAATCAGCTGTGATATTTGTGCGCACACACTGGGTGAACAGGAGGGACTGATGGAGAGAGTATCGATGGATCTATGGATTTCAGTTCTCTTGGTTTCTCATTTTGCCAATCTTATATCCAGTTCTCCACATTTATGCAGCAATTTGTGCTTAAACAAAAAACAACTCAGGAAAAGTCATCACCATTTTATTGCACATTTTTTCCTAACACCAGAAGTTCACTACAGGAGAATGTTTGTCTAAACAGCCTTATCTTCAGGCCAGCAGAATGCCAATGCAGATGAGGATTCTTGTATTCAACAGGGGGGGGTGTACTAGAGGAGATTTCTCCATACAATCAGAACTCGTACATGACTGGAGTTCCTGACCATATGGAGGACCATTCTCAAAGACAGCCAATTGCCTATTCAGGACTTAGCTCAGTGGGCAGGGGTCAGCAGCTAGAGCCAAGGCAGTGGGTGCAATGCCTGTCTTCCCTTTCAAGCTGTGGAGCTTCATACAAGTAGTTCTATGTGATGTGTAGAACTGCTCTGAGCTATATCAAACTAAAAGTGCCCTGGACTCCGGCCAGTCGCATAATCGTAACAGCTCTTCAAACTGTATGGCTGTTTCATTAATCAGACATTTCTAAAATAAAATTGTTCTTTTTCCTTTCTCTCTCTCTTCTTCTCCTCTGCAGTCTTTCTCCCTCTGTCCCCCACTTTAAAAGACAACAGTGAAGCTACCATATTCCACCCCGGATACACAGATGTACTTTATTTTCAAAATGCTTGCTAAACCCTTCAAGCAGACCTTCATATTGAGGCATAGGGTGCCATCTAGTGGAAATATGAAACTTAACCAAAGTGTTTCAAACACCATCTAGAATTAAATTGCAGAACACCTTTATGTTATTTTTATATGTTTCCCATGGATTGCCCCACTTTCTCCATGCCACAGGCGCCAGCTCATTCATGAGAGCACCTTCCGACATTTCTACTTAAGTAAGCTAATGATTCTATCAAATGCAGCAATCACGTGCACCACAGCTGCCTGTATTGCATTGACGCCTGAAGCAAGTCTGTTAGTAAACTGACTGTAATTATTACTACTTGGAATTGTGCACAAGTGAGCAAACATGAATACAGTGGTACCTCGGGTTACATACACTTCAGGTTACATATGCTTCAGGTTACAGACTCTGCTAACCCAGAAATAGTACCTCGGGTTAAGAACTTTGCTACAGGATGAGAACAGAAATTGTGCTCCGGTGGCGCGGCAACAGCAGTAGGCCCCATTAGCTAAAGTGGTGCTTCAGGTTAAGAACAGTTTCAGGTTAAGAACGGACCTCCAGAACGAATTAAGTTCTTAACCCGAGGTATCACCGTATGAATATGAAAATAAGTAGACAGATCTAGAACTTGTATAGTTAACTGAGGACTCTCTATAGATGTTGTTGAACTACAACTCCCATCAGCCACAGCCAGAATAGCCAACAGCCAGGGATTATGCAAACCATAGTTCAGTATCATCTAGAGCAGGGGTTGGCAAAAAAATTTAGCAGCGGGCCGATCCACTGTCCCTCGGACCTTGTGGCGGGCCGGAAAAGCAGCACCGGGGGGGGGGGAGCTGAAAGAAGAGGTGAGGCAGGCAAGTAGTCCTCTCCCCCTCCAGCCTCAGCTGCTGCGCTTACCTTTCCAGGGGCTGCCGCCACTGCCACTGCCGCCATCGCTGCTACCACTGCTTCTCATGGGTAGGCAGAGCAAGCTCATCCGCTCTGCTGTCTGGCCCACAGCAGCACCAGGGCAGCGGCAGAGGTGGCGGGAGGAAGAGGCTGAGCAGTGGCAGCTCTACCAATCAAATGCCATGCCTGGTTTACCTCAGCGTGGTGCAGGGACATCTCTGCCAATCAAACACCGCTGCGGTAAACCAGGCATGGTGTTTGAGTGGCAGAGCCTCGCCGCTCGGCCTTTTCCTCCCCTCGCCATCGCTGGGAGTCTCAGCTTCGCGGTGGGTTCTGGCTTCGTGGCACAGGCCGGATTTAGGACCCAGGTGGGTCTGATCCGGCCCGGGGACCATAGTTTGCCGACCCCTGATCTAGGGGGTCACAGATTAGCCAAAGCTGTGCCCTCCAGATGTTTCTGGAGCTCTCATGCTTGCTGGAAGTGATGGGAGTTAAAAGCTTGCTATGGTTTTCACAGTAGTGATGTATGGAAGTGAGAGCTGGACCATAAAGAAGGCTGACCGCCGAAGAATTGGTGCTTTTGAATTATGGTCTGGAGGAGACTCTTGAGAGTCCCATGGACTGCAAGAAGATCAAACCTATCCATACTTAAGGAAATCAGCCCTGAGTGCTCACTGGAAGGACAGATTGTGAAGCTGAGGCTCCAAGACTTTGGCCACCTCATGAGAAGAGAAGACTCCCTGGAAAAGACCCTGATGTTGGGAAAGATGGAGGGCACAAGGAGAAGGGGATGACAGAGGATAAGATGGTTGGATGGTGTTCTCAAAGCTACCAGCATGAGTCTGACCAAACTGTGGGAGGCAGTGGAAGACAGGAGTGCCTGGCGTGCTCTGGTCCATGCGGTCACGAAGAGTCGGACAAGACTAAACGACTAAACAACAACAAAAAAGCTTGCATTCACGCTATGAAGTGGTGCTACGATGCCACTTTAAACAGTCATGGCTTTCCCCAAAGAATTAGGGGAAATGTAGTTTGTTAAGGGTGCCAAGCTTAAATGAAATATTGCAGGACGCATGATTACCAGAGAAACTGAAGGAAGACCAAAAAGAGTAATTTGTTAAAATTTGTTAAAATTTGGATAGAATTGTATGATTGTTGGAAAATTAATAAAAATTTATTAAAAAATAAATATAAATGAAATATTGCAAGGGCCTAGGTAAGCCCTGCCCCGCATAACCGATCACATGATATGGTGCGCACACGCCATTCGATTGACAGCGCCCATCAACTTGGCAACGTCCCTGACCCCTCAAATATTTTATTGTGGGGGACAAAGACCCCACAGCCCCTAGGAGTTGGCTCTCATGGGGCTGAGAGTTGTAAGGATCCTCCAAATGCCCCTATTTTCCAGGGACAGTTCCAGATTTATAGAAGCTGTCCCAGCTTCTGATTTGATCCCAGAATGTCCCACTTTTCCTGAAGATAAAGGGAAAAGGGACCCCTGACTGTTAGGTCCAGTCACAGATGACTCTGGGGTTGTGGCACTCATCTCGCTTTACTGGCCAAGGGGGCCAGCGTGCAGCTTCCAGGTCATGTGGCCAGCATGACTAAGCTGCTTCTGGCGAACCAGAGGTGTGCACGGAAACACCATTTACCATCCCGCTGGAGTGGTACCTATTTATCTACTGGCACTTTTATGTGCTTTCAACTGCTAGGCTGACAGGAAAAGGGGCAGAGCAAAGGGAGCTCACCCCGTCGTGGGGGTTCGAACCGCTGACCTTCTGACTGGCAAGCCCTAGGCTCTGTGGTTTAGACCACAACACCACCTGCACCCCTCAGCACTTTTCCTTAGGATGTTGCTATTTTCATTGCAGAAATGATGGAGCATATGGAATTATGCAACCTCTGAGCCAAGGAGAGAAGTAACTATATACAACCTATAGAAGCCCTGTATATGGAAGGTTTTTTAAAAAATGTTAAACGTTTTACTATGCTTTTATATGTGCTAGAAGCTGCCCAGAGTGGCTGGGGCAACCCAGTCAGATGGGCGGGGGATGATGATGATGATGATGACGATGACGATAACGACAGGAATAGGACGTCCGTATTTTCAGTGGAGAAATGTTGGAGGGTGTGTTCTACCCCCCTCACAGAACCACAATTCTCAGTGTTGCTTGAGAAGAGGGACTGGTTGTTAAATTACATCTCCCTACTAGGACGTTTTGAATGGCACAAATTTGGCTCCCATGTGAATGGCTGCCCACTCACCTGGCACTAATGTCATCCAGGCTCTGAAGTTCTCTGTCCTGACTATAGTGGATGTGGAAGCTGAACCACAAGGATGAGATATTTTCTGGTCTGTCCAGAATCAAGTTTCATGAGGGTTCCCCTGAATTTAACCAACTATGGAGTCCTTTTTGAAAGCCTAAGTGCCACCTATGGATGGGTGAGGAATTGGATCCAGTCAGTGCTTTTTTTTTTCTTAAAAAAATGTCTAGGGGTACTCTCATTTTCTTATTCATATTGAAACACTGCCCGTCAATGAGGCCAAGCTTAGATTCACAAAATGTTTAAAGGTAAAGGTAAAGGGACCCCTGACCATTAGGTCCAGTCGTGGCTGACTCTGGGGTTGCAGCGCTCATCTCACTTTATTGGCCAAGGGAGCCAGTGTACAGCTTCCAGGTCATGTGGCCAGCATGACTAAACCGCTTCTGGCAAACCAGAGCAGCACACGGAAACGCCGTTTACCTTCCTATTTCTCTACTTGCACTTTTGACGTGCTTTTGAACTGCTAGGTTGGCAGGAGCTGGGACCGAGCAACGGGAGCTTACCCCATCACAGGGATTCGAACCGCCGACCTTCTGATTGGCAAGTCCTAGGCTCTGTGGTTTAACCCACAGCGCCCCCCGCGCCCCCCCACAAAATGTTTAGGGGTATTCATACCCCTGCCTCTCCCCCCCCCCAGAAAAAAGCACTGGATCCAGTTCACATTTGAAGGTGAATCTGCCCAATTCAAACTTTACAAAACAGTACATGAACTGAAACACAGCCATCCCTCAAAATTCACACTGCTTCAGATTTTACAGCACAGTTCTCCAGTCGAGTAATGTTTACAAAAATGCACATATGAATCTAACCAGCAGTCGTGCCTCCTGCCTGTGTGTTATATGGGCAGAAGGTGAAGGCTGTTGGTGGCTGGCAGGAGAGCAGCAAAGCTGGGAAAGGTGGATGCAGAGACACTCATTCCACACACGCAAACATATCACAGAGCAACGGGGGGGGGGGGTTTGCTCTACCAGAGACACCTATTTTTACAAAGCAGATTTCCAGGATGAATAACTCTGGATCCTGTAACTATGGAAATAGCTGGTTATTGTTGTTGTTGTTGTTTAAAAAAGAAGACAAAAAGAGAAAAGTCATCTGAATAGTTAGAAACTTATCTTTAGAAATACAGAAATACAGTAATTTTAATTTTCAACATATGTTAACAATATTCATCAAATCCATATGTAGATATGATTCTATCAATAAATAAAGCAGCAAAATTTGTGCATGTGTGTGTTACTTTTGGATCACTTAAAAGCTCCTCACCTATGGGTCAAGTTGTTTTTTTCTCTTTTTTGGCTCCTAACCCACAGGTCATGCTTTTGCTAATATTCTGGCTTTTCACCCGTGGGTCACATTTTTGTTCATTTTTTTTCTGCTGCTGACCCCTAGGTCACTTTTTCCCTAATTTTCCTGATTACCCACATGGGGGACACATTTTTTAGCTACTGATCGGTCATTTCCCCCCCCCCCCCTCTCATTTTTGGGCCTATAATCCACTGGTCACAGGTTTTTGGCTTATTTTCTGGTTCCTAATCTGCAGGTCATATTTTTGCTCATTTTTCAGCTCCTGGACTACAGGGCCCCTTTTTCATTCATTTTTCAACAGCCGACCTGCTCAGATCGCTTTCCTACTCATTTTCTGTCTCTTAACCATTATGCCGTGTTTTTCCTCATTTTCAACTCCTGACTCATGGGTCACTTTTTTGCTCATTTTCCTTCTCCTTATGAGAAGGTCACCATTTTTGCTCCTCAGCCGTGGGACACATTTTTTGGCTCCTGACCAGTGGGTCTCATTTTCACTCACCGCCGCTGGCTTCTAGCCACCGTGGATATGCTCCACCACTATGGTCAGAGACAGTTTTCTTATGAACACCTGTTGCTCGAAATCAGACTATGGGGGAGTGCTGTTCATTTGCATCCTGCTTGTTAGCTTCCTGTAGGCATTTGGTTGCCCACTGTGAGAACAGAATGCAGTACTAGAAGAGACATTGGCCTTATCCATCAGGCTCTTCTTAGGTTAAAAGGTAAAGGTAAAGGTTAAGGGTCTTTCTTAGGTTAAGGGTCGCAGGCGGTGCTGTGGTCTAAACCACTGAGCCTCTTGGGCTTGCCAATGGATGGACGGCAGTTCAAATCCACTCGATAGTGGTAAATTCTCGTTGCTCTGTCCCAGCTCCTGCCAACCTAGCAATTCTAAAGCATGGGTAAAACTAAGGCCCGGGGGCTGGATCTGGCCCAATTGCCTTCTAAATCCAGCCTGCGTATGGTCCGGGAATCAGCGTGTTTTTACATGAGTAGAACGTGTGCTTTTATTTAAAATGCATCTCTGGGTTATTTGTGGGGCATAGGAATTTGTTCATCATTTCCTTTCCAAAATATAGTCTGCCCCTCCCCCCCCCCGGTCTGAGGGACAGTGGACCAGCCCCCTGCTAAAAAAGTTTGCTGACCCCTGTTCTAAAGCATACCAGCATGACCAGATAAGTAGGTGCCACTGTGGCGGGAAGGTAAATGGCATTTCCATGCACTCTGGCACTCGTCACAGTGTCCCGTTGTACCAGAAGCTGTTTAGCCATTCTTGCCACATGACCCAGAAAGCTGTCTGTGGACAAACGCCAGCTCCCTCAGTCTGAAAGTGAGATGAGCGCTGCAACCCCACAGTCACCTTTGACTGGACTTAACCATCCAGGGGTCATTTGCCCTTTTTACCTTTACCTTACCTCTTCTAAGGTTCTTAACCATAGCTAATACCCACAATATTTCAGTAAGCAACCTGTGTAACTCAGTGCATTAAGAATACCATTAAATGTTTGTTTATATTAGCATTTAATTTTGGTCCCAATGAATGCCCCCAATGTGGTTCCCAATGATTCATCGCATTCTTGATGCAATAAAAACTGGGAACAGCAGAACCATTATAAAAACAAAGTAAAAACAAAAACAGCAGTTAGCATATACAGTGGTACCTCGGGTTGCATATGCTTCAGGTTACATACACTTCAGTTTACAGACTCTACTAACCCAGAAATAGTACCTCAGGTTAAGAACTTTGCTTCAGGATGAGAACAGAAAGTGTGCAGCAGCGGCGCAGCGGCAGTAGGAGGCCCCATTAGCTAAAGTGGTGCTTCAGGTTAATAACAGTTTCAAGTTAAGAACGGACCTCCGGAACGAATTAAGTATGGAAGCAGAGGTACCACTGTAGTTAAATCAATTAAAAGCTTGGCAAAAATCATGACTTCCCAGCTCTAAACCAACAATGAAACCACCTCCTTTGGTGGCAAAATACCATAGGAACCAACTGCCAGGGACCAAGGTCCCCCAATAAAATATTTAAGGGGGCCAGCTCCCCCACCTGATGGCCATTGTCATGCAAATAGCGCATGTGTGCCATGTCATGTGATTATGAAGGAAGCCCTGCCCCCCCAAATTATTCAAATTGGCACCCCTGCAGAACATGGAGCAGGATCTCTAACCATGACCATAGCCAATCAGCAGGTTCAAGCAACCAGTACGATCAGAGCTTATATAATTCCACAATACAGGAAATATTTGGCCAATGTTACCTGTTGAAGGAATCATTTATTAAGAGATGCACAACTTCTTCCATGATAATTTCTTCCATAATAATAATGGACAACGCTTTCAACAACGGGATTCGTGTTTTTTTGTTTTATTTTAATGCTTAATGTTGGGGAAATTGAAGATATAATTGGTCAAAACAATATTCATAGCTCTTGCAGATGTCAGATTAGAAAAGGGGTTCTCGAAAGGGTCAGCAGCTGCATTCTCTGGTGAGCAGCTCACATTGCTGTGACCCTCTGTTTGTCCCTCGGAGATGTTTAAATAATGAAGTGTGCAAGTCCAGCTATGAAAAATGGTTCAGCCCTGCCAGCGATGGAACATAGTATGCACAGCAGGCCATCCAGCTGCAACAGAAGACAAGTAAACCAAAACATGCAATTTATGTCAGCTCATTCCTTACATAAAGACCATTTCCCTGAGTTCCAAGCACCTGGCAGGACAGAGCTCATTTTGCACTTGTCCGCATAGGTTCAGCACAAGTCCAGTGGAGTCAGAGCTGAGTTGATTTCATTGTGGTTTGTTTCATAGGTCATCAACAATAATGCTCGTTTTTACAATATTAAAACACAAAAGTGGCAAATATATGTAAAAATAATACTTTCACTGAAACAAGACAAACCATAGTTTGCATTTATTTATTTTTTAAAAAAATAATCCCAATGTAATATGATATTACACTGCTCTGATTCAGTACTGGCCCAGCTCAAACATCTGGAGTGTTAGCAGAGTAGCTACGTTGCACCCAGGAACCCAAATCATATGCAATACTGACTCTTTTCTTCAAATTAAAACAGTGTCCAAACACTTGTGAAAATATTCAAAAGCTGTTACTTGGAGAACATACAGTGGTACCTCGGGTTACATACGCTTCAGGTTACATACGCTTCAGGTTACAGAGTCCGCTAACCCAGAAATAGTGCTTCAGGTTAAGAACTTTGCTTCAGGATGAGAACAGAAATTGTGCTCCGGCGGTGCGGCAGCAGCAGGAGCCCCATTAGCTAAAGTGGTTCTTCAAGTAAAGAATAGTTTCAGGTTAAGTACGGAACTCCGGAATGAATTAAGTACTTAACCCAAGGTACCACTGTATAGCTAAAGAAGAATACATGGGTACCTTGGAAGCCAAACGCCAAAAACCCAGAAGTAATTGCTTCCATTTTCGAACACACCTCGGAAGACAAATGGCTTCCTCTGCGTGTTTTTCAATTTTCTCAATTGACTTGGAGACCACCCTTTGCGCCTCAGTTGTCCAACATTTCGTAAGTCAAACGGTCTTCCGGAATGGATTACGTTCAACAACTGAGGTACCACTTCAGATGCAATGTATTTATATTTACATGCTTATCAAAGCAAGGGCTTGGTTGAAGATTACAGCTTCTTCCTTAAGCATTGAAAGAAACAGTACCTCTCTCTCTCCAGTACTTGCACTCAGCCTTTTGTACGTTAGGCAGCTAGGCCATGTAGTTCCTTCTGAGAGGTTTCCACTTTCTCCTTCCAGAAGACTTCTCCTTCCTGCTTCCTTGGGCAAATATAAACTTCTGTACTTCTTTCTGCCACAGTGTACACACGCAACCTGCCACTTGGAGAAGGGTTGTGGCTCAGAGGCAGAACATCTGTTTTGCACACAGAAAGTCCCAGTTTCAATTCCTGTCATCTCCAGAAACGACTGGGAGAGGCCCCTGCCTCAGCTCCTGAAGAGTTACTGTGAGTCACTGTAGAGTTAGATGGGTCAGTGGTCTGACTCAGAATAAGCCATCTTTTTTAAAAAAATTACAAATTTTATTAGTATTTTCCACACAACAACACAAAAAATATTGAAAAATAACAATACACAAAACACAAAAACCGACATTCAAAAAAACAAAAAAACCCAAATCCACATCTTACAAGTTAATAATATATACACTAAAAAGAAAAACAAACATTGACTTCCGCCAATCCCACAGCACCTCCTTTACCTCTCATTGTGTCTTCCTGTTTTCCTGTTCTCCTTATCATCTCTATCGTAGCATCCAGATATAAATCCCTCTTTCTTATCCTTTCACTTCACAAGGTTATTCCAGACTCAGCCAGATTTTTGTCCTTGAACCTCAGTGGTACCTCAGGTTAAGTACTTAATTTGTTCTGGAGGTCCGTTCTTAACCTGAAACTGTTCTTAACCCGAAGCACCACTTTAGCTAATGGGACCTCCTGCTGCTGCTGCGCCACCAGAGCACGATTTCTGTTCTCATCCTGAAGCAAAGTTCTTAACCTGAGGTACTATTTCTGGGTTAGTGGAGTCTGTAACCTGAAGCGTATGTAACCTGAAGTGTATGTAACCCGAGGTACCACTGTATTCATTTAGACACTCCCATTTATTTTTCACTTCACTTTTTGGTTTTTGTCTTATTATATCTGTCAATTTGGCTAATTCTAAATATTCTGAAAGCTTACATAACCACTCTCCCCTAGTGGGTAACTGATTTCCTTTCCAATACTTAGCCACCAGGATTCTTGCTGCAGACATAGCATATAGGAAAAATGTAGTTTTGTCTTTTGGAATATTGTCATTTAATATTCCTAAAAGGAATGCCTCTGGCCTTTTACTATATGATATTCTTAGTATTTTCTTTATTTCCTCGTGGATCATGCTCCAAAATTTCCCAATTGCGGGGCATGTCCACCACATATGGAAGAAGGTTCCTTTTTGTTTCTTACATATCCAGCACTTATTGTTTTATTTACAGATATGTAAATAAAACAATATTTTATTTACAGATAGGTAAATAAAACAATATTTTATTGTGCTACTGGAAGGGAAAAAATTTTTTGTTTTGATTATTGTTTTATGTTTTATTCATTTTTGCCAGCCTTTCTGGTGTCAGATACCACCTGTGATGCATTTTCGCATGTTGTTTAGTCGTTTAGTCGTGTCCGACTCTTCGTGACCCCATGGACCAGAGCACGCCAGGCACTTCTGTCTTCCACATAGTTCTCTCTTATTAGATAACATGCTGTAAATAAGGCATCTTATGTAACTATGCATGTCTTCCACCCACCCTGATTATGATATAATCAGTGGGTTCGTGTTATTCCAAGCACTGGTACAGATACAATCACATGGGGATCACTAGTAGCGTTGTCCCCTGTCCTGTATAAAATAGGATTGTCCCGTATTTCAATGTAGAATATTGCGTCCTGTATTAATATAGTGTGGTCCTATACTTCAGGCCTCACCTCTCTCTCTCTCTCTCGGAGCTATTTTGTTAACTTCCATTGAATATTATGGCATCTCATGAAAATATATAAGTTTGAATAAATGCCACCTTATTACACCAGTGGCCAGTGGCAGAGTGTGCAGAAAGTAAGGGAGAAGACCACTTATGAAGGACGTGATGGTGGAGAAAATCTAAGCATACAATTGTGGACTGGCTACCAGTCCCTGCTGACACCGCCCAGCCATTGTATGCCTATACTGAGTGCCAGCAAATAAGACACTGGGCACATATATGGTGCTGACCGAGACACCCACACTCTCCACTGCTGCCCCCTAATGGCAATTGATAAGGTTGCTCCACAGCAATAGTAGCTTAGTGGTTGTTGGACAACCACACCACCAGTTTTTGCCGTTGCTTTGCTCCATGCATTTCCCAGAACAGACTGCACATGCAGTTATGCTAGAATATTTATCTTTTGTTCAATCTATTCTAATGTCTCTGAATAATTGTGGTATTTTATTTTAAATTGGCTATTGTGTTTGAGAGGTCTTCTGAGTGCCAAAATTGATTTTGTGCACACCTGCCCCTCTGTTTGTTTCTCCCTTGATAGGCTCCTAATGAGCACCTTGTATCAGTCATCGTCACCTGCTTTCCCCTCAGGCGAGCCTGACCCCTGGCTTTTGGCTGAAGATCCAGCCTCCTTCTCTCCTTTGCTGATTCCCTAATGTCCTTCCCTCATATTATTATTATTATTTTGGCTGGAGACCACGATTTGTCTTCCCTTCTCCTTGGTTCTCTCTCTCTTCTCTCTTTCTCTCGTTCTTTCTCCCTCTCTCCCTCTCCCTCTCTCTGTCTCTCTGCTATGGAAGAGGCTTCCTTTCCTAACTGCTGAGCAAGCAGAAACGTGAACTCCTTGTAAACTTCCTGCTTCCCATTTTCCTTTATTTTTTAATAGGGGGGAAATCCCTGTCAGTCCCCCCCCCCAGTTTACACTCCATGTGTCTCATGTTGCATAAATAAAAATGTCAAGGGAAACATGGTTCAACTTTAGACCCTACCTGCCCACAGACTGTCTCACCAGAGTGGTGTATGCTCTAGTTATCGCCCGCTTGGACTACTGCAATGCTCTCTACGTGGGGCGACCTTTGAAGGTGACCCGGAAACTACAACTACAGCATAATCCAGAATGCAGCAGCTAGACTGGTGACTGGGAGTGGCTGCTGAGACCATATAACACCAGTCCTGAAAGACCTATATTGGCTCCCACAGAGCCCATTTAACTGGCCCACGAGCCGCCCCCAAACCAAGCCACCCACTCGGTGAGTCCCCGCACACTGCGCTAAACTGGCGGAGCGTGGCATGGGGACTCTCTTCTGTGGCTCCGGAAATCACTTCTGCACATGCCCAGATGCCAGAAATCACGTCTGTGCATGTCTGTGGTGCTGGAAATCGCTTCTGCGCATGCCCAGGCACCAAAAATCACCTAAAATGTGCACAGGAGCGATTCAAGCATCTGGGCATGCACAAAAGCAATTTCCGGTGCCACGGACATGTGCAGACGCAGTTTCCAGCATCAAGCTGCACTGGTCTGGCCCACGGAGGATCTCCGCAGGAGTGATCCGGCCCATACCCGGTAAGCCTTGCCAACCCCTGGTCTAAAACCCTGGAGAAGCACTACTAGAGAGTGTAGGCAATACAGTAGTACCACGGGTTACATACGCTTCAGGTTACATACACTTCAGGTTACAGACTCCGCTAACCCAGAAATAGTGCTTCAGCTTAAGAACTTTGCTTCAGGATGAGAACAAAAATCGTGCTCCGGCGGCACAACAGCAGCTGGAGGCCCCATTAGTTAAAGTGGTGCTTCAGGTTAAGTACAGTTTCAGGTTAAGAATGGACGTCCGGAACGAATTAAGTACTTAACCCGAGGTACCACTGTACTGAGCTAGGGAGACCAGTGGGTTGACTTGGCATCAATATATGTTTCCCATGGTAAATCATCAAAAAATACAAGCCTGACTAAAACAAACCATAGTTTTCCTAGTTTTAAGAACATAAATGTAAACTAGCTACCCTGTGTTTAAAGTCTTTGCAAAAGCATTCTTCAGCATTATAATGTTGCAAAAAAGAAGTCAAAGCATAGCCTAATAGCTGAGCCCACATATATAATTCAACGTGCTAGAGTATATTGTCCATATTGTACTATATTGTTTAAGTTTACCTTGCCTATCCCTTCAAAAATCTTATTTTAAGATTTTCTGCCAGGAATCTGGAGAAGCCATTAATAAACATCTGTACTCCTTAGAGAGAGCACATACTGGTCTAAGCTGGATAGTCCTGCCTTGTAACCTCATTTCGAAATCTGGAGAGAACGTGGGACTAAGCATTTTACCGCACACTTGGGCCTTTGCTGAGAGAGGAGTGCCAAATTCTACTGGCTCTTCAATAGTTCTTCCACAGCAGAATTCTTTTGGGAGAAAATAAGCCAGGGGGAAAGGAAGGAATTGGCGCAGATGGCGATTGGAAAGGAAATCTCAGGAAATCTGGGGGCTGAATAAAACTGCAGTCTTCGTTAGAGGTGGGGGGTGGGGAGGAATTCAGTTCACTTTGCATTTTAATGCCCTGAGACCTCTAAGCATAGGGTGGTATATAAATTCTAATAATAATAATAATAATAATAATAATAATAATAATAATCCATTCTTCCTGAAAGAATATGCAAAGTGGAATGCAGCTGCCCCTCAAAATTCACAGTTCTTTCAATTCTGCAATGCAGTTCTCCAATGGAAGAATGTGTGCAAAATGCTTATATTAGGAGGGATGTCCTCAGAAAGCCCTGTATATTTGTGAAAATAACATGCAAGATTCATAACATACACAAATTGCTTTGAGGCTTTGTTTACAGCTACCGTATTTCTCTCTCTGTAAGACGCACCAGACGATAAGACGCAATAAGTTTTTGGAGGAGGAAAGCAAGAAAAAAAAAATATTCTGAATCCCAGAAGCCAGAACAGCAAGAGGGATCTGGCTTCTGGGATAGCCTCTTGCTGTTCTGGCTTCTGGGATAGCCGCTGAAGCCTCTCCTGGGCAGCGGGATGAAGGCTCCCTCTCCCCAGAAGAGGCTGCACGTGGCTAAGCTGCCCTCTGTCCCTTCCCCCATCTCCCACAAAAGCCAGCCAAGAGCCGTGCGCTCTTTAAAGGGAGCACGGCTCTTGCGGGCTTTTCTATAAGGTGAGAGAAGGACAGCCTGTCAGTGACCAGCTGCCCTTCTCCCTCCTCGGGGAAAAGCCCGCAAGAGCCGCACATGCGCTAGGCATGGCTCTTTAAAGAGCACATGGCTCTTGCTGGCTTTTCTGGGAGGTGGAGGAAGGGAGAGAGTCCCGCGCTCTGTCCCTTCCCCCCACAAGAGCCACGCGAAGCCTCCGCAGGGCAGTGGGGAGCCTTCATCCCGCTGCCCTGCGGAGGCTTCGTGCGGCTAAGCCAGAAGCTAGAACAGCAAGAGGCTATCCCAGAAGCCAGATCCCTCTTGCTGTTCTGGCTCCCTGTTCTGGCTTCTGGCTTAGCCGCGCAGCCTGCATTCACTCCATAAGACGCACACACATTTCCCCTTACTTTTTAGGAGGGAAAAAGTGTGTTTTATAGAGCGAAAAGTACGGTAAGTGGTATACGAATCCTGCTCAACAAACAAATTATATTTAGGAAAATTGTTTGCAAAAAATGCATGCATAGATTATGGAAAATCGCATACCCTGCCCAAACGTGTATATTAAGAGAAATGCGCTGTCAAATGCTGACAAATTTTCATGAGGACTTCAAAAATATATCAGACTGATGAAGAAATGTGGGAAACTCAACTTGATGAATGGAAGAACAAGAAACCAAGAGAAACCAAAGCTGATAGGTTTGTACACCCCTAGGGATCATAGTGTCAAATTTCCCACTAAATAGACATGATGAACAACAGTTGTGAAGACCCCATCAGGACTTCTGCCTCTTCTCTACTTCATTATACAATATCCTCTCCTTTCAAGGGGCTTTACACATTCATTGGCACAGTGCAGACTGCATCCCAACTCAGTTCTGGTCAATAAAGGGCTTCCAGATGGCCCTAAAGTGAGTTACTGAGTTCTTCCTCAAATGGAACATGTGAGAAATTTCATAGATGGGCCAAAGAATAAAAGTAACAATGTTTTGGAGATGGGTTTCACAGCCATGAAAGTCTGCTAATGCCCCCCACCCCACCACCCAAAAAAATAATAATCCCAAAGCCATCTAAAATAGATTAATAATTTCCCTTAACGAAGGCAAATTAAAATGATATGAAATGAATTCCAGTGACTATTAAAATCCTGTATCCTTATGTCTAAATTATTTGAAATGTTCATGTTTTTTAGTGCATGGTGTTTGGTTCCTAATTGGTCCACTAGAGGATGCTATTTGCTTCCAAATATAAGGGCACTCTGTGTAAGTTTTATATTTATATATATATACAATATATGAATTACCTTGGGGGGGCGGGGGAATCAAAGAAAGCTATTTGACTTTACAACTACTTCCCATATGTGAATATATTTAGCAAATAGGTGGTGGTGTTAAGGCTTCTCCTCATAATTCCATGTCTAACACAGGGATTTGAAACTATCATCTAAGATCCGGGCTTAATTTAGACACGAGACATGGGGAAAAACCAGCAACTTTGAAATCAGACGTTTCCTAAAAGAGGCATCAATTTAACGTAAACTTTTGAGGCCCACCTTTATGCTCACAATTTAAAGTCTGCAAAAAACAACAACAACCCTTGATGTTTTTTGAATGATAATAATTAAAAAAACACACACAGTGTGAACACATAGTGACAGTGAGCATTTGGTGATTCGGTGAGTGTAGCACCTAAAGTGGATGTGCTCTCGGTTAGAAACCTTTGTAATGCATAGGACTTCCTGAAATCTGAGAAGGCAGATCCCTCAAGAAAAAAGGTGGAAGGCCATCAATTGAAGGATCTACTATTTCTGTGGCTCTTTGCTCTAGAAACACCAAGTTCACCATCATGTATGCAAAGCATGCATATGGTAACAAGAAATGCTTAGCTTGTAAGTCACCAAACCAAATGGAACCTACTGGCAAGTCACTAGCGAGCAGTAAGCTTAGATCTTATATTTTATTTTATTTTCTTGCTAGAAAAGAGCCCCCCCTTCTCACTGAGGCTGAACGCTGGAGTCATGCTGATCTGGCAAGTTTAGTGGTTTGGGGGTTGTCCAGAAGTAGTTTGGGGAAATTCTTCTCCAGCTTCAATTTTAATTCAAATTGGAGAAGAATGGAGGGACTTGATGCTTCTCCTTCTAAGAAAGCATTATGAGCCTCCAAAACCTGCTTAACAAATGCAGCGAATGAATCGGTTTTTTTAAAAAAGGAAAGATAACCAGCAGACAACTCTGAAGTTAAAGCCACACAAGAAAAGTGCCATATGACCTACATTCAGAAACTGCTGATCAGTAAGATCTGAAAGACTATACCAGACTCTGAAATTAATTTATTTCATATTACATTGCACAAGTGCAGCCATTAAAGAAAGAATCCTCCGTTATAAGTTAATTTTAAAATGCAAAATGAAATTACTGGGAGAGAATGTGATCCAGCCAAAATTAAGCACTTTTAAATCTCATTGATCTCCATTCCATATGTTTAACTTCCTGTGTCTGATGACTGGAGTGGTTCGGTTCTATTCCCTATTGCAACTTGTCCTCTGTGGATGCTCCTTTCCCCACTCACCTCTGGCCTGGTTCGTAGGACAGCTGAGAGCGGCTGGGGAAGCATTGCTATAGTATCCATAAGCATAGTGTCCAAATAATGAGATGTAACAGTTCCACTCTGTTTAGTCTGGCTGCATCTGGAGTAAAGTGTCCAGCACGGATGTGGGTAGCACTGTGGTCTAAACCACTGGGCCTCTTGGGCTTGACAATCGGAAGGTCGGGGGTTCGAATCCCCACGATGGAGTGAGCTCCCGTTGCTCTGCCCCAGCTCCTGCCAACCTAGCACTTCGAAAGCACACCAGTATGAGTAGATAAATAGGTACCACTGTGACGGGAAGGTAAACAGCGTTTCCGTGCACTCTGGTTTCTGGCACAGTGTCCCGTTGCGCCAGAAGCAGTTTAGTCATGTTGGCCACATGACCTGGAAAGCTGTCTGTGGACAAATGCCGGCTCCCTCGGCCTGAAAGCAAGATGAGTGCTGCAACCCCATAGTCACCTTTGACTGCACTTAACTGTCCAGGGGTCCTTTACCTTTATTGTGTCCAGTTCTAGGCACACATCAAGAGAGATACTGATGAACCACAGAGGGTGCAGAGGAGCATAGTTGGTATGGTAGAAACCATGTTCTTGAAAGTGCTGGGTGTGTTCAGCCTACAGAAGAGACAACTGTGACAGTGGTAGAGGTATACCTCTGCAGAACATGGGTTCTCTGTCGTTCCAAAGAGCAAGCAAATGGCTAGAATTCTGAGGGGAAAAGATTTTGGCCAAACTTCAGAGGAACTTCCTAAGTTCCTAACAACCTTCAACAACATCCATAAATTGATTTATTCATTGAGAAATATGCATGCCCAGCTATCCTCCTTTAGTTTGAGGTGGTAGAATTTAAACTATGCTAGTACAGTGGTACCTCGGGTTAAGTACTTAATTTGTTCCAGAGGTCCATTCTTAACCTGAAACTGTTCTTAACCTGAAGCACCACTTTAGCTAATGGGGCCTCCTGCTGCTGCTGCTGCGCCGCCAGAGCACAATTTCTGTTCTCATCCTGAAGTAAAGTTCTTAACCCGAGGTACTATTTCTGGGTTAGCGGAGTCTGTAACCTGAAGCGTATGTAACCTGAGGTACCACTGTAGAATTCATGACCTGTAGTAGCTTAAGATTGCAGGTCATCCCAGTGTATGGCATACAGGGTGAAGCTGGTAATTCCATCTATGGCCACTTTCGCACCATTTAAACACCCTCTCTTTGATGTACCGAAGGGAGGAGCAGATGGAGACTGCCCAGCAGCAGAGGCAACCTGCAGAAGTTCCCAAAGCAAGGAGGGAAGCCAAGAGAATATGAAATTTATAAACCAGGAAGACATGGACAGAGTTATTGGGCAGAGAGCAAAAGGCACCTTGCAAAGCAAGAGGCGGGACTCTAATCTGGGAATGTAATCCTTTTTGTTTTCCTCCCAGTTAAAGAGGGATTTTTCTTGTCTTTGTGCTCCCCCTGGGAATACTGTAACTTAAAGCTCTCTTCTAGCCAAGCACTTCTTATTGTTTTGGATTAACTAGTCCTTGCCAGTCCCTTTGTCCTGTGGGACATGGAAATCCCCAGCACTGAGTTGACTGCCTCAATTCCATGGTCTTGCCTGCCTGTGATCTGAACCCAGAGAAACCCTGTTACATCAGTAAAAGACCCCGGAAGTCCATTACACCTGTCTTTTTGAAAGTTGCAAGAACTCTGTTTCAGGTGACCTTTAGATGGGCCATGTTGCTCAGCTGCGGGAATTTTGTTTTTCCCCTGCTGATTTTATGAATGACGCATTACAAAATTAGTTATTTATTTGTTCCTTGGGAGTTTCAGGGGCGGCTGTTTTATTTTGTTAAAGCTGATCTGCGCATATTTTACGGTGTACTCTTATTTTAATGTGAGAGGTGCCTTGGAGCAATTTTTATTTGGAAAGATGACATACAAATATTTTAAAATAAAAAATAAAATAAAAGCCCATAAGCCTCCAGTTTGCCCAGGACAGCTTTAAGTACTCTGGTATTAATTTGTTTCAGGTCTTAAAAATCAAAACCATTAGTCTGAATCGAGGGTAGGTCTTTTAATACTGGCGAAATGGACTGAAACCAGGATGGCCTACTAACCCTTATTTATTGTTCATCAGCCTCATCATACATGTATTTTTATATACTTATGGCAGAAGGAAGATATCAAGGAAAGCACTCGCTCCAAAAATTATATCCTAATAATTCTCTTGGCATCAGTACTGGGCCACCCATGCAAACAGCATCATGTTGTATGAATAACAGTGTAGCAGAAATCAGATCATTCTCTTAATTTTGTTTCTCCCTCCACAATGCCAATATACAGCCAAATGCGCAAACAAACATCTAGCTCCTAGAATTATCCACCGAGATCTACATTTTTAAACTGCATATGGGACCTATTCCCATTTACTGAGAATTTTATGTTTAGGCTCCATTGATGTCTGCTTGGTAAGGAAGTGTATAACAGCCAACTTAGTTAACTCTCCCACATATTAAGAATCACAGGTGACCCAAACAGGGTTAAACCTATTCATTTTGTTTTTCTCATTTGCACCATTTCATGCTTCATATCTTTCCTACAAAAGTCAAAAGTTCTGTGCTATTTCGCATGCCTCTCCCATTGCACCTGCAGGAATGATCTCAACATTTAAGAGCAGCACAACAAAAGTATTCGGGTTTGACCCAAAATTAAAGCAAACAGAGAAAAACTATTAACCCCAAGGATCTAAATGACCACAGATTCTTTACTTTTGCCATTCAGAACCTCCTGGAATATAAATATTTTTTAAATGATTCCTTATGTTCTGTATTAACACAAAAGAGTTGTTTGGTGTTATCATTGGGCTTAGTGTTAAGACTAGAGTCATTAAAGACCAGATATCCGAGGTATGAATTTTTGTACCTATTGACACAATAACCTTACATGATAATGTAAGGAGAAGGTTTCATTGTGTTGATGGAACATGTTAGTTGATATCTCCCAAAGAGTCAGTAATGAATATGATCATGTAGAGATGAGATACAACCAGCATTGTTATGGCCTGTTTACCTGTTTATTGAATATTCAGACAGATTACCTGTTTATTGAATATTCAAAAAGATTACCTGTTTACTGAATATTCTTCATGATCTGTTTGTACAAAGTTTGTGGGGAAGTTGAAGGACATTGTCTATTTACTGAGCATCCATTCAGATTTTCAAGTGGGGAGGCTATATATCATTGCATGAAGCAATTTGTTACCTCACAATTTCCAATGCATTGTTCCCTCACTTTCCTTATTCTAAAAAGTCTGAGGTTTTTTATTCTAAATATTTTATTAAATCTTTTTCGTGGTAGAATAAGATAAAAGAAACTAATCTGAACATAAACAGAAAGGAAAAAGAAAACTAAAAATGCAGATTACTCTCTCAAACCCATGTCTCATACAGATAGTGGTGAACAGTCACCTGGGAGCTTTCCATTCTTCTCCCAGTTTCTCTGTCCCTGAGAAGTCTTCCCTTCTCTGCCTCTCACTCAGAGTCCTTCCACTAACCATCCACCACCTTCATGTGTGTGTAATCCTTGAACCCTCAAAATAACCCAGAGTAGAGGACACCAAAGGAGGGCAAAAATATTGAAGAAAAGAAAGGCAACGAAGAAAAAAATTTAAAAGGACTTCCAATTTTCCATTTGTCAGTTACTTAAAAGAAATTATTCAAAATATTCACTCTAGAATGACATCCAACCATCAAGCAATATTTTCCAACCCAAATTTCTCAGATTAATTCATTTTCCTTTTCACACAAAAAGTCCAAAATGGGTTCTCTGAGTATTGTTATTAATAAATGTCAGCAATGGTTTTTCTCTAATCAAACGTATCAGCTTTGTCGCCAATCACTTCAACAACCATTCCTCCATACAGTGGTACCGCTGGTTAAGAACTTAATTCGTTCTGGAGGTCTGTTTTTAACCTGAAACTGTTCTTAACCTGAGGTACCACTTTAGCTGATGGGGCCTCCCGCTGCTGCCGCCACGTGATTTCTGTTCTTATCCTGAAGCAAAGTTATTAATTCAAGGTGCTATTTCTGGGTTAGCGGAGTCTGTAACCTGAAGTGTCTGTAACCCAAGGTACCACTGTATTAAACAATAAGAAGTCTGTCCATCTCATAGAATCATAGAATCATAGAGTTGGAAGAGACCACAAGGGCCATCGAGTCCAACCCCCTGCCAAGCAGGAAACACCATCAGAGCACTCCTGACATATGGTTGTCAAGCCTCTGCTTAAAGACCTCCAAAGAAGGAGACTCCACCACACTCCTTGGCAGCAAATTCCACTGTCAAACAGCTCTTACTGTCAGGAAGTTCTTCCTAATGTTTAGGTGGAATCTTCTTTCTTGTAGTTTGGAACCATTGCTCCGTGTCCGCTTCTCTGGAGCAGCAGAAAACAACCTTTCTCCCTCCTCTATGTGACATCCTTTTATATATTTGAACATGGCTATCATATCACCCCTTAACCTCCTCTTCTCCAGGCTAAACATGCCCAGCTCCCTTAGCCGTTCCTCATAAGGCATCGTTTCTAGGCCTTTGACCATTTTGGTTGCCCTCCTCTGGACACGTTCCAGTTTGTCAGTGTCCTTCTTGAACTGTGGTGCCCAGAACTGGACACAGTACTCCAGGTGAGGTCTGACCAGAGCAGAATACAGTGGCACTATTACTTCCCTTGATGTAATTCAAGGTGCTATTTCTGGGTTAGCGGAGTCTGTAACCTGAAGTGTCTGTAACCCGAGGTACCACTGTATTAAACAATAAGAAGTCTGTCCATCTCTGCTGTGATCATATATTAAAATAATATCCCATGATTCTTTTATTGTTATGTATTCATTAATTTGCAGTCTTTTGTGCATCTTCTGTTCTCATGTCCTGTCGTATTTGCCATGGTTTCCCATCACGATTTAAAAAATTATGCCATTTCCACTGCTTCCATTCTTTTTCCAAGAAAAGAGTCAGACATTTGATAGGCTTCTCCTCTGAATTGACTCCAAGTTGTACACAGAGTCCTTTCTCTCTCAACTCTCTCTCTCTCTCTCTCTCTCTCTCTCTCTCTCTCTCTCTCTCAACTCAGGATGTCTCTTCTTTTCTCCATCCATGCTTCACTCCACTCCTCCAACATCTCAACTCCCCCATTTGGTTGTTTCATTCCTCTAAACACCTCTGTGAAGGACTTTTCCATTTCACCATCTGTTGCCTCCAACTCTGCCATTTCACCATCCTCATCTGGCAATCCTTTCTCTGTCCAATCCAATCTCTGTGTCCTCTTTAATTCCACTTTGCATTTCATTCTTCTCTGCTTCTCTTTCATTCACCATTTCGTCAATCTTAGATCTAATCACTTTTATTTGCTCACCAAACGTTTGCTGAAGGATGCCAACAGTCAGTAGAATATCCGACAATATATTTGCCGCGCGGAATGCTCTTGTTCTTATTAACATTACATCTCCCATCTCCACCTTAAGTTCTTCTCTTACCAAAACACATCCCTTTCCCACAGAGGAAGTATGAAGAGGCAAAATTATTTTTTTTATTTCAGTGCAACACTTTTGTCAAGAAAACAGAGAAAATAAAAATTCCTCGAACTCAGAACTCCCTTCTTTGGCTCAAAAACTTTCTTGGCTCAAATGATTAGAACCTGTTGTTTGTTCTGCCTTCAGCCCTTTCATGAACAACTCTTCTTAAGCCAGGAAGGAGTTCACACAAAAGATGTAAATTTCCATCGGCAAACAGAGAAGCCTCTCTCAGTCCTAATTTATTACCATCTCAGAAATAATTGAAAAAGGGAGGCTATTGCAGACCCCATGAATACATGTCGTTGGATGAACTCACTTCATACTTGAAGAAAGGCATGCTAAATATTGATAAGACACAGACCTTAATGTTCTGTTTGCTATTGTCAGGTATTGCAAATATGCCAACAACACAGGCCTTAAATCCAGCAGGTGCATTAGATGACATTTCCTCCCACAATTGGACCTGGCACAAAATGGAGTCCCTTGCATCCAGACTCCATTTTACCTATAGCCAGTTTACCTATCAAGGCAACTTTACAGTGCCCAGAGAAATACATAATAACAGCTGGCGATGCTGGGTAGGTACTTTCTTTGGGGCCAGATTTAATTTATCTTACCTACGGGACCGCCTCTCCTGGTATGTCCCACGGAGGACCTTACGGTCTTCAAACAAAAACATCTTGGAGGTCCCGGGCCACAGGGAGGTTAGGCTGGCCTCAACTAGAGCCAGGGCTTTATCGGCTGTGGCTCCAATCTGGTGGAACGCTCTGTCACAAGAGACTAGGGCCCTGCGGGACTTGACATCTTTTCGCAGGGCCTGCAAGACAGAGCTGTTCCACCAAGCCTTTGGCCAGGGCACAGCCTGACCCCTTCCTTTGGCAATCCTCGCAGAACTCTACCCCAATGGTTGCCATTAATCTGATTTGAATTTTATAATGAAATGATTTTAGAATGTTGTATTTATTTTACTGTTGTTAGCCGCTCTGAGCCCGGCTTTGGCTGGGGAGGGCGGGATATAAATAAATTATTATTATTATTATTATTATTATTATTATTATTATTATTATTATGTTGGTATTCAAAGCCCTACTTGGCCTAGGTCCTGAGCAGAAGACCCCAAGTTGATACACTAGCATCTTCAGGCATGACTGGGCAAAGTCTAAAGCAGGGGTCAGCAAACTTTTTCAGCAGGGGGCCGGTCCACTGTACCTCAGACCTTGTGGGGGGCCAGACTATATTTTTTTTGGGGGGGGAATGCACGAATTCCTATGCCCCACAAATAACCCAGAGATGCATTTTAAATAAAAGAACACATTCTACTCATGTAAAAACACACTGATTTCCAGACCGTCCGCGGGCTGGATTTAGAAGGCGATTGGGCCGAATCCAGACCCTGGGCCTTAGTTTGCCTACCCATGGTCTAAAGCCTGGAAGACTCCTTGACAGTCAGTGTACGTAATACTGAGCCATATGGACCAATGTTCTGACTCATAAAAAGTGATCTCCCTGAAGTAGTGCAAATACAGTAAATCTGTTGTTTGCCATTGCCAGGTTGAGCCCTGCTCATAAGTCAAGTGATCCTGGGAATCAGTGTTGCTTCCACAGACACTAGAAAACCTCAGAAATGGCTCCAGCTTTCCGGCCAAACTAACCAAGAATCCCACTAGCTAAACAGCTCAATACAGTTCCTGGCCTGGTGTATATTGTAAATACAGTGGTACCTCAGGTTAAGTACCGTATTTTTTGCTCTATAAGACTCACTTTTTCCCTCCTCAAAAGTAAAGGGAAATGTGTGTGCGTCTTATGGAGCGAATGCAGGCTGCACAGCTATCCCAGAAGCTAGAACAGCAAGAGGGATTGCTGCTTTCACTGCGCAGCGATCCCTCTTGCTGTTCTGGCTTCTGAGATTCAGAATATTTTTTTTTCTTGTTTACTCCTCCAAAAACTAGGTGCGTCTTGTGGTCTCGTGCGTCTTATAGAGCGAAAAATACGGCACTTAATTTGCTCCGGAGGTCTGTTCTTAACCTGAAATTGTTCTTAACCTGAGGTACCACTTTAGCTAATGGGGCCTCCTGCTTCCACCACACCACTGCTGCACAATTTCTGTTCTCATCCTGAAGCAAAGTTCTTAACCCGAGGTACTATTTCTGGGTTAACGGAGTCTGTAACCTGAAGTGTATGTAACCCGAGGTACCACTGTACTTAGTAGCTATAATCCGCCTTCGTACTTTCTTAGCACTCCTTACATCCAAAATACAAATACAACTTTCCTTCCCAGCCACAACGTGACTAATTTGACTTTGCTCGCCTAGCGGTGCATCTTATTTTGTTATTACCCTGAACTCTGCTAATAGCTGCTCTTGTTTTTAATCAACTCACTGAGCAAATCAAATGGCAATCCACCTCATGCAATAACGCATTAGCCACACGAAAATTATTTGATCTCCTTCAAGGAACAATTTGCTGAGTTTCCTCCTTTCCCTCTTCTGCTGTGTCTGAGCCTCTTCACTCCCGCTACAGATCAGGATCACTCAGCTAAAGTTAAATGAGAGCAGGAGGCGCAGCCATAAAGGAGAAATAGAATGGGCTTAAATTTTAAAAGATATAATTTTGGGGGGTCTTTTCCCCTATAATTAATTCTATTTGTTATGGGACTGGGAACTTTTTGTGAAACTCGGCAAAGTGGGATGTCCTTTGTGTTTGTCCGTAAGAGGGGCTGGAGTGAGTAGAGATGATGGGGTGAACCACTAAGACTCAAGTGGACTGTGAAAGGGGCTTTGGATTTTCCCAGGCACAGCTGAATCTATTCTTTTACACAGCAGTGTGACGTTTCCCAGTCTCCAAAAGTTTAACTTCTCAAGGGAAATTGTATCACGTGGTCAACCATTTATAGGTTGAAAATGGAAAGCAGTTGATTTTGACTACATTAGTCAAAGGGATGCTCAGCGAGTTTATAGCACATAGGAAGAGGGCAATTGGTGGGTCGAGGTGGGGGGGAGATCACCCTACAGACGTCTCCTGAAGCTTGCTTCTGGGTTGCGTTGCTTTGTGACACAGCTAGTGCAACAACAATTCCCCACCCCTGCAAAAAAAAAGCCTATATACAGTGGGTTTGCTTCGATACTTCAATATACCTTAGGTTACAAACACCTCAGGTTACAAACACTTCGGGTTACAGACTCCACTAACCCGGAAGTAACAACAACAACTTTATTATTTATATTCCGCCCATCTGACTGTGTTGTCCCAGCCACTCTGGGAAGATTCATTCATACACACACACACACACACACACACACACACACACACACATATACACACATTATAAAAAATTCCAGAGACAATAAAAACAATTTAAAAGGTCATAGTATGTTTATCGGATCTCTGGTGGAGCACGTAAGTGACTAACCCAGAAGTAGTACCTCAGGTTAAGAACTTTACCTCAGGATGAGAACAGAAATTGGGCACCGGCGGCAGCGGGAGGCCCCATTAGCTAAAGTAGTACCTCAGGTTAAGAATGGTTTCAGGTTAAGAACGGACCTCCGGAATGAATTAAGTTCGTAACCAGAGGTACCACTGTACTCTCACTCCTTCTGCAACCAAGCCCGTCATAATTAACAGCATTTCAGGAGTCAAAAAGAAGAAGTCAATTGTAAAATGCTCTGTTTGGAGCAAAACACACACAAAAAAGGTCTTATCTTTTCGACTGTCACCACCTTCTGCTCCCTCACAGCTGGTGGCTGCCAGCTTCCCCCCACCCCCAAGAATACTCCTTGGAATGATGTCATGTCATCACATAGCGTGCCGTCATTCCAAGATGGATTCTGCCCCAGATGTTCCAAGGGGCATTCTGAGGCCGCCAGGAACTGTGATTCTACACAAGGAGCAAGGTGTTAGAAATTTAGATCACACCCAGACTGTCAGTATTTTGTGGGAGGGATGCAAACACATACTGGAAATGTGGGTTTGTGCAAATAAAATGGATTGAAGTGCTCGATCATCATAGCACAATAAATCCACTTTTTTAATAAAATAAAAAAATAGTATTCTGTGGTTAGGAAGGTAATGGGCAAATGCACTAAAAATTGCAGGATGAATGAATGCATATAAGGCCTGTTTAAGCAAGTCAGAATAGGAATGCTCATTGCCATTGCAAACAAATCAGAACTCTCAATAACATTTAGCACCCACCATTTAGCAAAACAGGATGAATGCTCTCTAAACAGGTCACATAGAGGAACTCTGTGGCATATTGGAGTGTGCATAATATTAGTTAATCCCAGCAAATGCTGCTTGGGCCAATGGTATAATTTGCAGAAGCAATTGTGTGCAGGCTGGTGGCACATACAGAATTTTAAGTACTGCTATGTTGAAATCTGTTCTCCAGTTTCTCAGATGATGTCCTCTACTGTGAAATAAATTAACATTTTTCGGTCTCATTCTCAGATTGTGTTAGACTTTGGGCAGATGCAGCGAGGGGCTTACTTTATTGTGGTGAGGTGGCCATGGCTGATGTAGAGCCTGGGATGAACAAGTTCAGTTTAATAAAGTTCACTGAATTAGTTCAAAAATATATGAACTGCACCTTGGAAGTAATTTCCATAATTGTCGTGTGAACCTAATGTGAATAAATTTTGCTATGGAGTAAAACTTTGAACACTGAAACAAAACAAACAAACAAACAAACTATCTAGTTGCATTGAGCCTTTAAGCTTAAAGATCATAATTGTTGGGGAAAATAAATTAAATAATTTACATTCCACTGTGTGTGTGTTTACTTTTCTTAAGTATATTTTATATTTCAGGACAACAGCTTGTAACAGTCTGAATGCTGAAAAAATGGCCAAGGATAATTTAGATGAACTTGAACTCTGAACTTGATGTGAACTGAGCTAGTTCATTTTATAAAGGGACAGATATGAACTGAAATTAATTCCTTTTTGGAGATACTGAGCTTGAAATGGTTCCTTTTACTTTCCAAGCTTTGGACTGGTAGTGTTTCTTTGTTTGTTGTGTGTGGGGTTTTTTTCTTTTCATTAAAAGTTTCTCCAGCATTTTGTTTCAATTCAACTGTGTAAGGATGACAATGTGTTCTGTCAACTATAATTCATGTAATTTATTTTTGTAAGTTCATCTCAAACACATTGACATATATCCAGAGAAGCGTGAGCAGGATTATCCTAATAGAAAATCTCATTTCCACCTCTTCCTTCCCACTCCTGAAGGTTGTGGGGACCTTCTGGAATTGCATATGTTGTGGTGCATGGACTTGTAGTCAAATAGCTGACAAATCCATGGAAACTGAAGACTACTGCTGATTAAGTAGAAGCCTGTTCACACTCCCCTGGAGCCATCAGTTGAAGAGAAGTTGGAAAACTGTACACTTTTAGGTACAATGGACAATGTACATACTTCAGTATTTCCACTGAGATCACTATGTCTAAGAGTTCAACAAGATGTGGCATTGGAGCACTTGATGCCTTTAAAAAAAGGCAATTGGGGAGTATCTGGCACAGACTGCGACTACAGTATGGTAGGGAGGAGGTTTAACCCTTTCCCCACTATACATTTTCATGCTGAAAAACTCCCCAGCTGCAGCTGCTACTTGACCCATACTGTCCATGATTTTCCCAACAAGGACAAACAACAGATTTTATGGCCACATTCAACAGGAAAATAGCTCTGGAGGGTGAAACCCTCTTTCTTCGCCCACTATGAACTTGATCCACAACAGGGTCCAATTGGGTCATTTTGTAATACAATAATAAATGAAAATTTTGTGCTGTGTCTTTAGATCGAAGGAGTGTTGGGCAGGCTGGATTGTGTTGACAAATTGGCTTTAAAACTATACTCATTATTACTGAATAGCCTTTCAAAAAATAGTGTGAGTTATATCTTTCACATTTAGTGGTTAATTAATTTGATGAATAGTTTTGATTAATCGACAGGTGCTTTCAGTCTGAGTTTCAGACCTCCGATTTACTACATTGGAGCCATTCATCTTTCATCCAAATTTCCAAATCTTATGTGCAGACACTCATTAGCCAATATTTTCTTTGAAAACAAGCGTTGTAGCTTTAAGTGCACTGGTATCACCAAATCTCATTATCTTCAGAAGTTTGATAGAAAAAGTATTTTTAGGATCTAATCCAGAAACGTGTTTTTGTGTGTGTGTGTGTGTACACACACACAAGATCAGGCCAATGACTCATCTAGTGTAGTATACTGTTCTCACAGTGGCCAAGCTACAAGAAACCCACAAGAAGGAATCAAGCATAACAGCACTGTAATGGATTCTACGATGAGCTCCAAATTAATTTATTTGCAGTGTAAAATTTATTTGCTACTTCACCAAGTAAACAACCTGGTGTGCTTTTCATTCAGGAGCTTGCTTTGTGAATTTAGCAGTACATCAACAACAAGGGAGAAGTATCCTGTTACAGGAATGACAAAATAGGGAATGACAAACTACATTCATGTGAGTCTATTAGCTAATCTAATGTATATATCCCATATTCAGCTCATTTCTTCCACAAAAAAGACAGCCTCTCTATCCTCAAATCTGGATTATCTCATAATTTATTTTGAGCATATAGGTAAAATTGTAACTGATGAGACAATATACACCATGTTTCTCTTATTGCTAAAACTGAAGGTGGTCTAGGCTCTCTCTTTTTATTATACATTGGGCGTCTACTATCAACACAAATACAGGTGTTAAAATAAGCCATTTCTAAGATTACCCAAGGGTGGCACTGTGGTCTAAACCACAGACCCTAGGACTTGCTGATCAGAAGGTCGGCGGCTCGAATCCCCGCGACTGGGTGAGCTCCTGCTACTTGGTCCCTGCTCCTGCCAACCTAGCAGTTCGAAAGCACGTCAAAGTGCAAGTAGATAAATAGGTACCATTCCGGCGGGAAGGTAAACGGCGTTTCCGTGAGCTGCTCTGGTTCACTAGAAGCGGCTTAGTCATGCTGGCCACATGACCCAGAAGCTGTACACCAGCTCCCTCGGCCAATAAAGCGAGATGAGCGCCGCAACCCCAGAGTCATTCGTGACTGGACCTAACTGTCAGGGGTCCCTTTACCTTTAAGATTACCCAAGTCGGGGTATTCATAGAAGGAGAAACCTGCCAATCATTTACACATGCTAACAGATATGCTTTATGATGTAAACTAATGTCTAGAAAATTGAAACCGCCTTATGATATTGGCAGCTGCATTCTTTTAAGTGGGGTCAGACTGGAGAAAGGGTGGAGAGTTATCCAAAATAAACTTCCTAAGTGTCTCAGTGAGTATATCCTAGGGGGATATATAGTGAAATACCATGGAGTATGTATATTATCTGTCACCTTTTCTTGAGATCATCACAACCTGACATACCATAATTCATGCATATCACCTTGAGCTTCTGGGAATAAAGGTAGGATGTGCATAAAATAAAATAAAATAAAATAAAATAAAATAAAATAAAATAAAATAATAAAATAAAATAAAATAAAATAAAATAAAATAAAATAAAATAAAATAAAATAAAATATGGATGTTCCACCTGGTAGCCTCAGGCTGGCACCTGCCATTTCCCTGACCCAGAATGCACCTTTGAATGATGCTTTATCATTGTATGGTATCATTCCAAAGGGGGAGTCTGAAAGGAAATGGGGGCTGTTGCAGTGCTGTTAGAAAGTTAGGAAGTGGGTGGTGGTGTGGTCTAAACCACTGAGCCTCTTGGGCTTGCTGATCAGAAGGTCAGCATTTTGAATCAACATGATGGGGTGAACTCCCCTTGCTCTGTCCTAGCTTCTGCCAACCTAGAAATTCAGAAGCACACCAGTGCAAGTAGATAAATAAGTATCGCTGTGGCGGGAAGGTAAACGGTGTTTTCATGCACTCTGGTTTCCGTCACAGTGTTCTGTTGCACCAGAAGCGGTTTAGTCATGCTGGCCACATGACCCAGAAAGCTGTCCTTGGACAAACACCAGCTCCCTCAGCCTGAAAAGCAAGGTGAGCGCCGAACCCCATAGTTGCCTTTGACTGGACTTAACCTCCCAGGGGTCCTTTACCTTTATCATTTACCTTACCTGTTAGAAAGTTATTTGGGGAAGGGGAAGAAGCGAGTACAATTAACATCACTAAACTGCCGCCACCACCCAACAATTATCAAAATACTCCTCCAAGTTCATCATGGGACAGTGAAATTGGGGTGGGCTGGAGATTTTGAGCCACGCTTGCTAGATTCTCCTTCAAACATGCTTGTTTCATTCTCTTTTCACTCATGCCCCATGCATGATTTCCACTTTGATTATTTGTCTATTTTACTGGTGGTTTAGGATTCCAAGAGCTATAGCAGAGCTGGAACAAACAGGGTTCTATGGACCATTTCATATGTAATGCAGGTGCTACAAATAGATGCTCTCCTCAGTGATATTTCTTATTTTAAAAGGTGGTGGCAGTGATAACACATCCCATCCATGACTTGTACTTATGCAGAATTCAACACACATCCTTGCAGTCATTAAGGAGAGGAATGATAGCCTCCGTATGAAATACTCTCAGTGAATCCAAGGTGTTTTGGACAGCTCCAAATGAATCATTTTGTTCCTTCCAAAGCCCATATATTCATACATTTCCCTTTTCCAGATGACAATGTTTACAGTTCAGCTACAGAAAAACGTTCCCGCAGATGAGGTGCCTCAGGGAGTGGGGCTAATGTGACCATTTTGAAAGCGCATTGCATTTCCTTTCCCAGAAACTACAAAACCCTATAAAGAATGTTCTCTGTGGCTTCCCCTCAATTTACTGAACAGTTCAGAGTCTGAATTAGGGGACTTAACTCCTGCATTTCTGAACTAAAGGAGATTTCAATCTGATTAGCTTGACTTTCTTCCAAATCTCTTTGTTCTTCTCCATCTTTCATTGAAACAGCAAAGAAAGAAACACAAGAGGGTGGGGAGGAAGGGAGAAGGGGGAAAAACAACAGCCAGCCATGAATGGGTAATCTATTGCTTCGAAATTGTCCATTTTCTCAAGTACTTAACCCATGAAGTGACACAGAATAAGACAGAAAGGGAAAGACTTTTTTTTAAAGGAAAAAAAGGGGGGAAGAAGGGAAACCTACAATGTGCTTAATGAAGGCCAGAGGTTGCGCTAAGCTTGCTGGTGGTCCTTTAGTTATGAATGACAGAAAAGTGGGCTAAATGCTTAGGTTAAGTCTACAAAACAGTCATGTGTTTATTTTTCAAAGCCACATTATGTATAATGCGCCTCTAGCCAAAAGAAGGCCTGGGGAGGGAATGGGGCAGCCTGTTAAACACAGAACTCCTTCTCCCATTGTGGAAGGCCAAAGAAAGGTCAGCCACCTGTACGACACTCTTCCAGCTCCTCTCGCTCAGTCCTTTGCAGGTGCTAACTTTCTTGTTGTGGTTTATACAAGGAAGCAGAAAGATAGTGCAGATAAAGAAAAGGACAGTTTCATACCCTTCAACATTTCTCCAATGAAAATAGAGATGTCCTAAGGACAAGCGTTTTGAATTATGGTGCTGGAGGAGACTCTTGAGAGTCCCACGGACTGCAAGAAGATCAAACCTATCTATTCTTAAGGAAATCAGCCCTGAGCGCTCACTGGAAGGACAGATTGTGAAGCTGAGGCTCCAATACTTTGGCCACCTCATGAGAAGATAAGACTCCCTGGAAAACCCTGATGTTGGGAAAGATGGAGAGCACAAGGAGAAGGGGACGACAGAGGACGAGATGGTTGGACAGTGTTCTCGAAGCTATGGACCCATGGACCAGAGCCTGGCGTGCTCTGGTCCATGGGGTCACGAAGAGTTGAACACGACTAAACGACTAAACAACAACAAAGGACAAGTGGGACATTCTGGGATCAAATCAGAAATGGGGATGCCTTCTCTAAATCAGGGACATCCCTGGAAAATAGGGACACTTGGAGGGTCTGCAGTTTTCTTACAGGATGGAAAAAGTAAAGGGATGGTGTGGGTGTATGTGTTTTTTAAGACTGGGGAGGGGACATAAAATTTTAAAGAACTATAAATGTCATGGAGGGAGTAGAAGGTGCCTTCTAGATGTTGTTGGACTCCCAGCTCCCATCAGCCCCAGCCAGCATGGCCAATGGTCAAGGATGATGGGAGTTATAATCCAAATATCTGGAGAGCATCACCTTGACCATCCCTGGCTTATACAATTACAACCAGAAGGAAGTTCAGTTATCTGTACTCTGCAAAAAGCCACTCCAGATGCATGATTTCTGTTCCCATCCTGAAGCAAAGTTCTTAACCCGGGTAATATTTCTGGGTTAGCGGAGTCTGTAACTTGAAGCATATGTAATCCGAGGTACCACTGTACTTTTAATATGCCCAGTGCAGCAGAAACAGCAGATTATTTCAAGAAAAGTTTCCTCGCCTTTATAAGGAGTAATTCACAGGTCCTTTAAACTAGCAAAAAATATTTCATCCCTCACCAGTATTAAACAGAGCAACAGAACATAAAGCAACAACTAAAACAGGCAATTTCCTCACAGACAGCAAAAAATAATATAAATGTGTCTTCTAAGTGGGCATGGGAAAACTTTTTGGCTCCATGGCCCCAATCCTTTTCAAGATTTGGACTGAGAAGGCAATTGGGCCGCATCCAGCCTACAGGCCTTGGGTTGCCTACCCCTGCTTTAAGCTATGTTTGGTTCTTGCTCCCATTTATTTAATAATTATTCGCTTAGACTCATACTGTTAGGCTATTTATTTAGATGCTTTGCCTATGCTGGCCTGTGATCGTAATAAAGTAAATTCATTCATTCATGTGGGAAACACCACCCACTTGTCAAGATACCTTTGGTTCCTGTTTTCTAGGGAAGGGAGTGGAGGGTTGTTAAAAAGCCACACCTTTAAGATTGGAGAAAGAAAAAGAAAAAGTATGAGATCCTGAGAACAGGATTGTGAAGCCAATGCAGACCTCCTACCCATCACCTGACATCACCAGTGACATCAGCTGATGGACAGGTGGAGGCGATTTGGGGAAAACAACCAGGCGGGCCAAATTTAACCCCTTATTTGGGCAAGATTGGCTTAGGGGCCAGATATTCTAATGACCCCTGTTCTAAGGTTGAAGCAAACACTTTCCTTAGTGATATTTGATATTTATTTCCTAATAAACCAAGATTGCAAACAAAGCACAAAAAAGATGACCCACAAGCCTCTAGATGATGGATAAGCAACCTAAGGCCCGGGGGCCAGATCAGGCCCCATCGCCTTCTAAATCCGGCCCGCGGACGGTCCGGGAATCAGCGTGTTTTTACATGAGTAGAATGTGTCCTTTTATTTAAAATGCATCTCTGGGTTATTTGTGGGGCCTGCCTGGTGTTTTTACATGAGTAGAATGTGTGCTTTTATTTTAAATGCATCTCTGGGTTATTTGTGGGGCATAGGAATTCGTCCCCCCCCAAAAAAAAAAATATAGTCTGCCCCCCCACAAGTTCTGAGTGACAGTGGACCGGCCCCCTGCTGAAAAAGTTTACTGACCCCTGCTCTAGATGTTGCTGAATCACAGCTGACCATTGGCCGTGATGGCCCAGGCAACTGGGAGTTGGAGTGCACTAACATCTGGAGGGCTTCAGGATAGCAACTCTGGGATCCAGGTTCCAGATTTTTTTTTAATTAATATTATTTCAAGACTTGGCAGCCCTCTTTGTGGTATATTTGTGTGTCATGAGTTTGGAAGGTCATTGCAAAAAGTGACCTGCCCTGCTGTTGCTAAATCTATGAGACCACAGTCTTTTCAAAGTTAAATGATTGGTCTAGATCGGTGCCTTTTTTGAGAACAGTAAACAGTGCTATTTGCAAATTCTAAAGTTGATCATAAAGTATATAATAAGCTGTTTGGGGAGTTTGCAGCTGCTGCAGTATTCTTTCCAGGTGTTACCCTTGTTTGTGCCTCTCTGGTTCTTCCTCCAAAAGCAGAAAAGCAATTCTACAAGCTAGCTCCAGATGAAATCAATATCACTTGGATTTTCTAAAGCCAATTGGGAGAGTAACCAATTAATAATGGTTATCTCATTGCATTCTCAAAAACAGGCTGCTTTTAACTTGTCCTGTTTAGAGATGAGAACACTAACATTACCTGTGTCAATGATACACTATTTTTCCTGAAACTTTGTAGATTACGGATTTGTAGCACTGAGGTCACAGTGCTACTGATGAAGGAGAAATTCAAATCCCTTCCCATTTAAAGACGAAACTATGCAATTTGCAAAGCACAGCCAGCTTTCAAAAATTACACTTCTCCAGATTTTGCCATGCAGTTCTCAGTCGAGTGATGTATACAAAAATGCATGTTGTGGGGTAAAGTGTGTGCATAGATTTGCATATATACAGTAACAAGAATGTAGAAATAACCAGGATATTAGATGAAACTGCATAAAAAAATCTGTATATAGGGAAAACAGGGCCAAAAACGCTGGTGAATTTTCATGAGGTCTTCTTTTAGCAACAGATGTGTAAATGTGAAGAAGTGAACTTCAGAGTGGGGGGGATGATGATGATGATGATGATGATGATAATAATAATTATTATTTATTATTTATTATTTATTATTTATACCCCGCCCATCTGGCTGGGGTTCCCCAGCCACTCTGGGCGGCTTCCAAAAAAATATTAAAATACTGTAATACATCAAACATTAAAAGCTTCCCTAAACAGGGCTGCCTTCAGATGTCTTCTAAAAGTCTGGTAGTTGTTATTCTCTTTGACATCTGGTGGGAGGGCGTTCCACAGGGAGGGCGCCACTACCGAGAAGGCCCTCTGCCTGGTTCCCTGTAACTTGGCTTCTAGCAGTGAGGGAACCACCAGAAGGCCCTAGGTGCTGGACCTCAGTGTCCGGGTAGAACGATGGGGCGGAGACGCTCCTTCAGATATACTGGACCGATATACTGGACCGAGAAATCAAAATTATCAGATTTCCCCATTCTTATGCCACCACTAGGACTAACTTTTTCATGGAGCGCAATCTCCCATCACAGTCCAAATGACACAAAAGTGCTCTGTTGGCCTCAAATTAATAAAATAAATGGTTGCTACATTTACAACAAAAAGGAAGCAACTTCCTTCGTCAACTTCCCCAAACATATTTATTGCATTATAACCCTTGCTTATACATTATTCTATTTAGTAAAACCTATCAACTGTTGACTCTTTCCGTAACGCAGATGATTCCCTTGAGCTGCTGTGTAATGGAAGATAATCACCATGCAATCTTGATGATGTCTAATATGGAACAATTCTACTTTGCAGGCAGATTAACTTTAAGATATCCTTGCGTAGTTATCAGCAGACGGCAAAGGCTGACAGTGGTTCTTAAGTGAGTACTACTAAGACTAACGAGATCAGGCAACATAATTTGTATCGATTTTACTCTAAAGGCCCCGTCCTTAGTACTTCTCTATTAGCTGTGTTTCAAAAGCTGGGTAATTGAAAGTAGATTAGAATATAAATCAAAGATTAAACGCAGGATGCTACTGCAATGAATGCTAAGTGTCTGTCCAGTCAGAAGAAAGCATCAATACTCTGGCTATGATGGCACGGATATGATTTGTAGGGTCCATATGTTCCAGAAATGGTCAAGCAGGAACAAAAAACAAAATCCCCATCAGGTCTCTTTGAGCAGCACTCCTAAACATCAAAGGCCATTCTGCTGCTCAAAGGAGATGATTCTGTTCTAACCATCCAGGACAACTCTGCTCCTGTTTGCTGGCCTGCATAAATTGGCAGAGAATGGGCAGTCCTAGCCATTTCTTATTATAAACCAGGGATGAAGAATCTGTGGTCCTCTAAATACTCTTGGACTCCAACTCCAATTAGCCTGCATGCCCAATGATTTGGAATGAAGGGAGTCGTTGTCCAATATCATGTGTAGGGCCACAGATTCCCACCCATTATAAACTGGAGTGAATATTAAATCTTTACCATAAAGGTAAAGGTAAAGGACCCCTGGACGGTTAAGTCCAGTCAAAAGTGCCTATGGGGTTGCGGCACTCATCTCGCTTTCAGGCCGAGGGAGCCAGCATTTGTCCACAGACAGCTTTCCGTGTCATGTGGCCAGCATGACTAAACAGCTTCTGGTGCAATGGGACACCGTGACGGAAACCAGAGTGATACCTGTTTATTTATTTGCACTGGCGTGCTTTTGAACTGCCAGGTTCGCAGGAGCTGGAACAGAGCAGTGGAAGCTCACTCCGTCACGCATATTCAAACCATCAACCTTGGCAAGCCCAAGAGGCCCAGTGGTTTAGACCACAGAGCTACCCACGTCCACCCTACCACCAAGAGCCTTATCCTCCATGAATTTGGCTAATCCTCTTTTAAATCCATCCAAGGTGCCCTATCCGTGTCACTGATTTATGCCTCCGGGCCTGCTTTCCCAATTCTCTTAATTCTTATTCAGAAGTTACAGTATTAATTGTGTGGAGGCGTCAACTGAACAGTCTTAGAATTATCGCTTCAGATTTCCCACTCGACTTGGGAAGGCTGGGAATGGAATCGCTGAAAGATGGAATGGGGGTGAAGGTGAATTGAAGAAGAGAAGAAGCAGAATAGAAGAGCAAAGGAGCTTCAGAAACAATGATGAGACTCAACCTTAGTCGTTGCATGAGGTGGAAAAGGGAAGCTCTAGGGGAGAAAGGCAAGGGGGGTTAGCAAGCGGAGAGAACAGGGGCCTAGCCATGTTGTTGTTTAGTCGTTTAGTCATGTCATGTCCGACTCTTCATGACCCCATGGACCAGAGCACACCAGGCACTCCTGTCTTCCACTGCCTCCTGCAGTTTGGTCAGACTCATGCTGATAGCTTCAAGAACACTGTCCAACCATCTCATCCTCTGTCGTCCCCTTCTCCTTGTGCCCTCCATGTTTCCCAACATCAGGGTCTTTTCCAGAGAGTCGTCTCTTCTCATGAGGTGGCCAAAGTATTGGAACCTCAGCTTCATGATCTTTCCTTCCAGTGAGCACTCAGGGCTGATTTCCTTAAGAATGGATAGGTTTGATCTTCTTGCAGTCCATGGGACTCTCAAGGCCTAGCCATAGCTGTTAACTTTCCCCTTTTCTTGCGAGGAATCCTATTCGGAATAAGGGAATTTCCCTTTAAAAAAAGGGAAACCTTGACAGCTATGGGCCTAGCCTCTAGTAATGATAACAATAATATTCTTGAAATTATTATTCTTGAAATGCATCTCTCTAAACTGGGTGATGGCTGCACTACTTTCCAACACAGGGCTCAACATAAAACAAGAATTCTCTCTCTTTTTAAGTGCCCCCTCCTTCCAAACTATTTTGAAAAGGCTAATTTGAGAACAGGAAAGGATTCGTTTTAGTCCCCAACGAATCCCTTTTGGCATTTGAATCCAGCAGCTCAAGCACTTCCTCTAATTAAGTCCCCAAAAATACTTATTTGAGGCTTAAATAAATCCCTTTAGAGTTGTCACTGAATGCTAAGTTCTTTGGACACGGGAATGAGGGTGGTGAGGCTCAGAGATTTCTCTTAAATGGCTCATTACTCATTAGCCTGCAAAAACAGATTTATTTTGAAAACTTGTAATGTGATATTGGGTGGCTGTGTGGGTGCCTTTGGAGAATATTGCACAGACTCAAGCAGGAAATCCCCTTGTATAATCCAGAATGAAATCCAGTAAGAATCCAACTTCTTTTCTGACATCGTAACAAGTAAGCTATCGTTAAGTGATGTTCTGGCAGGCAGAGGATGGTGGAGTTAATTTATTTTAAGAGAACCCTTTCCTAACCCTACTTCTGAGATTCTGCTGTCCCCAAAGTGTCTAATTACTAGTTGAAAAGTCTATTCACGGCCCAGGTGTTACAAGTACCAGCTTCTACATAAAGAAGTAGTTCTGCAGGGTAAAAGCTTGCTAGTGGAAATTCTCTTGAATGCTACATGGCCTTGGTTCACATTCTCCCCAAATTTGACTTTTCCCTCTATGTGGCCCATAAGAAATCCCAGTTTGCGTGTCTTTGTTACCTCTTCTTATTACTTATTTCTTTACTTCATTGGTTACAGGAAAACTGCCGACCTATAATAAAGATAGTCTCAGCTGGAGAGAGATGAAGCAATGTATCTTGGGCGCGGGTCAATCACTTTCAGGTTTTTAATTCACAGAGGCATGTTCAGACAAAGATGATGAAGTTTATTCTAAACAGGAAAAGCATTTGTTAAGCAATATACTTCATACCTGACTCACAGTCACAGTGGTCACTTGGAGGCAAGGTCTTTCAAATATTTCTTTTTCTCTTTTTTCACATCTTTTCACTGATAGGATAACATTGAGAGAAAGAGAGGAGACTGCTGCTGATATAAACACACATTCAGAAGCAGAGGAACAATGGGGTTTTCTGGGGCTTAGAAATAATGCTGTTTTGTCATGTTAGCTAGGGCTGCCATACGTCCGGATCAGTGCCGGATTTATGTATAAGCTAAACAAGCTATAGTTTGGGCACCACTCTCTTAGGGGCCCCAAAAAAATTAAAAGGAAAACAATCTGGATGTACATGTCCAAAATATAAGAAAAAAACAAATTACTTTGATAAAATACATATTTTGTTATGTGCAAATGGCTTTAGATACCTATTAGTTCCATAAATTACCATATAGCATATATTCAACACAAAAAACAGCAACAATTTGTTGTTGACAAAGGACAGCTGGACATATAAAGGGCCCCATTACCTCCAGTAGCTTAGGGCCTCATCAAATCCCTGGTCTGGATTTTCCCAGACACGTCCAGGAATTGGGCAGCAGAATGTTGTCCAGGTGGATTTTCCCAACAACTTTGTCTGGACTTCCACTTTTGGAAATATGGCAACCCTATGTTAGCTGACTGAACTTTTAAATTACAGATAGGTAGCCGTGTTGGTCTGCCATAGTCAAAAAAAAAAAAAATTCACCTTCTCACCCCTTGCTTTTTCCTGTAAGACCTATTGCAGTCGTTAAGAGTCGTCAACAGGCTCATCACAGCTATCTGCCAATCACCCATTCCCACCACCCTTCTGAGTAATACCCCTCCCCACCTTCTCACTATATAGAAGGATCTGGCAACTTCTGTTTCAGTGTATCTGAAGAAGTGTGCATGCACACGAAAGCTCATACCAAGAACTAACTTAGTTGGTCTTTAAGGTGCTACTGGAAGGAAAAAAAAATTTTTGTTTGAACTTTTAAAGTGAAGACTTGCATTTCATACTTCTTCCTGGCCTGGACAACGACCAGCTTTGTGTTTACATGACCTCTCTGTTGACTTGCTCCTGGCCTGGACAACCACCAGCTTTGACTGTGTTTGCATGACCTCTTGCTCAGGCTTAGGAATGGGGAACAATAGGGGAAATTGCTCCAGGCTTCACAAACAATGGGGACCCCACCAATACTGAAAACAGTGCGATCCAGCCTAGGAAAATGTGACTGACACCAGCGGCTCCGAGGGTCATCCTATAGACCCACACCAATTTTACTTAGGGGTAAGCCCCTTTGAACTCAGTGGGACTGATTTTGGGTTAGAGATATATAAGATTGCACTATCAAAAAACCCCATGGGCTTCCCTACATTGTCCAAGCATTTCCGCACCTACCTATGATTTCCTTGAGGTCCCATTCTCAGAAACGCACATCTTCTGCTTCCTTCCTAAGAACCGTTAAGATTTAGCCTCAGTGTCCAATTTCATTGTAAGGCTGTTAAGATATGGCTCAATTGAATATATGAGCTACAGGGCTTCATTACTGTCCATGTCAAGACTTCTAGAATGGGCAAATATTCTCAACAATGCCTAGCAGTTTGCTAAATATAACTGCAATCATTAAAAAAATAAAAAAAGAGATTCAAGAGACTCAAGAAAGGGAGTCATTAGTGGGTAGATGTTGTAAATTGGTCACTGCTTACTCTAAGGAGTTTAATATGCTTCAGTTATTATGTTATTATAAATTTAATTACTGTTTATTCTGTTTTTTTTATGTTGTTCTCCTAAGGAACTGTTTATGTAGAAATATGGGAAACAAATTTCAATAACAATGACTTCTGCCACTGCTAACATTTTCCTCAAAATGTGCCCCTCTCCTAATAACTTAGCCTTAGTTATATATATGTTTTGTAGTGTCATGATCTGAAAAGCCAGATTTTAACCTGTCATGTTGCATCGTGACTCTTCTGGCCCTGACGCCATCTCTAACTCCAAACTGGTTCCACTGAAAGGAGGAGGAGGAGGAGGAAGAAGAAGAAGGCATTGCCTTCTGTTCTGTCCAACATTTGTTGCATGCAACACTGTTTCCCTTCTACTGCAGGACGGCTTCCAACAAAAAATGTTATTTGTTTCACTGTCTGCTGAAGTGGAAATTAGATAATTAGATATGTAATTAATGACATTGTAGTTATGTTATTCCACACCGTTCATTTCAATGCAAAGGACATATAATTCCTGGGGGAGGGGCATCATCAATTACATGTTGTTTCTGGACTGAAAAGAACAACAACAGCAAATACCAATTGTATTCTCTGGATTAATTTCCATTCCGGACATAGGATGAATATGCAAACATTGGCAATTTCCATCAGAATTCTCCAGTATCCTCTGTGTGTGTATGTTTCTGTCTGTGAAGATATTTAAACATCACCTTTCTTATTTCATACAGAACAATTCACACAGGAAAAAGCCCAAATTCATCTAGTCCCAAAGAAGACGAAGGGTGAATACTAAATATTAGCGCTTCTATGTTTACTGCGTCTCTCCACTTCTCGTTTATGTTGCTGACTTTACGTTTCTTTTCGTTCTTCTTCTTTTCTTTCTCCTTGCATTCCCAGGCTTCCACTTCCTGTGTGTGGAGCAGCTCTTCCAAATGCATTATCTCCCAAACTCCCTTGATAATAGCGAATCACTTTTGCAGTTCCTGGGGAAAGCTGCTGACATGATATGCTATTATCTCTTTTATTCTTTCCTCCTCCTCCATCCTCCCTGAGGGAGGAAAACATCTGTGCATCCATCACCAAATGAATGAGTAGTTCTGTTTCACTGCCCTTGCAGACCTCTGCTTTCCGCCCTGACGGTTCCTGTACAAGGGGGTGCGTTGGGATTCCCAGCACATGCTGTATAATTGTGAGTGACTACTTTACAGGCCATCACTGACTACTAAAGTCAATCTTATGTATCTGTTTGTCTCCCCACAGCAGAGTCCAAGACTCCACGCAGGTCATCAATACTGCTCCCCACTATTGGTAAACAGGGTATTGATTACCATACATTAAGCTAAGATTAATTTCGCTGGCTTGCAAATTTTTGCCATAAGGTAATTCTTTCCATTGCTTGAGTTACAACAACTTTCAGCTAGCATATCCATTACCTCCCGCATCTGAGAAACAGTTCGCAATGGATCTAAATGTTACACGATTAGTCTAGGGCTCTACATATATAATGTGATTGCTACATAATGGTTTTTGAAAAGTGTTGCTTGGTTTTAAGTATCAGAGCGAGCTAACCCTCAACTTCCAGTTGTTATTTCTTATGTAATCTACTTCTTTTTTTATTATTTAAATATTTCCAAAGGATGTTACAGATGTTATTCTGAGTGAATTTTTTATTTTGCATCAAATTCATATGTAAAATATAAATGGCATTAAATCCATAGAATACAAAGGTGTAGAAATATGTGTTGGCCCAGTACTTATAAAAGCTTAAAAATAGATAAACTCAATGCTTGTAAAACACTATTTGCATCCCGATAAGCAAATAAAGAGGCAGACACAAAAGCTGGGGTTGAACTGGCCCACTTTTATTAAATTAAAATCAGCAGAGGGGGATGGCTATGGGGCAAGGACTAACTTAACTGGGTAACTATAGCCATTGGGTAAACCACCTTTGCCTAAGGAATTAGAGCATAGCTCCCTAACCTACCCCAATTGCAGGGCCACACCCTGAAGGTGAGAAGGGAGGCCTTGCTTTGTCACACGCTCACCCAGGACCACAGAACCCCAGGTGGATGAGGGAGTTTGGCCTCAAAAGGGGCCCCTATCTCACCCCCTGAACCACAGAGTCTGAAAAGTGAGCTTTGAGGACAACCCATCACTAAGGCACCTAAAGGGCATTGCCAGGCTAAACTAATGGGACCTCAAGCAAGCACAGCTTAAAGGTAAAGGTAAAGGGACCACTGACCATTAGGTCCAGTTGTGGCCGACTCTGGGGTTGCAGTGCTCATCTCGCTTTATTGGCCGAGGGAGCCGGTGTTTGTCCGCAGACAAGGTTGCTCCACAGCTATCTTTCAGAATGAGAAAAGGAGAAATAAAACACATCGAACAAAATAGATCAGACCCTCCAAGTGTCCCTACTTTCTAGGGACAATCCAGATTTAGAGAAGCCATCCCAGTTTCTGATTTGATCCTGGAATGTCCTGCTTTTCTTAGGTAAAGGTAAAGGGACCGCTGACCATTAGGTCCAGTCGTGGCCAGCTCTGGGGTTGCGACGCTCATCTCGCTTTACTGGCCGAGGGAGCCGGCGTACAGCTTCCGGGTCATGTGGCCAGGATGACTAAGCCACTTCTGGCGAGCCAGAGCAGCACACAGAAACACCGTTTACCTTCCCACCGGAGCATTACCTATTTATCTACTTGCACTTTGACATGCTTTCAAACTGCTAGGTTGGCAGGAGCAGGGACCGAGCAACTGGAGCTCACCCCGTCGTGGGGATTCGAACTGCGACCTTCTGATCAGCAAGTCCTAGGCTCTGTGGTTTAACCCACAGCGCCACCCGTGTCCCTTTAAGCACAGCTTATGTCATGCCAAAAGAAGATATCTGATCACTCCAAATCACGTTTGCAACCCTCAGCATTCACAGCACACGCGTGACGCGATTTGGCGCTTCTGCTCATGCGCATGACTTCATTTTGTGCTTCTGCGCATGTGTGAGCACCAAAACCCAGAAGTAACCCATTCCAGTACTTCCGGGTTTGGCGTGATCCGCAACCCGAAAAGGCGTAACCTGCAGCGTTCGTAATCCGAGGTATGACTGTATACAGTAGGTGCACAGAAATTAGTAGCTCTAGCTGAAAGGAGATCTGCATTGATTGTTGCAATGCATCCCTATTTATAATTATTGCATAATTATAAAATTGATACATAATGTTAGAAGGCTTTCTAATCTTAGAAGGGGGTGGGGGTGTTGGGGTTATTATTATTATTCATGTCATTTTTTACTGCTTTATATTTTTAGGGGGGGATCTCAAAGCAGTTTACAACCTACATTAAAACAGCAAATAAAACAATCCAGAATAAAACCTTACTGAAGAAAGTTGAATATAAAGTATACATTTAAATACAATTAACATTCATTCAAACATTCATTAAGAGGAAACTAAAATATTATCGTAACATTTTTTTTAAAGAAACACTACAGAGGAGGTCAACTGCAGAATGCATGTTTAGTAGAGCAAAGTTAACAAAAGAATTATCTTCAACCTTTCAAAGGAATGCATTACTAAGTGAAGTCAAATATAATTTTTTTTTCCTTCCAGATCTGAAGAAGTGTGCATGCACACGAAAGCTCATACCAAGAACTAACTTAGTTGGTCTTTAAGGTGCTACTGGAAGGAAAAATTTTTTTTTGTTTTGACTATGGCAGACCAACACGGCTACCTATCTGTAACTCAAATATAAAAGGCATCTTTGAAACAGCCTAACTAGCAAAAGAAGGGACACGGGTGGCGCTGTGATAAATAGGTACCGCTCTGGCGGGAAGGTGTACGGTGTGTCCGTGCACTGCTCTGGTTCGCCAGAAATGGTTTAGTCATGTGGGCCACATGACCCAGAAACTGTCTGCAGACAAACGCCGGCTCCCACGGCCTATAGAGCGAGATGAGCGCTGCAACCCCAGAGTCGTCCGTGACTGGACCTAACAGTCAGTGGTACCTTTACCTTTACCTTTTAACTAGCAAAAGAATGAAATATTCTCATAAGCATGGGTAGGCAAACTAAGGCCTGGGCGCCGGATCCGGCCCAATCGCCTTCTAAATCCGGTCTGTGGACGGTCTAGGAATCAGCATGTTGTTACATGAGTAGAATGTGTCCTTTTATTTAAAATGCATCTCTGGGTTATTTGTGGGGCCTGCCTGGTGTTTTTACATGAGTAGAATGTGTGCTTTTATTTTAAATGCATCTCTGGGTTATTTGTGGGGCATAGGAATTCATTCATTTTTTCCCCTTCAAAATATAGCCTGGCCCCCACAAGGTCTGAAGGACAGTGGACCGGCCCCCTGCTGAAAAAGTTTGCTCATAAACATAGAACATATCTGCTGCTGTAGCTGCAAATCCTGAGAATGGTGGCTCATGGCAGGGGCTGTGGATGCTCAGAGCTCAATGAGCTGGGTCTGCACAGAATGACATCCAAGAGAACTCTGGCCTCTTCAGCAGCCTCAGTTTTTGTAGCTGGAGTCAATCGGGGCCCTGCCCTCCCAGTCTAGGTAGAAAAGGCCTGCAAGGCAGAAGCAGGTCTTCCAGGACTCACAGCCAACTTAGATGACAAGAAGCACTTTCCAGGCAAAGCCATCATTGGATACAACCATTGTATCCCATGCAAGGGCGCTGGCTCCTACTGCCTGAAGCTCTGTGGGATCCCCTGATCTGTATTTTTTTTCAAGTGGCCGGGCCCCCTTAATGTTCAGAGCCCCCCTCCCCCAATGTCAGTATAGTATAGCTGTGATGGGAGCCTGTGCTTCTGAATTTGAAATGCCAGGGATCAAAACTGGTACCTTTTTCATGTAAGATAGATACTCTACCACTGACCTATGGCCCTTCCCTGAAAATAAATATGTTTAGGAGTATGGCATAATTTAAAAACACAAACCGACTCTCTTTACACACAAACAGGGTTGCCAGATGTATAGGACTCCTGTACATATTTAATCATTGTGTAGAAGATAGAAATCTCAGTTGGATCAGATATGCCCATCCCTCTATAATGAACTGTACTTGCTATATTGCTCTTCAATATATAGATAGATGATTGATTGATTGATTGATTGATGATAGATATATATAATTATGAAAATGTCACTGCTCTGCCCTGCTTTAGATCTGGTTGCCCTTTATCCAAATATGGATAGATCAGGCATTGATTTTTGGATAAAGATATAGCTCATTGCTGAAGATGTAAACATTTGTTACAAATAGCATTATTTCAATGCAATGAGTAGCACTTTTGTTCCCAGTTATGGCGATAATAGTCCTTGAATCACGGGGATAAGAGGGCATGTCTCTGAAATTTAATTGCATGTTTTAAAGTGAAATACATTGCTAGAACACTTCCCTGAAAATTATATATATATAATCATTCATAAAAGACGAAGTAGACTAGTGAATGAATTTTAAGTGGTTGCATTTGTATTGATTTTAATGTTAAGTGTTTTAAGAGCAGGAAGATGGGGGAAATATTAAATATCTGACGCTTTTTTCTGAACTGCCAGACATTAATCTGGCCCATTGTGTGACTCATTCCGAAAGTAAGAAGGGAAGGTGAACGAGTAAGAATGGCAGAAACTATCATTTAGGTCGGGGTGGCGAATCGCTGACCCTTTAGATGTTGTCAAACATCAGCCCTGACCATTGGCCATCTTGGGTAGCGGCAGCTGAGAGTGGGAGTCCAACAACCACTGGAAGATCACTGGTTTCCCATCCCTGGTTTAGACAATTGGTCTTCAACTGGTGGCTCACAATGTATAGCAGGACTGCAAGTTTCCCTAAGGAAGGTTATTCCACAGCTATCTTTCAGAATGAGAAAAGGAGAAATAAAACACATGGAACAAAATAGACCAGACCCTCCTACTTTCTAGGGACAATGCAGATTTAGAGAAGCCATCCCAGTTTCTGATTTGATCCTGGAATGTCCTGCTTTTCTTAGGTAAAGGTAAAGGGACCCCTGACCATTAGGTCCAGTTGTGGCCGACTCTGGGGTTGCGGCGCTCATCTCGCTTTATTGGCCGAGGGAGCTGGCGTACAGCTTCCGGTCATGTGGCCAGCATAACTAAGCCACTTCTAGGGAACCAGAGCAGCACACGGAAACACCGTTTACCTTCCCGCCGGAGTGGTACCTATTTATCTACTTGCACTTTGACGTGCTTTCGAACTGCTAGGTTGGCAGGAGCAGGGACCGAGCAACAGGAGTTCACCCCGTCGCGGAGATTCGAACCGCTGACCTTCTGATCGGCAAGTCCTAGGCTCTGTGGTTTAATCCACAGCACCACCCGCGTCCCTCCCTGCTTTTCTTAGGACATCCTTATTTCCATCAGAGAAATGTTGGAGGGTATGGTAGGATGTCCCTATTTTCACCAGAGACCAGTTGGGATGTCCCTATTTTCATCGGAGAAATGTTGGAGGGTATGAATAGATTGGTCGTATATGAGTCATGACCCTAGTTATAAACAATTTCCATTAGGTTTAACTGGTTTTTTTCAGGATAGATGGATATAGCTGCATAATATCTAAGAAAACAGCAAGAGAACCTCTATTTCAGATTCAGGTTAACAGTAGACCCTGGGTTTGAAAATGTCAAAGGCTTCATAGGTCTCTAAATTTAGAAATACTATTAGGGACTTACTATAATCTCGGTGACTGAGGCTCATTAGATTGCACCACCATCTTTTAGCATATTGCAGCAGTGTGTTACTGGACATACAAATCCTTTTGACAGCAAGGAATCTATTTTTTTCCAGTAGATTTTATTAAATCTAGACCAGTATTCCATTACTCAAAGTGGACAGCCAGATGCATCTTGGAAGCTGACTATGGAAGGTCCCTTCCCTATGGCTTATCCCCAGAATTATCTGTGGAACACAGACATTCCACTTAGCGATCATAGCAAATAGAAATTAATAAGATGTCTCCCATAAATCTGTCTAATCTGCTTAATGAGCTGTATTTTCATAATAGCAATCTACATGGATTCCAAGGAACTTTACTAAGAGGATCAAGCTGCATTTGTTATTGACAAAGGACACATCTGTCAACTCCATGTTGACAGCAATTGCTGTTTAAGGACACAGTTGCCTTTGGGATCCGATTCACAAAACATATAAACCTAGAGTTTGAAGGTTCGCACATTTGGTTCTGCATACCGCAGGGGATTTAGGACCTGAGCTTCTTTCATCGGCATCCCACCTCAGTCATGCTGAAACAATTTTGCAATCAGTTTTTTTAAATAGGAAAACATCTGCTGTCCCTAGGTACACAGAAGATCATGGTAACATCTAAAGTAATCCTTTGGCTCTCTGCTGTAGGAAAGCACCATTAATATTACTGCTACTAATATTGAAACACCAGTAAGTATTAAATACATTTGTTATTATATGTGGAAGACCCATAAACAGATGAAAGGTGACAGTGAGATCTAGTATGGGTTAACAGTACTTCCACTTATTTGAAAAAGGCACGGTTTCTCCACTCTTTGTATACAGTACATTTTCAACTTTTATTTGGAGAGCTATTATATTTATATAAAATCCTGCAGAACTCTTAAACCCACTGGCAGTCCTGGTGGCAGTACTTTGCTTGGCCTTGGTCTCCATTCTACGGCTGTTGAGGACTTAAAGAGTACCTTTTGTTCTGAACAGTGTTTGCACATATGTTACAAAGCAGAGTCAAACGCTACTCAGATTACAGCAGAAGTTTGCGGCAAAGTCTGACCTGCTAGCTCCTTCATTCTGATAAATTTATATCAATGCAAACCAACGGCTTTACGAAGATGTGAAGAAGGCTCAGCAGAGACTGTACTTTTTGAGAATTCTAAGGAAAAACCATCTTCCGCAGAAACTGCTGCTTGCCTTCTATCACTGTGCCATTGAGAGCGTGCTCACTTATGGCTTATGTGTGTGGTACGGAAGCTGTACTACCCAGGACAGGATGGGGTTGTGCAGAGTTGTTAAGGCAGCAGAGAGCATTGTTGGCTGCCCACTTTCCACCTTAGAGCAGATTTATGCCACAAGGTGCCATAGGAAGGCACTGGACATAGTAAAAGATCCATCGCATCCTGGTCACTGTCTCTTCGAGCTCCTGCCGTCGGGACGGAGATACAGGACGATGAAAACAAGAACGAGCCGTCTTAAGAACAGCTTCTTCTCCAGAGCGATCTCAGCCCTGAATGGGAAGCCTGGACTTTGAAAGTCATCTAATCTTCCTTGCTGTACTATACTGTATTGTTTTAATTAGTGTTTTTATGGAGCATTCAAGTAATTTCGTTGTCCCTGAGAGGGGGCAATGACAATAAAGATATTATTATTATTATTATTATTATTATTATTATTATTATTATTATTATTATTATGCAACGCTTTTCATCTACCTCAAAAGATGATGATGATGATGATGATGATGATAATTTATACCTGCCTCCCCAGCCAGAGCTGGGCTCAGGGCGGCTAACATTAGTAAAATTACAATAAAAACATAATGGGAGGGGGGGAACCAATTTAAAATACGGGTTAAAATACAATTTAAAATGCAGCCTCATTTTAATAGTAGCTCATAGATCAAAACCATAAGGGGAGGGAAATATAAGGGTCAGAATGAGTCCAAACCAAAGGCCAGGCAGAACAGCTCTGTCTTGCAGGCCCTGTGGAAAGATGTCAAGTCCCACAGGGCCCTAGTTTCTTGTGACAGAGCGTTCCACCAAGTCGGAGCCAGTACTGAAAAGGCCCTGGCCCTAGTTGAGACCAACCTAACCACCTTACGACTTGGGACCTCCAAAGTTTTGACATTTGTGGACCTTAAGGTCCTCCGCGGGGCATACCAGAAGAGGCGGTCCCATAGAGGCACTCTCTCAAATGCCATTAGACACCCACTGCCCTGTACCTTCAGCCCAAATATTACACCCTTTTCCTGCATCCCCGTGAATTGTAAACCATCATTGACCAACCATGTGGCACGCTTGGGGGGGAAAGTAGGAAACCTCACAGCAGACTGGCCAAGTATCTTACTTCACAGAGAACAGTTTTCTATTTGAAGCATCTTCTCTTAAAAAGCGCTGTTTTAAAGCTAAAGAAACCAGGGGACTTGAAACTGCCCAGCAGCGGTTAGCACCTGGCAGCAGAGTGAAGAGGAACACAGGACTCAGCTACACTCATTCAGTTATATTGTTATAAACTCCGTTGCACAGATGCAACATCAGATGGCACTGTAGAGTACTAAATTTGTCTACCCAATTTTACACAGGGTTTTTTTCTTTTGTTATAACAATCTAATTTAGGACTTATTTATAGTGGGTTTTCCCCCTGTGTGTAGATCCAGCCACAGTCACAGTCTTCCACAGTATGGTTAGTAGAGGAAACCTTGGCTGGATCTACATTGACCTGTTTAACGTTATTAGAACAATATTAGAGATATCATTCTAAAACGTAACAGGGCATACTTGTAAATAAAATCTTTTTTAAAAAAACCTTTGTTTCTTTTGTCATAACGCTGTTTCCCTACTGCCAGTTGCTGATTTCTCTGCCATGCCCTCTAGTGTCACATTTTAATAACACATTATGAACGTTAAAAGTAGTCATGTGTTCATATAGTTATCAAAACCATTCATTAACCCTTCCTTAACATTGAAAACCATGAGTGCAGATCTGCCCCTTTAAATTGAGGCATTGCGATTCAGCAAAAAGGAACATATCTGATGCAGATGTAGGCTTTGAATGGGTTCCTACTGACCTTCATGGATGTATTTCAGGAGAGTGAGTGTCTCTGTTACCTTTTTACAAGCCATGCTGGGTCATGGTTTGTAAAAAGGTGCCCCCAAAACGATGAATTAATCTGGGAGGCTTCTGGGGTTATGATGAACTAAATCATCACTATCCAGACTAATACCAGCAACATTAAAGAGCATGCCGTGAGAAGTTAGCTGAGATGATCATTAACTTCCAAGTTATTTTTACATTTCACTTCTTAAGACTATGGTGGTTTGAAAACAATTTGGATTAAAGGATTCTGCTCCAGGCCATTAGAAACTGACTCATTGCAGACAGATGCCCAATGGGACTTTGTGAATCTACCTTGGTAATATCTGCAGGAACAATTTCCAAGTACTGGCTAAAGTGCATTCCTGTGTATTTCCACTTAAACCATTTGCCAATCTTAATGCTTATTCCTGAGGGAGGAAACCTTCCAGAGCTGTTTTTCATTTAATTTACAAGGACATCCTGTTTAGGTACCTATCAAAAGAACAGAAGAAATGATGCCAAATACCACAGCCTCAAAAACTTAAAAAAAACACTTAATGGGTTAGGCTGAAGTAGTAACCTACATTTCAAGGGAGTTGCAACATCCCAGCTTTTTCCTCATTAAATCCAAAATACTTTTTTTTTACTTCACTTGGTAATAATTGTGCATTGTTGAGATAATTCTGTCACTAAGGAGTGTTTGTGTCTCTACAAACATGAGAATTAAACATTGTGAAGTATTTAAGTGAAGGCTCACGTAACACTCTCTGGTGCTAGATCTAAACCACATTGGTTGGGAAAAGACATCCTGTGGCTTTTAGGTCAAAATGGCATATAAGATCACTGCAGACAGACAGACAGACAGACGAACGGACAGACAGATAGATGAGGTGCAATGGAGCAGATTTTGAATATGGCCCAGGAAGATACTCATCCATGAAGCTCTTTGAGTGGCTTTGACCAAACTTTCCACCAATTTCTGTTTCTCTCTTTCATTTTTCAAATGCTAAATGAAGCCATTGGTTCAAGTCCTGCCCTCCAGAGCAGGAGAAAACAAGTTTGAGATATTTGAGGTTGGCTATTATATCTCCTCTCAGTCTCCTCTTTTCTAGGCTAAACATACCCAGCTCCTTCAACCATTCCTCATAAGGCTTGGTTTCCAGATCATCTTGATTGCCCTCCTCTGCACACGTTCCAGGTTGCCAGCATCCTTCTTTAATTGTGGTGCCAAGGATTGGACACTGTATTCCAGGTGTGGTCTGACCAAGGCAGAAGAGAATGGTACAGTGGTGCCTCGCAAGACGAAATTAATTCGTTCCGCAAGTTTTTTCTTCTTGCGAGTTTTTCGTCTTGCGAAGCACGGTTTCCCATAGGAATGCATTGAAAATCAATTAATGTGTTCCTATGGAGACCGCTTGCCAGGCTGGCGGTGCGGAGAAGGGCTTTTCTCCCCACCGCAAGCCTTCAGGACAGGTACGGGAATAGAGGGGAAGGCGCGCAGCGCTTCTCCTCTGTTCCCGGGGCTTGCGGTGGGAGGAGGGTTTTTCCTCCCCACCGCCAACATTCAGAACAGCATTCTGAATGTTGGCGGTGGGAAGGAAAACCCTCCTCCCACCGCAAGTCTTCAGGACAGCCATCCGAAGGCTGGCGCGGGGAGAAGGTCTCTCCGCCCCACCGCCAGCCTTCGGAGCAGCCTTCCAAAGGCTGGCGGCGGGGCAGAGAGACCTCCTCCCGCCGCCAGCCTTCGGAGCAGCCTTCCAAAGGCTGCCGGTGGGGCGGAGAGACCTCCTCCCGCCGCCAGCCTTCGGAGCAGCCTTCCAAAGGCTGGCGGCGGGAGGAGGTCTCTACGCCCCACCGCCAGCCTTCGGAGGAGGTCCGAGGACAGTGGGGAAGACGCGCTGCGCTTCCCCGCTGTGCTGGAGATTTCCCTATGGGCTTTCGTCTTGCGAAGGAAGCCCATAGGGAAATTCGTCTTGCGAAGCGCATCGAAAAACGGAAAACCCTTTCGTCTAGCGGGTTTTTCGTCTTGCGAGGCGTTCGTCTTGCGGGGCACCACTGTACTGTTACTTCCCTGGATCTGGACACTATACTTGTGTTGATGTAGCCTAGAATAGCATTTGTCGTTTATAAAGACGTTGAACAACAACGGGCCCAGGAGAGAACCCAGAAGCAGTTACTGTCTGTACGGAGCAACAGCAACTCTCCTAAATTTCAGGTCAAAGTCTCTCTCAGCCCTATGTGGAGTTGGCAGAGTTTTGCATGCAGAGTCTGTGCTCTTCCCCTGACCTACAGTCCCAACAGTCCTGTTCATATGGGTGGTCAACCTACCCCCTTTTTTCTGTTTCTGCTAGAACTATTATCCCCTTAAGAATGACACTGTAATTGTGGATGCATTCCTCTGCATTCTGAAGCTTGCGCCTGTCAATTGGCCCTTTATGGCACTCAGTAGAAGCCGGATGTTTGCTGTGGATGGCAGCTGTTGTTCAATATCCAGCAAACAGCTGATAGACTGGCCGTGTTACATGGTGGCAGGGGGGGAGTGCAAGTCAGAGCCTGGGAAAGGTCCTATTGCTGAATGCTCTTGACTCTGACTAGTAATTAGCTGACTACATGCAAGATTAGGAAAAAGACCAGAGCTGGAGAAACCGCTTTTCAGAAGTCATTCGGAATTAGAAACGGCCATTCCATCACACACACACACAAAACACTGCAAAAGAATTTATGAATGGCTTTCCTTTCCTAAAAGGGAGGGGATGGATCATGCCAGACAAAGTCTGAAAATGTCATAACTAACGGCGCTAATCATACTCTTTCAATTTCTGTGGAAGGGAATCGGAGAACTATACTATCAAGTACTTTTCCACGTTGTCCTGCTGAGATTCAGCCATTGCCAAGTCAAAACTTTGTTTTCTTGTGGCAGAGAATTAAGCTACAAGCTAAAACAAGATAATTTGATTGAAAGGGCTGCATATTTTCTGTTCCTATCCTCCCTTCTTCAGAACAGCACTCTTCATGTTCATGTTTACAGCAAAATCGACAAACTCCACACCTACTTCTCCCCCGCCCCCCACAAATAATGTATTTAATATTCTACTTATTACCCTTTCAGTGGTGAAAAAATACTTTGGGCTTGGCCAGTTTCAGTCTGGAAGTGTTGTAAACTGAGGCGTCTACTTCCTCAGCAAAATTAAAGGGAATGACCCGTGTCTCAACAGGAGGGGGAATGAAAACAACCAATAATGGTGACATTAGATGCTATGGCAAATGTTTGCCTACTGCAAGTATGTAGTTGTCTTCCCTAGAGCAGCTAGAAACCATGCATGCAGCATAACAGTATTGGGAATATTTTTCAGACAGAGGGCATTATTCATTTTTTTGGCAACTTTACGAGGGTCAGATGACAGAAGCAAAAGTGGATGAAGCAAGGAGCCCATAATTCACCTTTGTGCTCTCGCACATTCCTCTCTATCTTCCGTTCAGATGAGCCAGAAACATTATCAGAGGTCAAGAATACATTCCAGCCAGTCAAAATAAAATAAAATAAAATAAAACCTCAATGAAAGCATAAGGCAGGACTAGTGGGGGTGTGGCCTGAGGAGAGTGTCATGCGCCAGACAGAGAAGCCTGGAGGACAGCCAAGGAATTAGAGGAAGGCAAACCTCACAGTACAATGTCAGTTTGTGCTTTGAGTCCCCCTAGATGTTTGCAGGGGAAAGACGACAGCGATAGAAGGGGCAACAGATTTTCATCTGCCATAATATTTAGCTCTAGCTGTTGCGTGCTGAGGTCCCCCAAAACACCCCTACCCCAATAACTCACACATCACTCATAAATTTTTGTTTAAGGTTTTTGGCATAGTTTTGGCCACAACTTTATTAAACATACAAATTGTGAGTGGTTGCTTAGGCATTGGTTATGACTAGCTGTCCCCCCCGCCTTGGGGGACAGCACTGACTCCCGGATTCCAGCGAGAGCCAGTGTGGAGGAACAAGATCAGGGATAACTGGAGCTGCGACACAGACCCTCAGCTTCTCCCCGCATGCTCCCAGGAGCTTACGCGGCCCGCACCCGATTCCAGGGGTTTGGACGAGAGGATGGTAAGCCCCTGAATTCCTTTAACAGAATTCCCATGCAGCAGCAGCATTGGAGGGGCAGGCACAGCCAATCCATACCCCTCCACCAACCAATTTAAACCAATGCCTAACCGCCTTGCTTAGGCATTGGTTATGACTAGCTGTCCCCCCCCCCGCCTTGGGGGACAGCACTGACTCCCGGATTCCAGCGAGAGCCAGTGTGGAGGAACAAGATCAGGGATAACTGGAGCTGCGACACAGACCCTCAGCTTCTCCCCGCATGCTCCCAGGAGCTTACGCGGCCCGCACCCGATTCCAGGGGTTTGGACGAGAGGATGGTAAGCCCCTGAATTCCTTTAACAGAATTCCCATGCAGCAGCAGCATTGGAGGGGCAGGCACAGCCAATCCATACCCCTCCACCAACCAATTTAAACCAATGCCTAACCGCCAACCTTACAAGTTGTGACGATTTGCTACGCAGTAGGCAAAAACCAAATGGCACACACTAATCAGCCAAATGGAAAAATTCCTACCAGGCCCCCGCACCAAGGCGGACGACCCCATGATAGGCATAGCAAGGTCAAAGCACAAGCCCCAAAGGGAGGGCGGGCGGGTGATCCGGTTCCCACATTGAAAGAGAAAGCAGCTTGCTGTGAACCTTGTTTAAATAACCTGTTCCCACCCCCAAATTGGCAACATCCATTTTATCCCAGCAACTCAAACAGCCAATCCTTGCCAGGCCCCTCTATCTTATACTGCCTGGCAACTATGGGGTGTCTTGCTAGGCCCCATCCGCAACACGTGCTCTCCTTTAGTGAGAACACGCTTTTCCAGCACTTCGTAACCGGAGACAAAATAAAATGGCAAGTGATGCTCGGTTCTCTTCTGTTTTTCTATTTTGACTGAAGTGGCAATTTTTTTATTTTATTTTATCCTCATAACTTTTTTAACAAATGTTCTATTTCTTGCCTTGAGGATTATCTGGTGAAAAAGGTACAGGCTCGCATACGATAAATGAAGGAGTGTGTGTTCCCTTTTGTGCCTTTTCTTGTACTTTTATGTGCACTTAGTAGCTGCAGATTAAAATCTTACCTAACATCTGCATGGGGAAGATGGAAACGTGCCATTAAGTGACAGAGAAAAGGCAGAACTGCTGAACACCTACTTTTCCTCTATCTTCACCCAGAAGAAAAGCAGTGCCCAAACTCGTGATAACAGAGTAAAAGACAGAGGGGAAGCAATAGACCCCACCAAATGTCCCTATTTTCAAATCCTGGATATACAGGATTTCTGTATCTTGGTTTCTGATTTGATCCCAGAATGTCCCGCTTTTCGTTAGGACATTTCTATTTTCATCGGAGAAATGTTGGAGGGTATGGAGTTATGTGACTCCCAAGCCAAGGAGATGAGTAACTACAGTGGTACCTCAGGTTAAGTACTTAATTTGTTCCGGAGGTCCATTCTTAACCTGAAGCACCACTTTAGCTAATGGGGCCTCCTGCTGCCGCCGCGCTGCCGGTGCACGATTTCTGTTCTTATCCTGAAGCAAAGTTCTTAACCTGAAGCACTATTTCTGGGTTAGCAGAGTCTGTAACCTGCATTGTATGTAACCTGAAGCATATGTAACCCGAGGTACCACTGTATACAACTTTTAGAAGACATCTATACAGCCAGCCCTGTACAGGGGAGGTTTTTTTGTTTAAGTGTTTAATGTTTTACTATGCTTTTATATATGTTGGAAGCCACCCAGAGTGGCTGGGGCAACGCAGTCAGATGGGCAGGGCATAAATAATAAAATTATTGTTTTTCTTAGTCTTATAGAATAGGAACTCCCTATTTTCATTGGAGAAATGTTGGCAGTGGCGTAGCGTGGGGGGTGCAGGGGGGACCGGCCGCACCGGGCGCAACATCTGGGGGTTAGGGGGCGCAAATCCACGGGTTAGGGGGTGCAAATTACTTGCCTTGCCCTGGGTGGTGACAACCCACGCTACGCCACTGAATGTTGGAGGGTATGACAGAAGCCTTTAAAATCGTGTTCTGTGCCAGAGGAGGAATGGTGGAGACCACTTCCTTAGCCTGACACTTCCAGAGAAGAAGAGGACAGTTCAGAATTACAGCAGTGGTTTGTGGCAGGTCACAGCTCAGAGGAAGATGAGGGGGAAAGCTGGTAAATAATGGGAGAGGAGGAGGGGGAGGCTGGCTGACACATTATCACTAGAAAGCATTCCAGACCCACCATCTCCCAGAACCTGGCAAGCCTTAAAAGTAGGAGAGCTCGGGGACAGATGGCCCTAAGCAGCAAGCGTAGGGGTGGTGGTGCTGTTGATGAATGAAGCAGAGTGGGGTGGGGTAGAGATTTACTCAGGACACCATTATTCTAAGAGGCTGCATTTGCAAGCCTCTCTCTGTGAATATTGAATAAAAAGCAGATGGTAAGGACTTTTCCTTGTCTTATCCGTTCCTGGCAACCTGCCATGGGGGATGGTTCCTCTGCCACCTGACAGGTTGCCAGGTCATGTGACAAAGCTGAAAGGGCTTAGGATCGAGCCCAAGCCCCACCCCACCCTGGTCCTCATCCCACGATGCACATTTTTGAAGACTTACACTGGCCTTGGCTCAGCCAGCATCTATGTAGCAAGCTAAGCTGGCATATATGAGCTGAACAGGAGTTGGGGACCTAACACCTGCTAAACTGGGAATCAACCAACTGAGCCAGAAATCCTCTGCTTCCTAAACTGCTTATCCCAGCAGATCTTGCCGTCGGTTTGCCCCCTTATGGCGGAATTTATATTGCTGCATAGAGTGAATGTACTTCCTACCCATTCTTAACAACTGTACAATTATTTATATTGCTTTCTACTATCTACAGGAAATCGCCATCAGTTTTATTACAGTCAACAGACCAGAAATGCAACAGACAATAAAGCCAATCAGAGGCCATTTTGGTAATAGGTAATCTTCCTAAGACTAATATGGTTTGAAAAGAGCTCTTTAGAAGAAACAATGTTGATATATATTTTGTGTTCAAAAATATTATTGGTGTGAAAAGAGCAGCTCTCAACATTCTGCTGAGTAAAGGATAATGTAACAGTTGATAGTGATCTCTTTTTAAGCCAGAAAGATGATTTCAGATACGTCTTGAACTGGGGTTGCATTCTTAAGGACTGAAATATGCCTCTGCGTGGACCTGGGGAATTCTAATTTTTTTCAGTCAGCTATTTCTCTTGGATTCTTTGGAAACTGTTGGTGTACAATGCTTATGGGACGGTTATATAATGTGGACTGTTGAACTTGGTCATCCAATTATTTCAGAGTATTCACTCCATTAAAATTCAGTTTTGCTTACAAATAATGACAGTTGATAATGGAGTAAATTTGTTTCTGGAGCAGATGGCTTTTCAAACTAGTTGCAGACATCTTGTGACAGACTTTTGGGGGTGCGGGGAGCCTGACAGCATTTTTTGCAATAATGAACCTGATTCTTGCTTTCTCCACTATAGCTATTCATTTAGGATTCCAACTCAACAAATTATTTTTACTACAACAACTGTAAGACCACGTTCAGAGCATATATTCTAGGGTTGCCATTTTCCCCAAAGTGAAAATCTGGTTGCTGAGCTTTTGGGGTGAACATCTCCCCCCAAAAATTAAGTTTTGGGGCTTTGGGGGGAATTTTGAAGCCTTTTTTAATTATTTAATTGCCCTCCTTGCTATATGTCTGGGTTTTTCTGGACATTTTGCTGATTCAGCAAAAATCCGCCTGGACGCCAGTTTGCGGCCTGATTCCCAGAAGTGTCCACGAAAACCCAGACATGTGGCAGCCTTATTTAAACAGCAATGGCTTCCCCAAAAAATCTTGGTATCTGTAGTTTAAGGGTGCTAAGTGTTGCTAAAAGGTAAAGGATAAAGGGACCCCTGACCATTAGGTCCAGTCATGACTGACTCTGGGTTGCGGCGCTCATCTCGTTTTATTGGCCGAGGGAGCCGGCGTACAGCTTCCGGGTCATGTGGCCAGCATGACTAAGCGAACCAGAGCAGTGCACAGAAACGTCGTTTACCTTCCCGCCAGAGCGGTACCTATTTATCTACTTGCACTTTGACGTGCTTTTGAACTGCTAGGTTGGCAGGGGCAGGGACCGAGCAATAGGAGCTCACCCCGTCACCGGGATTTGAACCGCCAACCTTCTGATCGGCAAGTCCGAGGCTCTGTGATTTAACCCACAGCGCCATCCACATCCCTGCTAAGTGTTGCTAGTAGACCCCTATTGCTGTCCCAGAGCTGCAGTTCCCAGATTGGTTGAGCAGTTCATCCTTCTTTACAGGGAACTCTGGGAATGGTAGTTCTGTGACAACTAAGAAACCTACAGTGATACTAAATCATTATCAAAATGTCAATGATTCCATTATATAAATTGCCAGGTATTCTGCCATTTTGAGCAAGCCTCATCACTTGCCTATGCAGGTCACAGCCTGCCACCTGCTGGAACTGCCCAAGGTGGTTACATACCCCATATATTGGTCAACTGACATCCTGTGTGTGGGATACAGAGCATCTATTGCCAGCCTCAAAGCGTCTCTCATTACTACTCCCAAGGTCTTTATTAATACAAAGTTAAAGAGAGTGATATACATCATATGCACTATTTTGAAATGTGGCTTGAGTTAACTTCATTCTAGTCCCAAACACTGCAGATTATTTTTCTTTTAAAAGCTCTATTTGTAGGAAAGGCATTTTTTCAATAATCTCATATATCCATTTTAAATGTTTGCAGATTTCCTGTTTCCATTAATTCTTCCCAGAGGAAAGTGGGGGAGGGCGAGATAAATCTGGTCCAAGCGTTTGGAGAGAGCGCTTCGCATTGTGCGTGCAAACACACTTTCAGGTTATCTCGACCCCTCGATCAATACAGAATGACCCAACACTGACAAATGGGACAGGAAGAATATAAACATTATCTTGATGAATGGGAGAACTTGGCTCTTGTGTAAAAGCGAAACTGAATAATGCCACGTGAAGTATTATAAGAAGGAAGGGTAAGAAACAAACAGTTGTGTGTAAGGTATGGAGGCAGCCTCAGTTCTTTTTAGATTTTCTTAGTTGTTACCTTTTAAAAAGTTTTACATTTCAAAAACTGTGTTAAATCATATCTAGGGCAACAAACAAATAAGATCTAATCATTATTAGTAACAGATTAGAAATATCAAGATCCAAGAAATATACGAAGAGTTACAAAGTAGAAAAAGATAGAGATATTGGTTATGAGTTTGAAATGTAATAGGGAAGATAAGAAATGCATACTGAGAGATTAGACTGGAAAATTTTCAGACAGGATTGATGGAAATCAAAAATTTGAATAAGATGTAAAAGTATGTTTAATTATTGTTGGAAATGATATGTTAAAAATCTAATAAAAATTATATATATATATATATATATATATATATATATATATATATATATATATAAATATCAAGATCCAAGGTTTTCAATGATTTCAACAATGATACCCTCCACAAACATAGTAAGCCTTTCTCATTTATCGACTTTTGGCTTGGAATTCTATGTCTCAGAATACAAATTCAACAGAAAATCAATGGATGGATCTTTTCTTTCATCCATACGTTCGGCCACCCACTTGTCTGGATCAATATATTCAGCTCATTATCATAATACTGGATGAGAATATTGTAAGAACCTTATTGGACCCATGATATTAAGACAACAATTTCTATTGCCTAAAACTACAGTGGTACCTTGGTTCTCAAAATTAATCCATTCTGGAAGGCCGTTCCAAAACCAAAGCGTTCCAAAACCAAGGCATGCTTTCCCATAGAAAGTAATGCAAAATGAATTAATCCATTCCAGACTTTAAAAAACAACCCCTAAAACAGCAATTTAACATGAATTTTACTCTCTAACGAGGCCATTGAAGATGATCTCAGGGTCTGGGTAGGTCCATATGGGAAGAGGTGGTCCTGAGCAATAATGTTTCAAGTTAATCAAGCACTAGCTAATATGTTAAGGTGGTGAGCAAACACAGTGATGCAGCAAGAAGGGACCTCAAATACCTGCTCCCATATCAATCTTAGGGTTAGTGTCAATCTTTAGACTGGAAGCCAGTTTGGTAGAAGAAGAGGTCTACTTTTTCAATGGAGATGGTGCCAACATCAAAATACAGTGTGTGAGAAAGAGAAAGAGAGAAAGAGAGAGAGAGAGAGAGAGAGAGAGAGAGAGAGAGAGAGAGAGAGAGAGAGACACTACGCTGGTGATTTGAAAGGCAAAACAGCAATATTCTTTCTATTGGAGCCATGCAGGGTGAGTTGTATTTACACAGCCTCTGTTAGTTTCCTTTTACCACGAACAAGGCGAAAGTCCAAATGTTCCAGCCTCCCGGCTCTTATTGTACATCTGCTGCCGTATTATTCTTTAGCACACTAAGAACTCATTGACCAGAGGGCAAGTTAACATATTGGTTCCCCCGCAAGACATCAGCTGCAGCAGATGTTTTAAAAAATGCATATTATGTTATTTTGAGATTTCTCCCCCCCAAAATAACTTAGAAGCCATCAAGTGCAGAGTCTACATATGTAGCCGTAAGGTAAACGCTTTTGAAGAAAGGGAAATGGCACCAAATAAGGAACAGGCTTTCCTGTTTTGATATAATATTTACGATATTTGAGGAAGTATTTTCCAAATGGCAAACTGCCACAGAATAAAGGACTGGCTTAAAGTGTATAGGGTAGGAGTTAGTCAAAATAAAGCATGTTTGAGTCCCACAGATTTCAGTAGCATGGAATGAAGCCTGGGCTTTAGTCTACCATGGAAGTGAATGGAAGTTAACACGGTTCTACTTTGGCTGAATTTCTGAGAGAAAGAGAAGATATACAAGGGAATCCTACAGAAATTTAAAGTGGACCAATTTGGCAAGCATACACCAGTCTCTTTTTCTTGAACCTTAAGAAACAGTGAGTAACCAAATGGCAGATTTACTCTTTAGTCCCACTCTCTCACATTTTATTAAATACAGGACAGTCTTCAAGAAGGGAAAGTGTTTGCCCTGACAGGAGCAATAGGTGACCCAGAAGAACAGCAAACGAACAGACAGAACACCAGGTGTTGGAATGAAATCTTTATTGACCGCAGCAGGTAGGGTAGGAGTTGGCATGGCAGCAGGTCTCCAGCTTCAGTACATCATTCCATTCACCTGGTGCTGGTGGAATGGAATCCACTGGGCTGGACAGAGGCAAAAAAGCAGTCCCACGAGCCCTTGCAAAGGGATGGGGAAAGCCTACATAAGGCTGATTCAGCCTTGAGGTCAAGGCCATTTTGCCTTGAGAGATTCCTGCCCACCCACTCTCGGGTTAGAGCCTTTACTGAGAAATTATGGGGCGCTGGTCCATAGGGCCAGAAATAATTTTTTCCTCTCTCAACCTGATTGGCTCTTTTCCCACCTTTCCCTCAGTGACATTATGGCCTTACTTTGTTAGGCAGAAGAATGTTGTTTGTATGAGGGCAGAAATGGCATTGGGCAGATCAACATAGTATAGGGCAGTCCAACTAGTCGACCGCAATTGACAGGTCAATCCCCGGGTGATAGCGGTTGATGATGGTTGATTGCGTGCTGACTTTCCTCCGCAGGGGGGAAAGAGTATCTGGCCCGGCCCCCTCGCTCTGTCCGTCACTCACGCACAATTGCTGATTCGGAAGACGGAGTTATCGCTGCTGGGTTTACTACCTGGTAAGTGATTTATGGCACATCCCCCCCCAAAAGCATCAGAAGTATGTCCTCCCCCCCCCAAAAAAAAGGTCAAGAAGTTTGGCTTGCCCCCCTAAAAAAAGCTCAAGAAGTTTGGCTTTGCCCCCCCCCCGGTATATCACTGCTAGTTTTTTTAGGGTTTTTTCCCCCGGGAGTAGATCGCAGTCTCTTGGGAATTGAATGTCCCTGGTATAGAGGAGCCCCCGTAAGGTGCCTGAAGGGAGGATTGACTGAAGCTCAGTGCTGGGATATCTGCCTGGTAGGAATCTGCACCCTGGTCACGCAGTGAGACTTTGCTTGCTCAGTTTGCACCACAGCAAGGTTCAACACTGGCCAACTCCCATGGAACAGGTTTGGGACAGATCCATTCCATCAACGTGGGGCTTGTGGAATGATGAACTGATCCTGGGACCTCATGCCATGCCAACCCTTGCCCTGCCTGCTGCTGTCAATAAAGATTTGGCCTGGATTTTATCCCATCAGCATTGTACAGTCTGGTTCTTTTGATGTTCTCATGGGTCACATAATGTGCCTCCCTGGGCAATACATGCATCAGAAAACTGGTTGGACAAACATGCTCATTCTGAGTATAAATTGAGAGATCATGTTACATGGGGCTATAGCTAATAAAGAGGCACTAGTGCAGAATTTTTGGTTTGAGAATCTATTTGGAGGAGGGCGGGGATGTTGCAAGAACAAAGCTTGAAGGCCAAGAAAACAATATAGCCAGAAACCCAAGCATTCTTGGCCAAAGCAAGTGGCCTTTGGCCGTCTTTGTTTATAGCTCATTCTTCATAGACTAAACTCTGGTAAATTGCAAACTTGTAGATGGCCTCTTCCTCTCTCCATATACACAAACTACACGCATACACAGTTTACACTGCATTCTCTGTAAACACAATGAGGGAGGTAAGGAAATGGAAGCCTGTGTTCGCATGTTAGTGGAACTGACCCACAGATATTTAAAAGTATTTTGATAAGTTAAGAGCAAGGTTTTTAAAGACTTCATGAATTAGAACAAAAAATTTCAGTTCACTCCAGTAGATCTGAAAACCTACAAAGATTTCATTTTCAGCTTGACACAGAAGCTCATTTAGAAGCCTGTTTCAGTGGAAAACATTTTCTGTTTGCATATGTAATTGATAAGTGCCCCTCCAGTACGAAGCGGAGCGGTTTGAGTTTTAGCTTAGTTTTCAATGTTTACAAGGCATTGACAGCATTTCCGTTGAACTGAAAATCCTTTAAAAAGCCTATTTTCCAGGGTTTTTGACTGCACACTCTTTGCATCCTGGCATAAGCGTAGTACACGTGTCGAATCCCTCCCATTTCCCTGATCCAGTTATGTCCATATGTGCTCAGATCCCTAGCTGCACCAGGAACTGCAGACTCAAATGGATACCATGTGTGCATTTGGCAAGGCCCCAAAGAGGAAATCCCCATGGAGGGATTGGTCTGTATAACACATGCTCAGTCTGGTGGCCTATCACGCATATAGGGGAGTTGGGACTGAGCCCTTCACTCCATCCTATTCCTGAACGGATCATCTCTCTTTGGTGGCTGCTGACTTGTTTTACACACACACACACACACACACACACCAATGACAGATTTTGGGGTCTCACATTTAACCAGCGCCCTGCACAACCTAAGGTTGCCATACCTTTAAGAGCAAAAAAGAGGACAGCCCTAGCCACTGCCAGCCTGAGCTGGGGAATGAGGTGTGTGGGTAAAGGCATGCAGGGCTGCTGATGTCATGCCCATACACCTCTTTCCCTGGCTTGGGCTGGCAGAGGCCATGGCATGAACAGCAGCCCGTGCCCACACCCGAGCTGCTTGCATCTCAGCCCAAGTTCAAGCCACTGTCAGGCTTCGGAGAAATTCTGTCCCTCCCCCGGTAGCAGCAAGAAGCAGAGAAAAACAAAGAAGAGTTCTTAATAAGTTTATTCAATCGTCACCATGAGAGACAAAGGAATGGAGTTTATCTGCCGTTAATGGCGTTGCTCCAACTGAGCTCCTCCTGCCTCTCTTCCTAGCTACAGCACTTCTCCTTATGGTGGCCACCAGAGGCTAATTGTCTCTGAGTCCTTTGCTCTTACACTCTTGATGAACGCCGGGTTCTGGGAGAAGGGGGGTCAGAAATACTCTCCAGAGATAACGTGTCAGCTGGCTGCTCTGCCTCTGTCTCTCCCTTCTCTTCTCCCAACACCTCCCAACTCTTCTGTTCAGCTGTCTCTGAGCTGTGACCTCCCTCAAACCATTCAGGCTTCCTCAACCTCGGCCCTCCAGATGTTTTTGGCCTACAACTCCCATGATCCCTAGCTAGCAGGACCAGTGGTCAGGGATGATGGGAACTGAAGTCTCAAAACATCTGGAGGGCTGAAGTTGAGGAAGCCTGCTGTAATTCAATACTGCCTTACTATTCTATGGAAGCTTCAGGAGAAAGGGGGATGATCTCCACCATTCCTCCTTCAGTCCAGTCCCTGACAGCCACCCAAGCCATACGCCCCAAACCCCAAACATTTCCCTTAAAATGTAAAAATCCACTCAAATGCGCATGTTGGCCCCCCAAAAGAGGGCATTTCTGGGTTTTCCTGGACGTATGTTGACCCTATGCAACACCAAAATTTGGCACCCCTTTGCTACTCCATTCTAAATCATAGTTGTGGCCTTCCCGGTAGCACCCCAGAGACTCAACACCGAGTGCAACTGAACCAGTCCCAATCTGCACAATTCGCCTCTGCACAAACACACCACCCAAATGTAGGCTTACCCTGAGAAGGACATGTGAGAAGAAGGTGAATTGCCAGGAGGGGCGTCATGCAGGGAGGCTGGCATAATGAAAATGCACTGGCAGAGTCATTCTTGTTGGTGCAACAGCACTATAATGACCTTCCCACCATCTTACCACTGTCTCCCAGTGAACAACAGCTACCCACCTACCTGGAAGCTAGCATAGCGGTAAGGGCAATCTGGCAAGCTACTTTTGACCTGATCCTCAAGCAGCAGTGTAACCTTGTCCAGAACAGGTCAAATACCACTTCCAAGCAATTCACCAACAGTACCTGTCTTCATCTCGATTATTTTGTTAGCCTCAATCCCACCCAAGTTAGCTGAATCCAGGTGCCCATTTTGGGCTCCACCACTATTCATGGTTCAGGTGAAAAAGAGAGAGAGAGAGCTGGGTGTTCTCTGCATATCAGTGTCACCCAACTCCAAACCACAAGTTAAGCCAGTATTAATACATTAACAGTCAATGGAAGGAGATGCTAGACTTTCCCATCTTCGTCGTTGGCTGTTGCTAGTCCAACAGTTACAGTGATCTCTGCAGGCCTATACAGCCTTGTTTTTAAACAGCTGAAACCCCACTGATTTGCACGTTGGATGGAATAGGAGATGTAGGCGATTCTCACTCCAGTTCCCACACTCTCCCATAACCAGCTGACCTGTGGAATTTCAAGTATGTTGATTGTTGCATTGCAAAGGAGAAACATGTGTGGACATGTGCGTTATTCCAGCTAGGAATACGTGCGCCAATTCCTGCATTTGCATCCCGGTGGTTTTGGGGTGTTGCCTTATGTTTAAAGATGGGAACAGAGGGCGTTTCTTTGGCACCAGAAATGCGAATGTGACCTGAGACGGTTTTCTTGACACCCGTCCTGATTTATTTCATCCCTGCTTGCAAGATAGATTCGTAATTGACAGAGACAAGCATTTCAGTTGAAGTCAGGACTCAAAAGCATCCGTCTATGGGCTTGGCAGGCTAGTCTCTGATGAACAAATACGACATAATTTATTGATGGACAACATGATAGCATCAGATCTTTCTATGGGTAGAACTGTGCTCAGATTACTCACTGTTTTGCACAAATGTTTGATTGTATCAAAAACTACCTGGAGTAAATCCATTGGGAGAAAGTTGGAGGACTATGCAGTTCTTCATCTTTCTTTCCATGTGTTTGCAATTGACACTGATATATATATATATATATATATATATATATATAGTCAAGCACCTGGTCAAAGATGAAATGCAGAGCCCTCAGCAAAACAATAGAAGGTATTGTTGGTGCACTGTACAGAAATTGCACACAACAGTTGAAGCCAAATTTGCATACCTTGTAAACTGGCCATAAAGCTGAGCCTGTCACATAGGCAATCTCTTATTTATTCCTATTTTCTTCCAACTGGAAACATGGAGGCAGGACTCTATTGATAGCCACTGGGTTCCAAGTTGTGTAGACTCAGTCTAAATTGATTCTGAAATTCCTCTACTGAGGCGAATTGGTAGATTTCTATTAACGGAGTTTTACAAGTAAATCAAACTTTAATTTCATACCCTCCAACATTTCTCCACTGAAAATATGGACGTCCCATTCCATAATGGTAATTTACTTTTTATACCCCACACACCTTACTGGGTTGCCCCAGACACTCTGAGTGGCTTCCAACATATATAAAGATGTAAGAAAGCATTAAAAAGAAACCTTCCCTATACAGGATTGCTTTCAGATGGCTCGGGAGTCAGATAACTCCATACCCTCCAACAGTTCTCCAATGAAAATAGCCACATCCTAAGGAAAAGTGGGACATTCTGGGATCAAATCTGAAACTGGGATGGGTTCTCTAAATCAAGGACATTCCTGGAAAATAGGGACACTTGGAGGATATGTAATTTTTTTGTGGGCATAATTATGATTACCAATGGAAGTGTGTTTTCCATGTTAATTTTGTCTCAAGTTAATGTGAGGCCTCTTCTAATACATGGCAAGTTACCTGTTCTGGGTGGGGTTGAATTCCCTCTAAAGGAGCAAGTTTGGGGTTACATCTCTTTCACTGGAAGCCCAAGTGTCTCATTATCCAAATATATAATAAACAGACTAGTTTTCCACACTTGCATTTAAGGACGGAAGCAGCATATTCAGAGCTATGCAATTTCAAAGTGTTTGTGAATTTTGACTTTGACATATGCCCTTTGGATATACGCAGCCAACCACTTTACCAGATGAATGGCAGCACGATGTTGAATTGCTTTGGAGGTGACCTACCTTTTCTTCACATATTTACCACAAATTCATCCAGCTATAGACGTTCTCTGATGGCTTTAGCATGAGGGTTGGCTTGGAGTTCAAGGCAGAAGTTGTGGTTGACCACATCCTAGCAGACAAAATATAATTGCTATATTAGGATCTTATACATATTTCAGTAGATTCCCTATAAATAATCCCCAAAGCTCAACTCCTTTACATGAAATATATTCAGATTTTGCCCTTGGAAAAAAAGAGAGAAAGATGGGGCTGGAATCCCTGATTCAGCATTTACTGACCACATTGCCATATTGTAACTTTTATTTGACTCTAGCACATCCAGTGATCAAACAAAACACTTTGAGGCTTAAGCAGGGATTGTTATGCAATACCTTGAGGATTTACTATTTATTTATTTTAAAAATATCCATGTCACCCTTCCGTAAGATCTGGAGCAAAATATAACCAACCAGCACACTCTATATTTCAACCTCTCTCTGCCCTGATTTTCCATCTCCCCACCCCACAGTCCAGTTCTCAGCCAGCATCTTGTAGAACAACTCAGAATGTTCAGTCCTTATTGGGCTGTTTGGGTGTCCCCCTTCCCATGTTAAGGGTTCTCTTTGTCTCTTTTGGTAATTAAGCTTTGGGTTCACTCAGCCCTACAGATGCAGATGGTGGCACTGATCCACACTCAGGGAATCAGCACTAGGGAATTAACATTTACCAGCCTTCCCCAACCTTTTGCTCAGTGGCATAGCATGGGTTACCAGTGCCCAGGGCTGCACAGCGGTGTGGGAGGGAAGGAATGCATGGTTAATGGTCAAGGATGATAGGAACTGTACTCTAAAAGCATCCGACAGCACAAGGTTTGGGAAGGCTAGCGTACATAGGCTATACTGAGCAGATGCTACTTCATATGTCCTTAATTAGTGTAAAATTTACTTTTTAAAAAACATCCCAAACCCAACAGGGAATTTGTGGCGCATCTGGGCAGCAGCAGGAAATCCTGTAGCCATAGAGTCAATTCTGCAGGGATCCCTTGCCTCAGCGGAACAGGCCAAATGACAGATTTTATTTGCTTTATCATGCACTAGAAAGACATTTGCTTCTGTTTTGAACATTATTTGTGGGTGGTGGTGGGGAACCATGACCATCACTGTTTCTGGAGTACAGTGTTCTTGATATGGCATGCACATTTTAAAATGCAAGTTTGCTGGCTGACCTTTGAAAGCTAACATCTTGGAGTAAACCCCTGAATCACAGATGATCGGGCAAGCTACATAACAACATACAGACATTCAGATCTATTAAAGGGCATGAACATTTTCTATGGATAAGATAGCTCAGTCCATGAGGTCTATACAGACTAGCTAAGAGTCATATTTGGTAACAACACTGATATTTAAGCATCTTGACCATTTGGGAAGACCCTTCTAGGGTTGAAACATCTTTGGTCTATAGCAATATTGTTGGTCACATTTTGCTGGCCATATAAGATGATGTTCTGATGTAATTTTATATTGCCATGATTATAACACTGAGATTTTAGATTGTATTTGATATATATCTTCTAAATTTGTGTGTGCGCGTGTTAAATGTGGATTTAAACTTCTTTGTTTTTTATACATTGGAAAAGTAATTTGCAGGTTTAGACACTCAGGCCCAATTTTGTACTTTTGATCCCTTGCAAATGGCAACCATGAATATGACAGTCGCATTTGTGAAAACATGTGTAACAGACAAGTACACTCACTCAGGTGCCTGTTCAGTTACTGTTCCCTGATGGGAATAAACTCGGTGTGGCAACTTGAACTGTCTACCATGTAATTTGTGAAACAGCCCTGAGCAAAGTAGAATGCATTTTCTTCCTAGTGCATAAGCTTAGGATCACAGCCTTAGTGATCTGAGCAACTTAAGATTATGACACACTGCCTACCTTGTGGGGCATAAAGAATCACAGGAGAAATTTCTCCTTAACGATCTACTGATAAGGTGATGAAAGTATGAATATCCCTGCTGGAAAACAAGCATGCAATGACATTCCGAGATTGCATAAACTGTGTTTCAAAAGCGAGGTATTGGCATTTTTACAAAACCATATGTACTCTGAAAGAAGGGTTAGCTCAAACAATGCCAAATATGTACCACAGTAGAAAACAAATATTTGCCTAAGGTGCTGAGCAAGCAGCAATAAGCAAGCTCAGGTAAGATCCATTCATAGGCATTTTTCTCTCTCTCTTGTAAAGAGCTTTCCCTGAGCTGCAGCATTAACACTGGAGTTCAGTGTCATGGCTATGCTTTTTCTTTTTTAACTAGCAAGATGTCATTGTCGGTACGTGTGTTTTGAGAAAAGCCTTCAATTCATAAAGAGCCCTGAGGGTGCAGTGCATTCTGCGCAGAGACAAATTTACACACACATACACACACCATGCCCTCAACAGGACAGTATCCCCAAGGACATCACTTTACCTATTTCAGATATGAAAGAATGGGAACCATTTATTTATATGGGAAAAACACCATTTTGTTTATGGCAAGCAAGATCTGCTTCTGGCTTCCTGCAGTGAGCTCAGTCACCAGCAAGAATGAACAAACTTCTCTCTGTCTCTCAAAAGAAAATACGAGAGTTTCTGTTGTATGTGTTCATTCTAGAAGGGAACCCGAAATGTTCAATACATTTTTATTTATTTATTTTTTTGCTCTGACCTTATTCTTTATGGTTAGCTCCAGCAAATCTTGCAAGGTTGAGCAGCTTGTGTACAGCTCTGGGGAAACAGATTTGCATAAATATTTTCAAACCAGATCAGGAATATAGCCTCACCATTTTCCCCGTGGGAACTGACTTGTAATCATTGCAATGCCATGAGCGCAGGAATGCTGCACACCCAAAGCTAAAGGATAGGGGAAAGAACCGAAATCATTCTAATGAGGGCTGGGTATACTCAGTCGTGACCGAATACTGACTGTTTATAGAAACAAAACCTAGAAATGAGGGAATGGAATGGAGTATCCTGGAATGGAACGGCTGGCTGACTGGCACTCTGAACAGCCATCCACACATTTTGTTGCGTGTCGAGGTCCCCAAGCCACCCCAAATAAAATACAATTCACACAGAATTTTTGTTTAAGGTTTTTGGCATAATTTTGGCCACAACTTTATTAAAATACAAAAAAATTGAGTGGTTGCTGAGGCATTGGTTGCGACTATCTGACCCCACACGGGGACAGACTGACATTTGCATGCCCGCGAAAGTCAGAAAGGGAAAACATTTTGGGGAGAAAGATGGAGCTGGGTACCATGCCCTCACCTCTCCCCAAATGCTCCCAGGGGCTCTTGCGTGGCCCTAGCCCCTTGACAGGTTTTGGACAAAAGCATGGCAAGCCCCTGGATTCCTTTAATGGAATACTCTTGCAGCAGCAGTATTGGAGGGGCAGGCACAGCCAATCCATGCCCCTCCACCAACCAATTCATAAAACCAATGCCTAACCGCAACCTTACAAGTTGTGACGATTTGCTACACGGTAGGCAAAAACCAAATGGCACCAGCCAATCAGCCAAATGGCCAAATTCCTACCAGGCCCCTGCCCCAAAAGCAGACGACCCCATGACAGGCATAGCAAGGTCAAGCGAACAACCCTAAATATAGGGAGGGTGGGTGGGTGATCCGATGCGCACAGCGAAAAGAGGAAGCTCAATGCTGCGTGCAGGGAATATAAAGCTTATGGCTGTCAAGCACAAAATGGCAACATCAAATTCTCCCCAATGACAAGATGAGCCCAATCGCAATGGTGGCCAACTTATCTTTCCCGCCAGCAACAGTGGGGTGTCTTGTAAGACCCCACCACAACACGTGCTCTCCATGAAGGAGAACACGCTTTGTAGTTCTCACTTCTTTGCTTACATGTGAGAAAGCAAAAGAGTACTCAGCTGAGGAGTGGGATAAACCTGTTACCTGCCTCCAGTGACCCCATCCAAATAAGAACCAAGCTTGAAGAAGGAGAGGCAGGCTGACAAATCTAAAAAGAGAAAACGCAGAAGGGGAGGGGAATGGAAGGGGGGGAAGGAGAACAGTTTGACAGTGCCAGAAACAAAGTGGTGAACTAAAAACAGGGATTTATATACAGTTTGGGACCAGGCTGATCTTCCAGCCCTGGTGGTCTTGCTTGGATGGAGGGGCTGAAAATGACCCAGCCGTCTTTCGTCCCCTGGCTGATGGATGGGGCCATAGTGTACTTCCCTTCTGCTCTGCAATTGGAGCCAAGTGTTCTTTCTGGCAGGCAAGGAGGAAACAAACTCATTGCTTCCTGATGGATGGGGACAGACTTGTCTTCCTCCGGCCATAATGTTCTTCCTGGGAGGCAGATGCTGTGGCCTCCCTCGGTCCCTTGGGTCCCTGGCCAATGGCAGAGGCCAGAGTGTACTTCCCTCAAGGTCTGATGTCTGAGGGCAACAGGCAAGATCATGAACACATGGAGAACATCTCCGGTACTATTAAATATGTCAGCATTCAAATACTTCATAATGCTTAAATGGAGTTTTGTAATAAACCACAACACACACACTCAAAATTCCAGATGGCTGTATTGGTTCAGCAGAAGAATTATCTCCAAGCAAAAGTAGAGTACCTTCATCAGGACCAAGCAAACTGCCGCAATAAATCCTTATGCATTGAGGGCTGACCCATACATTGAGGATTGCTAAGGGCATTGTCAGGGACTGACTAGGTGAGGTGGAGTGGTAGAAACCGCCTGACCGAGAGCCTTCTCAGGGAAAGTGCAAAGAAAGAGAATTTGGATCCGGGATCCTGGGGGTGGGCAACCGGACGCACCCCAGAGGAGGGGAAGAGCTGGGATGTTCTAGAGACTGGGAGCTTGGAGGATGAGGAAAAGGGGGAAACAGGCAGGTGCCCCAGCACAGAGCAAAGAGAGGAGTCAGACTTATAATAATAATAATATTTTTTATTTATACCCCGCCCTCCCCACCCAGAGCGGCTTACAAGCAATAATAAAAACAAGTTGAAAGATTACAACTTAAAAACAAAATTAAAATACAACATTAAAATATCGAAACATTAAAATATTAAAATGTAGCCTCATCGCAGGAGAAGGAAAGAAAAAAGAAAGAGAGGGAGGGAATCAAATTGGCTCCAAGCCAAAGGGCAGGCGGAACAACTCTGTCTTACAGGCCCTGCGGAAAGAAATCAGATCCTGCAGGGCCCTGGTCTCATGAGGCAGAGTGTTCCACCAGGCCAGAGCCAGAGTTGAAAAGGCCCTGGCTCTGGTTGAAATTAATCTAACTTCCTTAGGGCCTGGGACCACTAGGGTGTTGCTATTTATGGACCTTGAGGCTCTCCGTGGGGCATACCGGTGCAACCTTTCTTGAGGCTCCCCCCCGCATTACACCACTGCTTACACCAGGGGTTTGCAAACTTTTCCAGCAGGGGGCCAGTCCATTGTCCCTCAGACCTTGCGGGGGCCAGGCTATATTTTGAAGAAGAAAAAAATGAACAAATTCCTATGCCCCACAAATAACCCAGAGATGCATTTTAAATCAAAGGACACATTCTACTCATGTAAAAACACGCTGATTCCCGGACCGTCTGCAGGCCAGATTTAGAAGGTGTTTGGGCCTGATCCGGCCCCCGGGCCTTAGTTTGCCTACCCACAGCTTACACCATAAATGGCTCCATCAGCTTCAACTCAGCCAGCTGAGCTATGGATGAGTTGGGATGAGCAAGTTATGCTGGCATATCTTCAGCTGAGCTGGGGATGGGGGCTTAACACCAGCTGAATTGGAAATCAGCCCGCTGAGATCCACAACATCATAAACTGCTCATCCCAGCAGGTCTTCCCACAGAGCTGTCCCTTCCGATTTTTGCAGGAAGTGGCTTTGTTTTATTCGGCATTCTAAATGAGGACGTGGATTGGACTTAGATTTAACGTCAGCTTTTCAAAGACTTTGAACATGAGACTATGTAAGGAAAGAAAAAATCACATCTGAGCATGTAGGGGTTACCTTAAACCAAGGGCATCAAAGCGTTAGTCATGTTCAATTTCTGACTCAAAAGTTGAAATGTCAAAAGAAAGACTGGTTAGTATTTCTGAAAGTATATGGTCACCTTTGTATGGGTATAATAAACTGTATCAGTCAGTAGCGGAGGAAGGGGGTAAGGGTTGCCCCAGGTGTCATCACTGAGGAGGGTGAAAAAAATATGAGGTTTTCTTTCCTTTGCTTTTTTTGAAAAAAAATGGGCTCACGAAACTTTTTATTTTTATTTTTTAAAAAATATTTATTGAAATTTTACAGACAAAAGAGAATTACAGAATAAGAAAAGAAAAAGAAAAAGAAAAAAGATACAAAAATGCAAAGAAAAATACAAAATACATGAGGAAATAAAAAACAATTAAAAAAACAAATCAATCTTTTCGTATCTTATATTTCAATTACTTGTTTCCTGACCTCCTCACACCTCCCTTTTTTGTATTCCAATTCACATGGTTGATTCAGCAAATCCTTTCCCTCTTTGTATTTATCTTAATTCTATATCTTAACATATTATAACTTTATATTTTCATCTAATTATCAGTCCATTTTTACATATTCTTTTTAACCTTATTGCTAAAGCCACTTCATTTCAATCCAACATCATTTTAGCATTCATTAATTTTACAATGTTTCTGCAAATAGTCTTTAAACTTCTTCCAATCTTCTTCCACCAACTCTTCTCCCTGGTCTCGGATTCTGCCAGTCATTTCCGCCAATTCCATATAGTCTATCACTTTCATCTGCCATTCTTCCAAGGTGGGTAGATCTTGTGTCTTCCAATACTTTGCGATGAGAATTCTTGCTGCTGTTGTTGCATACATAAAGAAAGTTCTGTCCTTCTTTGGCACCAATTGGCCGACCATGCCCAGGAGAAAGGCCTCTGGTTTCTTCAGGAAGGTATATTTAAATAACTTTTTCATTTCTTTATAGATCATCTCCCAGAAAGCCTTAATCCTTGGGCACGTCCACCAAACGTGAAAGAATGTACCTTCATTCTCTTTGCATTTCCAACACTTATTATCAGGCAAATGATATATTTTTGCAAGCTTGACTGGTGTCATGTACCACCTATATATCATTTTCATAATATTCTCTCTTAAGGCATTACATGCCGTAAATTTCATACCGGTGGTCCACAACTGTTCCCAGTCAGCAAACATAATGTTATGACCAATATCTTGTGCCCATTTAATCATTGCAGATTTAACTGTTTCATCCTGTGTGTTCCATTTTAACAGCAAGTTATACATTCTTGAAAGTATCTTAGTTTTGGGATCTAACAGTTCTGTTTCCAATTTTGATTTTTCCACCTGGAAGCCAATTTTTTTGTCCAAATTATAGGCCTCTCTTATTTGATAATAATGAAGCCAGTCTCGCACTTTATCTTTTAATTTCTCAAAACTCTGCAATTTCAATTTCTCTCCTTCTTGTTCCAATATTTCCCAATATTTCGGCCATTTGGCCTCCATATTGAGCTTTTTCTGAGCCTTCGCTTCCATTGGTGACAACCACCTTGGGGTTTTATTTTCCAATAAGTCTTTGTATCTTATCCAGACATTGAGCAATGCTTTCCTGACAATATGGTTTTTAAATCCTTTATGTGCTTTAACCTTGTCGTACCACAAATATGCATGCCACCCAAAAACATTATTAAAACCTTCCAAATCCAAAATGTCTGTGTTCTCAAGAAGCAGCCAGTCTTTCAACCAGCAGAATGCTGCTGATTCATAGTAAAGTTTAAGGTCTGGCAGGGCAAATCCGCCTCTTTCCTTTGCATCAGTTAATATTTTAAATTTTATTCTGGGCTTCTTGCCCTGCCAGACAAATCTAGAAATGTCTCTCTGCCACTTCTTGAAACAGTCCATCTTGTCCAAAATTTGCAATGATTGAAACAGAAATAACATTTTTGGCAATACATTCATCTTTATAGCTGCAATTCGACCCAGCAATGAAAGCTTCAAATTTGACCATATTTCTAAATCTTTTTTCATTTCTGTCCAACATTTCTCATAGTTATCTTTAAATAAATTTAAGTTCTTAGCAGTCATATTAACCCCCAGATATTTTACTTTCTTAACTAATGTTAAACCTGTCTCCTTCTGAAACCTCTCTTTCTCAATCGGTGTTAAATTTTTCTCAAGAACTTTAGTTTTTGACTTGTTCAGCTTAAATCCTGCCACATAACCAAATTCTTGAATCAGTTCTAATACCCTTTTCGTACTAGATTCTGGCTCCTGTAACGTCAAAACTAGGTCATCTGCAAAAGCTTTCAATTTGTATTGTTTGGCTCCGACCTGGATACCATTAATCAGACGGTCCCTTCTAATCATATTTAGCAAAACCTCCAGGACCGAAATAAAAAGCAATGGGGAAATTGGGCAGCCTTGTCGTGTACCTTTCTCTATCTTAAATTCCTCTGTCATCACATTATTGACTATTAGCTTAGCCTTTTGTTCTGAGTAAATTGCACTTATACCATTTTCAAACCCTTGACCCACCCCCATCCCCTGGAGATTTTTCTTCATAAAATTCCAAGAAATATTATCAAAGGCTTTCTCTGCATCTATGAAAATTAAAACTGCTTTAGTATTAATATTCACTTGCAACTTCTCCAAAATGTTGATTATGTTCCTCGTGTTGTCAGACAAGTACCTACCTGGGAGAAAGCCAGCTTGGTCCTTATGTATCTCTTCCACTAATACTTTTTTTAATCTATTAGCCAAAATATCAGCAAATATTTTGTAATCCACATTGAGCAGGGATATGGGGCGGTAGTTCTTAAGTTGTGTCTTTTCCGACTCAGTTTTCGGTATAAGTGTAATATAAGCTTCCTTCCACGACTCTGGCGCTTTTTCCCCCTCCAAAATTTCATTACAAACCTCTTTTAGTGGCTGAATTAACCAATTCTTCAAAGATCTATAATATTTTGAGGTTAAACCATCCGGCCCTGGAGATTTACCCAACTGCATATTCTGAATGGCACCTTCTACCTCCTGTTCTGTAATTTTATGGTTCAGCATTATCTTGTTTTTCTGAGAGATTTTTTGTAATCCATTTGCTTTTAAAAATTGGTCTATATCAAACTCTTTCTGTGGCCCTTGTGTATATAACTGTTTAAAATACCTCTGGAAGCATTTTCTAATTTCCACTGGATTCTGAATGTTCTTTCCTTCCACTTCCAAATTAGTGATAGTATTGAGCTTTTGTCTTTTTTTCATTTGCCAAGCTAACAATTTTCCACATTTATTAGCCGATTCAAATGTCTTTTGTCTCATTTGTTTAATTTTCCATTCAATTTCCTGGTTCATCATCTTCATATATTGCACTTGATATAACTTTATATCTCTCAGAATCTCTTGTGACTTTGGTTTCGCTCTTAGTTTCTTCTCACCCTCTTTTATTTTTTCCAAAATTTTATCTTTTTTTCATTTTGGGCTCTCTTCTTTATTGTATTCTGTTGGATCAGAAACCCCCTCATAACTGCTTTACTTGCGTCCCAGATTATTCTTTTTTCAATACTAATATTCAAATTTATCTCAAAATAGTCTCTCAGGGTTTTTTGGGCCTTCTCAACAACCTCTTGATCTCTAAATAAGGTGTCATTCATCCTCCATCTGAAGGAACCGATTGGTGTTAGTTTCATCTCCATTTTCACAGCATTATGGTTGGAGCAAGTTTTGGGGCAAATTTTCACTTTTCGAGTCTTAGGTGCCAGTCCTCTAGTTATCCATATTTGGTCAATTCTAGTCCATGTCATTTTGGCTTCAGAGAAGAATGTTCCCTCTCTTCCTAAGGGGTTCTTAATTCTCCAAATATCAATTAAGTCCATATTGTCAGTCAGTTCAAAAAAGGTTTTTGGTAGTCTGCCATCTTTAGTTACAATCTGTCTCTGCGACTTGTCCATATTTGTAGATACCACTCCATTCATATCTCCCATCATAATAATGTTGTAATCCATGTAGTCCAACAATGTCTCATGCAATTTCTTAAAAAATTCAGATTTCCCCTCATTTGGTGCATAAACTCCTACTATTAAAATTTTTTCTCCTTGTGATTGAATTTCGATTGCCACAAATCTTCCTTGATCATCTTTAAAAACAAATTTCGGTGATAGGCTCTCTTTGGCATAAATTACAACTCCTCTCTTTTTGACCTTATCCGATGAAATAAACTCTTGACCCAATCTTTTATTAATCAATACTTTCCTGTGTAGCCTTATCACATGTGTTTCCTGTAAACAAATTAAGTCCAACTGTTCCTTTTTCAATAAATGAAAAACTTTCCTCCTCTTCTCCGGGGAGTTAAATCCATGAATGTTCCAACTTAGCAATTGCAGAGACATTGTGTAATTATTCTACTTTCCTCCAACTGCTCCCAGTAATTCCTCTTGTTCTGACGGTGGTATCACTTTTGCTGGTTTGTCCAATCCCAAAGATGGTGGCGCTATGTCTAATACTCCTGGTTTTAAGGCTCTTAACTCTTCTAAAGCTTCTTTCTGCAGGTCTTCTTCGTGGTCTCTCAGAAATTTCCCCTTGTCTTCCACTGATCTTATTTTAAATTTTTTCCCTTTAAATGTAAAGGATAGGCCCTGGGGGAATTCCCACCTAAAAACAATTCTGTTTCTTCTCAGCAGGGCCACCAAGTCTCCGTAGTTAGTTCTAAGATCCAGTAAATATTTCGGAATATCCTTAAAAATCTCCACTCTTGAATCGTTTATTTCCAAGCTTTTCTGGTAGTGCAGACTCAGTATTTTATCTCTCTCTTCTTTCGTTCGGAGGGTGACCAAACAGTCTCTCACCCTGTTCTTTCTCCCTCCTCTTCCGAAAGCACTCACTATCTTGAAGTCTTGATTAGCATCCAGATTCCAAAATTTTGCAAATTCCTGCTCAAGGTACTCACATAGGTTATCTTTTTCAAATTCCGGTACCGCCCTGATCCTCAAATTAGTCTGTTTCTCCCTCAGTTCAATCATAGACAGAAGCGACTGATGGTCCCCGAGCTGTTTGCGCATCGGTTTTATTTCTTCCTCTACTGCCGCTGCTTTTTCTTTTGCTTCCTCAGCTGTCTTTCGATTAGAGGCAGATTCTTGCAACAATTTTTCAATAGATTCTGTATTGGAATTCACCTTCTGTCCCAAGCTATTAATGCTAACAGTATTCTGGTCAATTTTAGTTGTTTGTTCAGTAACTTGTTTACTTAGGCTTTCCAATTTTTCATAAATTTTGCTTAGTACCGAAGTGAATCCCTCTTCTGAGGCCATTCCTTTTAACCCAGCTTGTGCAGTATCTTCCCCCTGTGTCACAGGAGGGCCAGGAACAGATGGTCTATGCTGCTGGGATGCTGCACTAGGCTGCTGCACTCTAACCTTGCCGGATCTTGTTGTTTTTTCATTCATCACCCTTTGTCTATGAGTCAAGGTCAATCCCACGGTAAAAGCTTGCAATGAAAATTCCTCAGAGTTAAAAGTTAAGAGTGGAAAAATCCCCCAGCTGGGTGTATAGTTCCAATGTTCCTCTAGGGGGACACTGTAGCAGTCATTAATGTTACAATAAAATGTCTTTTCCAACTTTCCAAAGTCCCCCTCAGCAAAGCAGGCAACAGTTTCAAATCCAGAGAGGACCTTTAACAAATATCTCCTTTGCAGAGTTAACCATTAAAAAGTTACATTGTCCATAAGTAGTGCGACTCTCAGTGCAACAATTCTAACGATCCTTGCAGTCCGTTCCCAGGAATTAGGTGGTGGTCTCTATTCCCTTTTCCTTTCTTTTGCAGGCAAAAAAGTCACTTCCCCCTCCTCCCCCCCTCCTGCAACCTGGGGAGGGAGTTCTTTTACTTTGATGTTCAGATTTGGAGCTTTGAAGCACCGCTCTCCAGGTATTAGCTCAGAGAGTCTTTGCTTTGATCTGTATACAGAAAGGAAGGTGGACTTCCTGTTTACACCTTCCCGCTTCAGTGCCGAATCAATCCCTTTTTTCTCCTTTTAGTCCCAGATCTTAAGCTTCACCTACTCACGGGTAGTTGTTTAACAGCCGAATTGTCACAGGAAAAAGGTCAGCGCTCTCCGGCAACAGCTGTGCGGCTTCACCCCACAGAAAGAGCAATTGACTCTCAGCACCGCGCCAAGCTCCCGTTACGCTCCGGAGCCCCTTGTGGGTTCCTTCGCAAATCTGGGGGGCGCTAAAGGTGCCCGCCGAGTCCCACGTTCACAGGCTTCTCCTGCCTGTGATTTTCGAAAGGGTCTCCACTTCGCCGTAGCAGACAGACCCGATTTCCACGGAGCTTCTCCCTCCAGACTAGGAGACCACCATTGCCGTTGGCGCCGCCTCCGGAAGCCTCGGCTCACGAAACTTTTTAGTTCAGTCAAGAAACGTAACAAAATGTGGCTGGTACTGGATGCCACACTGCAGAGGCCGGAACTTACTGCAGGGCCTGCACTGTGCTCAAGCCATGCTTCTCTCCTGGGAGTGACATTGTGGCTTGGGGGCCTGCAGGCTCCACGCTGCCTGAAATGGCAACGTGGGACTTGCGTCTGCCCTCTACCTCTCCTTCAGCCATCCTACAGCCGAGGGGGAGGCAGCAGAGAGGCTCCACACAGTGCTCCCTGGCCCCATGGGTGGCTCGCCCTGCCCCCATTGGGTGGCTCGCCCCACCCCCGGCTGCAGGATGCGCGTACCACACCCGGCACCCGAGCGGCTAGCTACACCACTGAGAAGAGCCCTGCTGAATCCTATCTGGAACAGAAATCCTGTTCTCACAGTGGCCAGCTAGATGTCTATAGGAAACCCTCAAGCATATACCTTCCGATACGTATTTACCCACCAGCAGAATCTTGCACCTTTGCTAGTGCTATGTACAAACATTTGAAGTGCACAATATTATTGCATCCTGCCCTATCCCCACCCCAGTTGTGCAGCAACTGAAATGTCTGTGGGTGCTTTCAGCTGGAGCCTGAATACTGCAAACTGGCCATTCAGACATTGCAAATGGGATGTTGTTGTTTTTGTTTGTTTTTTACTTGTCTGGTTTTCTGTGAAAACTGCGAAACTGAATATAAAAGGAATGAAACACAGCCTAGCATTTTGATGCTGATGTCATGGGGGTGTATGTGAGAGCAGTGCCAATCCCACAATAAAACCTGTCTGGAAGCAACCTATAATATACTAGGATGTGGCAAAATAGGGAAACGTACCTTTTAACTCTTCAAAACTGCAGCGGCAGCACATCTCACCTTGCTCTCTCTTGCAGCCCCCAGATATTGGAAGATGGCTCTCCTCTCTCCTCTCAGTCTCCTCTTCTCCAGGCTAAACATACCCAGCTGCCTCAACTGTTCCTCATCAGGCTTGGTTTCTAGACCCTTCATCATCCTGGCCGCCCTCCTCTGCTCACCTTCCAGCTGCTCAATATCCTTCTTCAACTAGCCTGCGCTGACTGGCAGCAGCTATCCAGGGTTTCAAATGGGGGGGGGCATTCCCAGGACAGAAGGCCTGCATGCAAAGCAGATGGTCCAATGCTGCGCTATGGAGACCCCTAGCCTGCCTTGAAGGATGTGGGGGTGGTCTCCCTTTGGAAATGGGGCTGCAGCAAGAAGGATGTGAAATGCTGATATGGATAGAAGATACAGCCCAGCTGCAGGTGGAACAGAAGGTGCCTCCAAGTTTTGACAGAGAAGCATCACCTCTCAGGAGGGGCCAGGTCCAGGTGGAGGGGTTGCCATGGTGACAAGGACCTGCCCTCCTTTGTGACATCTCTTGCTCTTCCCTTAAAAGTCTCTGACTTGCAGGTGGCCATTGTGGGTTAGTGAGGAGAGTCAGGAGAGAGAGGTGGTGGTGGTGGTTGTAGAAGAGGAGAGGTTTGCTTGCTATTTTTCTTTTTATTTTATTTATTACTTTTATTTGATTCATTTTATTTTATTTATTTTTATTTTATTTTTTATTTTACCTTTTTTATTTTAACACTTTTATTTTACTTTTACTTTTTTATTTTTTTATTTTTTTATTTCTTTTATTTTTTATTTTTTATTTTTGCATATTTGTGCGCATTTGTGCACATTTGTGCGCATCTGCGCACATCTGCGCACATTTGTGCATATTTGCACGCATTTGCGTGCATTTGCGCACATTTCGTATATATTTCTTTTGTTTACAGAGGAATAGGGGTAAGTGTAGGCTTAGGGTGGGGGTTAGGTTTGGGGTTAGGGCTGGGTTTGGGGGTGGGGGTGGGATCAGATTTTGGGATCAGGCTTGGGTGGGAATTTTAGATAGGTAGTTAGCTTAGACAGGAGAGGTGGATTTTTCATCAAGAAGATGTGCCGGCTGTAAGTACCATTCCTTTGCTTTCTCTTGGTCTCCTGGGGGCGGGGTGTGAGTCCTGGGTCCCCTCCACAGCTTTAGCTCTCTGGTCCACCAGGGAGCTTCATGGCTGAGTGGAGATTTGAACCCTGTTCTCCCAGGTCCTCCCAGTCCAGCCCTCCAACCACTACACCTCTGCCTGGCTCCATTTTGCATCTCTCCAGCTGCCCTACAATATTGGCCTTATTCCCCTTCCTGGGGGTCTTTCTGGCTCCAAGAAAGGCTCCACCCCCTTCCTCATGTTCTGCTCCTCTTCTGGGACACCTTGATGCTTGGAGGACCCTCCAAGGGGTCTCCTCCCTCATCAAGGAAGGGCAGGGCTGTCCTAAGAAGACGAGGCAGAGCAGCCCTTTAACAGCTGGCAATGCTTGTCTTTCCTTTGGGCTGGAACTCTTGAACCCATAGCACTTGGGGCCTCCTTTCACTCTCTGCCAGACATTCGTGCTCTGGGCTGCCTCTTTCCAGCTCTAGCTATGCCCTTTCAGGTCGCAGAACTGCAGAGAGATGGCAGGAATTGGGCCAGACACCCCTCCTCATACACACACACAAACACACACACACACCCTGAATTGGGACTGCCGGCTTCTGAGTCGCTCCCTCTGTTCGTCTCTTCTAGGTTCAGGCACTTAAGGCGCCTGATGAGCTGCAACAAGGTGGCCCCCCCTAGAAGTCCTGGAGCAGCCCACAGTGTCGGGTGAGCAAGTGGCCCTCCTTTTGGAGATGGAGGAGGGCAGGAATGGGCTGGGGGGCGCATCTAGTAAAAAGATGCACAGAGCCAGACGGCTGAATCCAACCCGCCTATCTGCGACAGAATCTGGACCCCCCCCAGCAACCACCCCGTTTTGTGGACTCTGATGGGAGAATCAGGGGGCTGGGCTGTGGGGTAAGGCAGGGGGGCAGTTGTCAACGGGAGGGGCACCTTCACTGGGGAGCCATGTTCCGGGGGCAGGAGGTCAGGATTGGCCCCCAAGGCCTGGGGTGTCCCTCTCCTGTAGTAGGACTTGAATCCAGGAGAAAACACTTGGAAAAGCCTTGCAAGGGCTCAGGGATGAACTCTCCTGTCCCCATGTCCTTCTCTTTGCAGATGTGCTGGGAATCCACATCCCTTCCACTGCGGTGAGTATTGGATAAAACAAGAGCAGGGAGGGGATCCCTGAGACCTTCCCCCCTCTTGCACTCCACTCTGCACTCTCAGATGTGGAGGAGCCCTCCCCCCACAAGGAACTGACAGCCTGACTTTTGCCTTTCAGCTGCTAGACAAAGATCAGCTCCAGCTTCTGGGCATCATCCAGGACTGCCAGGCAGCTCGGCTCAGGGGGCTCCGAACCCTGAAGTACTCCAAGGAGGAGACTGCCAAAGCCATTCTGGTGAGTGGTGTGAGGGACCCCCATGGGGAGGGAGGGGCCGAGAGGGGCTGGCGTTTGGGGTTGGAACCGTCCTCTGGAGACTCCCGGAAGGAGCTGACTTTTCTCCTCTGCTCTCTTCTAGAACATCCTTGGCCACTTGGAGTACTTCAGGGATCGCCCCCTGAGCCTGGCCCTGGCCTTTGAGGCCCTCCTGCAGTTGAGGTGAGTGGGGTCTTTGAGGTGAGTGGGGTCTTTGGACTGGGCGGGGCTGCAGGGGGCAGAACTCCAGGGGGAGCTTTGGGTGGGCAAGTCAGGCAGGAGGGAGAAGGGGACAAGGGAGGCTTGGAGGAGGCAGTGTCTAACCCCTTCCCTTTCTCTCTCCAGTTTTATGAGACCACACTTCAGTCCCTCTGTGGTGAGTGCGATCCTACATAGAACAACAGAGGCAGTTCTGGGGAGCGCAGAGGAGGACAAAGAGGTATGTCCTCTGCTTTAACTTCTCTTTGCACAGCTCTTTCTTCTTTTTACACTCTTACAAAATTTAACCCAGTAGCACTCAACCTCTCTTTTCCCACAGGAACTGAAGAGGCCATTCCAGAGCCTGCTGGGGGGTCTCCTCCTAGAAGCCCCCAATACTAGCACCCTTCTCCAGTTGCTTACCATAAGTATCCTGATAGCACCAGGAGTGGTTTTAGGGTTGCCCCCCTGTCCCTTACCCAACTAACTGTCCCATTTCTTTCATCCCGCAGGACCTCCGATATTATGCCCTTTTGGGGAGTGAAGACCAAAGGAAATTAGCGGCCAGCAGTATATCCCTGCTGCTGGCCCTTTCACGAAGATTCCCGAACCTCAGAGTAAGTATTTTGCCTTCCTGTATTCAGTTCTTTGGTTGCTTCCATCCTTCCTGGGTGGGGCTGCTTCTCTTACACCCATACAGGGTGGGGTAATAGTGTCAACTGTCTCATATTTGTCTTTCTTCTGCAGAACATAGTAATTCGTCCGGAGCTGGCTTGTTTCAGGAATAATCTGAAAGAAGGTAAGCCCCACACCTTGGGGACAGTGAACTCCCTTGTCCCTTGTTTGCTCAAGACACACCTCCCTGGTCTTCTTGCTGGGAGTCCTGCAGGACCTGCTTCCTGCCTGGCAGGCCTTTCCCACCTGGCCTGGGAGGGCAGCACCCAGACTGACTCCAGCTACAAGAAGCGGAGAGGACTGAACAGATTTTCTCTCTTTTTCATTCTTTTCCATCCAGATGACATCATCATCGAGGAGTTATGATTTTCCTCCTTGAAGAAATTGCTGATCTATTTGGACATCTCAACTGGCCAAAGACTGGCAGAAGAAGAGGCACTGAGAATCAGGAGGGGGACAGATGATTTAAGCAGCCATGAAATATGGACTGAGATTGGGCAGAACAAGAAAGAAAGAAAGAAAGAAAGAAAGAAAGAAAGAAAGAAAGAAAGAAAGTTTTTAATAGATTTTGAATAAACGTGCAATAAATTGTTACTGTTTTGAATTTCATTGTATTATTGTCTTCTTTTCTGTTGCTGAAATAGCATGAGTATTTTTTTGCTGCTGCATCACTCCTCGGGTTGACTCATGTTAAGCTTGTGGTCCACTAAGACCCCTTGATCCTTTTCCCTTGTACTACTAGCAAACCAGATATCCCTCATCTTATATTGGTGCAGCTGGTTCTTCCTGCCAAAGTGCAGAACCTTAGATTAGTCCCTATTGAATTTCTTTTTGTTTTTGGTCATTTATGATTAAGTTATTAGGGGGGAAATGGAATTAGGAGTCATTTTCATCAAAGGAATTAAGGCAATTTATACAGATCAAACTGCAAACCTGATTGTAAATAATGCCATTACAGGAAAAATGTAAGGTGTAGAAGGGGACAAGGCAAGAATGCCCCCTATCACTGCTTCAATCTATATGAGCCCTAGAGGTTTTGGTGCAGAGGATAAGAAATAAGAAAGAAAAGATGAAGAGGTGAAATCAGTAATGATTAAATGGGCACAGGATATAGGTCGCAATATAATGTTTGAACACTGGGAAAGATTAAGGAAAACTGATTTAAAATTTACAGATTGCTCTCTGTTGAAAGAAAATTATACGAAAATGATGTATAGATGGTATACAACACCAGTACAGATAGGAAGAATGTATAAAACCGGTTCAAACATGTATTGGAAATGTAAGGAAAAAGAAGGTACTTTTTACCATATGTGGTGGGATTGCAGTAAAATTAGAAAACTTTGGGAAATGATATATAATGAGTTGAAGAAAATGTTCCAATTAACATTTGTCAAAAAACCTGAAGCATTTTTGTTAGGGATTTTAGGGAAAGACCTGCCAAGGAAATTTAAGAATATCTTAATAGTCTTAATAGCACAAGGATGGAAGAATGAAGAAACCCCGACTGTAGAACTGTAGCAAGAGAAACTGATGGACTATACGGAATTGGTGAAATTGACATACAGACTACGTGATAAGGACAATTGTGACTTTAAAGAAGAATGGGAACCTTTTACAAAGTATTTAAATAAACAACAAAATGAACTGGACTCCTTGGCAGGTTTTGAATAAACATTCACAAATTTATTATTAATAACATATAGACAAATAGGTTAAGGATTTTTACAATTTTATATTATGCAGAAAATTCTAAGTATGGAAAAACCAGAGAGAGGAGCTGAGGGAAGTCTGGGGGGTGGCGGGAGGGGGGGTTCTATTTTGGGGAAGGGGAAGGGGAAAATGGAGGGGGAAAATGAGGATGATATGTTTTATTGATAAAATGTTATGTTACAATTCCTAATAAAAAATCTTATAAAAAAAAGTGTACCTAAGTTATTGGAGGAAAGAAGGAAATATGGAGAAGTTGCAGATCTTAAAACAACTAAAACTAAGGTTATGGTGAAAAATATGGATGCACAGGCAAAAAAAAGATTGGCAGATGGCCAGTGGGCTGACAACTGAGAAAAAGGTGAAGTATCTGGAAATATGGTTAACAGCGAAAAACTCCAATATATTTCAAGACAATTATGTAAAGACATGAATAGATATAAGAAAAAACCTTGAGTTATGGGGAAGAATGAAACCTCTCTCTAATGGGAAGAATTTTGGCTATAAAAATGAATATATTTTGCCCCAAATTCTATTTTTATTTCAAACCACTCCAATAGTATGCAGAACAAGATGCTTCAGAGAATGGCAAAAATATGTTTCTAGGTTTAAATAACAACAACAACATTTTATTTATACCCCGCCCTCCCCAGCCAAAACCAGGCTCAGAGCAGCCTCGTCTGGCAAGGGAAGAAACTGAGAATTAAATATAAAATTTTAATAGATATAAAATAAAGAGGTGGGTTTTCGTTGCCAGACATACGGTTGTATGATGTGGCGGCTTGTCTGCCCTTCTCCCCCAAACTGTCCTGCAGTGAATCAGGCCAGAGTCCAGCTTGCCGCCCGGTTTGCCAGGCGCTGCTGCCCGCCTTTTGCCAAGGCAAGGAGAGACTCCCCAGGGATTTGTCCAGATTGGGGGGGTGTTTGAACCAGAGACTGGAGGGAACCGAAGCCCTAAAGTCTCTTTCTCAGAGGCCTGAGGCAAGGGGTGCTGCTGGGAAAAGAGGCAAGGAGAGGGGCTGGCTTTGGACTCAGAGCCTAACTGATGAGCTGAGGGGCAGTGGCATAGCAAGGTCAGGTGGTACCCGGTGCGGAAAATTTATTGTCACCCCCCCACACACACACATTGAAATTATTAAAAGAAGGAAAAACAAGATACTTACAGCTGCAAGTGTTATTTTCTAGTTTATTTGCTTAACACTGTGAGCGTAAGCACTTAAAACCTTTTTTTCACGGTGGGAATTTCTTATGAATGAATTTTTTTACTTCATTTTGCTATTTTGCAGCCTACTGTTGATGTGGAGTGCAGGAAGTTGAGGTGCTGTGTGAGTGGAACTGCAAGAAACAAGCTCCTGTGCTGATAAGTGATACCCCACTTACCTAGAATACAAGAAGAGCCAGTGGCGGAAGAAGGGGAGTGCAGGTGGTGTGGGACACCCCAGGTGTCATCACTGAGGGGAGTGACAAAAATATGAGTTTTGGTTGGTTGGTTTAAAAAATGGGTTCACTAAACTTTTTAGTTCAGTCAACAAATGTAACGAAATGTGGCTGGCACTGGGCACCACACCACGGAGGCCGGCACTTACTGCAGGGCCTGCAGTGTGCCCGAGCCATGCATCTCTCCTGGGAGTGACATGGTGGCTTGGGGGCCTGTAGGCTCCGCACTGCCTGAAATGGCAGCGTGGGACTTGCGTCTGCCCACCACCGCTCCCTCAGCTGCCCTACAGCTGAGAGGGAGGCAGCGGAGAGGCGCCACGCAGTTCACCCTGCCCCCATGGGCTAGCTACGCTTCTGGTCTCAGTCACTGGAAACAGGCCTTTTTAGTTTACTATGTTTGCTTGAGATGTAAAATATTACACACACACACACACACACACATTCTAATAAAGCTTTTGCCCCACTGTTACTTTTACGAAGTGGGAGCTACTGCAAATCTATCTAACATTGCATGCAATCCTTTTGTGCGAGCTTGATCATGAAAGAAAAAGTTCGTGCTTTATATGGATTTCAGGCTACAATGTCTTCCCATCGCCAGGACAGGGCTCTGCAAACAGCTGGGGGGTTATTGACACTGTAAAATCCTGCTCATTCTAAATCAAGCGGGATGAAAACCTCCAGAGAAAGGTCTCTTTGCAAGAATTTGCTAGCACATCCCACACATGCCGCTAAAGAATTTACAACACAATAGCTACAGTTGAGTTCTTAAAAGCTATTAAAACCTCAAAAAGTTTTCAACCAGCTTGCTGGCAAAAACGCTATTTTGTCAGTGTCCGGCGAGGGGGAAGCATACAGCGAGTAATTTTTGGAATATGCTCTGACAAAAAGGAAAAGAAAAATCTGATCTCCCAGATGAAGTGAACCTGTCCTTTGTGATCATCAAAGCTGTAGATTCAGAGGCAGTTTGCTACTGAATACTAGCTGCTTTGGGGTTGGGGTGAGATGAGTAATAAAACAGGGCTATTGGTGGTGGGGCTTCTCAGAAGCATGTTCTGGGCCATTGAGCCAAATCAGTGTTTGGTCTGTTTCAGAGCAGCTTTTCTTACTTTTTTAGGGTTCCTAGAGAAATCTCCTCTTGGCATTTTGGGAGATTAATTTTTACTAACATTCTATATTATACTGCCATCACTGGCAGCAAAATGAAGTTATTCAAAATCAAAACAAAGGTAAACAAATATTAGGTGACTTTATAGAGTGAAGTGTGGCCGCAGGTGGCACTGTGGGTTAAACCACAGAGCCTAGGACTTGCCGATCAGAAGGTCAGTGGTTTGAATCTCTGCGACGGAGTGAGCTCCCGTTGCTCGGTCCCTGCTCCTGCCAACCTAGCAGTTCGAAAGCATGTCAAAGTGCAAGTAGATAAACAGGTACCGCTCCGGCAGGAAGGTAAATGGCGTTTCCGTGCACTGCTCTGGTTCGCCAGAAACGGCTTAGTCATGCTGGCCACATGATCCGGAAGCTGTACTCCGGCTCCCTTGGCCAATAAAGCGAGATGAGCGCCGCAACCCCAGAGTCGGTCACGACTGGACCTAATGGTCAGGGGTCCCTTTACCTTTACCTTACAGAGTGAAATTATAGACTGAGTAATCCCCTTTCTCTTTTTGCTTGACTAGTGTTTATTGGTTTGTGTGTTGTGGATGATATATTTGTGGGAGGTTTTCTGTGGCCTGCTTGTTTTGCTCTTACGTTCACTGCAACCAAATGTATATGTGTAGATGCTCAAAGTTTTGATTGTCTGCTTGCTTCTCATTGATACAGTAAGTCTTAAAAACAGCAATAGCAATGGGAATTATGCAGCAAAGAGTTTGGGGAATGGCTTCCAGTTCAAACCTAGGTATCTCCAGATTCCCCATCCCTGTTTGGAGGTGAATGAGAGGGCCTGTGGAGTCCAGAAAAGTTGATGGTTTCCTAAGCCAGCCACAGAGGAAAGAAAATCAATTTCTCTGCAACCAGCACAGAAACACAAAGGGCTTGCAGAGGAGTGCTGGATCCTCTGCCCCCTCTTTTAAAAAACACAACCTGCCAAGGAGTCAAAAGCTCACATTTCCTGTGACCTGCGGAGGATGGGATTGCCCTCACCTGCACTCAACACGGAAGCCTTGTAGCAAGCTAGTAAAGATTTCTGCAGGCTAATAAGTTCTGTTGGCATATATACAAGTCTGGCCAACTGCCTCCCCCTGTAGTAAACTATAGAGAGAAAAGAAGATAATTTGCTTCCATATGCACTTGGCCTATATACCAGCTTCCTATTAGGTAGATCACTGTTGCTTGCCAGGAGGGCAGAGCGAAGGATGAGGCAGCTGAGAGACCAACACAATGCAAAGACACCAGCGTTAATGGCAGGTTGCCTTCACCAGTGCATTGGCACCACCAATGGTGTGTGGTCAGTGGACACGGGGGACTAGGCTAGCCCCCTAAACGTTCCTGGTAAATTAGAGTATTAAAGTATTAAAGCTGGGCACCTCCTTCCCAAAGCCCGAGAAGCTTCTGCCCAGCTTAGGGAGGGAGGCACGATGCTCTGATAGGTCCAAGAGCTCTCTTGCCAACTTCCTAAAGCCCACCTAGTTTTGGGAAGGAGGCAGAAGGCCTGCAGCATCCTGTCAGAGACCTGGCACCTCCTTCCCAAAATCCAGGAAGTTTCTGTCCAGCTTAGGGAGGAAGGCACCATGCTCACGAGCATGACATCAGAAAGTCGCACGTGCGTCGTGCCCCACCCAATCTCCCTGACAAGCTGGAACCTCTGGCCCAAACTCTTCCCCTAAAACAAATTTCTTTTTTTAATAATATTTTTTATTAAGTTTAACATATATATTATAAAATGTACCACAAAACTTACCACTTATACAATCTTTTTGGACTTCCATCAGCACCTCTGATGATCCACCGTTTTAACTACTTCTTATGCATTTCTTAACTTTATATTGCCCTTACATTTCTTAACAAATCACCCTCCCCCTTATCCATTTTTACAATACTTCTAATAATACTCCTCACAAAACTTCTTGCAACCCTACAAACGTCGTCTGTTCTTCACAATTACTTTTCAAATAGTCCGTAAATTTACTCCAGTCTTCCATGAATTTCTGGTCTCGCTGGTTTCGAATCCTTCCTGTTAGTTTATCTAATTCTGCATAGTCCATTAACTTCATCCTCCATTCTTCAATCGACGGTAACTCTTCTTGCTTCCATTTTTGGGCCAATAATATTCTTGCTGCTGTTATTGCATATAAAAAGAGCTTACATTCCTTTCTATTTATATCACTCCCCACAATGCCCAATAAAAATGCTTCTGGTTTCTTTATAAATGTATATTTCAACATTTTTTCCAACTCATTATATATCATCTCCCAGAAGCATTTCACCTTTTTACATTCCCACCACATCACCTAAAACAAATTTCACCACACACCATTGAACACCACACTGACTTCTCTGCACAACAACACCACCTGACCCAGTGAGTTCCTTCTGCTTCTCAACAGGGTGGAGCAGTTTTATTGTTAGAAAATAATTCAGATGGAATCCAGTTGCAATGTTTATATAATGCAGCTTAGGGTGTGGGAAAAGCCCCAGAAAGTCTTGCAGCTACAATTTTTACTAAGATTTCAACGACAGGACCTTTCAAGAGTAACTTTTAAAGTGTCATGCATACAGTATTTATTCAAACACACTGGCGTTTGAAAGGAGGCCATACAATGGCTCTAATTGTTTTGTTTTTTTTAAAGAAATATTTATTAAGATTTTAAAAAAATAAATATACAAAAACACATAATAATAAAAATAAAAAATAAAAAAATAAGTAAAACATACAGAAAAAAACACAAAAAAATTAAAAACAATTATTTTTCATAACATAAAACTCATTTGCTTGTTTCTTTGACTTCCTCACACCTCCCCTTCTTGTATTCCCATTTAAGTAATCAAATCAGCAAATCCTTACCCTCTTTCATTTATCTTATCTCTATAACTTAACATTTTATAACTCAGTATTTTCATCCATTACCAATTCGTTTTTGCATATTCTTATTAACTTTGTTGCCAATACCACTTATTTCCAATCCAACACCATTTTAGTTATTTTTATTTTTTATTTTTTTAACTAATTATACCCTTCTTCCATATTCTTAAAGCATTACAGCTGGAAACCACTTAATTTCTATCCAACATCATTCTAACATTCATTAATTTACAATGGCTCTAATTGTACAAATCATGTCCTACTAGAATTAGGTCAACGTGTAATGAGGATAAGCACTGAACAGTTGCAAGCTCCACAAAGAAAAAGAAGGATATTTACAGAAGCCAGAGCTCACAGGGCACACACTATCAGGAGAGGGGTTTTTTTTGGGGGGGGGTACCTAAACACACTTACAGTAACTATACATATTCTTTAAATGTTGACCAGCAGCAAAAAAGGACATTCTCGCCATGCAAAAAAAATCTGCACAGTATTGCATGAAACTAATTGAGCTTCCCACCATGAAAAGAAAGAAGGAAAGACATTGGAAGAGGCTTTGAGATGGAGAGAAACAGATATATATATACCTGGGCCTTTAGGACAAGATTTCAATGGAGAGGAAAATGTTTGGCATTTATTAGAGTGGCGGGATATTGTATCCTGGAATAGCATGGCTGGTTTCACACCATTTTTTAAAAAATGGAGCTGTTTAAAGCCTTCTCTGATATCTTTCCTAACATTTCTACACAGATAAGGAGTCTGTCTCCCATTAAACACAGTGATCATGTGTCAACGGCCCCACCCTCAACCATATGTAAAGACTGGCTCACTCAAGTCAGGGGACTCCCATAAACAGCCCTTCAGGACTATCTAAACTCTTTCCCCCTGGGCCTTGTCATCTTGAAGGCCAGCTCTGAAACTTCTCAGTCCAAGACAAGTCATTCTAGGTGACTGCAAAGCTGCTGGGCTGGCCCAGCCCCAACAGACCAGCCTAAATCATTCCTGTATGTGTGCAGGTATAATCAATTGTCGCATAATTTGCCCAACGATTCAGCAGAAAGTTGTCAAAAGGTCAACATTCGAAGTGAAAATTTGGTGTGCACAGCCCTAGTTAAAAGGCTTTTCGCCAAGAGGTTGCCCTGTCAATCATATGCTGAATTGAAAGGATGGATTTCCTCACACAAATATCAAATTCAAGGTCACAACGCTTGGAGGGTTCTTCTATGGGTTTTGGTTGACTCAGTGGTAGTCATGCTACCACAAGTGTGTGAGGGAAAGATAGGGCCATCTGAATGCACTTTAGAGACATGTCTCGTGAGTTTATTCTGGTGGTTAGGCCTTTATTTTGATCTTTGCCGTCTAGTCTGTTCAGCACATGAAATGTTCTTAAGAACGCTTATTCTGACTTCATCATAAATCCTTTGGTCCTTTCTTTTAAGTGGTGAGCAAGGGTTACACAGACGATGAAAGATGCATGAACTTTGAAAGACTTGCTTTTGATGGAAGTTTATACATATTTGGAGTAGTCGCTTGATGTTATGATTGGGCCCATATGAACCCACACTGTCATAAAAGGGGGGGCTAAATAAGAAATAAAAACACTTTGAGCGCTGTTCAGTTCTCGCTTGGTGACACAAATAGACACTAATGGGGACGTCAGTGGGCTGTTCGGGTATCAGCTACTGAAGTTTTAATATTTTATCAGGAATTTATAAAGGGCGGAACATTCCTCAAGTGATGGGGCTAAAATGGCTTCCTAAGCAACACTGAATGTATTAGGCAGAAGCAAACGACTAAGTGTAAACTCAGTGAGTTACAACAAATACAACAAACCCCCTGATGAGCCCATACATATGGTCTATGTGTTTGCAGGCCGGTATTTACAGTTAGAAACTGACTGGAATTTTTGAAAGGTTAGCACTGTTTTTTATCTTCTTCTGACTTTGTCATATCAAATTGTGAAGGAACTTTTTCCAAGTGATTTTTCAGAAATAAATAGCAATCAATAATGCTGCAGTCAAGACCTGCCATCATTGCCTGTTCTCTCTACAGAGTGGGATCATCTGAGAGAAATTACTTCCGATACTCTCAACATTTGCTGCCAAGAAAAGTAGTAGAAAGATGGGATGATAACTTTCACAATATAGTTTATCATTATGTATTTATGTATAAATATTTTCCTTAACTTTGTTTTTGATGTTTATGCTAGTTGACGAAAACTGAAAAGAGCCCATATGCAGAAGGACTTAAGGAGGGAAATACATGGTAAGTGAATCAAAAGCAGTATTTTATTTTATTTTTGTCTCTCTGTTTTGGAGACATAAAACCTTAACATATTGCTTCTGATGTCAAATATAGATGGCTCTTTTTAAAGGGATCATAAGCATATTTAGGGGAGGTTTTTTTGCCAACCAAGAGAAGAGAAATGACATTGACACATGCTGTAGTGAGAAGGAAGTGAATTTCAGATGCTGGAACTCTCAGCATTTTAAAAGGAGTCTGGTTTAAAATGTGATATGTGAAGCTGTTCTCCAAATGCTGATCTTCTGGCAAAACGAGGGAACTTAAAATTGATTTAACATAACCAGAACTGCTGCTCTTAAATCCAACAAGGTGAAATACTGCTGCGTGAAAAGCCTTCCCTAGTAGGAGGACACCAGGAGCCTGCTCACACATATAGGAGTCTTGGGCTTGGAGGGTGTGTTCAGTCAATCAATCAAATACCTTTATTGGCATCACAGTACAGTGGTACCTCGGGTTAAGTACTTAATTCATTCTGGAGGTCTGTTCTTAACCTGAAACTGTTCTTAACCTGAAGCACCACTTTAGCTAATGGGGCCTCCTCCTGCTGCTGCCGCGCCGCCAGACCATGATTTTGTGTTCTCAACCTGAAGCAAAGTTCTTAACCTGAGGTACTATTTCTGGGTTAGCGGAGTCTGTAACCTGAAGTGTCTGTAACCTGAAGCGTATGTAACCCGAGGTGCCACTATATAAAACATTTCAAGTAAATGGAATAATTAAAAAGACAAAGGTGAAGCTATCAAGGGCCATAAGGTCACACTATGGTTGTGTGCATTCGAATATTCTGCTATGCCATGTCTATTTCCCGAACGGATAGTTCATTGGGAACCTGTCAGGGAACTGCCATCGGAACTAGAGGAGGAGGCAAGGCCCCACAACGATGCTGGAGAGGGGCCAAGCAGGGAGAGAGGCAAGTCTCCTGTTGGGGAAGAAAATCAGCGCTACACCAGGGATAGAGGGGGGCCAATGGGGGAAGCAGAGAGCAGGCTCCGGGACTCTTCACTGGACACCAGCGGGGAGAGCACAGGTCCTCCGCTACCCACGCCCTCCTTGCGCAGAAGACTTCCGCGCAGGGAGAGTAGGAGGAGACTGGGCGTCAAACAACTTTTATGTTGGAAAAGGTTTAAGAAACGCCCACTGACAGATTCTGCCAGTGACTGAACAGCCATGGAGTGGATGGCTGTCCAGCGAGAAATGGTTTAACCAGCCAACCTAGCCCAGAGCGGCGGCTATTTACGCACAAGCAACCCCTAAAGCCATTACAGAACCCTTTTGGGTAAAATTGTGGCTAAAAAGGAAGCCACTAAAGCAGTAATATCTTTGTCCCAATCTGCCAGGAGAAACCCCAATTGGCTTCTTCTCGGAGTTGTGGGCCAGATGTCCAACATTTTGCTCAGCATCAGCTGGCGAGGTCTGCTGTGTAAAGGACAATCTAAGAGAATGTGGTCCATTGAATCAGGTACTTCTTGATTGCAGGCACACATACGGGCTTGAAATGGAATGTGTGAGAATCTGCATTTGTAAGACCTATTGCAGTCGTTAAGAGTCGTCAACAGGCTCATCACAGCTATCTGCCAATCACCCATTCCCAGCACCCTTCTGAGTAATACCCCTCCCCACCTTCTCACTATATAGAAGGATCTGGCAACTTCTGTTTCAGTGTATCTGAAGAAGTGTGCATGCACACGAAAGCTCATACCAAGAACTAACTTAGTTGGTCTTTAAGGTGCTACTGGAAGAAAAAAAAAATTGTTTTGACTATGACAGACCAACACGGCTACCTATCTGTAATCTGCCTTTGGTCACTGAGGAGGGGAAAGCATTTAGTCTCGCAAGCATAAAAGCTCTTTGATGGGAAGGGAGTAGTAGATCCTTTAGATATTTGGCACAGGTCCCGTGGGATGTTTTGATACCTAAGGCCTCTGGAGAACAAGAGCTCAGAGTATGAGGTAACAAGTGCTGTCTTTCGTGGTCTTAGAGCCTCTGCTTGATTTTCGTCACGTACTTCAAGGTTCTCGAGGGCAATGGCCAAACTACAGATTTTGTCTTGAATTGCTCTATACCAAGGATGTCCAACAGGTCAATCACGATCTACTGGGAGATCCCCGGGTCGATCGCTGTGTCCCTTTCCTTAGCGTTGTTAAAATAGAATCCTGCCCCACCCTCCATTGTCACATGATCTGCAGAACGGAAGACGGAGTTTACTCACTGAGGCTGTTTGTTTCTCCAGCAATCCGTTGGTGAGTGGCTGTTCCCCATTCTCCCTTGAGCTTAGGTTTGAATTTTCAAAAATTGGGGCTTCCCACCTCTCTCAAAAAGCTCAACAACTTAGCCCTGTACCCCGGCTGTCCTTCTTTAAAAAAAAGTTCAACAACTTTGACCTGAACCCCCCAAAAGGGGGTAGATCACTGCCAGTTTTTAATTCTGTGAGTACATTGCAGTCTCTTGGGAGTTCGCCACCCCTGCTCTATACAATCTGGATAAAAAAAGGTCTTTAAGCATAGAGGTTAAGAAGGGATTAGATGTTGTTGCATGTCGAGGTCCCCAAGACAACCCCACCCCAGTAACACACACTTCACACAGAATTTTTGTTTAAGGTTTTTGGCATAATTTTGGCCACAACTTTATTAACATACATGGATGTGAGTGGCTGCTTAGGCATTGGTTAGGACTATCTGTCCCCCCGCCTGGGGACAGAACTGACTTCTGGATTCCAGCAAAAGTCAGTGAGGGGAAACAATGTTGGGGAGAACTGGAGCTACGCCACAGGCCTCAGCTTCTCCCCGCATGCTCCCAGGGGCTTAAGCAGCCCAAACCCGATTCCAGGGGTTTGGACGAAAGGATGGCAAGCCCCTGAATTCCTTTAACGGAATTCCCTTGCAGCAGCAACATTGGAGGGGCAGGCCCAGCCAATCCTTACCCCTCCTCCAACCAATTTTAACCAATGCCTAACCGCAACCTTACAAGTTGTGACGATTTGCTACGCAGTTGGCAAAAACCAAATGGCCTCAGCCAATCAGCCAAATGGACAAAATTCCTACCAGGCCCCTGCCCCAATGGCAGACGACCCCATGACAGGCATAGCAAGGTCAACGCACAAGACCCAAATTAAGGGAGGGCGGGCGGGTGATCCGGTACACGCAGCGAAAGAGAAAGCAGATCGCTGTGAGCACTGTTTAAAAAATCTCTGTTCCCACCCCCAAACTGGCAACATCAAAATTACCCCAGCAACTCAGGCTACCAACCCCTGCCAGAGGCATCCCATCCCAAACTGCCTGGCAACAGAAGGGTGTCTTGGCTGCCCCCACCGCGACACATGCTCTCTTTTAATGAGAACACACTTTCTAAAATGGACTTTTAGCCAGGCCTTGATTGTGGAGAGCCATGCTTTGGTTTTCTGTCACATGTTGACCAGATTCAGCACATAAGGTTAAATAATTTACGCATTTAGGGGCACCAAGGATTTTACGAAGAAAGGTTGCTTGAATTTGTTCAACTTCTCTATTAAATGCTTGTATCCAAATTGGAATACCGCATATTTGAGTGCACACATTTTAAAACACAACTATCACTGGCGTGCTGATGTCACTCGCACATGGCACACGGTGTCACCTCCCTCATTTGTGGGGGCCAGGCAATGCGCTTGTTGGTGGGAAAGAATTGTTATCTCCTTCGCTTACATATGAAAAGAAGGGAGTCCAGGTTTCAGCTAAGGTATCTCTCTTGGTAACCATTTTTGCTTCTCTTCTAAGTTGAATTGGTCACTCCAAGATAGCCACATTGCAATTTTATTATTTTTCCTGGCTCATGCCTGTTTTATTTATTTTTTACCAAAAAAAATTATTCAGTTTTACTCTATACATTTAAATTCAAACATTAATCATCATCATCAACATTCAGGATTCCTGGAACCTTGAACTTTCCTCCACCCCTCCATGGTTTCCATTATCAAACTTCTTCCACTGCAACATATATTTTCTCTGCTTTCTTGAAATAATCCCTTTCCTCCTTAGTTTTTACATACTCAAATCCCACCAAAGCTTTTAGTTGTTTATAGTGTTCTCTTAAGTAAATTGTAAATTTTCCCCATTCCTTATTAAAGTTTCTATCTTCTTGGTTTCTGATTTCCCCAGTCAATTTCGCCATTTTGGCATAGTCCATCATCTTCATCAGCCATTCGTCAGTGGTCGGGACTTTATCTTCTTTCTGTCTTTGGGCCAGTAGTATCCGTGCTGCTGTCATCGCATACATAAACAACCATTTCTGCTCTTTTAGTATCTCTGCATCTAAAATTCCTAGTAAAAAAGCTGTTTTTTTCACAAAAGTTATGTTAAACATTTTTTTCAACTCATTGTATATCATTTCCCAGAATGCACATTCAAAATACTTTTGAACCATACCTTGAGAGGTAGCTCAGCCCGAGATTTCCAAAATCAACAGAATATTTATCGAGAAAAGTTACACGATTCGACATGACAGTGTTTTCAAAGGAAGTCAAGCAGAATTTGGCAACAGTAAGGCTTCCGGATTCAGCTGCAAACTTCCTATTTTAGAGAAACGTTCTCCATTCTATTGCTAAAACATGATGCTGTTTAAAAGGTCTGGGGGTGGTGGTAAGAAAATAGATGTCACGATGTTTTCGTGGTTTTGGTTTTTTTTAAAAAATGCAACCTCCCACGTTCTTTCACTTTGGTTTAAATCCTTCTTTTTGTGTGTCAAGCCTTTATTTAGTTTCACAGCTCTTGCCTTTCATGTTTTCGCAAACCTTTACCGAAAAAGGTGAGGCCCCTTCTTTTTCTTCCCCTCTGAACAACTCTTTCCTGCTGTTTTACATCACAGCTGCTACTTGCTGGTGGTCTCTGCTGCTCTTCCCTGTATCTCTGCACCCATAGCTGCAGACAAAGTCAGAAGAAGAAAGGAGAAGAAAAATTAATGGCATTCCTTTTAGTAGCAGTTGCAGGACTGGGAGAAGTTAGTTTGTAATTAGAGCGCTGGAAAGAGAGGATCGACACTGGCTGTTCAGCAATATCTGGAAGAAACACAGACAGAACACAGGAAGAACTGGGGGGAAAGGGCATTCCTGACATTTCACCCAATTCTCAGAATGGCTAGTTGTTCCATGGGTAGCACTTACCCAGTTATGGCTTCCTCTTGGAAGAGAAATCACAGGAAAGCAATAGTGTGGGGGGATAGCGGTGCTGTTTGTAATCTTGGGTTTATTTAGGCACCACTAATAATAATAAATAATAATTTTTTAAAAAAATTATACCCCACCCATCTGGGTGGGTTGGTTGCTTCAGCCACTCTGGGTGGCTTTCAACACTCACAAAAAATAACAATAAAACATCGGACATTAACAGTAACATACTGATCCTATATAAAAAGTCATTTTAAAATAGACAACTCAAATAAAGCAATATGCAATGATCATTAGAATCCAATAGTAAACACTAAAATTAAACATCAGCAAGCAATAAACAGTTTACACTTATCAATTATAATAGATAATTACTCATCTGTAATCAATAAAAATAGCAGCAAATCACAATGCATAAAAGACCACAAGTCATACAAAACCATGTAAAAGGATTAAATTGAGAAACAAGGACACATAACTTATAAAATAATTTTTAAAAAACTGTCGCTGAACTCCTCTCTTCCCAGCTGCTTCTGCTATTCTCAAAGTCATGGTCTGGGAAAGGCTCCCGGGGCTGGAGGGTAGGACATGGAAAAAGCCATTGCCTGATGAGCAGCAGGGTTGACGAGAGTGCCCATCCAGCAACATGGTGCTTTCTGGAGATTGTTGTACCATTGCCTGCATTACCACTCCATGCAAGCCCTAATCACCTGGATAACTCAGTTGATTTGAGTGTGGTGCTCATAATGCCAAGGTTGCAGGTTCAATCCCTGTATGGGACAGTTGCATATTCCTATATTGCAGGGGGTTGGGCTGGATGAGCCCCAGGGTCACTTCCAACTCTGCAATTCTATGATTCTGTGATCAGCTGCCCCTTCATGGATCACTGCCTTGCCATGGTGAAGGAGCTTGAAAAAACTCCAAGAAGCTTTGAGCTATACCATGCAGGGCCACCCAAGATGGACAGGTCATAGCCGAAAGTTTAGACTAAATGTGATCCACCAGGAGAAGGAATTGGCAAACCACTCCAGTATTTTGCCAAGAAAACTCCATGGACATAAAAAAGGAGGAGCTTTGAGAAGAAAGTGAGAGTTTCCAAGGCATGCTCTGGTTCATGGGGTCACGGAGAGTCGAACACGACTAAGACGACTAAACAACAACAACATGATCAGCTGCAATATGTGGTGCCTTTACCTGCAGACTGCAAATTCTGCAGGCAAAAACAGGTCATCTCACATCACCTGTCAAACCTGGCCCACAGTGGGTGGGGGAGATAAGGAACTGCCCCACTGCCTGGATCCAGTTTCCCTGCCCTGATTTACAAAGCTATAGGTAGGCAACAGTTGGAGGCAAAGAGTTTAATCATTCATCCATACAGCAAAGCCCTTGCCCTACATCAGAACCCTAGTTGCACCCTGAAATATGCTTCCAGCTCCAAATCTGTCTCTGGGGAGTGAATATTCTATCACAGGCACCATCTGGGGCACCGGGGAGACCAAGGCCCCCCCCCAAAAAAAAAAATCAAGCAGGGAGCCGCCCCCAAATGCAGAGGCTGTGTACGCACACTGCATGATGCACTTACCTTAATCGCACAACACATGCGGCTTGCCTGTCTCACTCACACATGCATGTGATATGTTAGTATGTCATGTGACGTGTGCATAGTGTCAGCATGTCATGTGATGCGTGTGCATGACATCAGTTGTGGGGACAAAGCAGCACACTTGATCCCTATCCATTCCCAAAACTACATTTGCTTTTACAGACACAGATTAACTCCCTCCTCTTACATCGGGACTGGGATGAGGATGCATATTCTCCCCATAGTCTCTCCTTGCATTCTAATTATTTCCAAGTTCTTCCAGGCCTTTGACCTGAAATTTCCCTAATGAGGCATGGCTGGTACAGTCTGGCCACTGACCTTTAAAGAACATCCTCCAAGCCTTCTAGTCCATTCCTTTTTTGTCCAATTCCCAGATTCATTCATGGCAAAGAAACAGATATCTTAGTCACAGTACATAAGAAGCTGTTTCTTCAGACAGCATCTTTGGGGCAAGAGTACAAGAAAGTGTACTCTTGTACAACCCATCTCCTCCCCAGGCGAAACACAGATATGCTACAAACGTACCACACAACATCTGTCACCTGAGCTACTTGTAGCATCAATGCCTTCATTTGGTCATCTTGGACAGAGACACCTTTCTTCCAAACATATATAAAAACATAATGAAATTTAAAAACATAATAAAGCACTAAACATTAAACACTTTCCTATACAGGATTGTGTTCAGATGGCTCGGGGGGTCGGATAACTCCATACCCTCCAACATTTCTCCAATGAAAATAGGGACATCCTAAGGAAAAGTGGGACAATCTAGGATCAACTCAGAAACTGGGATGGCTTCTCTAAATCAGGGATGTCCCTGGAAAATAGGGAGACTTGGAGGGTCTGAAATTCTTTGGACCTGCTTTGGTGTCCGGGTCCATTGTGAATTGGAAACTGTCATTATCTCAAAAACTACATAAACTGCAGAGTGGAAAAGGCAGGTTATATCCCATCCCTATTTTCAACCAAGGCAAGAAAACCCATCCCATAACATAGCAAAAGAGGAACCATGATTTCTGGTCAGACTCCCTTAGAGCTGGTTCTGGTAACACAGCATTGATTGACTTGTTGAAAAACACACAAGAGAGTTGCTTGCAAGAGTGTCAAAACACAGATGTCACAAACTCAAAGTCATAGCTCCTCTTCTGTGAAAAGAAGAGCAAAAGAAATGTTTGTTTTATTTGTTTATTTATTATAAGCCATTTTATGCAACCTTTCTCTGATATTCCCATGGAGATTTTTTATTTGACATTGCCCCAACCAAAATGATAATAAAATATTTTTTATATATATAAATATTTATTAGATTTTCCAATTTTATATAAACACAAAAAGAAAAAGAAAAAGAAAAATATTAAAAACAAGTCAATTTCAGTAACAATTTTTCAATAACATGTTTCTTTGACTTCCTCGTACCTCCCCTTCTTGTTTTCTAGCTCAACTTGTTAATCCAGCAAATCCTAATCTCTTAACATTGCTTTTAAAATAACACCTTATTTTCCACTCAACTTTTTAAGTTTAATGACTTAAACAATTTTAATCCCTATTATCTTTAGCATAACAGCTAGAGACCACAAAAGTTCAATCCAACATCTTTTCAGAGTTCATTAATTTTGTAGTATTTCTGTAAATAGTCCTTAAATTTCTTCAGATCTTCTTCTGCTGACACTTCTCCCTGGTCGCGGATTCTGCCGGTCATTTCTGCCAGTCCCATACAGTCAATCAACTTCATCTGCCATTCTTCCAGAGTGGGTAGATCTTGAGTCTTCCAGTGCTTTGCTATAAGTACAAAATGATAATAAAATAAATGAATCCTTTGAGAGGCACATTAGGTCAGGTAGCTGTTTCTACGCCAGTCACGTGAGCCAACACACATGCATGGGGATGATTCCCAGGTAGGTCTGAGTGTGGCTAACTACCGCAAAGCAAGAATCAAAATCTGGTTCTCTCAGGCCCCAAGACCATTGCTATTGCCTTGAAGCAGGCATAGGCAACCTCAGCCCTCCAGATGTTTTGGGACTACGACTCCCATGATCCCTAGGAAACAGGACCAGTGGTCAGGGATGATGGGAATTGTAGTCCCAAAACATCTGGAGGGCCGAGGTTGCCTATGCCTGCCTTAAACCAAGCTGGCTTTCTGTCCTTCCAAATGTGTCCTTTAAATCAGCACTATTTTGCATCATCTGCAGTCAATCATCCGGCATGTAATTCATCCCTTTGGTATTTGAAAAGGTCTACTTTTAGAAAGGATGGTTTCGATCCGAAACTCTTACAATCAGTCATTTCTTATAACATACCTGGTTTTAAACTGGTGTGTGCATAGGGAGTGGGGAGTGGTCTGTTAATCTTGGGTGGTCTCTCTCTCTCTCTCTCTCTCTCTCTCTCTCTCTCTCTCTCTCTCTTTTAAGCCAAAGTTTGATTAAGTGTCTTTTCTCAACAGGTGACTCTTTTTAAATTGTTTTCTTATGGCAACCCATTTATTCCATGGCCTTTGTTCAGCAAGACTTGCTTTTCAAAGTTAACGATCATGTGTGACAACATGCTGAGTACAGATGGCAAACGCCAAGTTTTAAGAATGTGGGTATTATGTAACCTGTGCAGGAAGGTATACGTTTAATTTTGCTAATTAATGCACACGGAATGTATCTGCCCTGCTTTATTTACTTGAATATTCCCACTGAGGATATGATTCCTGACTACTTCAGTGTTTGTTACCTTGTATTAAAGGGTAACATGACAGAGAGAATTGATAATAAATGGCACATTGGATGCAGAGTATCTATTAAAACTCAATTATCTTTAAGTTCCTGAGGCTGATTCAATTATTATAAGTGCTGCACTGACACTATCAGAAATCCTAATATAACCAGGCATTATTGGATCAGAAGTGAATTCTTGTTTACCTCAGTATCCGTACTCCCAGGGATCATTTATTTATTAACAAAATGTATATCCCACTTGCTCAACAGAAGGTAAGTTTATAAAGAAGACTCTAAAATATTCTTTTTTAAAACAAAACAACACTTTTCTTCCAATACTTTTCAGATTATGTAGAACAGCAATATTTTCTTAACATAGAAAAGATGAAACTGTAAGAAAGGAAAACAAATTATTGATTAATTACGGTAGTTCCATTTATGGATTGCTTCTCTTGCAATATCTCAAAGTGATTCACAACGAAAACAATAAAATGATTAAATCAATTCTATATGTAAAAACAATTGAAACCATTGCATATATAAAAGCAATTCCATATATGGGGGGGGGGTGGATCTGAAATCCAATACAACTATAGACTATTTAAAAAGAAATACCTAAAAGGCTTGTTCAAAAATGAAGGTCTTCAGCAGGAAGCTGAAAGAGTAGGGTTGACAGACCCTAGTTTGCACAGAATGTTGAAAAATTCAGATGTTTTGGGATTTAATCAGCAACACAATGAATTAAGTGAGAGGTGGCTCCTCATCTCTGGAACCAAAAACTTTGCTAGAAATAGACCTGAAAGTAATAGTTGTTAACAGCTGCAAAAATCTGCAGAGCTAAACACTGGAAGAAAAGCAACCCTCAGACAACAGCAGACTGGTTCAATAAAATTTGATCAATTATAATGGTTAAAAAAAAAATCTCCTGCCAACCTAGCAGTTCGAAAGCACGTCAAAGTGCAAGTAGATAAATAGATACCTCTCCAGCGGGAAGGTAAACAGCATTTCCGTGCGCTGCTCTGGTTTGCCAGAAGCGGCTTAGTCATGCTGGCCACATGACCCGGAAGCTGTACGCCGGCTCCCTCAGCCAATAAAGCGAGATGAGCGCCGCAACCCCAGAGTCAGTCATGACTGGACTTAATGGTCAGGGGTCCCTTTACCTTTACTAATGGTTTAAATGCATACTTCAAAAAGGCTTCAGCTGAAGCTGGTTCCATCTTGGAAACACACAGCATAAAGTAGATAGTCGTGCTCCTTTTGCTCATAATCACCATCAAGTATTTAAAGCAGGCATGGACTACTCTCCAATATTTCTCCAACGAAAATAGAGACATCCTATTTAATAATTATCCTCTGCCCATTTGACTGGGTTGCCCCAGCCACTCTAGGTGGCTTCCAATATATATAAAAACCAAACATTAAACTTTTTTTAAAAAAACTTCTTTATATAGGGCTGCCTTCAGATGTCTTCTAAGGGTTGTATAGTTACATATCTCCCTGGCTCGGGGTCTCATATCTCCGTACCCTTCAACATTTCTCTAATGAAAATAGGGACGTCCTAAGGAAAAGTGGGACATTCCAGGATGAAATCAGAAACCGTGATGGCTTCTGCAAATCTGGGACTGTCCCTGGAAAAGAGGGATACTTGGAAGTTCTGATATGGTGGGGTTTTTTTCAGATTCCTTTCTGGGCAACCCTGCAGGAGCCACTTGGGGGTGGGGGGCAGAGGCAAATGTGGATGGATCAATAAATATGAAATTTACCTTTATACAGTAGGCTAGTGTCTACAAACACTTCTCTCTATCCTCCATTCCGGCAAGCAAGGATCATTATCAGAGTTTGAGGGCAAATTCTGGCCAAGCAAAAATGCAAGGAAGGTGTAAAGCCAGCCCAGTGAGAGGTGTAGCCTGGGGACAATCTCAAGGGCCAGATAAAGGAGCTTGGGTGCATGTATTTTGCCCTCAGGACAGAGGTTCCCCTCCCCTGATATAGATGTACAGTGGTACCTTGGGTTACAGACGCTTCAGTTTACAGACGCTTCAGGTTACAGACTCCACTAACCCAGAAATAGTGCCTCGGGTTAAGAACTTTGCTTCAGGGTGAGAACAGAAATCGTGCGGCGGCGCAGCGGCAGTGGGAGGCCTCATTAGCTAAAGTGGTACCTCAGATTAAGAACAGTTTCAGGTTAAGAACGGACCTCAGAACAAATTAAGGTCTTAACCCGAGGTACCACTGTATATTGCCTCCAAACATTGCTCTGAATTGTGTTCTTACTGATTTGTTGCTTTGGAAACTGACAGCCATCCTTTGGCAGGCTGAATGTGGACGTAGTTATTTCAAAAAGTTTTAATATTGTTCACATTTTCTGGACCATGTGAGATATTTTTTCAGCAGAAAGGTCTATGCCTTGGGAGGGAGCTCCTTGTTTTGCTAATGTTGACAGAAGGAACAATATTAATTTATAGATCAGACTTAGTATTTCTGAGTTCCTATACCTTTATAAATGATCCCCATGGCATGGCAATTTTCACATGAGAAATGGACTCCTGTGAGCTCCTTCTTGAGGTTATTCACAAACAACTCCACATTCTTAGTAGTCTGACAAATAAGCATGAGAAAATAATAAATATGGAAATAAATTTAATCTCTCTCTCTCTCTCTCTCTCTCTCTCTCTCTGTGTGTGTGTGTGTGTAGATACCTTATGGAGCAGGAAGCAACTAGCCATTAAGGAGGGCTAGATACCATACATTAATAGCAATCAGACCTTCAACTACTTGTTTTATATTTCTGCAGCTGTATGTCTTTTGAGTATAATTTGAACTTCCTGAGATGGTTGGACTTCCTTTTTCTGCTGATGGGGCAAATCAAATGCAAAGGATTTGTGTTCTTGTGTGTTTTGTTTGATTCTTTAAGTCCCTGAAATGTCAACACCACTTAGGACAAATGTCAAGCATTCAGAATTCATGTAGTCCTACAGCTGCATAAAACTATGAGCTGCTGAAGGACCATAAAATGTGTCACTGGGTGTTGGCTAACAATTTGCAGGTGCATATCGTCCCAGGAAACCTTTCCAATCATGTGAAATTTATAGGCTATGTCTGAAGCCCACAGCGGATTCATCCAAGCAATTAGTGTTCTATGTTTTTATGGGTCTTGTTAAAATTGAGTAGAAAGAAGGAATGGCAATCTATTTTGGAAAGTGATTTCTCTGTCTGATCTCTATGGGTTCGGACGCCATATCATCACCCAGTTTGGCATCAGGGTTCCTGCAGTAGATGAGGTCTTTGTCTGCATTTGAATGTTGGACACCATTTTGAATCAAAATGACAGACCAAAACATGACTTCACCCAATTTGGTGTGATGGTTCAAAACTGGACTGATTTGAATGCCTCTAGAGATATTGTCACCCAATCTGCTATTACATCACCCAAACCATAATAAAAGAATGTAAATATCAGTGATGATGATGATGATTAATTTACACCCTGCCTATCTGACTGGGTTGCCCCAGCCACTCTGAGCAGCTTTCAACATATATAAAAACATAAGGTAATGGAAAAGGACCCCTGGACGGTTAAGTCAAAGGCGACAATGAGATTGTGGCACTCATCTCGCTTTCAGGCCGAGGGCGCCGGCGTTTGTCCACAGACAGCTTTCCGGGTCATGTGGCAAGCATGACTAAACCACTTCTGGTGCAATGGAACACTGTGAAAGAAACCAGAGTGCACAGAAACACTGTTTACCTTCCTGCTACCTATTTATCTACTTCCACTGGTTTGCTTTTGAACTGCTAGGTTGGCAGGAGCTGGGACAGAGCAACAGGAGCTCACCACAGTCACACAGATTTGAACTGCCAATCTTCCGATCAGCAAGCCCAAGAGGCTCAGTGGTTTAGACCACAATGCCACCCACTCCCTATAAAAACATATGTATAATAAAAGTATATAAAATCATAGTAAACAGTTAAATCTTAAAAAGCTTCCCTACACAGGGCTACCTTCAGATGTTTCCTAAATGTTATATAATTATATATAATTACTCATCTTCTTAACATCTGCTAGGAGGGCATTCCACAGGGTGGGCACTACTATTGAGAAGGCCCTCTGCCTGGTTTCCTGTAGCTTCACTTCTCAGTGAGGGAACCACCAGAAGGCCCTTAGTGCTGGATCTCAGTGTCGGGGTTGAGTGATGGGGGTGAAGACGCTCCTTCATGTTTACAGGATCAGTGAATAATAATAATAATAATAATAATAATAATAATAATAATAATACCTTTAGCAAAGCTCACCATATAAAACCTCATCTGCCCAGCAGAAAAGTGGACAAACCTTGTGGACTAAGGAATTCCATGAGTGTAGCCATAGATAAAGATGTGTCTCTTATCCCAACTAATTGTGTCTCCATTGCAAGCAAAATACAGAAAATGGCATTCTCTCTATGTATATCACCTGTATGAAGCCTCTATGTTTTCCTCTCCAAGGTTAACCTCAGCCCCATGGCTGTTTAGGGCCATGACTCACACTCCACCTATGTTGCAGCCCCAAACCAGACTGAGGAAACACTGTTCATTGCCCCTTGTGCGTCAGAAGCATACCAGCTCCCATGCTGTGGAATACACTTCAGGCAGAGTTTCAGCAGACATTCTCATTTATGATTTTCAGGATTCTCTTGAAGACCGTTTTCTGTTGACAGGCTGATGCAGCTGTTTAAACTTCCTTGATTAGCCAATCGTTTTAATGATTATTTTGTCTTGTTTCTATGATGTTTTAGGTTTTATTGTACATTATTTAGAGCCGTTCCCATCTGCTTTTCTCCTCCTAGGCTTGCTTATCTTTCTTCTTTCTTTGGTCTTCTCCTTTGCTTTTCGGCTAGCCACGCTGCGGAGGGCAGACATGGTCAACTTTTTTGTGTTGACGGCTGAATGGACATGGCCTGTAGGCAATGTCTGGCCAGCCAGCAAGGCACTGCCCATCTGGCAGGGCCACTGATTGGCCCATTTAAAGCTGGCATTTTTGCAAGGGATCCCCGCCCCTTGATTCTGCCGGCCGGGGAATTCCCCTAATAACGTGGACCCTAGTGGTTGAGGGTGGTGGACGGAGGCAAGTTCCGCAATCAGCACCCACCTGGAAAGGGGTGAGAGGCCATTGCTGTACACAGTCATGATATTTTATATCAGTCGGCAGTATATTAATATTTTGCTTAATAAAGCATGTGGTTTTGTTATAAACTGATAGCCAATATGGTGTAGTGGTTAAGAGTGGTAGTCTTGTAATCTGGTGAACCGGGTTCGTGTCTCCACTCCTCCACATGCAGCTGCTGGGTGACCTTGGGCTAGTCACACTTCTTTGAAGTCTCTCAGCCTCACTCACCTCACAGTGTTTGTTGTGGGGGAGGAAGGGAAAAGAGAATCTTAGCCGCTTTGAGACTCCTTAGGGTAGTGATAAAGCAGGATTTCAAATCCAAACTCTTCTTATTATTATTATTCAGCAACAAAGACAGAAACCCTTATTGCTATGATAGCATCAACTAGCCTACAAGGAAGGCTAACTGTGTATGTGTGCTGTAAAATCAGTTTGCAAGAAAGAATTCCTCTCCAGCTCCTGGATCATGAGTAAGATTGCCAACTTGCAAAACTGATCCCGTATCTCTTTTTGGAGCAGAGCAAATATAGCATGTGTCAGTGGTAGAGCTAGGGAGCTAAGTCCAAGAATTGGACAGATCTGGGGCAGACCCAACAGCAGATTTTGGTGATCCAAGGGGCAAAACCAGAGTCTTTTGTTCTGCTTGGTTGGCAAGGCATAGTTGGAGAACAGACAGAAGTTTGATATCTCTATTTTATTTTTTTTTTTTATTTTTTTTGTATTTTCTTTTTTTTTTTTTTATAATATATTTATTAAAGTTTTCAAATAAAGCATATATTAGATAAGCACTTATCATTGTCCATTTAACATCTCTCAATTGTTACATGGGACTCCCCCACACCTCCCGCATACACTTACATCATTATTAAATTAATTTCAAACAAATTATCATTTAACTCATCTTAATTAATAATCTTAATTTGGTTTGACATATAATTCAGCCTTAAATCTAATTTAATGGTAGACAATTGTCTGCACTGGCATCCAATTCAGCACTCAGCCAAATTACAATATTTTTGTAAATAAATCTTAAATTTCCTCCAGTCTTCTTCCATCCTTTCTTCTCCCTGGTCTCGAATTCTGCCGGTCATCTCGGCTAATTGCATATAGTCCATCAGTTGCATCTGCCATTCTTCCACAGTGGGTAGCTCCTGAGTTTTCCAATTCTTGGCAATTAATATTCTTGCTGCTGTTGTTGCGTACAAAAAGAATGTTCTGTCCTCTTTTAACACACTCTGGCCGACAATACCCAGGAGAAAGGCCTCTGATTTCTTAGTAAAGGTGTATTTAAACACCTTTTTTAATTCATTATATATCTTCTCCCAAAAGGCCTTCACTCTAGGGCAGGTCCACCAGAGGTGAAAAAATGTTCCTTCATTTTCCTTACATTTCCAACATTTGCTATCAGACGAATGGTATATTTTAGCCAGTTTAACAGGGGTCATGTACCATCTATACATCATTTTCATCACATTTTCCTTCAACGCATTACATGCAGTGAAGTTCAGCCCAGAGGTCCACAACCTTTCCCAATCTTCAAACATAATATTATACCCAATATCCTGCGCCCATTTTATCATTGTTGATTTTACCATTTCGTCATGTGTGTTCCATTTCAGCAGCAAGTTATACATTCTTGAAAGTACCTTAGTCTTAGGTTCTAACAGTTCAGTTTCTAACTTTGACTTTTCCACTTGGAATCCTAGCTTTTTGTCATTTTTAAACACTTCTTTAATCTGAGCATAGTGTAACCAGTCTCGCACTTTGTCTCTCATCTTTTCTAAACTCTGCAATTTCCAGTTGTCACCATCCTTTTCTATTATCTCCCAATATTTTGGCCAGTTGGCCTCCATATTGGCTCTTTTCCGAGCCTTAGCCTCCAGGGGTGACAGCCACCTCGGAGTTTTATTCTCCAGTAAGTCTTTATATTTTGTCCAGACATTAAAAACTGATTTTCTGACAATATGGTTCTTGAAGGCCTTATTTATCTTAGCTTTATCATACCATAAATATGCATGCCATCCAAACGCATTATTAAAACCTTCCAAATCCAAGACATCCGTATCTTCAAGAAGTAACCAATCTTTTAACCAGCAGAAAGCTGCAGCTTCATAATACAACTTTAAATCTGGCAGGGCAAAGCCCCCTCTTTCTTTCGCATCTGTTAATATTTTAAATTTGATTCTGGGCTTTTTGCCCTGCCAGACAAATTTAGAAATATCTTTCTGCCACTTCCGGAAGCACTCTGTCTTGTCTACAATCTGCAGTGTCTGAAACAAAAATAACATTTTTGGCAATACATTCATCTTGATGGCAGCTATTCGGCCTAACAAAGAAAGTTTTAGTCTTGACCAACTATCCAAGTCTCTCTTAATCTCTGACCAACATTTTTCATAATTATCTTTAAATAAACTCAGATTTTTTGCTGTTATGTTTACCCCTAGGTATTTAACTTTTTTAACCACATTTAGTTCTGTCTCTTTCTGAAGCTGTTCCAACTCAATATCTGTCATGTTTTTCCCCAAAACTTTAGTTTTTTGCTTATTTAACTTAAATCCTGCCACTCGACCAAAGTTTTGAATCAGTTGTAGTACTCTTTTCAAACTAGACTCCGGCTCCTGTAATGTCAGAACTAGGTCATCTGCAAAAGCTTTAAGTTTATATTGTTTCGCTCCGACCTGAATCCCTTCCACCGACCGGTCCCCCCTAATCATATTCAGGAGCACTTCCAGAACCGAAATAAACAGTAATGGGGAAATCGGGCAGCCTTGTCGTGTACCTTTTTCAATTTTAAACTCTTCTGTAACCACATTGTTAACTATCAGTTTAGCCTTTTGTTCTGAATATATTGCCTCAATCCCGTTCTCAAACCCCCGTCCCACTCCCATTTCTTTTAAATTCCCCTTCATAAATTTCCAAGAAATGTTGTCAAAGGCTTTCTCCGCATCTATAAAAATTAAAACTGCTTTAGTGTTTATGTTTGTTTGTAAAAGTTCCAATATGTCTATGATGTTCCTTGTGTTGGTAAACATATGTCTGCCCGGGAGAAAGCCTGCCTGGTCTTTATGGATTATCTCACTTAAAACTTTCTTAAATCTTCGTGCCAAAACATCTGCAAATATTTTGTAATCCACATTTAAAAGGGAGATGGGACGGTAATTCTTAAGTTGTGTCTTTTCAGTTTCTGACTTTGGAATCAATGTGATAAATGCTTCTTTCCACGATTCAGGCGCCTTCTTCCCCTCCATTATTTCATTACTGACCTCCAACAAAGGTTGTATCAAATAATCCTTCAATGTCTTATAGTAGTTAGAGGTCAGTCCATCTGGCCCTGGTGATTTGCCCTGTTTCAGACTCAGGATGGCCTGTTCAATCTCTTGTCGTGTTATTTTGCCATTTAAAATTGTTCTATTTTCTTCTGACAGCTTTGCTAATCCATTTCTCTCCAAAAATTGTGTAATCTCTATTTCATCTTGTGGCCCTTGAGTATATAACTTTTTAAAATACCTCTGGAAGCACTTTCTAATCTCTCCCGGGTTCTGAATGTTCCTTCCTTCAACCTCTAAGTTTGTTACTGTATTTAATCTTTGTCTCCTTTTCAACTGCCAAGCTAGCAGTTTCCCACATTTATTTGCCGATTCAAAAGTTTTTTGTTTCATTGTTTTAATCTTCCATTCTATTTCCTGATTTATCAGCTTGGAATATTGCGCCTGATAAAGTTTGATTTCTCTCAGAATCGGTTGGGACTTCGGGTTAGATCTTAACTTCTTCTCCAACTCTTTGATACTTTCCAGAATTTTATCTTTCTTTTCATTTTGCAGTCTTTTCTTTAAGGAATTCTGTTGAATCAAGAACCCTCTCATCACAGCTTTACTTGCATCCCAGATAGTTCTTTTTTCCACCGTAGTGTTCAAATTAATCTCAAAATAGTCCTTTAAGGTTTTTTGGGCCTTCTTTACAATTCTTTGATCTCTAAACAGGCCATCATTCATCTTCCATCTAAAGGAGCCGATTGGGATCAATGTCATATCCATTCTCAAGGCGTTATGGTCGGAGCATGTTTTGGGGCAGATTTCCACCTTCCTCACCTTAGGTGCCAGACTTCTAGTTATCCATATTTGGTCGATTCGTGTCCAAGTCAGTTGAGCTTCAGAAAAGAATGTTCCTTCTCTTCCCAGGGGGTTTCTAACTCTCCAGATGTCAACCCAGTCCATATTGTCAGTCATTTCAAAAAAGGTCTTAGGTAGTCTTCCCTCTTTAGTAATGTTCTGGTTCTGTGACTTATCCATATTTGTTGATACGACCCCGTTCATGTCCCCCATCATGATGACGTTGTTGTAATCCAGATAATCCAGCATGATCTCGTGCAACTTCTTATAAAAATCCGATTTTCCTTCATTTGGAGCATAAATTCCTAATATCAAAATTTTTTCTCCTTGATACTGTACTTCTATTGCGAGGATTCTTCCACTTTCATCTTTAAAGAGAAATTTTGGTGAAAGGCTCTCTTTTGCATAGATCACTACACCTCTCTTTTTAACTGTATCCGATGATATAAATTCTTGACCAAGCCTTTTATTTATTAACACCTTTCTATGGAGCCTAATCACATGTGTTTCTTGTAAGCATATAATGTCCAATTGTTCCTTTTTTAAAATATGAAAAATTTTAGACCTTTTTTCGGGACTGTTACAGCCATTTATGTTCCAACTCAAAAGCTGCAGAGACATCCTGGATAGGTCTGGTTATTCTTTCTGGGGTGGTACCTTGTTCTCCGGTCCTTGAGGATCCGAGGGGGCGGGCTCCCCTGGAAGTTCTGGCGCTGGCAATCCAAGTCCTTTGTGGAGGTCTTCTCCGTGTGCTCCCAAAAACTTGTCTCTATCTTCCACTGTTTTGATTTTGATCTTTCTCCCTCTGTAGGTAAAGGATAATCCTTGTGGAAACTCCCACCTGAAGATAATTGCGTTGCTTCTCAACAGTCTTGCCACTTCCGTGTAGTTAGATCTAAGGTCCAGCAACTGCTTAGGAATGTCCTTGTAGATTTCAATTCTCTTGCCCAAAATGTCTAGTGACTTTTCGTAGTGCAGGCCCAAAATCTTGTCCCTTTCCTCCTTTGATCTCAGTGTTATCAAACAATCTCTGGGCTTCTCTGTCCTTCTGACTCTGCCAAGCCTGAAAGCAGATACAATTTTAAAGTCTTTTTCCTCTAACTTCCAAAACTTGGCAAATTCCTTAGTTAGAAATTCAATAAAATTATCTTCTTCCACCTCTGGTATTGACCGTATCCTCAAGTTGGTCTCCCTGTTTCGCAGTTCTGTCATCAAAAAGTAAATCTGATGTTCTCCAACTTGTTTGCTGAGTGGTCTTACTTCTTTCTCAAGTTCTTCCAATCTTTGACTAGTATCTTCAGCCAGTTTACGATTTTCACCTACAGCCTCCTTTAATTCTCCAATAGACTGGGCATTCTGTGCAACTTGTCCAGTCAGCTTATTCAAGCTTTCTGTGTTCTGTTCAATTTTAGCTGTATGCAAATCAGCCTTCTTGTCCAGAGCCTCCAGTTTCTCCAAAATTTTCTCCAAGACAGAGCTACTTGTCCCTGAAGCCATATCTCCCAAGTGCAGCTCCTCTGTCTCTCCCTCCCCTGCCTGTATTAGGGAGGCCGCCTCTATGTCTGGAGGCAAAGTGGAAGGCAAGGCCGGCACAGAAGATCTACGCTGTGAGGCTGCAGATAAAGTTAGAGTTGTTTGTTTAGTCCTTCCTCTTCTCCTTGCGCCACTCATTCCAAAGTTATCTGTAATCCAAGGTCAATCCAAGTTGTTCCCATGAGAAAGCAGAGTCCCAGATGCAATAGTCAAACAGAGGCCGGGAAAGGGAAAGTAAAACAAAGTCACTGCTGTAAGTCCAAAATCCTCTAGAGGGAGCTTAATGCGTCTTCAGGGAAAAGATCAAATCCAAGTTAGACTTATAAATTTAAATCCATGTCTATCGCCTCCACAATGTATTATTTTTAGCAGAGTAAAACTTAAAGCAAAACAGTGTTTCTTACAGTGCCTTGACTGCAACAGTTTCAAAGTATCCAGTTCCAACTCAGAATGTTTCAAAACCTGAATTCAATGTATCCAAAGTTGCAAACTGGTGCTCATCCAGGCAGCTCCAGCACCAGAGATTCTTATTTATTTTATAATCCACTGGTACCACAGAAGAAGGATATCAGTGCACCCCGAATATGACCAGCAAAAGTCAATAACTCAAAGTCTTTCACTCAGAAAACTGCTTTAACAGGGTGCCAGCATTTAGTTAACGCATAACTTTTTGTCTCCACTCCTCCTGCTCTTTGCTTAAAGTTCAGTATAGCGGGAGATGGGCTTCCTGCTTATCCTCACTCCGTTTTCAGCCAGATTTCAACTTTTAAAAAAAGTTTTAAAAGTTTCATAAAGTTCTCAAAAAGTTTCAGAAAGTTGACAAAAGTTTCAGAAAGTTTTCAATGTCCAAATTTACTCACGGGTTGTAGTTTCCAAAGTTCAGAAAAGTTGCAGGAAGAAAGGACAGCGCTGACCGGCAACAGCAATGCGGCTTCACTTCGCTGTTTGCGCAACGACCCACAGCGCCGCTACCCCCTCCGCGATCCGGAGCCCCTTACGGGGTCCCTTCAACGTTTTGGGGGCTGCTTCTGGCGCCCGCCGGGTCCCGAGACCACAGGCTTCTGCCACCTGTGGTTTTCCTGAATGGGTCTCCGCTTCGCCGTAGCGGACGACCCGTTTACAGCGGAGCTCCCTTCTCCTTACTCGGAGAAGGCAGCCATTACCGGTCGCGCCGCCTCCGGAAGTCACCTTGATATCTCTATTTTAGACAGTATTTTTATGGTCACATGACAAAGTAAAGGCCTACTTTACTTCCAATAGACACAGTTGTAACACATAATGCCATTATTTCAGCGGCCATGTAGACATTTTGGTTACCCAATTCTCGGTGTGTGTTGTGATGACTCTGGGACTTATCTCTGTTTGGCAGTCATCCTGTTTAATTAATTTGGATCATCTTTCAATTGTAGCCACTTTAAGTCAGCAATCTGCCCTCAAATATATCTGTTTGTTGGAGTGTACATTAAGGTTACCAGATTTTTTTCAATGAATCCGGGGACACTTTTCATCTTCAATTGATTTTGTTTGGGGACTGATTTGTAAATCCGGAGACTGTCTCCAGGAAACGGGACGTCTGGTAACCTTAGTGTGCATGAACATTTGTGCTCTCAAACACCAGAAAATGATATTTGGTGCTTAGTTTGCAACAGCTAAGCAAGCCATAATGAACTTTAGGATGAAATGCATTTCATGTTTTGTTTAACTAATATACTGAGTCTGTTCCTATTTGTTTTATGTTATGTATTAATTGTGTGCCACCCCAGCCAAATCCTTTTTTAAGAAAAGAAAAATCCCTCTTTACTAAGGTTGTCCTGGGACATGAAGAACAGCAGTAAGCAATCAGCCCCATAGTCACACAACAGATTGGGTATGCAGGGCATATGGTGAACACTTGCGTACAGCTTTTAAAAGCTCATTCCACAGGAAGTATTAAAAGTCAGCATTGTTAGCCTGGCCACACTTCTAGACAAGTGAAACTACTCGGCTATCCACATTTGTGACACAATGCAAGGATGAAATACGTGAGGTTCTAAATATGGCTATAAAAAAACAAAACCCAAAAGGCATTCTATCTTCCTATATGAAATTAAACACTATACTCCAATCCAATGGGCTGGCTCTGGAATTCACATAATAATTCTTCCCCTCCATGTATTTCTTCCTTAGATATGGGGTCATATAGATCATGGTGGGGGAGGTGAATGCATGAATTGGTGCACATACGTCAATCATGGATAATTCAGGGAGCCATGTGTGAGCTGTTCACCCTATTCATGCCTACTCACATTTCACTATGCCATAGTACTTTGCCTAGCCATGTACCTTAGAGCTCTGCTTCAGGTTCTGGACATGTGTGTATGTAACTTGATCTACATTTAGAAGGATTTGGGAATAAAGCCTGGGGTAGCCAAGACAAAATTGGGTGGCATGCACACACATCAAGTGAGAGGCATTATTACAGTTCAAGGAGACCTTCTAGCCAGGCAAAAGCACCCCAAGGGTGTATCGATGTGTGACTGTGTGCAGGGGGAAATCTAGCTAGGAGAAGCCCAGAGAACCATTCAGCCCAGACACTGAGGTCCAGCTCCGAGGGCCTTCTGATGGTTCATTCACTGCGAGAAGTAAGCTTACAGGGAACCAGGCAGAGGGCCTTCTCGGCAGTTGCATCTGCCTTGTGGAATGCCCTCCCATCATATGTCAAGGACATAAGTAACTATACTACCTTTAGAAGACATCTGAAGGCAGCCCTGTACAGGGAAGTTTTTAATGTTTGATATTTTATTATGTTTCTGTATATGCTGGAAGCCACCCAAAGTGGCTGGGGCAACCCAGTCAGATGGGGGGTATTACAAATATTATTATTATTATTATTATTATTATTATTATTATTATTATTACTATTACTGCCTTTTAGGCCTTGTTTGCCTTGTTGAGAAGTGCAGACTTGCCTATTATAGTTGAGATGAAATTTGAAACAGAACTTCTTTCCATCCTGGCTCACTCTTAGCCTCTATGCTACATGAGCTCTAAAAAAAAGCTATTTCCCATTATCTAAACCATATGTTCTGCAGCAATGCTTAAATTTCTAAAATAAGTATTTCTGACCAAGTGGAAATGCCAAAAAGAGAGAGATTCTGTTCTGATCATTATTGCATATTTGCGACAGTGTGGCAGATGTGCAATCCATACATATAAATGCGATGCCAGGAGCTCAGTCTTTGCCAGGGCCACAGTTGAATTATATTTTGATCCAAGCTGGAGCACACATGTTTAATTTTCTTCCATATTGCTGTCATTTGCATGGGAACAGAGGATGGCCAAGTCATGCAAAATTTATTAAAGAGTAAAAAAACCAAAAAAAACCGACCCAAAACCCAAAGATGGACTCTTTCAATTTATCTGACTTGTTTTAATTACTCAAAGTTCCATGATGGATTATCGCTCTAGCCTGGGGTACAAAGAGCATCGCAAAAAGTAAGCTGCATTATGAGTGATCACAACATAGCTTATTCTTGATGTCCTCTATAAATCCTACATCATTATCGTCAAAAGAACATGTCTTCAGACTGTTCTACTCCCTGCATGTACTCTTCTTTATGAACTGCTCTTTTGGAATTCGTTAACAATAGAGGGGGGACAAATCTCTCAAGGTTGGGCATATGGATGTGATCAATATTTGGTACTGTTGGCTCTTTTAAAAACTACTGGAATAGCTGCCCATTTCAATGGATTAAAATGAGTTGCATGGAAGGTACCTGCCGCAAACGGACTCGTGCGTCTATGCTATCTCATTGGGATAGCAAAGGTCTATTATTTCCTACAAAAGACAGTGAAAGAATGAGGTGATGCAATTTTAAAAACAGTGCTGGAAATAAAGGGGGAAACATCTTGTACATCGAGAAAGACTGGACATATTTTGACCTCTAAATCTGATTTTCAGCTGCTGATGTCTATCTGTGCTTGATCAACCCACTCCAGCGGGAGGTCAAGGGAAGGATGGAATGAACAACAGATAAGAGACAGCAAGGAAAAGAATATTGGTGAGTTTGTCTAACAAAGTTATCAACCTTTTCCTGCTTTGCCATCTGTCTGGGAGGAAAAAGCAGGAGACAGCATCACTGCATCTTCACCTTCACCCTTTCTGCCAATGAGTAAACACATGACCCATTATAATTCATACCTGAGTCACTCATCTCTTACTTCCCCCTGCTAGGTGCTCTTGGAGGAACTGATTCTCTAGATCTATCTCAATTTGCTTGCCCTATATGGTGACCTGTGTTGAGACAGGGGAAATGTGCCCTGTTAATTCTCCTTGACAAAAGTAAGCTTCCAAGGATGATTTTGCTCTAGGAGGCTTAGTTTGGTCAAAATTGAGTATACACTTTCAGAGTTAATACTAAATATATTACTTCCGGTAAATGAACCACCATAGCTGCTAGAGGGCCGTGAAGATTTGTGTGTTTGGCTTTTTAGACTCATCTACCCATGTACTATCTGAAACCAAAGGGGCACATTGGTTAAAGGTAAGAGATAAAGGGACCCCTGACCGTTAGGTCCAGTCGTGGCCGACTCTGGGGTTGCGGCGCTCATCTCGCTTTATTGGCCGAGGGAGCCGGCGTACAGCTTCCAGGTCATGTGGCCAGCATGACTAAGCTGCTTCTGGCAGAGCAGCACACGGAAACACCGTTTACCTTCCCGCCGGAGCGGTACCTATTTATCTACTTGCACTTTGACGTGCTTTTGAACTGCTAGGTTGGCAGGAGCAGGGACCGAGCAACGGGAGCTCACCCCTTTGCGGGGATTCGAACCGCTGACCTTTTGATCGGCAAGCCCTAGGCTCTGTGGTTTAACCCACAGTGCCACCCACGTCCCCGGCACATTGGTTACCAGATATAAATTCCATCCCCCAGCTCTCCTACCCCACTAATGGTAGTTTGAGTTCAACAGTAAGTGTCAAGCCACAGACTTCCAATCCCAGCATTAGTGTTCATTACACTGTGGTCTTCTTATTCTGAGTGGGAACACTCCTTTATTTTTGTTTTTCACAAGCTGTATGCAGGATGCTGGTTTTTGTATTTTGATTAAAAAAGAAAATATAGTATGTAAAATATAAAATTATAACTCCCTGGATTCCTAGGTCCAGCTTTGGGGTACATACTCTTTGGTTTGTGAGCCCCAGCAGAGATTTAAAATTACAAAACATGCAGCAAAGCAGAGCATGGAAATATAGCCTGTTAGACCATTGTAATATCCCTTTCTAAGTTCCTTCCAAAGTTCCCCACTTCCCTTAGCATAGAAAGAGACCACATGTTTAGTAAGTTAAAAATGATTGATTTACAAACTCTTCAAAGGTAGATTCATGTGCCGTTTCATACAGCAGCAAGAAAAGACAGACAGTTTAACTTAGATTCCAAAAATTGTAAGAGTTTCTAAATTATTTGAATAGAAAGGCAAAAATGGCATGCTTAAGCCATGTGGTCTAAATTTGGAGCATCCAGCTTAGACTTCCTTACTGCTAGGGTTCATATGGTTGAAGTGAGAGAACAAAGAGTTTGGTAAGCCTTCTTCCCAAGGTGAGACGGTGTGACCTAGCTAAGCCTGGCAAGACTCTGTGGACTTAACCCCTTCATGCATTAAAGTTAAGTATGTTGGTTATATGAGGCTGATTTATCCCACAGGGGACACTGGCATATTAGGTCTACTATGGAATTATATGGAACCACACAGAGTGTTAGAACTATGTTCCTTTGATGACCAGCAACAGTGCTTAGTTATCCTGCACCTTCTGTAACAGGAGAGGATCCTCAGCTCCGATAAATAGTCCCACAACCTGACATTTATTTCATGCAACTCCACTATTAATACTATTTGTGTGGTAAACAGAAACAAGAGCTGTCAACCTTCTCAAGTTAATTTACTATACTGGAGAAAATACATAGTCCATGTGTGAATAATATTCCACCAGCAGTTATGGATTAAAAGAGGGTGGGGGAGATGGAAAATTAGAGAACATCATCTCATGTAGAATAAGGTCCCTTGTTGTTGCTAATAAAATAATTCACTTCTGGGGTGTTTAAATTCATGTTTTTAATAGTATTTCCAAAAGTGTTCAAGGTACAAACTCCCATACACATGCGGACACACACACGCCCGCAAACATGTCTTCAATTTTAAGCATTCAGTGATCCCAATATGGAGAAAAACTTCCTTCCATCTGCTTCCTCGGCAGTTACTTATTCCTTCAGAGTAAACGGAACAGCTCTGGCAGAAGATTTACAAACAATAGAACACTATTGCATAACTGGCATTCACTGCACTGCACTCAACACTTCCCCTATATCTGCTTCTCATATCGAGTGCAACTTATGCATTCTGGGGATAGTGCCTAAAGTCAAAATCACATATAGTCAAAACCAGTGGGGTTTTTTCTGGGGAGACACAGGGGTACACATACCCCTAAATATTTTGTGAATCTAAGGGGAGAAGAAACTAATTTTTAAAAAATAGTTTCTTCTCTAGCATGGTGAATCGGCCACATTTCCTGTCATGGTGTTTCCTGAGTCTCAGATGGAAGCGGGCGTTTAATGTGTGAAGTAGGAGTTGGAATCTAGCACTGTGATTGGTCAGTTTTGTTGTTACCACCTCCAATGGTGGCTTCATTTCCTTTCCCAGTGTTTCCTGAGTCCCAGATGGAAGCAAGCGTTTAATGTGTGAAGCAGTGTAGAATGTGGATGTGGGCTGTTTTACTTTTTTTTTTTAATAAATTTTTATTGATTTTCCAACATATATTAAAACACAATACAACTAACAACACATAAACAAACGAACATATAAACACGTATAATTTCTTAACCTCTTTTTCTTGAACCTTGTTTCAAACGACTTCCCCATACCTCCCTTTTCTGCATCCCTGTTTTAAACTTTTCCAGCAACCCCTAATTTCAATACTTATAATTCAGTTTCTAATCTTTTTCCTCTTACCCAATTATTTGTCACTGCAATTCTGCTTTACATTACCCATGACATTTTAGCACTCATTAATTTTACAACAGTTCTTAAGATAAACTTTAAATTTCTTCCAATCTTCTTCCACCGTCTCTTTCCCTTGGTCACGGATTCTGCCAGTCATCTCAGCCAGTCCCATATAGTCTATCACCTTCGTCTGCCACTCTTCCAGCGTGGGTAGTTCTTGTGTCTTCCAATAGTTTGCTAAAAGAACTCTTGCTGCTGTTGTAGCATACATAAAAAACGTCTTATCTTTCCTTGCCACCAATTGGCCCACCATGCCCAGGAGAAAGGCCTCTGGTTTCTTGTGAAAGGTACACTTAAGTACCTTCTTAATTTCATTATAGATCATTTCCCAGAAGGCCTTGATCCTTGGGCACGTCCACCAAAGGTGGTAGAAAGTACCTTCAGTTTCATTACATTTCCAGCATTTATTATTGGGCGTATGATAGATTTTTGCAAGCTTGACTGGGGTCATGTACCACCTATAAATCATTTTCATAATGTTCTCTCTTAAGGCATTACACGCCGTAAACTTTATACCGGTAGTCCATAACTGTTCCCAGTCAGCAAACATAATGTCGTGACCAATGTCTTGTGCCCATTTAATCATAGCTGATTTAACCGTCTCATCCTGTGTATTCCATTTTCAACAGCAAGTTATACATTCTTGACCAATTCTTAGTATTGGGTTCCAACAGTTCTGCTTCTAGTTTTGATCTCTCCACCTGGAAACCAATTTTCCTGTCCTGTTTGAAAACTTCATTTATCTGGTAATAATGAAGCCAGTCTGTTACTTTTGACTTCAGTTTCTCATAGCTCTGCAATTTCACTTTTCCCTCCTCATGTTCTATAATTTCCCAATATTTTGGCCATTTAGATTCCATGTTAAGTTTTTTCACTTCCTTAGCTTCCATTGGTGACAACCACCTAGGGGTTTTGTTTTCCAACAAATCTTTATACCGAATCCAAACATTGTATAGTGCTTTCCTGACAATATGGTTTTTGAAACCTTGGTGAATTTTAACCTTGTCATACCATATATATGCATGCCAGCCAAACCTGTTATTGAACCCTTCCAGATCCAAAATGTCTGTGTTTTCAAGAAGCAGCCAGTTTTTCAGCCAGCAAAAAGCCGCTGATTCATAATACAATTTTAAGTCCGGCAGGGCAAACCCCCCTCTTTCTTTTGCATCAGTTAGTATCTTAAATTTTATTCTGGGCTTTTTGCCCTGCCAGACAAATCTAGATATGTCTTTCTGCCACCTCTTGAAACAATCCATTTTATCCACAATCTGCAATGTTTGAAACAAAAACAACATTCTCGGCAAAACATTCATCTTAATAACAGCAATTCGGCCTAACAAGGAAAGTCTCAAATTTGACCATATTTCTAAATCTTTCTTAACTTCTGACCAACATTTCTCATAATTGTCTTTAAATAAGTTCACATTCTTAGATGTCAAATTAATCCCCAGGTATTTCACTTTCTTTGCTACTATTAAACCAGTTTCACTATGAAACTTCTCTCTTTCAGCAACTGTTAGATTTTTGTCCAGTACTTTCATTTTCTGTTTATTCAACTTAAAACCTGCTACTTGACCAAATACTTGTATTAGCTCTAAAACTCTTTTCGTACTAGTGTCTGGCTCTTGTAAAGTTAATACTAGATCATCTGCAAACGCTCTCAATTTGTATTGTTTAGCTCCGACCTGAATCCCTTTAACCAGCTGGTCCCCTCTGATCATGTTTAATAAAACCTCCAAGACAGATATAAAAAGTAATGGGGATATTGGGCACCCCTGTCGTGTCCCTTTTTCAATAGCAAATTCTTCAGTAACCACATTATTTACAATCAATTTTGCTTTTTGTTCAGAATAAATTGCACCTATACCATTCTCAAAACCTTGGCCTACCCCCATCCCTTCAAGATTCTTTTTCATAAAGCTCCAAGAGATATTGTCAAAGGCTTTCTCCGCATCCACAAATATTAATACTGCCTTAGTATTAATATTGGCTTCTAGTAATTCCATAATATCTATTATGTTTCTCACATTGTCAGATAAATGTCTTCCTGGAAGAAAGCCCGCCTGGTCTTTATGAATCTCTCCCACCAAAACTCTTTTCAATCTTTTTGCCAAAATGTCTGCAAAAATTTTGTAATCCACATTAAGTAATGATATAGGGCGGTAGTTCTTAATCTGATTCTTCTCAGTCTCTGATTTTGGTATAAGTGTAATACACGCTTCTTTCCACGATTCGGGTGCCTTCTTCCCCTCTAAAATTTCATTACAGACCTCCTTCAACGGTTGTATAAGCCATTCTTTCAAAGCTTTGTAATATCTGGAGGTCAATCCATCTGGTCATGGAGATTTTCCCAATTGCATATTTTGAATGGCTCCCTCAATTTCTTGCTCAGTTATCTTCTGGTTCAAAATCACTTTACTTTGTTCAGAAATTTTTTGTAATCCATATTTTTTAAGAAATTCTTCTATCTCTTTTTCATTCACCGGCCCTTGTGCATAAAGGGATGTGGGCTGTTTTACTGATGAAAGTTTGGCCTCAATATGAGTAATGCATGTTCTTTGTACTTTTGGCCATTTGCTGCATTTATTTTTCCTGATTTGAACTATAAAATGGTGATTTTCTTGAGTCAAAATGAGAGAAACATTTTTAAAGGGGGGAAAAGCGCTGGTCAAAGCACATTGGGTGCAATGGTGGTTGCTACAGCCTCTCTCCCCCCCTTCCCCCTTTCTTTTTCTTTTTAACTTTGTCAAGCGTATAAAACTAAATGCACACAAGTTAAATGTGTGTAAGTTGTGAATGTACTGTATACAAATGCTTAACTAGTTGCTTCTTAATACTAATAGCTTGAATACTAATGGCTTGAAATTGGAAAGAAGCCAAATGTACATCAGTGGCATAATCTGGAGCATAACACTTTCTGGAAAACTCTCTCTCTCTCTCTCTCTCTCTCTCACACACACACACAAAACCTGTGTGGCAAAAGAAAGGAGAGACATTCATGGCAGTCTGGTGGCTATTCATCCAGCAAATGAACAATGACTCTAGGACAAACTGTATCTGATGCATTCTGTAATATATGGTTGTTAATATTTTCCTTCATATTGATATTACTGTTTGCATCTGAGCTATGCCTTTGGGTTTGGGGAAAAGGAGAGGGAGGATATTCCAGTTGTTTTTTTTAGAAGTCAATAAAAATTAAGGGGGAAAGGTTTATGCTTGGGTGACATGCATATTCTTTGAATAAAGTGGACCTCTTTTTAAAATAATAATAAAAAACTGAAATGAAAAACCAGCCAGTGGGTGGTGAACAGTGGTTACTGAATAACTGTTGACACTGAAAGAGCGGCCAAAGTAGGAATTATCAAATCAGGTGAGTATCATTGTTCAATATGTTTAATGCTACAAGCACCTGGTTCTTTCTTCATTATACAACTTACAGAAGACCAAAGAGTATGCCAGTCTATAACATCAAAATAATTATTCCATGTAGCAAAAATTTGATCCAGTGAAGAAAAACGTATTTTAGTGACTTGACATTAGGTAATGGAAAGAAAAGCTGAAAACTGCCTTTCAGTTTGCATGCACAACCCAAAATTTCTATGTTAATTACACAACAAACCTGGGGCTTATGAAATAAAGAACACAGGGTTTATATGTTTTTTAGCAGTACCTTCCATGGAAAAATCCCTCTTCATTCTCCACTGTAAGAAGAAAAAACAGTATTTTCAATAAATGTCAATTTTTATATAGTATACAGGCTTTTATAGTATACAAGCTTTACAAGAGAAATCTAATTTGCAAAGATAAACCACCATACATATTTATGCATTTATTTGTACTTTATTACCGTTTGGAAACATTAGTATAATACATTGGTACCTCAGGTTACAGACGCTTCAGGTTACAGATTCCGCTAACCCAGAAATAGTACCTCGTGTTAAGAACTTTGATTCAGGATGAGAACAAAAGTCGTGCTACGGTGGCGTGGTGGCAGCGGGAGGCCCCATTACCTAAAGTGAAACCTCAGGTTAAGAACAGTTTCAGGTTAAGAACAGACCTCCAGAACGAAGTAAGTTCTTAACCCAAGGTACCACTGCACAGGGAGATATGAAATCAAGCTGAGTAAGATTGTCTTCTATGAGCATGGTCTTCACGGTGAGTCCGTAAGTGACTGTGGAGGTCAATTCTGGATCCACACATCTTTCCACAGTAGTGACAGAGGTTTCTGGGTGGGAGTTGATCACAGTGAGAGTTTGCCAAACATGCCTTCCTCTTAGCACATTTCTCCCTTTTGTCCTGGGTTTGAGCGTCTTCAAAGTCCACGACACCTTTAGTAAAGGCTGTTCTCCAATTGGAACGGTTGCAGGCCAGTGTTTCCCAGTTGTTGGTGTTTAGACTACATTTTTAAAGATATGTCTTAAGAGATCTTTAAACCTTTTTTGTTGACCACCAGCATTATGCTTTCCATCTTTAAGTTTGGAATAGAGTAGTTGCTTTGGAAGACAATAATCAGGCATCCGAACAACATGACCAGTCCAATGAAGCTGATGTTGAAGAATCATTGCTTTGACACTGGTGATCGTTGCTTCTTCCAGGACACTGGCATTAGTTTGCCCAAAGCTTGTCCAATGCCAGTGCTACTAGGTGGTGGTCAAAAAGCATAGAATCATAGAATTGTAGAGTTGTGGCACACACTGAGTGACTAACTAAAAAATCATAGTAACGTTTCTGAACATAACAATTTTTTAGCAAGTGTCCCGGAAGCCAATTCATGCAGCTCTGTGAACTTGTGTTGAACTACTTTCTCTCCCCTTCGAAGAGAAGCAACTTCAGCACTAGTCAAAACTTCCCTGCCATCGAATAATGAATGCAAGCTGTTCCTTGCTCTGGCAAACAGGACATTTTTTGGTAAAGAAAACAGCTGGGACATGAAAACAAAGTGTTTGCATTTCAATATACTGTATTTTTTGCTCTATAAGACTCACTTTTCCCCTCCTAAAAAGTAAGGGGAAATGTGTGTGCGTCTTATGGAGCGAATGCAGGCTGCGCAGCTATCCCAGAAGCCAGAACAGCAAGAGGGATTGCTGCTTTCACTGCGCAGCGATCCCTCTTGCTGTTCTGGCTTCTGAGATTCAGAATAATTTTTTTTCTTGTTTTCCTCTTCCAAAAACTAGTTGCGTCTTGTGGTCTGGTGCGTCTTATAGAGCGAAAAATACAATTTCTCTCTCAAAAAGGGATTTTTTAATTAAAAAAAAAATACTCTTCCCTCCCCAGCAGTGGAGGTTGGTGCATGATAGCAAATGAGGCATTGCCCCCACCAAACTTAGCTACCACTCACTTTCTTAGTTAAAGCCATTCCACAGAGAAGCATCCCTTGTCAACTTCATCGTCCTAAGCCTCAGTGTTGTTCTAGAACAGGGGTAGGCAACCTAAGGCCCAGGGGCCGGATGCGGCCCAATTGCCTTCTCAATCTGGCCCACGGATGGTCCAGGAATCAGTGTGATTTTACATGAGTGGAATGTGTGCTTTTATTTAAAAAGCATCTCTGGGTTCTTTGTGGGGCATAGGAATTTGTTCATCCCCCCCCCAAAAAAAAAATAGTCTGGCCTACCACATGGTCTGAGGGACGGTGGACCGGCCCTCGGCTGTAAAAGGTTGCTGACCCCTGCTCTAGCAGAACTCAGCAGGAAGAAGGATGAGGACAAAGAATTAGTGGGGTTTGCCTGCCATTGGTTCCGGCGCCACCTGCTGTTTGTCTCCCTGCCTTCAGCCCTACCAATTTCAATGGGCACCAGCCACCACTGCTCCTCAGCTATAATCTCTCTGAATCACTACCACCCTGCACTGCACTTAACAAAAGGGAAAAAAGAGGAAAGAACACTCATTATTAACACTTGATTCTGAGAATCTGGTCCTTAATTTAATTGATCCAGAGTGATTGTTTGGTGCTCTTGTTTTAAATAACATTCAGATGCACAGGCATTCTTTCAGCATGCCGCGGGTTATTTTGTTAACCGCAGAAGGCGGGGATTTAATCTGGTACAGCACCAAAAGCAACGCGACCTGTGACCTGGGGGGGGGGTCACCGATACAGCACCCACATTGAATGACTTTTGCCAAGTCCCCCCGGCCTGTTTCACACATTTGTCTGCATCCTTATGGAGCGTACAAGCAGGGAATGATCTTTGACACCCAGACACCTGTGTCCGATACTTTTATGTGCAGTCATTTCTGCCTGTGGGACACATGTTGCAGTTATGAGAGACAGACACTACCTGAACAGAGTGTGTTTGTTTACTGGAAGTGGCAGGAGGTAAATCAAGGGTGAGGGACATGTTGACCTCCAGATGTGGCTGGACTCCAACTCCCATCAGACGCAGTCAGAGCATGGGCAGTGGTCAGGAATGATGGGAGTTGCCATCTAGCAACATGTTTCAGAAACTCCGGTTCATTGGATTCCATGGTTTTACTCTGAAATATCCCAACTAAGTGTACATTAAAGGTTTTTGACCATTTTGGCCGCAGCCTGGTGCATGGTCTTCAGGCAAAGGAGGCCATCACTTGTGTACCACTTTGGATTCCAAGATGGACGAAAGAGAGGATGTAAACGTAAGGAAAATTAATTAAATAAATCCCATTCTATACCCAGGAATAATTGAACTCAGTGAGGGCTTACTTCTGAATAAATATGTGGAGTGATTTCTCTGCATGGCTAATGGAATTCCTCACCGCAGGCGTTAATTCTGAAGCCTTGCAAAATACTTCACCAGCCACATAAATGTAACCTTTCTGTTTTGGAGAAGTTTTGTAAATACAGTAGTACCTCTGATTATATAACCCTCTGGTTACGTAAACTTCAGGATGCAAAAGCGGAAAACCTGTAAGTATTTGACTGGGTTTCGCCACATGCACATGCGCAGAAGCTGTCCTCAGGTTGTGGAAACCTCAGGATCCAACCGGACCTCCGGAACGGATCCCATCCGCAACCGGAGGTACCACTGTACATCCCTGGTTTGGGAGGTATTACATCAGTGTTTTCCAAACTTGGGTCTCTAGCTGTTTTCGGACTACAATTCCCATTATCCCTGACCACTTGCTAGCTAGGGATGGTGAGAATTGTAGTCCAAAAACAGCTGGAGATGCAAGTTTGGGAAACACTGAATTATACCATCACACCATTTTGTGACATGCATTTTGAAATTATCTGATTGCTGTGGGGTTTTTAAGAAACAATCCAGTTTAAATATATAGATAATTAAGATGCTAAAGGACGCAGGTGGTGCTGTGGGTTAAACCACAGAGCCTAGGGCTTGCTGATCAGAAGGTCAGCGATTCGAATCCCCGCGAAGGGGTGAGCTCCCATTGCTCGGTCCCAGCTCCTGCCAACCTAGCAGTTCGAAAGCACGTCAAAGTGCAAGTAGATAAATAGGTACTGCTCTGGCAGGAAGGTAAACAGTGTTTCATGCACTGCTCTGGTTCACTAGAAGCGGCTTAGTCATGCTGGCCACATGACCCGGAAGCTGTACGCTGGCTCCCTCGGCCAATAAAGCGAGATGTGCACCACAACCCCAGAGTCGGTCACGACTGGACCTAATGGTCAGGGGTCCCTTTACCTTTACCTTTTAAGATGCTAAAATGTGACTTTGGGAAAGTGCTTCTATCTCATCAGAGACAAATAACACAAGACCTTAGCCACCATGTTCCTGATAAGCCACTTTACCATTTTCACGAGTTACATAGACATGAGGCTTATCAGAAGAACCATATGAGAGATCCAGAACCAACCTTCTTCCACCCTATCCTGCCACCAGCACTTAGTAGACTCTTCCTTGGACCTCTCTGGTACTCCTATGTCCATTCATATTTCCTTAACTGGATGTCGCCTGTCCTGGGAACCTTCTCCAGAAACTCCTATTGTTCAAGAACCATTCTGTTAACACCAAGTTGCCTGCTCAGCTCCCATAAAATCGAGGCAAGCCAAATGACTTCCAGGGCTGCTGGTCTGCAATAAAACACCATATCACGCACAGTCCTGCCTCATCAAAGGCTACACTGTTTTTAACATCCCATTACTTTATTGTACTAAATAGGGAAGAGTTGACAATTCCTAGTCCGTTCATAAATATATCTATCGAGACTAGTCCATTTCATCTGTTTCTTTCCTCTTTCGCTTTTGAGGACCCGTTTCACTTATAAAAACACCTGACTGCTCTTACAGTTATGCTCTCTGTACCATTAATTTCAGCTGCTCTTTGATCCGAATTGCAGCTGGAGCTTAGCATGCCAAGACTGTAACATCTTGCAGCTTGCATTGAAATGGAGATTAGACCACAACCCAATAGTTCTGGGTGGTTTCATGTGATGGGGGAGGGAGGGAGGGTGGGTTGGCAACGTTGCAAAAGGCAACACTTCATTTGGCAAAAGCCAACAAGAATGACAGGGTTCAGATATCAGAAAAATAGAACGGGAAGAGACCTAAGAAACTTCAGCTCAGGAATAAAGCACACAGGCTGTCTAATATGGAAAAGCCTATCTGTGAGGGATGCCAGCTTATCAGAAACAAACAGCCCATGCTACTCTTGTTCCTTTAACAGAAGCATAATGTCCAATGATAATCAGTTGAGGCTTTTCAAAGCATGGTCATCAGCTGATGTTGGTAAATTAAATGGTTATCAAAGGAACAGCTATAGGACCAAGTTCAGAACATGACAGCCATATTGCCTATAGCAGAAATTTAGAGCCTGTCTCGCATCAGCACCAGCAAGCATGGTCAACAATGAAGGATGATGGGAGCTGAAACCAACAACATCTTGAAGACCACTGGTTTCTCCATTTCTCCAATTCATAGAATTATTTTGCACTTGCATATCAGAAATTTTGTTAATTTTATTCATTTATTTGGAATTAACTTTACACAGATTTCCCGTGGATCCTTTGTCTCAGAAGGGCTCTCTAAATTCATCTCACGTGTTGCTTCGGATGTTCTTAAAGGTGAAAATACATCTTTCAGAGCCTGGACCTAGGCTTTCTATGAAGTGCAATGAGACAGGAGGGCCTCTTTGGACCAATTTCTACAACAGCCCGCAGAACCTTCTCTTGCAATAATTTATGTAGTTGTTACATACACTAGAGAATTCTATTGCTCTAAGCTATTTTAATCATACTGGAACTTTTTGTTTCATTTAAAATTGAAAATAGCTTTCAAAAGCCCCTGTGCACGATTATTGCACAGCATTCCTAGACTCCTTCTAGGGGGTGATGGAAACCTTCCAGCAAAAATGAAAGAGCAAAGGAACCTACGTTCATAGTCGAGTTTGTCTTGCTATTACATTTACCTGAGGGACAATATATGACAGCTGGATGGAACAGCCAGTCCTGAAATCTGATCAAAAAGAGCTGTGCTCAGCATTCCTGCACAAAATATTTAAATTTCCTGGAAACTCATTTTCATTATCTTAGTTTTACTGTTGCAATTCCTCTTGGATATTTCAGCTGGAGGATATTGGGATTAGACCGGAGCTATTGACCACTGTACCAGTAACCAGACTTGGAGTGCTTCTCCTTCAAGCAAAGGGTCACTGAAGTTGAACAGTGCAGTACTTTGACAGTGCAGTACTTTGGTCCGACCAGCTACTTGCTCAGGTTAAAAAAGATGGGTATGTTCACATGCTACGTGAAGGAGCATCTCCACTCCCATTGTTCAGCCCAGACACTGAGGTCCACCTCCGAGGGCCTTCTGGTGGTTCCCTCACTGCAAGAAGTGAGGTTACAGGGAACCAGGCAGAGGGCCTTCTCGGTAATGGCACCCTCCCTGTGGAACGCCCTCCCATCAGATGTCAAGGAGATAAAGAACTGCACTACTTTTAGAAGACATCTGAAGGAAGCCCTGTTTGGGGAGGTTTTTAATGTTTGACATCTTATGTTTTTTAGATGTGCTGGAAGCTGCCCAGAAGAGCTGGGAAAATCCAGTCAGATGTGCAGGGTTCAAATAACAAAATTATTGTTGTTCTTATTATGCACCTTTTAAAAAGAGGCTGAGGATTTGCATACTGGTATAATCTGAGTTTATGATGGCAGGTCACATGATCACTTCATCTAGTGCAAGGAGGCAGGAAACTCCAGCCAAGGTTATGAGGACTGGCTCATTCGTTTTGAGAACAGTTTCTTTGGAGAAAGCGGGGACTGATATTTCCTGCACTGTTTTTATGACAAAAAAGAATGCCACCATTTCCAGCACTTATGTCTCTTTGCACCCATGAAACTGGCAGCCTTATGAGAATCCAATACTTGGTGCCTGTTGTAAAATGTTCCATTGGTATTGCAAATCACCCTCATTTTGTCAGGGGCTCTGGACATGCTGAGTGAATTGGTGAGCTTTGTGTTATGAATTAGATCAGAATGGAGAGCTGTAATGTTCTTTCCTGGCCATGCTCCATGTTTCCATTAATCATTTTTGCAACTCTACACTGCAGCTAAGGAGATTAGAAGTTTCATAAACCCAAACACAGGCCAGTGCCCTTCGGTCTTCCAGGGCTGTAACTGCCAGCTGCAATACAGTTAGAAGCTCCTCTGCCTTCTGCCTTCTTTGACCCTCGGGACCTTTTCCTCTCCAATTTGGAGCAGCTCTGCCAAATCAGGGCGATGACTACTGTGAACACAACTGCTTGGTGGAAATGGCTCCCATTTACTTTCTGATCCAGCTCTGGGGTTATTCATTCTGTTTATTTCCATAGTTAGTCTCCACATTCTGACTGATAGCCAAAAGATAATTCCACCTGTTCATAGGAAATCCACATAGCGCTATTTCTAAGTGATGACAGCATTTCACGCCATTAAATTTCTTCTAGTTTTGGCTTGTGCAATATGGGACCCACCTTGCGCCTGCAAGATGGTCGACAACTGCTTCCTGCTCCATTTTTATCTCTGTTTCTTTGCCATCCGGACAGCTTCCATGGAACTGATGAGCTGCAGCAAAGTTAAGCTACTTTTAACACACACGAGAGAGAGAGAGAGAGAGAGAGAGAGAGAGAGAGAGAGAGAGAGAGAGAGAGTGTCAGTCATACAAAATTGCCAATGTGAACATTTTGCATACTTTGAATCATAGAATTGTAGAGTTGGAAGGGACCCTGTAGACCATATATTCCAAGCCCCTGCAATGCAGGAATATGCAGCTGTCCCATACAGGGATCGAACAATTATGGATAGTAGTTCATTACTTTTTATATGCCTGTTGTCTTTGTCCATGGAGTTTTCTTGGCAGGGATACTGGAGTGGCTTGCCGGTTCCTGCTCCAGGTGGATCACGTTTGGTCAAAACTCTCCACTATGACCTGTCCGTCTTGGGTGGCCCTGCACGGCATAGCTCATAGCTTCTCTGAGTTATTCAAGCCCCTTTGCCACGGCAAGGCAGTGATCCATGAAGGGGAAGACAGGAGGGCTTGGTTATGCTCTGGTCCATGGCCTCACGAAGAGTCGGACACGACTAAACGACTAAACAACAACAGCAAGTTCATTACTGTTCAGTTATTATTACTACTACTACTGTTAGGGCTGTTCCAATGATGATGATGATTCCAGTGCTATACCACCCCACCCCACCCCCCCAAAAAGAGGTGCTGGAACTCGCCATAAATGCCTCCCTTGTTCTCTTATACAATGGTATCTTGGTTCTCAAACGCCTTGGTACTCAAACACTGCAAACCTGGAAGAAAGTGTTTTGGTTTGCGAACTTTTTTCAGAAGCCAAACGTGCTCCATTTTGAGTGTTACGCTTCCATTTTGAGTGCCACACTTCCATTTTGAGTGTTACACTGAGGTCTGCCCTTTTTTGCTATTTATTTTGCGTTTTTGTTTTGGCGGCTTTTTTGTTCTGTTTTTTTGACTGTGTGGAACCCAGTTCAGCTACTGATTGATGGATTGTGTGACTGCAGTACATTGCTTATTGCTTTCATTTTATTGATCAATGGTCTTGTTAGATAGTAAAATTCATGTTAAATTGCTGGTTTAGGGGTTGTTTTTAAAAATCTGGAACGGATTCATCCATTTTGCATTACTACCTATGGGAAAGTGCACCTTGGTTTTGGAATGCTTTGGTTTTGGAACAGACTTCCGGAACAGATTAGGTTTGAGAACCAAGGTACCACTGTAATGGCAATAGCACCCACCTGAGAAATGCCTGGGGGGAAAAGCCTTGTCTACTACTAGCATTATTATTAATACTAATGATAACCACTAGGAGAAGTAGCAACAACAACAATATTATCCACATTATCGTTGTTGTTTAGTCATTTAGTCGTGACCCGGTGGACCAGAGCACGCCAGGCACTTCTGTCTTCCACTGCCTCCTGCAGTTTGGTCAAACTCATGCTGGTAGCTTCGAGAACACTATCCAACCATCTCGTCTTCTGTCATTGCCTTCTTCTTGTGCCCTCCATCTTTCCCAGCATCAGGGTCTTTTCCAGGGAGTCTTCTCTTCTCATGAGGCGGCCAAAGTATTAGAGCCTCAGCTTCAGGATCTGTCCTTCCAGTGAGCACTCAGGGCTGATTTCCTTAAGAATGGATAGGTTTGATCTTATTGCAGTCCATGGGACTCTCAAGAGTCTCCTCCAGCACCATAATTCAACAGCATCAATTCTTCGGTGATCAGCCTTCTTTATGGTCCAGCTTTCACTTCCATACATCACTACTGGGAAAACCATAGCTTTTACTATACGGACCTTTGTTGGCAAGGTGATGTCTCTACTTTTTAAGATGCTATCATTATTACTGGGACATTATATTATTTATTTATTTATTTATTTATTATTATTATTATTATTATTATTATTATTATTATTATTATTACCACCAAACTACCAATAATATCCCCCCAATTCCCCAGCCTTTTAGAAATGAAAGTGCAGTGTGCTACATTCCTCTCCTAGAGACAAAGTTAACTAGCCACATAACTGCCTTTCCTCATGGCCCACAAAGTGTGGCCCTGCTCTCTAGCCATCCCCCAGCAGCGAGTGGATGGGAGTCTGCTGTTACCTCTTGCTTCCCCTCGGCACTGCTCTCTTGCCACGCAATTTACAGGGTTCACAACAGCTTAGAGGGACAAACGGCATTTCTCTCCACACTTGAGTTGCAACTCAAGGTCATTTATGCTTATCCACCTTTTTGCATGTTAAAGTAATTCACTGGCAAAAAGCCAACATTCCTCAAGGAAGCCTCGGGCGGATTCTAATCCAGGCTATGTTCTGTTCCAGATTCCATATCTCTTCTGTTGTCTTTAATCTTGCTGCAGTTTGCTGCTTTCTCTCACTGAGTCTCTGGTGATCAATTATGCATCTTCCTCTTGTTATTAGTTCTCGGAACATCTCTGTTTACCTCTTAGCGAGGAACATTTCCCAGCATACGGTTATATATATGTTACACAATTTGGGCACGATCCAGCTATAGTTTAGACAGCTTTAAATAGGGCTGAAACGGCCTCTCTGCCTTCCCCTCACAGCCCCTTCTCATATTGTGAAAGTGGAGAGGCTGTGTTTTCTGCCATTTTGGTGTGGGGTGATGAAAACCGATTTAATTTTCAAGGGGAGCTCTTATGTTATGATTTATTGGCAACTTAGGTGAATTTTTCCAGCTGTGGCTGTAGTACACCCTTTGGCAAATTCAGCCCTCAAGGTCTTTGTGGGAGGACATTATATCACAACTGTTATGTACTGAAGTTCTCACCCTGAGCCAGCAGGGGGATACTGTAGATAGTTATGCAAATAAGGCATCGAAAGTGACGTCCAGTGATTGGATAGTTTTAGAAAATTGTTACAGTTACGTTGTACTGGAGCTCTATATAAGCAGGCTGCCTGAACCCTTCAGTTCAGTTCTGTTCTGGCCTGTGAATAAACAAGAGCTGTTAGAAGAATCGCTGTGTCGTCTGATATGTTCACCCACAACTTAACAACAACGATGTCCTCAGGACCCTACTGGGAGGAAAAAGCTGCCCCCTGTGTGGTGGCCACTCACCCCCTAACAACCTGATACCTTCTGGACAAAAATCCAAATCACTACTATTAAGATGCAATCCAATTTCTGCTGAACTGAACCACCTAACCATTTGGTGATGGAAGCACATTATCTTTGTAGCAGGAGATAAATGAGAAAATATCACGGCTTACAATTTGGGTACAGTAGTTAGTGCATAGTGGATTACAGGACCTGGCTGTATGGCTCGACAAGATTGCTTATTGCTTGTTTTGCTTCATATCACTGGCTAGTTAGGTCCATGGAAAATATTGTTTTGTTGTTGGCTTCCATCTGTCTTGAGAGACATTGACATGCATTTCCGGGGGTGGAACCAAAGCACTGTCCTAGCAGCACCAAAGTAACCTCCCTGGGGTGCAGGAATGGGTAGTGAGTATGAAGGCAACAAGACCCCACTTCTCGGCCTTGTTGATGTGGTCCAAAAGAAAGCAGAGCAATACATTTAGCACCAGCTTGGCTGCAGGAATGGCCAGGTGGAGGCATATAAGGTGCCATCCAACCATCTTAGGGACTCCACTCCAGATTTGTGTAAGGTTTACTCCTTAGCCTTTTCTTCTACTAAAGATATCCCACAATGCAGTGGAGGTTTAGCATCAGAGTTTTCCTTCTCCTAGATGGGCTATCTTCCCATATGGGCAAGCCCCATCTGTCCCTTACTTCCCTCTACAGCACATGCAGAAACCGCCTTCTTGACCGTTGGGCCCACTATTGGTCTCGTCGGCACAATCTATCCCTAATTCATGGAGGGTTTCAGACCCATTGGCTACCCTCATCTGGTTTAGTCGATTGAAGCCATTTCCTGGGCTGTGGCTGCTGTTGCATATTGACAGCCACAGGTGAGAGCTGAGTGCAGGGTGTGGACCTAAGGTGGACAAACTACCTCAGAAGGAGCAAAATGTGTCCCCTCACCAGAGGTACCACCGCTCCCTTAACACCCTGTCCACCCCAAGGAAAATAGACAATACGATAAAGGCTGCAAGCACTTAGGACAGACCTATGCGCTCTTCAGCTGTGTCAGATTGGTGTGGAATAATCTCATGAGACTCCTCCCAAGGAGCCAACATCTCTCACAGTTTTAATTACATTTCTCCTCAGATTCCTCTGCAACAGCTGGCTACATTATAAGGCTTTGGACTTTCACCATCTTTGCCTCAAAGGAAGTGCATATATGAAGTGGGTCCATGCTGGTTAGATTGATGGGAAGTTGTAGGCAAGGCCAGCCTGCTTATGAGGCAGGATGAGGCAGCCATCTTTGGTGGCGTAACCCCAAGAGGCAATGCCCCCTATTGGCATCCCTTCCACCCCACTGCCTCATCCTGCAGTGGCAGCTTCTGGTGAGATCTCGCTAGAAACTTTTGCAACCTCGTGAATATGGTGAGATCTCACAAGAGCTCCATGAGCACTCATGAGACCTCGCCAGAACCTACCATTGTTGTCACTGCTTTGAGAACCCTGCCACATGACCCAGGAAAGGGATGCTTTGGCAGGGGCAAGATAGTGGTGCAGGGCAGCACATTCATTGTTTCTCCTCAGGCAGCAAAACAGGATGTGCTGCCCTTGGCTATAGGAAGCAAACAGGAAACAGAGTCTGCAGCATCTGTCTGCATCTTCCACTAGGTGGCAAAACCCCAAAAGTGTCCAACAGGGACTGTATATATCAGTTTCAGTCCTCAAGTCCCACACTCTGGCATTGGGTCACTAGAGTATTCAGAAGGCCTACTTCAGAGCAGTGTCATCTGGCATTTTTTGGACCTCGCAGGGGTGCTAAGAAGGCATGGGCAATGAGATCGCAGGGGCAGGATGAGTTGGTCTCGTCCCTGCCCTCCTCCCTTGCAAATATACTACAGACACTTAAGTGCTACAGTCGTACAAATACTTAGAGTAAACCATCTGAAGATTTCAGCTATTGACTTGCCTTGCGAAAGCACAAACCATGAATGAAGCTGTTTTTAGCTTTGCTGTCTCAAATTTGGATCATTGGTTGATTTCATCGTTGTGACCATTCACTCCCCCACCCCCGGTGCCTTCCTGTATGTAACAGAGGAAAACCAGTCTCAGTTACTGTGGAGATCTAAATGTATGCAGGAAAGGGATTAGGCACTGATTGATACAGACAGTCAATTAGTACTTCAAAGGGAAGCTGACTCCTTGTTTTATACACACAGAGCATGGGATAAAAAGATTGTAGTTTGATGTCTTGTAATCTCTGTTGCTTCAGTGTTGACCAGGACAGCATGATATTGGGAGGTTTCTCGGAAGTTAAAAGAGCCCCGCATTGGCTCCCAGTGGAATGGCAGCATTAGGAGAGACAATGACATTGTGTGATCTGTGCACACTAGCTTTTCAAAAGTATTTCAGGCTGAACTGACTCTCTGGGACTCTGACTGTTCAAGTCAAAAAGTGTTCTTAATCTCCATGATGTGCTGATCAAACCTTAAACTGTCAGGCCACATTATTTCCACGGAGCCAGTTCTATTGGTGATTAATTAAAATTTCTTCTTGATTGCATACAGTCCTTTTAAATGCGTAATCCATTTATTGTGTAGTGAGTTGAGAATAAGGGACCAATTCCGACAATGTCGGGGTAACACCGGCTAGCGTGCCCTCCTCTGCTGAACACCCATGCCGGCATATGTTGTGTTTTGTATGCTGGAAGGCAATGGTGACGTTCTGGGAAGAATACAAAGGGTGAGGGCAAGGATGTTATCACTGGGAGAAATCATTACAAAAATCAAACTGGATTGATAATATATGCACCTGTAAAATTCTGTATCATAAGGTAGGGAAGGACCACGTTTTTGTATATGCTGGAAGCTGCCCAGAGTAGCTTAAGCAACCTAGTCAGATGAGCGGGCTACAAATAAATTATTATTATTATTCAGAAGGTCCCAGGTTCCATCACTTGCATCTCCAGGTACACTTGTATACCAGAACAGAGGTGTGAGGACAGCACTATGCAAGCCAGTGGATGCTCAAGTGTGTAGCAGAGCCTTGCCCTGTTTTCTACTACTGGGAAAATGCATGCATTAGGGTAACATTTGTATTAAAAATGCATGTATTCATGATTTCTTCTATTTCACTTGCCCCACAATGTGAGCAGGAGAAACAGCCCAAGAACCACCACAGGTTGTGGTTTGTTGGCTTCTATCAAGACATGAAGCACACAGGTGGTGCTGTGTGTTAAACCACAGAGCCTAGGGTTTGCTGATCAGAAGGTCAGCGGTTCGAATCCCCGCGACGGGGTGAGCTCCTGTTGCTCAGTCCCAGCTCCTGTCAACCTAGCAGTTTGAAAGCATGTCAAAGTGCAAGTAGATAAATAGGTACTGCTCCGGCAGGAAGGTAAACGGCATTTCCGTGCACTGCTCTGGTTCACCAGAAGCAGCTTGGTCATGCTGGCCACATGGCCTGGAAGCTGTACCCTGGCTCCCTCAGCCATTAAAGCGAGATGAGCGCCGCATCCCCAGAGTTGTCCACAACTGGACCTAAAAGTCAGGGGTCCCTTTACCTTTAACAAGACATGAGCATCAAGCCAATGACAAACCATAGATTCAGGCTGAATCATGATCATGTTGTTAGGGTTCAACAGACCATGATCTCCAGTTTGGGTATCACTATCAACCAAAGCTACTGGTTTGTTTATCCCATTTGAGCTAGGGATGTGTGAGTGATCATACCACATATACTAGCATGTGGCTCATTCAAGATAAATCAAAATAAATGGGAAAATCTACCTTATCAATAGATCCAAACGTAACCTCTGCCTCTAACGTAAGCCTGTGCAATTGCCAGGCTTCATGCGACCTTCTAACCTAGGTTATGGAAGCCCACCAAGATCCTGGTACGCTTCTTGCTTATGCTGCTTGCCTAGCACTGCAAAGGACAGGGAGTCTCCTGCATGCATGATCGCTGGCCTACATTCAGATTGGTGGCTCACTAACTCTGCAGATCCATACCCTCCCAACATTTCTCTGATGAAAGTAGGGATGTTCTATTCCATAATAATAATATTTTTATTGTTTATACCCTGCCCATCTGACTGGGCTGCCCTGGCCACTCTGGGCAGCTTCCAACACATATAAAAACATAATAAAACATTAAACTTTTGTATATATATATAAATCCCTATACAGTGCTGCCTTCAGATGTCTTCTAAAAGTTGTATAGTTACCTCCTTGGCTCAGGGTCACATCACTCCATACCCTCCAACATTTCTCCAATGAAAAAAGGGACATTCTACCATACCTTCCAACACTTCTCTGATGAAAATATGGACATCCTAAGGAAAAGTGGGACATTCCGGGATCAAATCAGAAACTGGGACGGCTTCTGTAAATCTGGGACTGTCCCTGGAAAACAGGGACACTTGGAGAGTCTGTCAGATTTTTCCTAATGTATGCATGGCCCACGCTATCTGCAAGTCACAAAGCCCAGCAACTGTCTCTTAAGTAAGATGGTGTTTTCTGAGACCTTCAGCATTTTTTCTTGTTTTCCTATCAATTATTTTAAATTGAATCTAATGCACTATCCATTTCTTTCAAATTCTTTAAAATGATATAACAGAAATGTCTTGTTTTCCCCAGCTTAATGCTGAAAATCCAAGTGAAATCTCCACAGCAAACAACAGGTTTATTGATTTCAGGAGTCCACAGCACTGTTTTCTTGCCAGAAGGGGAAAAAGTTGGAAATGAGCCATCTTTATTTTAAAGGCCTACTCTCTCCGCCACCCCCATTACCCACCCCAATCAACCTGTTGCCTCAGCAACCAATGTCCCTGCTATCTGGCAAAAGACGGCTTTCTTTGGTTGAATTGCGACACGAAGCTGAAAGAGGTACAGAAGGGCAAACCATGAAAACTCACCATTTCATTATTTGAAAATGTGAATTGCTCTGAAATGGAGCTGCACCATGAGCTAGCCACAGCACCCCTCAACTCGCATTCAAATCCTTCAGTACCACAATGCTCCATTTCTGTTCATTAAATAATTACACCAAACTGTCTAAAAGATAACATTCAGCTGAATTCATGCATTCCAAACTGTTCTTTGGTCTAAACGAAGCTGCCATTGTTCTGCAATAAATCAATGAAGGATTTTGGTTTGGTTTTTTCTTAGCAAAAGGTGTTGTTGTTGTTGTTGTTTCAAAGCGTTTAATATTCTGCAGAAATTATGGCACTTTATGTAAATAGCGTAAAACACTGGATGTGGCTCTTCAAAACCTCAGCTGTTCTTTTAATCCGATGAACTTGACCTTATGATCGAGTGCAGTTGATGCGTCTCCAAGATGGTGCTCAAAAAAGTTGATTAAAAAAGGATTGCTAGTGCTTATCTGAGATGGAGCCCAACATTATTAATGGAAAAAGTAGAAATATTAATTTGGTGGCTCCTGACCTTGGCAATCTGTCCAGCCGTATAGATTATCTTGGCAGGCTAACTCTTGGAAGAGTCAGAAGCTGGTCAAATGGTCCTGTTACTGTTCCACAAAGGTCCCAGGTGTTTACTTAGATTTCCATTCTAAATCCTAAAGATATAAATGGATGTTTGATTTCCCCCCGAGATATATTTAGTGTAGTATATGAGATCATCATCTTGCCCAGGGATGAGGAACGTTATTCATGCTGAGGGCCACATTCCACATTGCCCAACCCCTCCCAAAAAAGTGAATGAATCAGAAGTAAAAATAAGGGAAGGACAGTTTATTGAATGTAAAGGGTTTTTTAAGAAGGATGAAAGCCATTCTAAAACTATGTAAGAATGGCTGTGGGAGGGAGAGGAATTCTAGTGATGAACATTCCTCTCAGTGATAGCTACCCTTCCCAAAATTTCTTTTCTCAAAGACAAATCATTTTGGTTGGGAAAGTGACACCTGACAAAGAAGAAAGGCACATTCCCCATTTCTAAGGAAGAGTATTTCTCAGGAAGAAAAAATTGCAAATACCCAAACTATTTCAACAAGCTTGGAATGCAGTCAGTTTCCACTTCCATCAAGGGGAGTCCACCCATCATGATTCCAAAAAGACAAGCCTTATCATCAGTGGTGTAGTGGAAGAGGAGCACAGGTGAGCTGTAGGGCCTCTAGAATCCCAGGTTATATGATGGGCCCTCCTTGCTGTGCAAAATGAATAGGCTTTCAAGTTTGGTTACATGACAGATTAGCATATGAACCTACCTGGACCCTGAGATAATCTTCTAAGGCCCTTCTTTGTGTGCCGCCTCCTCGAAAGGTCCAGAGGGTGGCAACACGAGAATGGGCCTTCTCCACAGTGGCTCCCCATCTGTGGAATACTCTCCCCAAGGAAGTTCGCCTGGCGCCATCATTATACACCTTTAGGCACCAGGCAAAAACGTTCCTTTTTAACCAGGCATTTGCCTGACTCGATTTACATCCTGTACCCTTTTCAAAATGCTGGCTCTCTTTTGGGCGGGGGGGGGGTATTGGGTTGTTGTTGTTGTTTTGATTTTATGTATTTGATGTTTTATGTGAACTGCCCTGAGACCTTCGGGTATAGGGCGGTATAGAAATTAAATTAAGAAATAAGAAATAAGAAAAATAGAGGCAATCAGAGGCTGTATACTCACTTCAATGGGGTTCCTACTTTATGCCAGCAGTTTAACACCAGCAAGACTGTTAAGAAGACTCCTTGCAAGTTATGCTAGCCAGTTTGTTTGCATTTCTAATTGAAGGCTAAAGGTTGCATTTCAATTGGCTGTGGATCTTTTGTGAGAGCTCAATATTGTTGCCCGCCACCCCAATCGTGGACCAGCGGTGTTAGATTCCAGGAGTTTCAGGCGCTTATCCAGGGTTAGTGTTTCCTTTTGGAGTGAGGCAAAGCACAGACTGTGGTTTATTTATTACAATTGGGTTTATTTATACATATTTTCAACCTGAGCCCACAGCGGATAGACTCACAGCATTAGCAACCCAAAAGGGTATTGTTTCTCCCATAGCTGCAGCACTGGATTCAAACTGAAATCAAACATTGCTCCCTTTCTACCTTTCCAACCTACAGCTTTTCTTCTAACTGAATTCTTCTTCTTCTTCTTCCTCTTCTTCTTCTTCTTCTTCTTCTTCTTCTTCATACCCCATCTGATGGCAACTTTCAACTCTAAACTCTGCCTTCATCCTTCTAACTAATTACAACTCATTTTCCATCTCACACAGAGCTCCTTTTCCTTTGTTCTCCTAATGGCTCATCGCCCAGTCAATCACATCAACACAGGAAAACAGCCTAGCTTATATTTGTAGGATCTCACATGCAGCCTACTTTCTTCCTCCCCCCTCAACTCATAACAATTGCTTTTATAAGTTGAACCCATGCAGTTTCACTTGTGTGAGACAGCAGTGGTGCTTTGTCACATCTCTAGGATTGTCCTCAGGAGATTCCTGGAGATTGAGGTCCATTCCAAGGCAACCTCCAACACTGGAGTGAAGGAAGTCAGGACAAGACCTCATTGGAGGCTGTAACTCTTCACACTCCAGCTTCTTCCTTGGCTCCCCCTCTCCCCTTGCACCTTCACCCACCCACCACCACAGCTGCCACCTCCACCACAGCTTCTGTGGCCTCCGCCACTGCTGTACTTCCAGAAGCTGGTGCCACTTCCAGAAGCACATCAGCTGGAAAGCCGCGGTGGAAGGAGGAAGAAGTGTGGTGGCTTGCAGGGGGAAGCTAAATTTTACTTACATTTTTTGTCCTGACACAGCATGGAGTGAATGCGCATCTTTTGGTCCTGCACTCTGATATGGCCAAAGCACAGGAGCCAACATGGACATCTGGGATTGGGATCAGAAGTCAGGGCAGCTTCTGTAAATCTGTGGTGCCCCACTTAAAACAGTATAGTTGCATGGTATGCTATTGGGTATTGGGGAGGTATGGCCGGGTGAGAACTGCAAGGACAAGATACTGAGGCCAGGGGGCTCATGTTGTCCTTCTCGTGTTGAAATTCTCAACCCATGTGTATAAGGTCTTCTGTGTGTCAGAAATGGAAAACATGGGTATCTGTTATCATAGGAGAAAATAGAAACAAATGTGGTCTGTTTTACAAGGCTAGAATAAAGACATGATGATGGCTTCAGTTTAAAGAAGATCTGAAGTTTGATTTTCAAGTCATTCAAAGTTTCCTTCCTTTGTGATGTCACTTTCTCACGACTGTATGAATGGCTCGCTCACGAGGACTATTATGAATGTCTGTTTGGGTGTTACTCAGTGGTAAAGCATCTGCCTTGCCCACAGAAGTTCTGAGGTTTATCTCCTGGTATCACCATGCAGGGAGACTTCTCCCTGAAACCTCGGAGGACCTCTGCTGATCAATGTACATACCGTATTTTTTGCTCTATAGGGTGCACTTATTCCCCTCCAAAAATTAAGGGGAAATGTGTGTGCGTCCTATGGAGCGAATGCAGGCTCCTTGGCTTCAGCGATAGCAAAGCGAAGCCTCTGAAGCGCAGAGGGAGAGCTCCCTCCGTGCTCCGGAGGCTTCGTGTTGCTTTTGCTGAAGCCTAGAGAGGGAGAGGGGTCGGTGTGCACCGACCCCTCTCGCTCTCCAGGCTTCAGGGATAGCTGCCTGAAGCCTTTGGAGCGCAGCAGGACCTTGCGCTGCGCTCCAAAGGCTTCGGGTTCCTTTTGCTGAAGCCGGGAGAGCAAGACTCTCCCGGCTTCAGCAGAGAGGGAGAGCTGCGCAGCGCCCCTTCAGCGAAGTGGGAGGAGAAATGGAAAGGGCTCCGTTTCCCCTGATGCTTCGCTGAGGGGGCGCTGAGCAGAGAAGGGGAGAATTTTTTTTCCTGTTCTCCCCCTCCTATGGTCTGGTGCGTCCTATGGTCCTGTGCATCCTATAGAGCGAAAAATACGGTAATACTATACTAGATGGATGAGCAGCAATTTCTGATGCTCCTCTGTTTGGCAACATTCTATCCATGCTCCAAATCCAAATGCGCGATGGCTCTGAGAATTTAAGAGGTCATTTCAAAGCAAAGGAAGAGAGCATGTGGCAACAATGCAGGCATTTTCCTCAGTTCAGAGATCTGGCTGGAAACGTTCATTTCTGCATCCCCCTCCTCAAGATAGGAAAGAGCACATTCTCCAGATGATTCCCTCACCCCATTGTAGCTGGATCTCTGAAGTTATGACCGCAGCATGAGCATCCCGTTTTGGTTCAATTGCTCTCAACAGAGAGTGCATAAAGCAAAGCATAGCCTCAAGAAACTGGGCAAGAGCATAACGGAACTTGGTTTAGAGATGCCGTTTCAGAGTCTCAAAGACCGTACGGAACAAGCCTTGGATTAAAAACACCGGGCAAGGAGACAAGCATATTTTGGCTAGAACCAAATGAGTTTTGCTGAAGTTCAGAGGAAGTAGAAAGGCAAAAGTAAATGAAATCTTGCTTATTCTAATTGGAGCTGAAAGTCTATCCCTTTGGATTTATTTAAACATATTACTGAAATCATGGCTGGCTCCAGGATGTTGAATGTGTCAAGGGTAGGGCCCGGTTTCTCTCAAACCCAGTCACACACTCTCTCTCTCGCCATCCTCTCTCTTACACACACACAAACAAAATGAGACCGCATACTTCTTCCAAACACATTTCCTTGTGCTTTGCAACTTGTGGGCCAGCAGGTTACTCTCTGGGCAGTATCCAATTAGCATGGATTTATTTTTGCACAATGAAACTCACCCAAACCACACACCATAGCCAAGTCTATTCTGGAGGGTTCGGGGTGGGGACCTGGAACAGATGGGGTGGGGGCATGGGAGAGGGGAAGAAGATCCACTGCTCCAGTGTAAATCCTGTTAATAATAATAATAATAATAATAATAATAATAATAATAAATTTTATTTATATCCCGCCCTCCCCAGCCGAAGCCGGGCTCAGGGCGGCTAACAACAATAAAATAATACAACATTGTAAAATCATTTCATTATAAAATTAATTCAGATCAAATTGATGGCAACCATTGGGCTAGAGTTCTGTGAAGATTCCCAAAGGAGGGAATCAGGCTGTGCCCTGGCCAAAGGCCTGGTGGAACAGCTCTGTCTTGCAGGCCCTGCGGAAAGATGTCAAGTCCCGCAGGGCCCTAGTCTCTTGTGACAGAGCGTTCCACCAGATCGGAGCCACAGCCAAAAAAGCCCTGGCTCTAGTTGAGGCCAGCCTAACCTCTCTGTGGCCTGGGACCTTCAAGATGTTTTTGTTTGAAGACCGTAAGTTCCTTTGTGGGACATACCAGGAGAGGCGGTCCCGTAGGTACGAGGGGTACTAACAGAATGAGTTCCCTAGCACTACATTTAATAAAAATGTCTCTGTGTCCCCTCTTACTGCTTCTGTCTTTCTGACTGCCTCCCTCCACTGTTAGAGCCTCTTGGTAATTTCTTGATAATTTCTCAGGCTGTCACCCAGTTAAAGAAAAATTTTAAAGCCCTTTTGGTTTCTATGTGTGGAATGAGTCTACATGCATACACTTCTGGTCTGTTTCTGGTCTTTTCAGGGCTTTTTGTCAACCGGAACATACCAGAACTCAGGGCACCTCTCAGGTGGGCGCCATTGCCATTATAAGAGGATAATAATAATAATAATAATAATAATAATAATAATAATAATATATCTTTATTGTCATTGCCCCCTCTCAGGGACAACGAAATTACTTGACTGCTCCATAAAAACACTAATTAAAACAATACAGTATAGTACAGCAAGGAAGATTAGATGACTTTCAAAGTCCAGGCTTCCCATTCAGGGCCGAGATTGCTCTGGAGAAGAAGCTGTTCTTAAGACGGCTCGTTCTTGTCTTCATCGTCCTGTATCTCCGTCCCGACGGCAGGAGCTCGAAGAGACAGTGACCAGGATGCGATGGGTCTTTTACTATGTCCAGTGCCTTCCTATGGCACCTTGTGGCATAAATCTGCTCTAAGGTGGAAAGTGGGCAGCCAACAATGCTCTCTGCTGCCTTAACAACTCTGCACAACCCCATCCTGTCCTGGGTACTACAGCTTCCGTACCACACACATAAGCCATAAGTGAGCACGCTCTCAATGGCACAGTGATAGAAGGCAAGCAGCAGTCTCTGCGGAAGATGGTTTTTCCTTAGAATTCTCAAAAAGTACAGTCTCTGCTGCGCCTTCTTCACAAGCCCCCTTGTGTTGACACTCCAGGACAGATCCTCTTGTAATTCAATGCCCAAAAATCTGAACGTTGTTACCCTCTCCACACAGACCCCATCAATCAAAAGTGGCTGGATATTGCTCTTCTGTCTCCTGAAGTCCACCACAAGCTCCTTTGTCTTCCTTGTATTTATGAGCAAGTCAGCCGCTCCACCTCATCTCTATAATCCGTTTCACCCTCCCTTTCAGGGATGAGCCCAATCACGGTTGTGTCATCTGCAAATTTGACAACCCTATTACTAGGGTGAGCAGCGACACAATCATACGTGTAGAGAATATAAAGGAGCGGACTGAGTACGCATCCCTGTGGTGTTCCTATGTTAGTCTTAAGCATATTAGAGGTATAAGGGCCCAACCGAACCCTCTGGGGGCGGTCTGACAAAAAGTCCAGTATCCACCCACAAAGTGATAACGGAAGCCCCAGATCTTCCAGTTTAGACATCAGACGTTGTGGTAGAATGGTATTAAATGCCGAGCTGAAATCTAAAAAAAGCAGGCATTCAACAATGGTGAGTTCCAGCACTTCTTTTTCTAGAAAAATAGGTCTATTTCATTTCCACATATGTTCATTCTTTAATATGTTTTTCTGGTTTCTGCATTCATCTGTGTGGTTGTTGTTTTTAACAAAATATTTAAATGTGTATTCTTGAACGTATTTTCTCAAGAAGTATGTATTTCTAAGCATATTTTTTCTCAAATATCTAAACACACTTCATGTCGGATCGAGGGATAACTTTGTTCCAATCTGCAAGGTGCAGAATGGGCCAGGAGGACTGTACAATAGTTCAGCAGTTTATCAGATTTCGATGAGCTTTGTTTGCTGTTGGATTTGGACAAATACATTCAGCAGCGTAGCATACCTTCCAACATTTCTCCGATGAAAATAGGGACGTCCAGTACTATTTTTCTAGAAAAAGAGGTTCCAGAACTCACCATGAACACCTCCCTCATTCTCTTAGAATACCAATGGTGCCCACCTGAGAGGTGCCAGAACTGAGTTCCAGTGAGTTCTGGCTAGGGGAAAAAAGCCCTAGGGATGTCCTATTCCATACCTTCCAACATTTCTCCAATGAAAATAGGGACATTCTAAGGAAAAGAGGGACATTCCAGGATCAAATCAGAAACCGGGGTGGCTTCTGTAAATCTGGGACTGTAAAGCTGCTAGGAGGCAGGGAAGCAAGGAATGTGCAATCAATCAAGAATCTGCCTTTTCCCAGGTCAGACACTTTGTCTGTCCAGGTCAGCCTTTCCCTAACCTTGTTCCCTCCAGATGTTTTTGACTGCATCTCTCATCAGCCACAACCAGTGTGGCTGATGATCAGGGCTGATGGGAGTTGTACTCTAAAACCTCCAGAGGACACCAGTTTGTTGAAAGGCTCATGTAGCCCAATGTTGCAATGGTTCTCCAGGATCTCAAGCAGAGGGTCTTTTCATTTCCTTCCAAAGCCTGGAGATGCCAGGAACTAAATCTGCAGCCTCTGGCATGTGAAACAAAAGTGTTCTTCCGCCACTGAGCTATGGTCCCTTCCCTTCAAGCTTCAGAACTACATTATTCCAGTGACCATCTGATGTAAAACAAGTTATGCAGACTAAGGTGACCCAGGAAAAATGAATTGCCAAGCAGGAGGCAAGGGCTGAAGATCAGTGCCCAAGAAAGACCATGAAACACCACAATAAGTAAATAGTGAGCATTCAGCAGCCTTTTGAGAGGACTGTTAAGTCTATCAAGAGACCTGAAAGAGTGGGGATTTGACTTTCGGGGTTACAGTATCCAGGGGTGTCAACCTGAATAAAATATTGGGCACTTAGGTAAGCCCTGCCCCACATAATCAATCACAAGACACAGCACACACCATCTGAATGAGAAAGTCCATCAACTTTGGGGGAATCAGCCCCCTAAAACATTTTATTGGGGGGCAAAGGGACCTCAGCCCCTAGGAGTTGGCTCCTATGAGATTATTTCACAGCTGGTTTTATGATTTAGAAACAACAGCAATTGCCATACTTGCAGTTTCTCATTGATCCTAATTTCATAAAATTTAGCATAGCGAAAGTGTGTTGTCCTATTCATGACCACAGACTGTGCTAGCCTGAGACTCCCCTCCCCTAAAAAACATACTCAACACAGCCGTTGTTTTCTGAATTGATTTTGCTGTCTCAGCCTCACTAAAGCATCGATGCTTTTTTGGCTTCCAACTGAATGAACAATTTCCTAGTTAGACACACTGGATTTGGAGTTGGGTCAATAAAAGCTTTACTGTGCCCTTTTCTCTTCCCTCACAGAGCATACAAAAGAGCACTAAATTCCATTCATCCTTTCACTGGCCACTGTGGAATATTGAGCAACGCAGTTTTTGGCTTGGATGAAGAAACATGGCAAAGAACTGGAGGCGGCACAAATAGGAATTTTCTATTTCCCATGCTCGCTTGGGATGCATTTGAATTTCCTGCACTTTTTAACAGTTTGTCTCTGCCACCAAATTGCTCTGGAAAGCATAACACATTAGGTATCAAAAGAAGGTTTAGCTTAATCCCGGTGCATCTTATGTGGTTAACTGTAAGTTATTTGCAAAGAATCCACTGTGAGCGCTACTTGGCAGTTGATTTAAATGCCAAGGACTGTAGAACCAGTTTGTGAAAGCTCTCGCTCTCACTTGCACACATTGGGGAGGGGGAATGGCGAGCTCTAAGCACTGCAGGTTGGTGCTTTTTAAAAAAAGAAAGAAAGGAAGATTGTTTTCTTTAATCCTCCTGAGTAGCAAAGCCAGTTTCTCCTAAAGGTTCTGCAAAATTGCACAGCTGCTTATAGCAGAGGTTTTCTACCAGTGTGCCGTGGCACACAGGGTGCCTTGAATGATGGTCAGGAGTGCCGTTGGCAACACTGGTCTCTGTCCCTCTTTTTTCCCCACCCTCCTCTGATGCCCTCTTGCATATGGTTACCAGATTTTTATTTTTGGAAAGTTTTAGGGAAGTTTTTAATATTTAATGCTGTATTGTTTTTAACACTTGATTGGAAGCTGCCCAGAGTGGCTGGGGAAACTCAGCCAGATGGGCAGGGTATAAATTATTATTATTATTATTATTATTATTATTATTATTATTATTATTATTAAAGCTGAGTAGCAACAGGGAGTCAGTAGTGGGGATGCTGAGGCAAAAGACCCTGGGCCCAAGAATATGCATATTGTATAAAGGTGCAAAGTCCTTCTTTTGCACCCTGTGAAACATAAATGCGCAGAGTTTTTAAAAAACCTGGCAACAGCGTGTCACCCGCCCATGACTCCTGATCCTCCCCCAATCTCCTGCCTCCTTTCCTTTGTTTTGACTAATCAGGGGACGCTAAGGACTTGCGGACGGGCTGTCGTTGCCCAGTTTTTTTGAAAACCTCTGTGCATTTATGTTTCACAGGGTGCGAAAGAAGGGCTTTGCACCTTGCCTGGCAGAGAAACTGTGTGCCTTGCGCCCCTCCTGGGCAACAGCCGTCCTCCTGGGACTCCTGAGCCTCCCCCAATCTGTCAAAACAAAGGGGAAAGGGGGCAGGAGATCTGCACTGCCGGACATCCCCGGTTCCCCTTCTGAAGCCAGCCAGAGCCAACTGCGCTACCAAGCTGGCTCTGGGCTGCTGAGGCTGCCGCTGCCATGTTTCCCGGGGACAGATTTGCAAATCTGGGGACAGAATTTGTCCGGGGACAGATTAGCAAATCTGGGGACCATCCCTGGGAACCAGGGATGTCTGGTAACCCTACTCTTGTGTCTCTGCCTCCCAAAGGCTTGCATAGCTGTTTGTTGCGGTAGCTCTGGCTACAAGCTCCGCAGGCAAATGGTGTCTCAGGGGCTGGTCAGATGTTGCTGGTTGCCAGGAGCTGAGGTGGCCTTGGAGTAAGCAAGCTAGTGGGTGAGGGAGCCCAGCCAGCCAGTCTACCAGCCCTTGCTGTTGGGAATGGACAAACGAGTCCCAGGTCCCTGTGGGGCAAGGCAGAGCAGATGAGAGACCAGGGGTGGCAGGAGCGCCTGCGCAGAGGAGAGGAGAGGAGGCTGAGGAAACACTCCACAAAGGAGGGTGTTCAAAAAAGGGTGAGAGGCTGGCAGCTCTGTAGGCAAGGGGTGACATAACTGGGCTCCTGAGCCCCACAGGGGAGCCGCAGAAAGAATAGAGTTGGTCAAGGGAGCCATGAACTCAGAAAGGTTGGAAACCTCTGGCTTACAGTGATCACATTCATTGTTAGTCTTATTCGTTAAATATAGAAATAAAAACAATGACAACACGTTCCAGAACAAAAGGTCACAAGTGGTCATGGTGACTGACAATATTACACTTACTAGGGATGGGGCTTTTTTAAATAAAAAAAAAGAAAGAAAAATAATAATAATCTCCATGTTGAACTTATCCCCATGGATGTTTTCTAGTTTTTGTTTTCCTCCTTGATCTTAATTAGAAGTGATTTTTTTTTTTTTTATGCATTATAATCCTGCTATACACATCAAGGTTCCTAAAGGAACCAGCACAAGAACAGATGCATGCAACATTTCATATAACTATAAAAAGCTCTCAGTTACTAATGCATGAAATTATGCTTACAGAAATATAATACCAAGTGGGATGGACTCTGTTATATTTATTATATGCATGATATACCTTTTTTTTTTTTGCATGCAATTTTGCATTTAACTTGTATAGAATTATTTTGTGTGTCGTTCTTGTTTAAGTTTCACAACGCATAAGAGGCTTGGATATAACTTGGGTGGCCAATGTAAGAAGAGGTAAAGGTAAAGGGACGCCTGACCATTAGGTCCAGTCGTGACCGACTCAGGGGTTGCGGTGATCATCTCGCTTTATTGGCCAAGGGCGCTGGCGTTTGTCCACAGACAGCTTCCGGGTCATGTGGCCAGCATGACTAAGCCTCTTCTGGCGAACCAGAGCAGCACACGGAAATGCCGTTTACCTTCCCGCCGGAGCAGTACCTATTTATCTACTTGCACTTTGACATGCTTTCGAACTGCTAGGTTGGCAAGAGCAGGGACCGAGCAACAAGAGCTCACTCCGTCATGGGGATTTAAACCGCCGACCTTCTGATCGGCAAGTCCTAGGCTCAGTGGTTTAACCCACAGCGCCACCCGTGTCCCTAGCGCCACCATCCCCATTCAGCCACAAAGCTCACTGGGTGACCTTGGCCCAGTCATCAAGGATGAAACAGGGAGGAGAACCATGTGCACCACCTTGAGATCCTTGAGGCAGTGTGTAAATTTAACAAACAAGCAAACAAAGCTCAACATAGTAAGCTGTGTAGAAATCCATTCAGGATGGATTTCCCCTCCATCCCTGCTAGGAGCAGGATTGTATTCATAAGTAGCTTGCTGGATACAGCAGGGCTACTTTCTGGCAGGTGTGTTGCTGTCACTTACCAGCAGGTTCATGGTGGCAGGAAGGACACTGCCAGAGCTCATTTGTCACTCCTGCCGGTGCATTTGCACCATGCTGACCTCCTCACCAATTTGACCCTCCTGGAAAGCAACAGAGACCCACCAGTCCATAAACTAGCATGGCAGCTCCATCCTACCTGGTCCCGATTCTGCTGCACATCATTAAATTGCAGGTGGGGGACTTACACAGGGGAAACGGTGGCTTTCCTAAATCTGTTTGTTGAGTTTGTGGCCAAGATGACATTTCAGCCAGGGGTATCCCAGATTTGATGTCTACTCTTAGCAACTTCATCACATAAGATTTCAGATCTCTTTTTCTTTTTTTAAAAAAGTTTTATTTATAGATTTTTCAAAATACCATCTAATTTTAAAAAGAAAAAGAAAGAAAAAAGAAAGAGGAGAAAGGAGAAAAGAAAAATGAAAATTCAATATATTTCAATCAATTCATCAAATACTTTCTTTTAGTCAACTTCCCTTCCATGGTTTCCTCAAATTGTTTTTTTCTGATGCATATTCTGCTTATTCTAATTATTCTTACCTCCAATTTTTTTCACACTGCTTTTTTTTTTTACATTCTTACAATGATTTCTTAGATAATCTACAAATGGTTTCCAATTCTCTTTGAAAGCTGTCTCTTCTTGTTCTCTAATTTTACTTGCTTAACAAGTTTAACATGAGGTTTGAGTTCATCTGCTGATTTTATTTATATTTTTGATACAAACAATTATGTTCACGTGTTTGATTTTATTGGCATTTTTTAAAAAAAAATCTTTTAGATTGTTCTTTGGAAACCGCTTTTTTTGTTTTTTCGTTGAGTAAGTTGTATATACATTTTGTTAAATGAACGAATAAGTAAATTGAATCATCTTATACTCAAAATTTAATCTCTGGTGCAGAATGAAGTCCCATGGAAGTGGTCCAACGTCTACTAAACTCCCTACAGGAAAGACCCACCTAAACCCAACACTTTTTTTTCCAGAGGAGAATGAAAATTTTCCTATTTTGGTAAGCTTTTGCATGAAGGGTAGCATTAACTTTCTCATTGCCAAGGTGAGAGTTTACAATGTGGATATATGGTGGTTTTTAAGGTTGCTACATTTTATTGTAAGCTGAACAATATAACACAACACAATGGCCAATAACAATGACACTAAACACTATTTATAGACTAATACAAATGATCAGAAATTACAACCAAAGTCTCTAAATCTTCACCAGTCACTGTAGAATAATTCAAAAGTTCTATATATACATAATCTGTCACCAAATATCGCCTGGATAACCATCTGTTTCCGGATAACCATCTGTTTCATTCAATGCTTCATCAGCCAATCTTGATCAATTCTTCATCCACCAGACTTGTAAGAATTAATACGAGAAGGATGCAGTTCAATTTCTTAACAAGCCAATCTTACATGTAAGCAAATATAAACGCTGTAGAAAATATACTCTGGATCAGGGCTCATATGATACTGTAGTCACTGATGAACTCTGTTCCATTTGGTGACAGATTATGTATATATCGAACTTTTGAATTATTATGCCACGACTGGTAAAGAAGATTTAGAGACTTTGGTTGTAATTTCTGATCATTTGTATTACCGGTCCCATCACCTGCTGGCAAATGGAAGGGGAAGAAATGGAGGCAGTGAGAGATTTTACTTTCTTGGGCTCCATGATCACTGCAGATGGTGACAGCAGCGATGAAATTAAAAGACACCTGCTTCTTGGGAGAAAAGCAATGACAAACCTAGACAGCAATTTAAAAAGCAGAGACATCACCTTGCCAACAAAGGTCCGTATAGTTAAAGCTATAGTTTCCCCAGTAGTGATGTATGGAAGTGGGAGCTGGACCATAAAGAAGGCTGATCACCGAAGAATTGATGCTTTTGAATTATGGTGCTGGAGGAGACTCTTGAGAGTCCCATGGACTGCAAGAAGATCAAACCTATCCATTCTGAAGGAAATCAGCCCTGAGTGCTCACTGGAAGGACAGATCCTGAAGCTAAGGCTCCAATACTTTGGCCACCTCATGAGAAGAGAAGACTCCCTGGAATAGACTCTGATGTTCAGAAAGATGGAGGGCACAAGGAGAAGGGGACGACAGAGGACGAGATGGTTGGATAGTGTTCTCGAAGCTACCAGCATGAGTTTGACCAAACTGCGGGAGACAGTGGAAGACAGGAGTGCCTGGCGTGCTCTGGTCCATGGGGTCACGCAGAGTCGGACACGACTAAACGACAACAACAACAACAACAACAACAACAACAACAACAACAACATAAATAGTTTTTAGTGCCGTTGTTATTGGCCATAGTGTTGTGTTATATTGTTCAGCTTGTCTATATTGCAACACGGGTTTGTTTACGGATTACATCTTATTGTAAGTCATTTTGGGTTCTCTCTCTTTTACAGAGAAAAATAGGTTACATTTTTAGAAATAAATGAAACAGGGCTTTTGAATTGGAGACTCAAGATAGATTTGCATGACTTATATTTCCTCCATAGCAGTCTTTTTTTTTTTTTAATTCAAGAAGTGCTACAACAAAAAATGGAATGATGACTATTATTGCTATAGGCATAGACCCAGATCAGGGGAAGCAAGGATGGCGGAATCAACAGAATTTAACTGAAGCAAATCCCATTCCATTTGTAATCTGTATTTTATTATTTTGATATGAGGGGGAAGAAAGGAATGAACTCCAAAAAAGGAAGTTGACCACTTGGGGAGGAGGAGGTGGGGGAGGCAGAACCAGAGAAAAATATAAAATAAAATAAAAAACAGCTGTTTGGCTTAGGGGAAGAGAAAGTCTTCCCCAGTGACAAATTTAAAATCAGAAGGAAATTGCATCCAAAGAGATGGCCAAGTTGATTGTCTCAGAACTTACATAAAATAGTTTGGCATCAAAGGGGAAGGAAAAGGAATGTCTCCAAAATCCAGGAAGCCACAAGGAACCTTCCAGAAACAAAACAAGAATGAGAGGGATGTATAATGCAGTCTTTTAAGGAGGGGGGAAAGCACCCATGTTTCAATACATTTATTTTTTTAAGCAGCATTATTTGTGCATCTGATCTACTGTATATCAGCAACATATATTTACTGATCTGCAGGAAAACATTAACGACGTACGTCCTGTAGCACCAACTGGACCATTCCCAACAGCGTTTCAAGATGGATTGGGAGGAAGAGCAAAAATGGAGCCATGTGTGAATCTGCTTCTGCCATAAGAGGAGAACACATTCTTGGCTTGCTCAGACACCTTCCTGCAGTGTACACAGACTTCAGTTTTTGCAGCACTGATGGAATAAACAGGGGGTGTACAAGACCGAAGACCAGTATCTCATACTCGGGAATTGAATGGAATCCCGTTGTCGGACCCAGTTTTAAAATAAAACCCAGGCACCCTCTTCTCTACAGTTGGGAATGACTGACCTGCTCATTCCTGTGCTACATCAGCCATCACCATTGCTGCAGTTGACAAGAGGGTGTACTATAGTATTCAATCCATCAGTCATCACGTGACCTGAGGAGCCAATAATATCCCATCCGACCTTACAGACCTGCTAATCCTTCCTGGCTCTACAGTCTGAGTTAACTGGTTGCTAAGCTGCAGGCTGAGCTTCATATAGACTGCTTGACTCCTAGTTGAACCTCTGTAGGATGACCGGCTTGCCTGCCTGCCGCTTTCCAGGCTGCTATTCTTGACATATTTTGCAACCCAACACCCAAAACACCATTAAGTATCCAATAAACCGTGCAGTGCTCATTTTTCTCACGTCTGGACATTGGGGACTATTGTAATGAGAGAGGTGGTGTTGGATGGAATTGGTCCGCTCAGTTTTTACCGCAGAATGGGGATTATTGGAGCATGCCGGTTTCACTCAAGCCTAGTTTGGGCTCATCACTTAAGCACTGCCTATTAAGAAACCCAGAGGCAGTTGAAGGTAGCAAATGGGGCACTGCTCACCAAATGCATGTTGCCATCAATCAATTCTTGCCTCCTTGCCTTCCTATTTATATCCTGTCCAGGGTCTGGCATTGCCTGTCAGCTTCCTCCTCCTTAATCTTCAGGGGCATTCAGACACAGAGAATATCTGTCAGGGACTGGGCAGAGGGGGAATAGTAGAGACCGCCTCCCCATCCTGACCCTTCTAAGGAGGAGGAAGAGGAAGACAGTATAGATTTACAACAGGGGGTTGAGGGAGCTCACAGCTCGGAGGCAGATGAGGGGAGAAGCTGGGAAATCATGGAAGAGCCAGAACAATGCCCAGAGGACAGAGTGTCATTAGAAAGCATTCCAGACCCTCCAACTCCCAGAACCTGGCAAACCTTAAAAGTAGGAGAGCAAAGAGCTCAAAGACAGAGGGCAGGTAGCAGCACCCGTAGGAGAAATGATGAGACTGACGAATGAGGAAGTGGGAGAGACTGGTGGTGGAGATTCATTTGGGACAACGCCATTATCCAAGAGGCTGGGTTCTATAGCCTCTCTCTGTAAAGATTGAAATAAAAAAGGACAGAACAGTGGTACCTTGGGTTACAGATGCTTCAGGTTACAGACTCCGCTAACCCAGAAATAGTACCTCAGGTTAAGAACTTTGCTAAGAACACAAATCGCGCAGCGGTGGTGTGGCAGCAGTGGGAGGCCCCATTAGCTAAAGTGGTGCTTCAGGTTAAGAACAGTTTCAGGTTAAGAATGGACCTCCAAAACAAATTAAGTTCTTAACCCATGGTACCACTGTAATAAACTTTTCTTTGTCTTTATACTTTACTGGGCAACCAGCCAGGAGCCACTGACAGAACCCTGACAATATCAGACCCTCCAAGTGTCCCTATTTTCCAGGGACAATCTCGATTTATATAAGCCGTCCCAGTTTCTGATTTTATCCTGGAATATCCCACTTTTCCTTAGGGCACCCCCAGGGCTTTTTCCCCCTGGGGGTATGCAGGAGTACACATACCCCTAAACATTTTGTGAATCTAAGTTTGGCCTCATTGAGGGGCAGTATTTCAGTATGAGTAGGAAAATGAGAGTACCCCTTTTGAGCACTGGGCATCCCTGTTTTCATCAGAGAAATGTTGGAGGGTATGAAGTTATCCAAACCCCCAGGCCATCTGAAGGCTGAAGTATAGGGAAGTTTTTTTAATGTTTCATGTTTTATTATATTTTTATTTATATCGGAAGCCGGCCAGAATGGCTGGGGCAACCCAGTCAGATGGGTGGGGTATGAATAGTAAAATTGTTGTTGTTGTTGAATAGGATATCCCTATTTTCATCAGAGAAATGTTGGAGGGTATGGAATATTGCAGTGGATTTCCTGATTATAATGCTAGCACTTCTACTCCATTTTCCAAAGTTGCTTTCACACCGCAATACCTGTTGCATTATGGAACTGGGACTTTTTGACCAATATACCAGCTTATCATGCGAAATTTCATTCACAACAATGAGCGTGGTGTGACACAGTGATGAACATCATTGGACAGCACACTTGTTCCCCACCCTTTCCACGCATAAGTGTTTCTGTCCCCCTGAAATTCACCATGGCAAACAGCAAGGAAGAACTGGTATGCAATTAACCTAGCAAGATGTTAGCATTTTCAGCAGTGTAAGTTAGAACTAAAATTAATGGGAGGGGTAGAATAAGATTGGGGAAACTAAGAAGATGTGTGAGAAAGTGACATATAAAAGGAACCAAGGTAAGAGAGGAAGAGAAGCCTGTCAATGATTGTATTTTTGAATGTAAGAGAATATGTAATATGTAGCTCATTTTTTCCGATTTTCTTATTACTTTCAGTTTTTTCTTCTGTTGAAATGTACCAGAAATGCAAATAGAAGAAGAAGAAGAAGAAGAAGAAGAAGAAGAAGAAGAAGAAGAAGAAGAAGAAGAAGAAGAACTGGTATGCTGGTATGTCACACTGAATTTTGTCACTTTATCCCCTTTTCTTAATGTGGTTGCAGACAGATATATTTTTTTCTGGAAGTGATTAGCATGGAAATGAGTACTACACTTTCACTAGATTCGTCTAGATTTCTGGAAATGGCCTTTATGTCATGTGAAAGTTCAAATATAATGCCGAAAATAGCAGCTAGTGATTTGTCGGCGATACGGAATATGCTGCCATGTGAATGCAGACTTAATATTGCTCTTATGGAACTCAGCAAGGAGGCAGACCGGGACAAATACCTGCCACTCCAGACTCAAATATTGAAAAATCTCACCGTTTTGCAGAAACTAAGTTTTGCAAAATGTTTGCTATCCCGGCTGATAAGGGTTAAAAATAAATAAATAAATAAACTCCGCAGAATTGGAATATTCTTTTCCATTTGTCCAAACTCCAGAAATATTTCCTTGTCAACAGGAAACTCTTGATTTACACAGACACTGGGCTTCATCAGAAAAATGTCAGGTTTTGTTTTTGTTTGTTTCTTTTTTTGCATGTGTGTGTCTTTCTTTATTTCCCCCTATAGGCAGAATACCTTGCCAATATTATATGTTCCCCTCCACTTTCCGGCTTTAAACTGAGAACCAGATGTGCTGAAGGAATAGGAAAACAGTCAGCATGGACAATAGATTTTATTTCTTAAAAAAAAACCAACCAACCCTCCTCCTCCAATTCATCTTAGGGTTCACCCTTCCCCACAGCTACTTCCAAATTAAAATCCATATAACAGTTGAGCCCTTCACATTTCATTACGCAGGGGAAAGGCTTTATTAAAAGCAGGTACAAGCAGATAGAGGGGGAAATCCTAGGGTTTTGGGTGCAGTCATTACTTATATTAAGGACCATTGCCAAGCAAGCCATTCTGCATCTCCTTCTTGGTTCACCTTCCTGGCATTCAAAAGTACTAAAGGCTCTATGTAAATGGACGAAAGGCTCATATTCCTAAAGTGAAGATGGACCCAATTTCCTTTGGCCTAGAGAAATTTAATCCATCCCAGTTTTATTAATAATTGAATCCTTCTGGGTCATCCCCCCCAAAAAAAAATAACAAAGATAACTATGGATAGAGTAAGTTTGCGTTGACAAGTACAGCAGTGCTTTTAAAAAGGGAGCCTGTGGCCTTGCTTACAGCACCTCCAAGTGTTCCTATTTTCCAGGGACAGGCCCAGATTTACAGACGCCATCCTGGTTTCTGATTTGATCCTGGAATGTCCTTCATTTCCTTAGGATGCCCCTGTTTTCATCAGAGAAATATTGGAGGGTATGGTGTTAGCCGACCCCTGAGCCGTCTTAAAGCAGCCCTGTATAGGGAAGTTTTCTTGGTTTGATATTTTATTATGTTTTCATATATGTTGGAAGCTCTACCCAGAGTACTTGGGGCAATCCAGTCAGATGATGGAATAGGACGTCCCTGTTTTCATTGGAGAAATGTTGGAGGGTAGGTGCTTCATTTAATATGTCTCTCTTCTGATGTGGAAACCCCTCTCCCAGTCCCCGCTGTTCAGAGACTCTGTACTTGGTGGTTCAGCAATGAATTCTGCACTCAGGGACACTCATTCTTGTTCGTATTTTACATCTTCCTCGTTTAGGCCTGGAATTGATTAAATCATGCACTCCTACAGGGCCTTGTAAGTTGAGGCACCAAGGTTGTAGAATCCCTTACCCCCAGGAGACCCACTTGTCTTCCTTTTAATGGCATTTAATGACATTCCCATACGTTCCCACCAACCTATATTGTTCTGTGGCACCTTAGATTTAGTTTTGCCTTCTATTTTGTATTTTTTAAAAAATAAAAATCCATAGTCTGGATTTTAACTCGTTCCCCCCATTTACTTTTATGGATTCTACATTGCTTTTTTAAGGGAAGTGTGAGCTGCTTTGGGGAATGAAAGGAGGGATATACAGTGGTACCTTGGGTTACATACGCTTCAGGTTACAGACTCCGCTAACCCAGAAATAGTACCTCGGGTTAAGAACTTTGCTTCAGGATGAGAACAGAAATCGTGCTCCGGCAGCACAGCAGCAGCAGGAGGCCCCATTAGCTAAAGTGGTGCTTCAGGTTAAGAACAGTTTCAGGTTAAGAACGGGCCACCAGAATGAATTAAGTACTTAACCCGAGGTACCACTGTAAATATTTTCATAAATCTACCCAACTCCAGCCACTCTCCCTTTTACCTACCACTACACATAGTAAGCGACTGTGCTCAGGGTGCAGGCCAGGTACAGCTGAGCGAAATGAGAAAACAGGTTCCCTTCTAGCATCAGGTTTGTATCATGAGAGTTGCTGTGCCCCTGCCGGAGCTGCAAAGGTAGCACCAGAAGCTCTGGCTTGCATCACAACTGAGCATGAGAGTAGAGCACTAGAACTGGTTGTTCCTCCACTTTCCATGGAAGTCTGAGGAAGAAAGGGATATTATGCTATATACAGTGGTACCTCGGGTTACAGACGCTTCAGATTACAGACGCTTCAGGTTACAGACTTCTCTAACCCAGAAATAGTACCTCGGGTTAAGAACTTTGCTTCAGGATAAGAACAGAAATTGTGCTCCAGTGGCGTGGTGGAAGCAGGAGGCCCCATTAGCTTAAGTGGTGCTTCAGGTTAAGAACAGTTTCAGTTTAAGAACGGACCTCCGGAACGAATTAAGTACTTAACCCGAGGTACCACTGTAATTCTATATGTTAAGGTCCTCCGTTAGGGAACATAGGGAACTGCCTTAAGCTGAGTAAGACCATTGGTTCATCTAGGATCAAAAAAGTGTTGGAAATGTAAAAAAAAGGAAGGCACATTTTATCACATGTGGTGGGAATGTAAAATTGTTTAAAAAATTTGGGAAATGATATATAATGAATTGGAAAAAAAATGTTTAAAATAACATTTGTAAAAAAACAAAACAAAAAGAAAACCAGAAGCCTTTTTGCTAGGCATTTCAGGTCAAGAACTGCCGAAAGAAAAATGGAAAATATTTATGTATGCTACAACAGCAGCAATAATTTTATTAGCTCAAGGTTGGAAGAAAGAAGAAGTACCAACAAAAGAACAATGGCAAGAAAAATTGATGAACTATGCAGAATTAGCAAAGTTAACAGATAAATTGCATAAAAAGGACTTTAAATATGAATGGGAATCTTTTACAATTTATTTACAAAAACAACATAAAGAATTGGACTCACTGGCAGGTTTTGAATAAACACCACAATTTTGTTTAATTAAAACATGGAGGAAGATAATGTAATGACATTTTATGTATATTAACATGCAGAAGATAACAACTTTTGTAACAAACCAGAAAGGGAAGATGAGGGAAGTCACTGGGGGGTGGGGATGAAAAATGTAAAATTGGACAATTGTTATTTGTAATTTGTTATAAAAGAGGAAATTTAATTTATACACACACACACACACCATTGGTTCATCTAATACATTGAGTTCTCCATCTCAGCTACGTCCGTTGGTTTTAACAGCCATTCCAATGGAAGAGGTGTATTGTGATTGTGGTCTACCACTTTTGCATGCCCAACTTCGATATTTTGGACATCTTCAGGTGTGGAAGCTTGCCTGTTCCCTCCTGCTCTACCCACATATATGTACACTGAGAGATACAAGGAGGACCTAGAACAAAACATTGCACTCTAGAACGCTCCTTTTCAGATTTTCAACTACTCCCTCCAAATCAGTTTTCCATCGTTCTAATGACGAGTATGTTGGGGTTAGCCTTTGGACTGCTTCCTCCCTTAGAAAAAGTTCCTTTTTTACTTCTCCAAACAATGAAGTTCACCCCAATCTTGCTGATACTTCCTTCTGGCGTGTCAATGATGCTAGGGTGTTTGGAGGAGGGGCAGGGCAGGGTTGATTACATATAGACTAGGGATGGGGAAGAAATTTGGTTCAGTTTGCATTCCGGTGTGAACCTGCCTACTTCACCCTATCCAAAGCAATATCCAAACCAAAACACAGCTGTCCTTCAAAATTCGCACTTCCCCAAATTTCGCAATGCAATTCTCCAATGAAATAAGGAGTGCAAAATAAATAAGTATCTATTGGGGGAAATTCACACAAACATGCCAACAAATGTTCATGAGAACTTTAAAAAAAATATATCACAAACTGGTGTTGAAATATGGAGACCTGAGCTTATTTTTGGGGTGGGAGTGGGGAAATGAGAGAAACCAAATCTGTCAGGTTCATCCATCACTAGTAAGGAATAGAACACAGAAAATCGAGTTCCCAGTCTGTATATATGAGAAAAACACCCCATAACTCAGCAATAATTTATTTTCACAAGAATCCTGTAAAAATCTCCCTCCCCAAAGACACACATACCTTTCTACTATTTCAGGAAAATATGCAAACACTAGCTTACATTGTTTTATTGATGTTTGTTGTTGTCGATATGTAATGATCACAGCGATTAGGGTAAGTAACACCAAGGAACCTGGTTATTTATTTAAAAGTTTGGAACAAACTGAATAACATTAAGTTTTTTTCAGTGAATGCTGACATCTACTGCAGGACCTTTTCACATATTTTGTCCAGTCCTTGACTGGCAGAGTGAATGTCTGCATTGTGGAGAAGCAATTTCATTCACTGATTATTACCTCCGGTCTGAGTGCAGCAAAACAATCTCCAACAACATCTGTTAATGTCAGCAGGAAAGCTTTTCCTATCCTAATTGTATCAAGGTAGGATGTGAAATGTGTTGAATCATTACATAAATTACAGCTGCCTTGCCGAATGCATCCAGTATTCCGGACATCACTTAATGGTCATTTATGAGACAGGCGCCCCACTATAACTGAGCATTAATTCATCAAACAAACTCAGATTTATTTGTTAAGAAAGAAATACTCAGCCACTCAGCAACCTAGAAGCTAGCCAACTGCTTTAAAGCTGGTAGACTGCATTTCATCTAAATGATTAGAAAGCAATTTGGGGATATTTGTTCATTTTCTTTCATATACTGGCAACAGAATAATCTACAATAAATTTGGTCTTTTAAATGTAGCATTTATTTTATTTTATTACTAATTTCACCACTTCCATTTCTCCAAAGTCTCGTGATTTAGCACATAAACTGATGTTACGTGCATTCCATTTCCACCAATGGTAGAAGATTCCAGAGGCTTTTTACAAGGTCAGCTTCCTCGTAATAGTTGGAGCTAGCTGAACTCCACAGCACCATCAACCCAGAATCCTAATACTCTGGAACAATGGTTTGTAAAAACTTGAATCCACGGTGAAAAATGTTCAAGATCAATTTTCATTTGTCTGTTTGCTTAAGATTCTTATAGCTCAGGCATCTATATGGGATTTCTGGGGCCCATTGGACTTTATTGTCGTAGTCAAAGCAACAGGAGAGATCAAACATAACATTCAATTTAAACAGAAAATGTCGCTTAGATCACAAGCACCCCTATTGTGCATGTACACATTCATAGGTTTTACTGTGGTTTTATATATATATATATATATATATTTCCTTATTTAGCACACATTCAACATTCTTAGGCACCGCCAAAGAGGACACGGTCTTGCATGATATTTGCAGATGTTATTGTACAAATAAATATTATCATTTATCTGGAAAAACAATACATCTCACCATCATGGAGAAAACATTGTCACCATTCATGAACAAGAAGGAAGCATCAGCAAAAGCTCAGGGAAACAGCAGCATTTAGCACTGTCCAAATATAGGTATCATACAATGGAAGGGTACTCTATCAAAATTGTTCTCTTTTCTCTGATAGCTGAAAACAATATCAGTCACAAAGTCTCCATTACTATATGTAACATTTCAGAGCCCAACTCCAAGCTGTCTTTTTTAAGCCAAAGGCCTGAGCCTCTTTGTTCAAATTAGATTAGGATATACAACTTGTACCCCAACGTGCATCAGCAAACCACCTAAAACGTGAGTAAAGAAACTTCTCCACAACTACCTTCATCTTGGATCAATCACCCAATGAACTGTGTTAAAGCATTCTAGGCATCATCATAGGGCTCGGACAACATGGCCAGATGTAAGTACCTAGAATATGCCCTTTGACCTTTCGGTTATGCTCCATTTTGCTCTTGGGCAACTCCTGTTGAGAAGATCCTGCAGAGCAGATTTTCTGTGCATCACCTGCTGTGGGCTCTTGCAGCCCCAGGAATTCACGCAGGGCCCATCTGGTGGGTAAATATTAAGGTAACCTAGAGGTTGGCCACGTCGGTTTAAAATATGCAGGTGGCAGAATCATTATGCCAGGACGTGCTATCACAAACACAGCGCTGAAGCCCTCTTATTGTTTAGTTACCTTATGTTTTGTGCTACGTTAACATAAAGCAAACAGATCCAGTGGTCCAAGACTCAATTTTAATCATATCAAATGGCTCACTCTTCCTAGCTGGAGGAAACTCAGTATAAAGCTTCACTTATATTAAAATTTTGTTCATCTTGTTCAAAATATATTCATTGTTGGGCACCTTTCTCTCCCCCTCCCTTTTAATGTGTGCCTTTTTGTAAACATTCCTTATTTGAAGAACTGCATCGCAAAATTCAAACCAGTGTGAATTTTGGAGCACGGCTGTGTTTGGGTTCTCAAATTGTTTCCGAATGTGAGCAATTGATTGATTTGCCTTTAAATGTGAGCTGAATCAAATTTCTCTCTTATACCTAGTCGTCATCACAGCCTTATCCTCCATGAATGTGTCTCATCTTGTTTTATAGCTATCCAAGTTGGTGGACATTGTGGCCTCTTGTGGGAGCAAGTTACTGTGTGCTGCGTGAAAAAGTGCATTCTTTTGTTTGCCCTGAATCTTTTGAGCTTCAGCTTCATTGCTATATACCTGAAGGAGCGTCTCCACCCCCATCGTTCAGCCAGGACACTGAGGTCCAGCTCCAAGGGCCTTCTGGCAGTTCCCTCACTGCGAGAAGTGAGGTTACAGGGAACCAGGCAGAGGGCCTTCTCGGTAGTGGTGCCCTCCCTGTGGAATGCCCTCCCTTCAGATGTCAAGGAGATAACTATCTGACCTTTAGAAGACATTTGAAGGCAGCCCTGTATCGGAAGGTTTTTAATGCTTGATGTTTTTATTATGCTTTTAGAGATCCTGTAAGGCACCCAGAGTGGTTGGGAAACCCAGTCAGATGGGCAGGGTATAAATATTAAAGTTGTTGTCGTTGCTGTTATTAACACTTAAGAAAGCTGACATAGTCACTCATGATGGTGGTGGTGAGTGGTTGGGGAGGGAGAACCGTACGTCTGTTGGTGAGTGATTCTCACACTGCAATCCCTCTTAGAAATGCAACATTTGAACTTATTCAGTCTCAGATGTACAGTTCAAAGGGAACTGTATCGGGAAGCATTTCCACAGCAATAACTGGGTGTGAGATCATAGAAATGGGAATTAAGAAACATTTTCAACTCGGAATGGCATTTTCAACTTGGAATCGGCACATCTGTCTTGTGCAAAACCAGACTGGGCCGCGAGAGTTCTGGTAGCACAAGGATGGAAGACTGAAGAAACCCCAACTAAAGAATCATGGCAAGAAAAATCGATGGACTATGCAGAACTGGCAAAACTGACATATAAGCTACGGGACAAGGATAACTGTGACTTTAAGGATGAATGGGAACCCTTTACAAAGTATCTGAAGAAGCAGCAAAGCGAACTGGACTCCTTGGCAGGTTTTGAATAAACATTCACAAACTTTTTATTGATAATAATCAGCTAAATAGTTTGAGGATCTATACAACTTTGTAACATGCAGAAAACAGCATTCTTAGAGAAACCAAAGACTGGAACTGAGGGAAGTCGGGGGGGGTGGGGGGGAGGAAAAATGGGGGGGACAAGGGTGATATGTTTTTGGATAATATGTCTTGTTATAATTTTGCATTTTAAAAATTAAAAAAAAACACCAGACTGCAGGTTTTGTGCATTTATAGCAGGGGTAGGGAACCTGTGACCTTCCAGTCATTGTTAGACACCACCTTGCTTCAGCCCCAGCCAGCAGCTTGGCCCAGAGTCAATGATGATGGGAGTTGTAGTTCAGCAACAACTGGAGTGCAAAAGATTCCCCACCCCTTGCATAGAGCAACGGGAAACATTACAGGTGACCGTAGTCTGTAGCACTGAACTCTAACGTATTTCTTGGCACACTTTTGCAGAGCTGAACCTGGCATGGTTTTGACATGCATACTTTGGGCTTGGTTGAAAGTGCATCAGGAAAACTCAACTATAACAGATGCTGATCTGCACAAGGCCCTGTACCATGACACATTGGAGCAACTTTCAATGGCTTTTGTGAGTTCTTAAAAAAAAAAAGTTACAAATAAAAGATGTCATCTGTTTATAATATGCAATATAATCTAGGGAGAGTTGAAAAAGCAAATGTTTTCTGGCGAGCAATGCCTTTCGGGCCATCTCATTAGCTGCACATAAAATGAAATCAATATTTTTTCATCACACTTTAAGACTTTCTTTTCCCTCTACAAAAAATAATGTAATAGCCCTGAATTGTTTTACAACTTCCACCTCTCCCCCCCTACCCGCCACAACCTCCCCTGCTTTCATACGACTTTTGTCTTCACTCCGGAAACAGACATTTAATGAGCTTGTTTGCCGCTCGCACCTTCTGCACATGGTGAAAAGATAGTTCAACTGCCCTGGTTTGCATGCCAACAGCTGTTGATGAAAAACAGGTCCACATATTTGAGAAGAATGATGAATGGAAGCTCATGCTTGCCTTTTGCTAATGGCCCATCAGGAAAATACTTCATCTTCTGTTAAAAAAAAAAATAGAAAAAAATCTTGCCACAACAGGATAGTTTGCTTAACTCACTGGGGATGTAAATAGCTGAAACTAATCCTCTAGTCTTAAAAAAATTAACTGTAAAAAAAACCACAACCCTTTGCATTTATTTGTTTGGTCTCCTTTACAATTCGCATAATCAGAAGCTTCCTCTTGTGATATTTGAAATCTATAATCATTGCTGACAATGAGGTGTTCAAATTAAATTATGCAATGACCCCTGAACAAAACACAGCTGCAACGGAGCGAAATGAGCACAAAGGAAGAAGGAGAGCAATTTGTATGAAGCGAGGTTGGGTTTCAGAGAACTTCCTGGTACTGTCAGTCTCCAACTTTCCCCACAAAGGAATTAAACAGTTGTGCTTTGGGCCAAGGGCCAAATGAGACAATAAACATGTAGCTGCCATCAAATCCAGCAGTCACATGTCTGGTTCCTCCCTCCCATCTATAAAGTCTAATAGAAGTTATCCATGCCCTCATGGAAGGGCCATAATTCAGTGGCAAAGCGTTTGCTTTGTGGGCAAAAGGTTTGGAGTTCAATCTATCGCATCTCCAGGTAGGACTGGGATATTTCTCTGCCTGAATCCCTGGACAACTGCCACCAGCCTCTGTGTAGATTAAGCAGGACAGCCCAATGGAAAAGGAAAAGGCTGGGCATAACAAGACTTTTATGTTGTGGGAGATCCAGGAAACAAGCACTCCTGGATTCTGCTAGCGATTGAGGCAGACATGAACTTTGGGGTTCTGCACTGTAAATAGTTTTGCACCTAAATAAAACCTGTAAAAGACAGGTCGGAGTCCTGCCTGGTTACTCGTGAGCAACCACCTTTGCCATCTGACAATCATCATTATTGAATTTATATACCGCCCTATACTCGGGGGTCTCAGGGCGGTTCACAGCATAAAATCAAGATACAAAACCACAAAATACCGAATGAAAATGAAAACAACAACCCAATAGCAGCCCCCCCCAAAAAAAACCATTTTCAAAGGGCATAGAATGTAAATTGAATCAACCAAGGGCCTGGTTAAAAAGGAATGTTTTTGCTGTCACCTAAAGGTTTATAATGAAGGCACCAGGCGAACTTCCCTGGGGAGAGCATTCCACATACAGGCAGCCACTGCAGAGAAGGCCCATTCTCGTGTTGCCATCCTCTGGACCTCTTGAGGAGGCGGCACATGAAGGAGGGTCTCAGAAGATGATCTAAGGTCCGGGTAGGTTCATATTGAAAGAGGCAGTTCTTGAGGTATTGCAATCCTGAGCCATTTAAGGCTTTACAGTGGTACCTCAGGTTACAGACGCTTCAGGTTACATACGCTTCAGGTTACAGACTCCGCTAACCCAGAAATAGTGCTTCAGGTTAAGAACTTTGCTTCAGGATGAGAACAGAAATTGTGCTCTGGTGGCGCGGCAGCAACAAGAGGCCCCGTTAGCTAAAGTGGTGCTTCAGGTTAAGAACAGTTTCAGGTTAAGAACGGACCTCCGGAACGAATTAAGTACTTAACCCGAGGTACCACTGTATAGGTCAAAACCAGCACTTTGAATTGGGCCTGGAAACTCATTGGTAGCCAGTGCAGTTGGACAAAGATTTAAAGGCAGTTCATATGCTCCCTCCCCTCTTCACACCAAAACACTACAGCTGCTCCTGGATGGGGGCAAGAAGTGTGTTGGAAAGGTAAATGCAGGTTTTGTGTGCTCTGGCACAGGATGGTTTTGCTGAAGCAGGTCTGATCCGTACCAGGATGGGAGACCCTCAGGTAATCATACCCTCAGGTCAGAGGACAGTCTGACTTCCTTAGGGCCTGGGACCTCTAAACTATTGTTATTCATGGACCTTAAGGTCCTCTGCGGGGCATACCAGGAGAGGCAGCCCCGTAAATACAAGAGATCTAAGCCACAAAGGGCTTCAAATACAGAAAAGAGGAAAAGAAACTAGGAAGTGGTATCTGCTCTGCTGTAAAGGGAAGTGAGGGGCAGATGGGGCTCATCAACCTAGGAAGGTAGCCTATCTAGGAGAAGAAAAACTCTGATCCTAAACCTCTGCTGCCTTGCGGAATATCTTCACGAGGAGAAAGGGCTAAGGGGTTAACTCTATACAAATATGGAGTGAAGTACCTAAGACAACTGGATGGTTCCTTGTACACCTCCTTCTGGCAACTCCTACAACCAAGCTAGAGCCAAACATGTCGCTCTGCTTTCCTTTGGGCCACATCAGCAAGGCCAAGAGGTGGATATTGGCATCTGAGCAGCCCAGGACCTTCATACACACTGCCCCGATGTGCCCCAAAGAAGTCACTTAGGTGCTGCTAACGCAGAAGTTTGACTTCACCCCCAGAGGCACACTCCATTATCTCTCTAGCCAGATAGGTGCCAACAGCAACAGCAACAGCAAACAAGTAGCATAAATGAGATCTCTGTAGCCAATAAATATCTGGACTGGGAAGAATGATGACATAAAAGGATGCATAGTAAAGGGTAAAGGGACCCCTGACCACTAGGTCCAGTCGTGACCGACTCTGGGGTTGCGGTCTCATCTTGCTTTATTGACCGAGGGAGCCGGCGTACAGCTTCTGGGTCATGTGGCCAGCATGACTAAGCCACTTCTGGTGGACCAGAGCAGCACACAAAACCCCATTTACCTTCCCGCCGGAGCAGTACCTATTTATCTACTTGCACTTTGATGTGCTTTCGAACTGCTAGGTTGGCAGGAGCAGGGACCAAGCAACGGGAGCTCACCCCATTGCGGGGATTCGAACTGCTGACCTTCTGATCGGCAAGTCCTAGGCTCTGTGGTTTAACCCACAGCGCCACCCATGTCCCACAAAAATGCATAGGATGCATAGGCATTGCTGTTAGAAATTTTATGCCCTATTATGTATCCAGACAGCCATTTGACCAGGGGTAGGCAATCTAAGGCTCGTGGGCCGGATACGGCCCAATCGCCTTCTCAATCCGGCCTGTGGACGGTCCGGGAATCAGCGTGTTTTCACATGAGTAGAATGTGTGCTTTTATTTAATATGCATCTCTGGGTTATTTGTGGGGCATAGGAATTCATTCATTTTTTTTCTCCCAAAATATAGTCCGCCCTCCCCCCACGGTCTGAGGGACGGTGGACCAGCCCATGGCTGAAAAAGTTTGCTGCCCCTGCATTTGACCATAGATCCTATTACATTTTTTACCATGTCTGTCGGTGAAATCTTCTCACTTGACAGGATGCTAGAGACAATGAAGCTTCAAGGACATTGTTAGGAGTTGGCCCAGAGGATCCAAAACTCAGGTGTGTAGTGGCTGGTCCCAGATTTCCTGCCCCTCCACCCCTTCTAAAACTTTTTTAAAAACAAAATCTTTGTCTGCAGAGTTGCTAGGAGTACTGCAAAGTTCAGTACTGGTGAGCCCATCCATTATCTTAATTTCCCAGACGTTTCTATGCGTATGAATTATCATATGCAAATTTGTACCATAGACCTATGCCCCAAGTCATCTAAGTACCTTGCAACATCCGTGCTAAGATTATTTGGGGATGTAGCCTGACCATCTCTGTATGGGCTCAATTTCTCAATGTTTTCTAGAAGTGATGCTTACAAGAGAAGGGGCAGGGGGTGAAACTTACAAGATACGTTTTTTTAGGTGAGCATTAATGCTTGAAAGGCCTGTCTGGTATCGTCTCAAAGAGATTGTGTTTAACTTTTTTTTAATCTAATGTAGTTACAAGTTGCTATGAACTTGTGTGCACATTCTGCATCTGTTTTGGCATCATGACATTCTGCGTCTGTTGCGAATGTATGAGTTTTATGCATTTTGCAATAGTCCTGTGTGAAATAAAAAGTTTAGAAAATGGGAGAGCAAACCAGCAAATGTGAAGCATTTATTTTGGAAACCAACCCATGCCCGACAAAAGGCATTCAGATCAACAAACGGAACCTGATTACCGTAGTTTTGCCAATGGGTTGATGATTATCAGGTTGTAATAGAGAGGCGGGCTTTTTCACAAGTAGCACCAGTCTTCCTGAATGCTCTCCCTGCGGAAATAGGTGAGGCTCCATTGGTCTTGGCCTTCTGCTGGCTCTTCATGACACACTTGTTTAGACAAGTGTTCCCCTGCTCTTCTGACTCGCGCCTCCTGATCTAATTGTTTTAATTGCTGTTTTCACTGTTTTAATGGGCTTGTTTTATTGTACGTTTCAATTATGGATGTTTTTAACGTTCTCTCTTTTAAAATGATGTGCCATTATATTTTTTTACGATTGTCTTCACACTTGTCAAAAGCTTAGAAGTCATTTGGGCAAGCAAGCAGTATATAAATAAATAAATATCAATCAAATAAGCAAATGTCTCCTTTATCTGCTCTACCAAATATGTGTTTCCCTTCTTTGTGCACCATTAGTGCAACCTTTCCTGGTATGCCCCGCAGAGGACCTTAAGGTCCATGAATAACCATAGTTTAGAGGTCCCAGGCCCTAAGGAAGTCAGACTATCCTCCACCAGGGTCAGGGCCTTTTCAGTGATGGCTCCGACCTGGTGGAATGCTCTGTCCCATGAGACTAGGGCCCTTTAGGATTTAACCTCCTTCCGTCAGGCCTGTAAGACAGAGCTATTCCTGGCCTTTAATTTGAATTCAGCCTGATCTTTTATTTCCCTTCTCTTCCCTTCCCCTCCCCTTTTATGAAGATCACCCGTTCTGAGACCCCACAGCTAATTCTCCCCTGGCCTCCTCACTGGCCCAAGTAGGACCAATTCAGCCAGCTAGCCCTGGAGATTATCTAATGCTTATTTCCCCTAAATTGATTTTTGAATTTTATTGTTATTCAGGTTTTTATGCTGCTTTTATAATTAAGTGTTTTAAATTTGTTGTTAGCTGCCCTGAGACCAGTTTTTGAACTGGGAAGGGCGGAATATAAATAAAAAATTATTATTATTATTATTATTATTATTATTATTATTATTATTAATTAACCTATCTTTTCCTGCTGAATCAACTTTGGACTGACAGATATTTCTCAACTACAACTCCAATCAATGTTATTTTTCTAGAAAAACAGAGGTGCCAGAATTCACCTGTTCTGTTATAATGGCAATACTGCCCACCTGAGAGGTGCCAGAATCCACCTGAGAGGTGCTGGAACTGAGGTCCACCAAGATCTGGCTTTTAAAAAAGCCGTGACTACAATCATCCTTGGCCATTGGCCATGCTTGCCATCTTATAGCAACTTGCCTGGGAGTAAGCCCCCTTGAAACCAATAGAACTTGCTTCTGAGTAGACATGAACCGTATCAAACGGGCAGTGTGGCTGTCAGAGGCTGGTGGTGAAATCCTGTTCCACTCAAAAGCAAGCCTTACTGAAGTCAACATTACTTACTCCTGTGTAAGTAAATACAGAAATGCTGTTAGAATGTAATCAGGAAAGGGCCATGGTTAGACTCCAAGCATCAAAAAGAACAGTAAGTTTGAACATCTTGTCTGAGGGACGTCAAACAGGTCCTTCTTTCTATGGTTCAGTACAGTCATATCAAATCTGTATATCACATGGAAAATTAGTTTTGACCCTGTCAGCTTTAGCTCCAACCCTTTCAGATATGGATCATTAAATTCAATCCTTGATACTGCCGGCAAGAGGCTCTAGAAAAGCAGTTGTCCATCTTTGCTCCTAGCATTAGACAGCAGCCCTTTGCATTTCCAGAGAGAAATTTCTTGCATGTTTGGGGAATACATGATTATTAGCTCATTATTAGTTCATGCTCTAAGTTCTCAGAAAATGTGCAACTGCCACCTTCAGATTTGTGATCAACATTTTCCCTGAGCAATTGCCCTGAAACAATTAAATAGTTGTTGCATATTTATCAATAAACAAGGACCTTTAAAGACCACCAAAAGCACCTGTAGCCTTGAGTAACCAAATGACTTTAAAAATTATTATTAACAGTTTATTTCTGTTCCCCCCTCCAAATCTTACAAAGACTCAACTGTGCAATTCCACCCAATTTTCCTTCTTTCCCATTCCACCCTCCCTCTTCCTCCCACAACCCCCTTCATATTCCTGCGCACAGTAAATAAGGCATACTTGCGTAAACTAAGGGGTGAAAAATAAACGATAAAGGCAGGAGGGAAGAGAGGAGAAAGGGAGTAAGAGAAGAAAAAGATGGGAAGAAAAGAAGAAAAAGAAGAACTTAGTTGGGCCTAGCCAGTTGTTTAATCTTTTCAAGATGAGCCAGCCATTATTCTGATGACTTTGTACTGTTTTTGAAATATACTCGGAGTCGAGTGTGGATTTCATGCTCTTTATTAAGCTCATAGTAGTGAGGAATGGAAGTTCCCCCCAAATATCTGCTTTATATACATTATTTACACAATGGGTCGCACGTGATTGGCTAATTCTGGGATTCTCCTGTAGGCCAATCAGGTTGTGGATTCACTTCCACCTGGAGCTGGATTGGGTGGCTCCTGCGGACCAATAATACTGCTGCATTCTGGACCCTATTGTTCTAGGACCAATCAGACTGCTGCTTTTTGGATCCTATTCAACTCAGTACATAACAGTTTTTAATGGTATTTTATGCTTTATTGCATTTGTGTAGTTTCTTGTGCATCACATTGATATTTTATATGTGTGGGCAGTCTTTAGATATTTTTAGAAATGCAATTAAATAAATACCTATGGACTGATTTAGAATGAAACAGCGAATGAAACATGTTTTTCCTTGCCCATGTGACATAGCCAAAAGTGTTCTCTGGCTACTTTCCTCTTTAGTGAGTAACTCAGTGTACATTCCACAGAACTATGATAGAAAACTATGTTTAAGCAACTTTAAGGACTGCAGTTCTCCTTTACTGTCATACAGCTATGTATGTTGGGGGACGGAGGTGGCATTGAGTTGAAATGCTCTGAAAATAATGGGTTTATCTCCTTAGAAGATGTCTTGCAGTGGAAATTAATTGACACCAATTAAATATCTCCTCTCAACCCGTAACATTAATCTTCGACATTGTGAAGGTTTTAATAAGCTCGTAAAGAGAGTTCGTTTATGACCATTTCCATTGCATTTATTGCCTTACTGGAGCCTTCTGCCCTGTGTATAGATAGATCTTGTGTGAGAAAGTGGTGTAAAATGGTGTTTTCAGCTTACATGCCTTACATCAGTTTTCCACCCACATGTTACATGGCAAAAATTCAATCTGCCCATGCTACAACACATTTTCCATTCATTTCAATGGAATTTGTATAACAACCTGGCTCAATTCCCTTTGAGTTGCAACAACAACCAAATACATGATCTACACTCCCTGAAAACATTCAGATCTAGTGTGCATATACACAATTATTCCCATCCTGTCCACTGATCTATCAGGGAAGGGGATCTTCCATCCTGCTGCCATTACGTGCCATCGAAGAAAGTAAACTTCTGCCTTCAGATTGGAGCAATACTAGGGTTGCCATATTTCAAACAGTGAAAATCCGGACAGAAAAGTTGTTGTTTTTCTTGGCAAAGTTTTTTGGGGGTAGCAAAGTTGTTGAGCTTTTTCAGAGGACCTTTCATAGTTCTGCCCAAAGTTGCACTTTGGGGGCAAAATCTTAAAAAAAGCTATTTTGGTGGGAAATCTGATATTTTCCCGATTTTCGCCCGGACACAAGGAAACAAGGGAAGTGGTTCAGCTCCAGAGGAGAAATGGGTGTGTCCTCTTTCCTCAACTGGCTGGTACTATATTTAGAAAGACAAAGGCCAGAGTTGAGAGTTGAGTGATGTGAGAGAGACACTAGAAGCTGAAAATGTAAAACAGCAGGCTGGGAAGCCAAAGAAAAAGCCATACCCATTTTCTGCTTGCACCCAAGGCTGTGACTATGGGTGAAGCAAGACCTTTTGGAGTCGCTGATGCTGTGAATCCCTCCATCGTAGACTCAGATTGTATACAGTGGCATCTTGGTTCTCAAACACCTTGGTACTCAAACAACTTGGAACCCAAACACTGCAAACCCGGAAGTAACTGTTCCGGTTTGTGAACTTTTTTCGGAAGCTGAACATGCTCCGTTTTGAGTGTTTCGCTTCCGTTTTGAGTGCCACACTTCCGATTTGAGTGTCTGTTTCTGCTATATATTTTGCGTTTTTGTTTTTGCGGCTTTTTTGTTCTGTTTTTGTGACTGTGCAGAACCCAGTTCAGCTACTGATTGATTGATTGTGTGACTGCAGTACATTGTTTATTGCTTTCATTTTATGGATCAATGGTCTCGTTAGATCGTAAAATTCATATTAAATTGCTGTTTTGGGGGTTGTTTTTAAAAGTCCGGAATGGATTCATCCATTTTGCATTACCTTCTATGGGAAAGCTCACCTTGGTTTTGGAACGCTTTGGTTTTGGAATGGACTTCCAGAATGGATTAAGTTTGAGAACCAAGGTACCACTGTATATCTTCCTTCTTCTCTCTGCAGCCAGCAAGGCACCCTTTTCCACGGGGAAGGGTTCAGACTCAGAGGCAGAGAGACTCTGCCTCGGCGTCCGAGCCCCCCACCCCCCACCCCCCCAAAAGGTGCCTTGTTCATTGGCTGCAGAGGGTGGAGATGAACTGCTTCTTTCTCAGAGGCAGTGCTGCTGCCACCTGCCGGCTTTACTCATTGATTTTGTAGGTGCCCAGCCCCACAATTATATTATGGTGGGTGACCAAGAACCCACAGCCCCTTAGAGTTGGCTCATATGATGAAATGTTAGCGTGACCTGGGAGGGGGGTGCAGGGAAGAGAGAGGAGGAATTGACTTGCTCAGCTCCCTCTGTCCCCTTCCCTGCAGGATTTGTAGAATGATCAAGCTATCCATATTCAGTCAAGAGTAGTGTCAAAGGGAAATAATTATCTTTAAGAATAGCAACACCTCTTAACAAGTTTCAGCCTTGATTTCTGCTCCTCCCATTACAAGTGAGCCTTGAACTTTGTCACGTTTGACACCCGTTTTCGCTCAACGTATGGATTTGTGTGATGTGTTGTTTATTTTCTTGCTTGCATTGCTGTTGTATTTTTTAATTTTTTTATTTTAAATGTAAATGTGAAATCAGCATGTGACCTTTGAAGGGACAAATGCTCGTTTCTCTTATACAGAAGAGCTGCTATATAGGCATGACTTTTCTTGTTGAAATACCTTTCTCCCTACACATGCACAAACATGAAATCAAAATTATTCAGGCACAAAGATTGTTGCCTGGCTGCCGCTGAAGACAGAGGGACACTGACAAACACGCAAGAGAGAGAGAAAGAGACAGAGGGAGGGAAAACATCATAGTGAAAGATGTACAGTATGGATACTCCATTGGGAACTGAATTGAGCCTACCTCAACATATTTTGAATTACCCATTCAGTTAATAATCAGTTGTTCCATAGTGGGTCACTGTCTAATGTCAGCCAGTAAATGGGTTTTTTTAAATAATAATAAAAAACCTCAGGCACTTTGTAGGCATTAGGTTTCGTTTGCATTCTACACAAGGTTGCCTTTGTTAGGAGGACTGAAAGCTACATGTATCCCTTCACATTTTGCTAATGGTCTCTTCTACATTACCGTTCCATTATCAGGCTATCCTGACACTTTAATAAAACCCCCACCGGGGTTGCAAAAGTTGCTAACATAGCTACTTTCGGGAGGGGCAGTGGGGGGGAATAGACATCAAAGACTGCTTCAAGGAGAAGACAGAAAGAGAGATTTGTGATGTACACACGCTATTACAAAACAAACAAGGTCACAACCTGGCGTGCAGAGAGAGCTGATTCCAGAAGAGAAATTCACTGCCGTATCTGTCCTCAGGTATCAGGCAGAGTGCATAGGAGAGCCCTGTTGGATCAAACCAGAGGCCTGTGTCAGGGATGGGAAATCTATGGCCTATATTTGGCCCCCAAGCAGTGCCAGATTTACATATAAGCTAAACAAGCGATCACTTAGGGCCCCACTCTCTTGGGCCCCCCCAAAAAAATTAAAGAAAAATAACCTGGATGTATATTTCCAAAATATAAGATAAAAAACAAATAAAAACCTACATACAGCAACAATTGCAAATGGCTTTAGATACCTATTAGGTCCAGTGAGAGCTGGATCATAAAGAAGGCTGATCGCCAAAGAATTGATGCTTTTGAATTATGGTGCTGGCGGAGACTCTTGAGAGTCCCATGGACTGCAAGAAGATCAAACCTATACATTCTGAAGGAAATCACCCCTGAGTGCTCACTGGAAGGACAGATCCTGAAGCTGAGGCTCCAATACTTTGGCCACCTCATGAGAAGAGAAGACTCCCTGGAAAAGACCCTGATGTTGGGAAAGATGGAGAGCACAAGGAGAAGGGGACGACAGAGGACGAGATGGTTGGACAGTGTTCTCGAAGCTACCAGCATGAGTTTGACCAAACTGCGGGAGGAAGTGGAAGACAGAAGTACCTGGCGTGCTCTGGTCCATGGGGTCACGAAGAGTCGGACACGACTAAACGACTAAACAACAACAGGTCTATAAATGACCCTATAGCCTATATTCAACAACAAAAAACAGCGACAATTGGTTGTTGACAAAGGACAGCTGGACATATAAAGGGCACCATTACCTTCAGTAGCTATGGGCTTCATCAAATCCAAATCCGGCCCTCCCCACAAACCATTTGTTTGTTTGTCTGTTCATAAATTTAAAACACCACTTGATTATGAACAAAACCTCAAAGCAGTTTACAAAAGATAAAGCAGTAAAACCAAGAAACAAACCACACCCACCTCTCCAGGGCTGCCAACTTAAATAAAATATTGGGAGGGCAGGCAAGCCCCACCCAGCACAATCGATCACATGACGTGGCATGGACAAACCATTTGAATGACAATGCGCATCAACTTGGGAGGGCAAAGGAAACTTGGCCCCTAGGACTTAGCTCCTATGCATCTATCAATCAGCTGATGTCATATGACATCAGGCATAGAGATCTGTGATCTCTGATGTAAGCATGAAGTGCTAAGATCAGAGACGAGGGGTCTCTTATCTCCTGTCTTAGCACTAAGCACTGCAGCATTTAGGATGGAGATATGCCTCTACTTGTTCTTTGCCTGTAAACTGTCAGAGAGAAGGCAGCATATCTGATCTTATCACTGTGTGATGCCATCTCCAGATAGTGCTGGAGAGCAAAAATATATAATTGCGATTTTCCATAGTGTTTTTGTCCTCTCTCTCGTTATAATGGTTTAATTTCTGAGTTATTTATAGCGATTCCCCCCCCTGTGTGTAGATCCACCCACCCTAGGAGTTAGGAGAGCTCCACCATCCTGACAAATTCAGTCAAATCTTGTTCTCTCCTTTAAGAAAAACCTTAAGTAAGCAACCCACCAGTGATTAGAGCACTTTTGAGCCTTTGAGATGGTGCCATATCGGGTTTTGGTGACCGCATAAGAAGCTTGATTTCCAGTTGCATTTCTAGCTTCTGCCACTTGTGAACAGGTGCACTGTGGGTATTCCATCTGCTATTGATTCACCAAAGTGCTAGCCTGAGCATCTTCTGGAAGCACTGTATGACATACCTGGTTGGTCTGTACTTTTGGGGTTCAGAAGTAAGCCAGGGAAAGATGATGAATTTTCAATTACAGTGGTACCTCGGGTTACATACACTTCAGGTTACATACGCTTCAGGTTACCGACTCCACTAACCCAGAAATAGTGCTTCAGGTTAAGAACTTTGCTTCAGGATGAGAACAGAAATTGTGTGGTGGCAGCGCGGTGGCAGCAGGAGACCCCGTTAGCTAAAGTAGTGCTTCAGGTTAAGAATAGTTTTGGGTTAAGTACGGACCTCTGAAACGAATTAAGTACTTAATCCAAGGTACCACTGTAGTACTGTTTTGATGCAGGATCTTTCTTCTGTTGTCTACCTTAAGGCACACTATGTATCTAAATCAGGGTTTCCCTAAGTTGGGTCTCCAGTTGTTTTTGGATTACAGTTCCCCTCATCCCTGACCATTAGTCCTGCTAGATGGAGGTTATAGTCCAAAAACAGCTGGCGATCCAAGTTTTTGGGAAACCCTGATCTAAATAAATAAAGGACATAATGTATTTTTTAAGCAATTTAAAATTCACCAAAATCAGTCAGTGGATTTCAAAAAAGAAAAAGGAACATAAAACACCACCCCACCAGCTGGAAATAAATCGAGAACAATCGGTTTGTTGGCTATTGAAAAACACTTCCCATTCACGATAAAAGAACAGGCAGGCAGCCATAAGGTGTTAGGCAAACAAATGAAGTACATATTTGCAGGCATGCCTTGTGCCGAAAGCAATGGGGGGGGGGGTCATGCATCTTATTTTAACGAGAAGGCGGGGAGATGAGAAAGCGGGGGAGAGAACCCAGAATGGATTTGGAATCACATTATGCTGCCTATAAAAAAAATAAAATGTTGAAACTTCTTGCCTTGTTAAAAAAAGAAAAAGGAATGGTGTACTTGCCCTGTGGGTAATGGAAGCTTTGTGGATTTGCAGACAATGGGGCAACAGACAGAGTCACCTGATCTACCTTTCAGACCTGGTGAGAACGAGAGAATAAAATAGGCTACAAAACACCTGAAACTGCTGGCATCGGGAACACTTCCTGTCGAATTTGGTCGGACAACAGACACAAAGCCTGCCCTGTAATTAAATCCCACCCTGATCTACATTTTGCAGTCATGTAATTAATACTTCCTCTCTGCAAAGCAGTGGAATAATTTAAAAAGCAGATTTTCCCCCCTCCCGAGGGTGGGGGTTCCTTTCCCCTTTCTTCCTCTCCCTTTCTTTCCAAACCGGAGCCTGTAAGAGAGTTTGGCATGTACCTTTTAGCTAGGGGGGGAGTGATTTGCCAGTTCCATTTGCTAACAGAAAGCTGCAATTAGATGCTCAGAGCTCTCTTTGTGCTGGGAGAAGCAAATGATACTTCCTTCCTGTTTAAAAGCTGTGAGTGGAGCAGGAGCCTGGGCTGGAGGAGGGGTGGAAAGGAGAAGGAGAGCTCTACCTATTCAGCAAGGTTTTACGGAATTTATAAATAGAGGTAGGACACAGAGTGTTGCCCCAACAGAGTAAATATTGTCCTACAACTCAAAAGTCAAGGTGTATCCAATTATAGGAGCATGGCATGCTATTCTCTAGGGAGGTCTTTGTGTTGATTTCTCTCCTCAGCAGATGGGATTAGGATCAGAATAAAACTCAGTGTGGCCATCTTCTCTCACACCCCTCACTGGTACAAATCTTTATAAAGAAGATTAGATAAATTCGTGGAGGATAAGGCTGTATCAGTGGCTAAGGTCCACAATAGTTAATGAAAATATATCATGGAGGATAATTCTATCAATGGCTACCAGGCATGATGCCTTATGTTCCACCTCCACTGTCAGAGGAAACATGCCATACCCTCCAACCTTTCTCTGATGAAAATAAGGACATCCTATTCCAGAATAAATAATAATAATAATTTTATTATTTACACTCCATCTATCTGACTGGGTTGCCCCAGCCACTCTGGGAAGCTTCCAACATACAGTGGTACCTCAGGTTACATACACTTCAGGTGACATACGCTTCAGCTTACAGACTCCGCTAACCCAGAAATAGTACCTTGGGTTAAGAACTCTGCTTCAGGATGAGAACAGAAATTGTGCTCCAGCGGTGCAGCAGCAGCAGGAAGCTCCATTAGCTAAAGTGGTGCTTCAGGTTAAGAACAGTTTCAGGTTAAGAACAGACCTCCGGAACGAATTAAGTACTTAACCCGAGGTATCACTGTATATAAAAATGTAATAAAACATTTTTTAAAAAACCCTTTCCTATACAGGGCTGCCTTCAGATGTCTTCTAAAGGTTGTATCGTTACTTATCTCCTTGGCTTGGGGGTCGCATAACTTCATACCCTCCAATATTTCTCTGATGAAAATAGGGACATTTCAGCATCAAATCAGAAACCAGGATGGCTTCTGTAAACCTAGAACTGTCCCTGGGGAAATAGGGAAACTTGGAAGGTCTATATTCACTCCATAATGAAAGAAAGAAATGGCTATTTTATTGATTAGCCAACAATGGATTATGAGCCTGGGACCTAACTGATATTCATTCATTCATTGTATATTTATTTTGCCTATATGCTATTGCGCTTGTGCCATGGAAAAGCAGTTTGAGGAGGGCTTTCAAAGAAGGAAGCAGAATGACATAGTGCAAGCGTTCTGCAGACTGCAACAAGTGCAAGAAGCAGTGGGGAAGAATGGGTGGAGAATCTTGAAGAACTAGGTGGCTTTTGAGCAACAGAGGGTGATGGAACCAGCATTATCAACTAAACACCAGGCATGTGGACCCTTTAAGAGAATAAGCTATGACCCAGGATGCCAGCCCCGCCGGAGACCTGACTCAAGTGTTGTGGCCTGGTTGGAAGAATCATCTGCTACTTTGTGCAGGCTTCATCAGTAATAAAGTTTGATTTACCACTAACTCGGCTTCTAGTTACAGAGCCAATGATCAAATTTGTATCTGCATCCAATTCCAATGAGCTTGGGACAGTATAAATGGGGTTTCTTCATGACAACAGCTCTGTAAGGGAGGTTCAGCACAACTGACCCAAAACCACCAGGCGAGCTTCACAGCTAACCTGACCAGATTTTGAAACTAGAGGCAGATCTACACTCATGGTTTTTAATGTTAAGAAAGGGTTAAGGAAAGGTTTTGATAGATGGACACATGACGCCCTACTTTTTACGTTCATTGTGTGTTTTTACATTGTCTTTTTTAGAGCTTTTTTTTGGAAAAGTTTTTATTATTAAAATAATTCAGCATTAGTACACACATATTGCGAATATACAAGCACACAAACGTACATTTCATACAATCCTTAAAAATGTTCAAACATACCTACACTCAATCCCACAGATAATTCCTTTTTCCTTCACCATCCACCACCCCTCACCCCACCTTTGTGTTAGACTTCCAATCTACTCAATTGCAATTTCTTTCCACTTTTATTACTTTCTTTCACACACCTTTAACCTTCTTTTTCTGTTACACACTGTTATCCATCTTATTTAGTATTTCAGTATTTAAAACGGAACTTGTTTATTCTAATAGGAGTTCTGATTTTTCAATATGCTTTTGCAAGTATCCTTTAAACACCTTCCAGTCCCTGTCTATCTTCTCTTTTGAGATCCTTCCAATTTCTTCCATTGTTTTAGATATATTGTAATACTCCAATAATTTGGCAAGCCACTCTGTTTTTGTCGGTATAATACCACTTTTCCAATTTTCCATAGCACATATACTAAAATTGGAACGATACAGAGAAGATTAGCATGGCCCCTGCGCTAGAGCTTAATTTTTAATTGTTTATGCTGCTATATTTGTGAAACTCTGCTCATATGGCCCTGTGTAGCGTTTTTACCCTTTTTCTTACTGCATTCAAACTCCAAACCCCACCTCCAATGGTGTTGGGGGGCAGATAAGAAAAGGACATGGAAGGCAAGAGGAAGAATTAGGTAAAACGTGACACCAGAGATTAGAGCAGAGCAACCAGCAGCAGGGGAAAAACAGAATTTTGGGAAATGGTGTGAGCAGGACATAGGTGCCAACTCCCTGGGGCCCTGGGTGCCAGAGCACCCACAAAAATCCCCATAAATGGGCAGGGCACCCACAAATTTTGGTGCCAGGGCCATGCACGCTGCATGGCACCCGATTACAGGGCCAATTTGGCACTCCTGAGCCAGGTATTACTTACATTTGATGGGGGGAAACAAGGTAAAAGAAAACACAATTTAATTAACAAGTATGCCCTGTGAAATTTTAGAATGGCATATGTAATAACGTTAAACAGGTCAGTGTAGATCCAGCCTAGGTTTTACACAGCCTCATATTGGCTATCACTGCAAGGTGGAGAAAGCAACAGACAAAGCGACCGGAAAAAGCTGGTTTTGAGGCATAGCAATAGGGCATGAGAATTTGGCAAAGCAAGATAAAAATAAAAGAAGCCCCCCTTTCAAAGTGTTTCCTCTGTGTAGTGCAATCATAAGAGGAAATAGAAGTTTATCCTAAGTGCTCTGTCGGTATTTTTCTCAGATCCTTTTCAGAATACACTCCTCCATCATGATTAATTCAATGAGAGGCAAGTGCATTGTTGTTTCATCAGCTCTGATATCTAGATTTTACAAGAGCTTACCTTTAAGACAGTATTAATTAAGGCCAGCATTCAGATTTCAGGGGCTCCCTGGACATGGGAGTGTCTGTGGGCTGCATTAACCAGAAGGAACTCTAGTAAAAGAATAGATTCTTATGTATGCAACAACAGCAGCCGGAACCTTGTATGCTCAGAACAGGAAAGAAGAGAAAACACCAATGAAAGAAGAATGGATTTAGGGATGGCCAACTCCCAAGGGACTGCGATCTACTTTCAGAATTAAAATCTGACAGTGATCTACCTTTTTAGGGAAGGGAAATGCACCATCTTTTAGGGGTTCAGGTCAAAGTTGTTCAGCTTTTTTTTTTTTTTACAGGTGGGGAATATCCCGTTTTATGCCCATTTTGTTGGGGTTCTGTTTTTTGGGGGGGACTTTTAAGGGGGAAGGGGATTAGTCTAAGGTTACCAGATGTCCCCATTTCCCGGGGACAGTCCCTGGATTTACAAATCAGTCCCCATCCAAAATCCTATCACTCCTACTGAAGTTGAAAAGTGTCCCCGGATTCATTCAAAAAAATCTGGTAACCTTAGATTAGTCGCTCACCAAAACAGCACTGTGAAGGCATTATGCCTCACAGCAAGAACTCCGTCTTCCGTTACAGATATCAGGAGAAAATACAGGCAGGGGAGAGGGAGCAGGGCTGGGTGCTCTTAGGCAAAAGCAAAGGAAAATGAGACCGTGATCGACATCGATCAATTGCAACCACCCGGGGATCGACCAGTCAATCCCGATTGACCTGTTAGACATCCCTGGTATGTGAAGCTGGTGAAACTATATATATATTCAAATGAAATCATGAGCAGGATTTGAAATATGAGCAGTGGTCGAAGATTGATAATATATGAAATAGAAAAAGATGTCTTGGGTGAAGTGTTTATTAGAATGCAATATGTAAATGGGATGAGGTTAAGGACAGCATGGAAGGAAAAGCGGGAAGTCAAAATTTAAAGAGAAATGTAGACTTTGTATTGTTAAAAAGGAAAGCGGTCAAACCATCCCAAGAGGTGTTGAAATTTGGGGGGATTGGATAGTTACAATGGAATGCTCTTGGTGGTGCGGTGCACAATTTTGTTCTTATTTATTTATGATTATTACTTTGTCAAAAAAATAAAGAAAAGGAAAATTGAAAATAGAAAATAGAAAGAGAAAGAGAGAAATGTAGTACAAATTCGGAATCTGGAATATATATATGTTAAGAATTTAAAGTTTAATAAAAATTTGACTACAGTGGAAGTCCATAAATAAATAAATAAATGCTCAGATCCACTGTGCAAAGCAAAAGCTCTAACACATCCCTGAGCCAAACGTATTCCTTCACTTTTGGAGTAACTCTATTTACGGGGACAAATAACAGAAGAAATGTTATCAAGGACTCATATACTTAATTGCTCAGTGCCATCTACTTTCAACAATATCCTGTTTATGTTTGCATAGGCCAAATGGAGTGTTCTCTATTAAAGTGCATGAATAGGCATAAGTCGGACATTAAAAACGCCAAGAAATTGGCAAAGGATTATTTCAGCTTCCTTGGATACTTTGATTGTGACCTCAATGTCCTGCAAAACAAATCAAGGCATAATTAAGAGCTCATGCTACACCAGGCCATGGCCCTAGATATTTAAGGCTCTCAGATCCAAGTTAATAGGGACTGTGTGGGAAGGCAGGGACCTTCAATCCCCAAAACTGGGATAGACCTACCAGAAAGAGTTACTGTGATCACTAGGCCTGAGCTGTTTCACTTTCTTTGAATGAAGAGTTGACGTCACTGACACCAGGCCTTTTATTGCTGGCCTGACGCTGGCTCGTGACATTAAGCCACTGGAGTAGACCATCCCACAGCTGCAGCAGTAACCTCCCAACAGCAGAATCAGTGCCACTTACCAGAAGGGTAAGCAATGAGTCCAGGCTACACAGGAACACCAGCAGGATTGAGTCTGCTAGCATGTCCATGCAGCGCCTTGCCTCATCCTTCCCCATTCTGCTAAGTGGAAGGGACTATGCTGCAAGGAGGCTCTTGATATGGCTCTGCTCCACTACACGAGCCATTCCTGACATACTGCAAGTAATGACTTTGACTTTAAGATGTCAGTGTATTCTACGAGGGTCACTCATTAAAGATTTCCCCTGACCCACTTCCGGTTATCGTAGGAGGATGAAATTGCAAAGCAGTGGAAGATAGGAGTGCCTGGCGTGCTCTGGTCCATGGGGTCACGAAGAGTCAGACATGACTAAATGACTAAACAACAACAACAACAAATGATACATCTCTCCATAGGTAACGTGGTAATTTGTACCTCTGAAATCATAACAGTTTCTCTGCTACGGGTGCTAACATGGAGTAACATCTGATAATGGAACCAGTTGAAGGAGAGCGGTCATCAGGTTCCTGTACTTGAAGGGCGCACACCATGGGAGATGAAAGGGACTTATGGGGAAGGTGCCCCACCATATGACGTAGTCAAACACTAGCATCATCAGTTCAAGTGTGGTCGGACTTTGGTGGAACGGCTCCCATTCCTGGACGACCACAGTCCATCATTGATGAAGACACCATCCAGCAAGTAGAGGCCGCCATTTTGGAGGATCGCCATATAACCGTTTGCCAACTAGCTGCAGATGTCAAGATCAGTGTGGGCTCTGTAGAAAAAAATCATCCATGACCATTTGCACATGGGAAAGGTGTCCACATGGTGGGTTCCCCGGCTGCTGATGCCTTTCCAGAAGCAGGAACGAGTCACATGCTCACGGGCTCTTTTGGCCATGTGTCACGAAAACCATGATGACTTCTTCGCCAGACTAATTACTGAGGAGGAAACATGGGTCCATCATTATGACCCAGAGACTAAATCTCAGTCCAAACAAGGGAAGCACTCTGCCTCACCACCTCCAAAGAAGGCACATGTCCAACCATCAGTGAGCAAGGTCATCTATCAGTGAGCAAGGTCATGCTCATGGTCTTTTGGGACCAGTGTGGAGTAGTGATGATGGATTTCCTGGCAAAGGGTACCACAATTACCAGGACATGCTACACTTCACTGCTGTAGAAATTGTGGAAGGCCATCAAAATCGAGATGCATGGTATGCTGACCAAAGGTGCCTGCCTCCTGCAGGATAACACCCCGATTCACAACTCGCATGTTGCTCAGATGGAAGCACTGTCCTGTAGCTATGAAATCCTTCCTCACCCCCCTTATTGTCCTGACCTCACACCATCTGACTTTCACCTCTTTCCAAGCATGAAGTTATTTTTGAAGGGCAAGCTTTTTCCAGACAATAAAATGCTGATTTCTGAGGTCAAGTCGTGGCTTCTGACGCAACCTGCCAACTTCTACAGACGAGGTCTCCACAGCTGCATAAAGCGATGGGAGAAGTGTGTGACTCTTGCTGGTAGCTATGTAGAGATGGAATAATAACTGTGCCGAGTTTCATTTGTCTCAGTCCGTGGGAAGTACATCAGGGGAAATCTTTAATGAATGCCCCTCGTACAGTATCGGAACATGGTGACATGGTGCTCTGTGTCAGCTTGCATTTCTTAGTGCAGAAAGTATTGATCTGATGTGTAGAGATCTTTCCTATTCTAATTAATTCAAGAGGATTCTGGAAGCGTCTCTGTGTGAAAGAAATAACCAGAAGGTTCATGATGTTTGGGTTATTCCTTCAGAGAAGCTGAGTACAGCTGGTTTAAACTGGTTCTCCTATCTCTTTCTGTCAAGATCATGCTGACTATAAAAGGAAGGCCAGAAAGAACCTGGGTTTCACTTTCTCATTCTATCTCTCTTCCTTCTGGTGTGGTGTTCTGTATATAGTGTTAAGGTTTAGACTTATTATAAGTTATTGCAAGTTGCAGTTAAGTCTGCTGCAACTGGATTTCTTATGGACAGTGCCAGTCCTGAATGTATTGGATCTGTGACCATTATGCTCATTTGCTTTCAGTAGCAGTAAAGCTCTGGATGAAACATGAATTGCCTCTGGTCTATTTTTTGGAAAACAAGCAACATGTTTAAGTTTTTATTCTGCCAACTATATGGCAGAATCTACTCTGGATCAATATTGAGTAGAATTCCATGACAGGAATTCCATGAAGGTGGTTTCATATGTTGCAGCTCACCTAAATATGAATGGAAGCTGGAGCTCCTAGTTAGGAGGGATCTGAGTAGCCCTCATGAACATAGCTTGCCTGCTTCTTAAATAAGAAACTCACATTGGTGTCAATCATTTCACAAGACCTCATAGTGTGCTCCCTACTGCTTCTTCCGATTGTCCCTCAGCATGGGGACAAGAAAGAAACTCCTGACCCCATGCATCAAACATTTGCTGGACCTCCCAACCCACGAATTCCACATCTGTTGTGTATTCCAGAATGTTTAAGGGGGGGAAATTGCCCCTTTTTTGACACTTAAGAGCATTACAGTATCCAGTGATAAGTTAAAGATGGAATGTGAAAGTACCAGATGTCCCAATTTCCATGGGACTTTCCACCCAGAAATATAAAATTCCCATATCCTCTTGGCAGGAACAATTGGCTCAAGACCTGCAGATGCAGCACCCTCCTAAGACGCGCCATGTGGGAGTGTCACACTCTCAGCTTCTGCACGGAGGGCGTCTCAGATTCCTGCAGCTGCATCGCATCTGATGAGGTCTCTGGGACAAGAGAGAGAAAGAAGCAACATATAAGTCAGAAACTAAACTGGGAATAGTGAAGACATCTGACTGGCTGAGGAAATCAAGATATATGAATAGCAAAGGACTTATGCAGGAATGCTGAGGATATCTTAGGGTGTACAATAAGTGAGGGAGAAGGCAAAATGCAGCGGATCGCAAGACACATTAGAAGAGTATTTTGTTTCCAGACTTCCAGATTTGTAATGGCAGCATTTACCTTTAGTTGGGTGAGTGTAAGGACGCGGGTGGCTCTGTGGTCTAAACCACTGAGCCTCTTGGGTTTGCCAGACAGAAGGTCGGCGGTTCAAATCCCTGTAATGGGGTGAGCTCCCATTGCTCTGTCTCAGGTCCTGCCAACCTAGCAGTTCGAAAGCATGCCAGTACAAGTACATAAATAGATACCACTGCAGCAGAAAGGTAAACAGTGTTTCCATATGCTCTGGTTTCCGTCACGGTGTTCCATTGTGCCAGAAGTGGTTTAGTCATGCTGGCCACATGACCCAGAAAGCTGTCTGTGGACAAATGCCGGCTCCCTCAGCCTGAAAGCAAGATGAGCGCCGCAACCCCACAGTCGCCTTTGACTGGACTTAACTATCCAGGGGTCCTTTACTTTACCTTTATCTTTAAAGACATCCATTTTATTTAGCACCCTATGAAGCCAGGTCTGCAAATATATATATGTTAGTTAGCAGCCAACAATGTTTTTTACGCAGATGAAGTTTGTAATTCCCTGGTTCAGAATGCAAAGTGGTCCGGCTTGTAATGCTCAGGTGCATTACCAGCTGTTCCCCTCTGAAGTTCTTCTCTTCCATGGAATCGAAGAAGAGAAGCTGTGTGTGTTCAGTCAGTATTCAGGGTGACCAGACAACTGTATAGGTATGCAAACCAACACTCCATAACACTGGCCTATCATTTTGCTGTGAATGTCAAGAACAGATCTGCCCCGCTGGAAAAAAGAAAGATCAAACTTCTGTATGGGAAGCATCTTCTCTTTACCCAAGAGTAGCCCAGCTGGATTAGAACTAAGGCATTTCAACCACAGCATCCTGTTTCCCACAGTGACCAATTAGATCCCTCAAGAAAACCCACAAGCAGGAAATGAGGGCAACAGCCTTCTCCCACTGCAGCTACTACCTCTGATCTTGGTACACAGCCATCATCACTAGGAGATAAACTAGGAGATAAACAATTATACAACTTTCCGTAGACATCTGAAGGCAGCCCTGTACTGGGAAGTTTTTAATGTCTGATGTTTTGCTATGTTTTGTATATGCTGTCGGAAGCCACCCAGAGCAGCTAGGGAAACCCAGTCAGATGGCCAGGGTACAAGTCATAAATTGTTGTCGTTGTTAGCCATTGACGGCCTTTTTATTCCTGGATTTGTTTACTACCCTTTTAAAGCTGTGTAAGATCCCATCTATATTATACATTCAAAGCAGCATTATATCACTTTAAACAGTCATGATTTCCCCCTCAAAGACTTCTGGGAAATGTAGTTTGCTAATGGTGCTGAGGGTTGCCCAGAGACCATTATTTCACCCTCAGAGCTACCATTTCCGGGGTTCCCTGGAAACTGGGGTTGATGATTGAACCATTCTGGCAATGGGAACCAGGCAGAGGGCCTTCTCAGCAGTGACGCCCTCCCTGTGGAACGCCCTCCCATCAAATGTCAAGGAGATAAAGAACTACACAACTTTTAGAAGACATCTGAAGGCAGCCATGTATCAGGAAGTTTTTTAATGTTTGATGTTTTATTGTGTTTTATACGTACTGGAAGCTGCCCAGAGTGCCTAGGGAAACCCAGCCAGATGGGCACGGTATAAATACTAAAGTTGTTGTTGTCGTTTATTTGCAGAAGTTTTTTTATGTGATAATCCTTACTTTCGGAGGTGAGTAGCAAGCACCTGTCTTGAAATCCACATACGGTGGGTTTGGTTTTCTACCTCTTGACATCCAAGCAACTTCTATGCACAAGCAAAGACATCACATGTCAACATCAACCTTTTGCAGCCGAACATATTTAAAACGAGACACGGGTGACACTGTGGTCTAAACCAAAGAGCCTAGGACTTGCCGATCAGAATGTCGGCGGTTCAAATCCCCGCGATGGGGTGAGCTCCCGTTGCTCGGTCCCTGTTCCTGCCAACCTAGCAGTTCAAAAGCACTTCAAAGTCCAAGTAGATAAATAGATACCACTCCGGCGGGAAGGTAAACGGCATTTCCGTGCGCTGCTCTGGTTCACCACAAGTGGCTTAGTCATGCTGGCCACATGACCCGGAAGCTGTATGCCAGCTGCCTTGGCCAATAAAGCGAGATGAGTCGTCCGTGACTGGACCTAATGGTCAGGGGTCCCTTTACCTTTACCTATATTTCAGATACCTCCACTTCCTCTCAAAACACCGTGTTCTTTTATACACAGTCACAACTACAACTGGCCTCAAGAAGCAGAGTTGCATTGTAGCTGCAGAGAGAAGGCCCAGGGGTTTCCGAGAAAGATGAGCTCTCCAGCGGCACTTCACATTTCAGAAATGGCCATGAACTCCCAGAGCTGTCCCCACAATCAGGACAAACAGCTGCTCTTGGAACAGCTAAACAAGTCATTTTCTTTCCAAACTATGTTGCGAGGGGAAACAGAGACAAGGAGCAAAGAAAGGGCAGCCAAAATCTTGTGGATAGGTACAGTAGATGCTCATAGGCCCAACATATCACATTCAGGTCAACATTGCTTAGTGTATAGCTCTTTGCTCATCCCATGGCAAGACCTGCCAATTTCCCAATATGTTATTGATCTTCCCTATTATTTGTCATTCATGAACAATAATGAGGCCAGACCATGAGGCAGGGACAAGGAACCTTTTTTCCAGACTGAGGCCAATCTCAGGGACTCAAGAAACTTCCAGCTAACATTATCGGTGAGTAAGATATCAGTTCAGGAATCAAGGATTCTCTACAGCTGCTATAGTCCCTTCTAAAGCAGACATGCAAGAATTGTGACACATGGACAACCCCGCCAGAGAAACAGCATATTTTTTTCTGTATCAAATACAAAAACAGACCTTATTTCCAGGACCGGTGCTTTTATTAGAGTGAGGCAGCTGATTATAGCGTACCTTGAAAGGGTAGTAAATTGTTAGGTGTTTAATTTATTATTACAGTGGTACCTCAGGTTAAGTACTTAATACATTCTGGAGGTCCGTTCTTAACCTGAAACTGTTCTTAACCTGAAGCACCACTTTAGCTAATGGGGCCTCTTGCTGCTACCGCACCGCCGGAGCACGATTTCTGTTCTCATCCTGAAGCAAAGTTCTTAACCCGAGGAACTATTTCTGGGTTAGCGGAGTCTGTAGCCTGAAGCATATGTAACCTGAAGCGTACGTAACCCGAGGTACCACTGTACTGTATCTTTGCTGCAAGGGAGGCTGAAGGTGCTTGTGAGGTTACCTGTCCCAGGTACCAAATAAATTGGCTGTGATGCACCTTGCCTCAATGTATCTGATTGTTGCTGATACACCTCAGCCAGTGATTGGACCAGCAATTGCCCCCCAACTCTGCTACTGGGGGCCCCATGTGGTTTGCATCCTCATCATCATCATCAAATGTATATACCACTTATATGCCAAAATGGCTTCTAAGCAGTTTACGACTGTAAAATTTACACATAATCAAAATACGCAATAACAGTTCCATTGGTACTAAAAAGAATCCTTAATTAAAATGTACAATGAAACAAGCAATTAAAAAGTATGCCACTTAAAAGAGTGGGAGGGGGGAGAGTTAAAACAATAAAATCAGAAGTTCAGTTCAGGGGAATGCGTGCCTAAACAGGTGTGTCTTCAGGAGTTGGCGGGATGTCAGCACTGATGGAGCACCTCATATTTCAGCAAGGAGAGAGTTCTAAACATTGGATAGCTCAGTTGGTTAGAGTATGGCACTGATAACCCCATATGGGACAGCTGCATATTCATGCCTTGCAGGGGGTTGGACTAGATGATCCTCAGGGTCCCTTCCAGCAATACAAATCTATGATCTTTGGTGCCACCAGAAAAAGCCCACCTCCATGTTACCACAACCTGCCTCATGGTTAAACAGAATACTGGATTGTTAACAATAAAGGTGTTACTGTGTAATTGTAGCAGGGGTGGTAATATATGAATTACAGTGGTACCTGGGGTTACAGACGCTTCAGGTTACAGACTCCGCTAACCCAGAAATAGTACCTCGGGTTAAGAACTTTGCTTCAGGATGAGAACAGAAATTGTGTGGTGACTGCGCAGTGGCAGTGGCAGGCCCCATTAGCTAAAGTGGTACCTCAGGTTAAGAACAGACCTCCAGAACGAATTAAGTTCTTAACCTGAGGTACCACTGTATAATTATAGGAGGAAATGACAACAGGTGTGTTGTGTGATGCTTTGCTGCTTATGACAGCGAGTGTTTGTGCACACAAAAATCATTGCAATCCACAAAGCTGACTAGCTGATTGGCTGAGAAATAATAAAACGAACTAAAATTGCTGGACGCAGACTCAAGTGGACATGTGAAAAAGTCACACATATGAAAAAAATACTCAGAGTTTAAGAATAGAGGGCAAACAATGGCTGAATGAAATAATTTGAAACAGATTAAATAAAACAGGCAGCTGAGCTTAAAGCAAAGGGGAGAAGGGAGGAGAGACCCAGAATCATCTTCTTATTTACTTGCTTCACAAATATCCAGTTTGTTTCAAGGTATCATTTTTTAAGGATTCACATCATATCATCATGATTATGTCACTATTTTGCTGATTCCCCTTGCCTTTCCATTTTCTCTTGACATTTTTGAATTTGAATTGATGGGAGGGGGCTTAGCAGTCAAAACATTCCCACTTTCCCTCACACAATTCTAATAAGGTATGGATGTCAAATATCCAAATGTTCACACCTGAAGAGAGATCTTGCTATATCTAATCTGACAATGCTATCACTGTTATAATAAGGAGAAGAGTCTTTTTTTAAAAAAAAAAACCAACAGAAAATGATGCCTATGAGACAGTCATAGAGGCTGCAGATGCAAACAGAAGCAAGCTGGCACAATAAAGGGTAAATTTGGGGTTGATCTTTTGGGAAATTCCCTTCACTCCCCTTTTCCTCTAGAAATGTTTGCTAGAGAACTTTAATCTCAGATCTAGATTCTATTTACCAAAATAATGCATTCAAAAAACAGCAGGGAACATCAAAGAGTTACTTCATTTCCTTCATATGTTTAGGGGTGGGGGGAAGTCTACCGTGTGAAGTCTATGTGTGAACTCATTGAAATCCATAAATATCCATAAGAGAGGCATAAAAATATTTATGACTAAACCAATAAACTGGGCAAGGGCTTTAAAGGGTGCTTATGGAATGTCGTATTTTGCAAGCAAAGGCTTGCACAGCCTTTTGGTGTCAAAACAAAGTCTGTGAAACATGATAAGATCTGTCACATTACAGCCAAATTAGCCAAATAAATGGAGAAAACAGGAATGTAATCTGAGGTGAATTCATATGAAGATGCATTACAGCTGCAAAAGGTGGTTTAAAAATTAATTTCTTTTTTTTAAAAAAAATGAATTACACTGAATCATGAAATAGGCAGATATCTAAAAAAAAAGAAAAAATGTTCTATTTGCACAGTGGTCGATACATACAGAACAAAAGTCAAGAAGTGTTTGAAATTTCAGTTGGTTAGAATGATAGTTGCTGCCACAAACATGGTCATTTTTACCCAGTTCTATGTAAATTGTGGTATATTAGCATATCCCACAAGAGTTTAAAATATTAACATACATGTTAAGACCTAACATGTTAACACCTCCTACTTATTGAGTGCCTTCTTAAATTTTGTTTCTTTGGCATGTGATGATCACAGGAAGCCAGATTATACCTGGTCTAGTTTCCAAGACATTTTATTAGTTTTACAAATAAAAAGCACAAATAAACACACATCAATAAAATTATACTGTATGTGGAGATCCTCTGAATCTCACGACTTCTCCCCATCCCATCCATGGAGTCTTATTTTAAACATCTACAACTGCATATTAGTCTATACTCCAGTTTTAATATCAAACCATATTATCCATAATGTTTCTTACACTACAAGTGAGTCAAAATCCTGCTCTTGTTTCCATCTGCTTACAGTGGTCTCCTAGATAAGTTATAAACTTTTCCCATTCTTTTATAACAAAAAAAAATTGTCCTCTTTGTTTCTGAGTATTCCCGTCAGCTTTGCAATCTCTGCATGCAGATTATACCAGGTCTAACCCATTTCTTTGGTTGTGGGATGTCAGACAGATAGATATGAGAGAGAGAGAGAGAGAGAGAGAGAGAGAGAGAGAGAGAGAGAGAGAGCGAGCTAGCTTTAGGGCAGTGTGGGTGTTCCCACCACATGGGGCCCCGAGCTGAGGGGGTGCAAAATTGAGGAGGTTCATAATTGAGAAGATCCATTTGGGACATACAAAGTTTTGGCCTTGCACAGGGCACCATATTTTTATAATTCCCTCTCTCCAAGGAATTCTGGGAATTGTAGCTCTTAACCACTCCTGGCACCTTTTTCAAAAAAACCTGCATCTCCCATGATTCTTTGGGCAAAGCCATAGTTGTTCAATATGATACTTCTTTAGATTTATAGGGCAGATTGGGCACTAATACATAGATGCTTCAGTATCCTCCCTCTTCGAGAGCTATCAAAGCAAAGGCCTTGTCTGATCTGAAGCACATCAACTTTTCAAACCCTTTAAGGACTTTATTGAGGTAAACGTCTCTGCTCACTCTCAAAACGACCGCAAGGAGATGCAATATTTATTGCTTCTGAAATGGGTTTCCGAGTGTGGAGAGTTTATAGAAACCGGATGAGTTGTTCTTTTTACTAGGCTGTCTTTAAAAAAACACCACACACACACAATTAAAATGTCCAAAGGCATTTTAAAATGCCAGTGAAGACAGTTTGCAAATTATTTAATTTGGTGTGCGTAGTGTTTGGGAACAGCTTGATTCTCTTTGGAGACAAACTGGCTTAAGTATTGGTGGGGAGCTCAGTTAAAGTAAGTTCTCCACCCAGATTTGTATCCAAGGCACTACAACCTTATCTGTTACCATGCCAATAAATACAAGAAAGCTGCTATAAATTGAATATGCAGATATTTTGCATCTCATCCCCTTCCCCACACACACTTCCCTCCAGTTATTACCTCAGAGCCATGTGAGAGAGAGAGTCACTGCATGAGAATTTATGTCCTCACAATTAAGGTTGAATGCAACTTGTTGCGTAATAATCTGGGCTTCTGTAACACCAAACAATGAAAGCTAAAGTATTTATGGATGAAGCCTGCTTGTTGTTGTCTTTCCTTTCAAATTCCCATCCTAATTTATTTGACGATAACATAGGCTCATGCTGCATCCCCTCTGGGCATTTTTAATTGCTTTGCCCTCTCACTTTTCTTATAGGATACTATTTCTTCCATTAATTGCATGAAAGGAGTAAATGTTATACCATCTTTGGGCTTTACTGCTTCCTGATATAAGCTGGTGATTTTTCAAAAAAAAAACAAAACACAACACCCTTTTTTCAAGGGAAAAAAAGGTGGATGGAAAAGAAGGCAAGGGTAAAAGAGGAAATTGCTTCTCTGGCTGGTGGCCATCCTTGAAGCTGAGAACGTCTTTTAGCAAAGAAAAAGCATCTCAGTGAATGCTTTGCTTTTTGAAAGGCTCAGAGACAGACAATCCTCACAGTCATTCAGTAGAGGCTGCTACTAAAGACTGAAATGGAAGAAACAGAGACAAACTTCCCATGTGTACTTCGGGCGGACTTCACATCTAAGCAGAGAGTGCTGCTTGCAGCCAATTAACATTCCGCCAATCAATATTTGTAATCTCTTAATTAAAAAGAAAAAAAAAACTTACTAGGGAAGAAAAAACTCACCATGGGTTTGATATAGATATAGTTTCTGCATCTCTACCCTAAGTACTATTCTCATATATATATATATATATATATATATATATATATATATATATACATACACACATACACATACATACATATGAATTTATGTCCATTTATCCTTTGGCATGTATGCCATCAAATGCCAGCAGTGCCCTTCAGCTCTCTATATTGGATAAACAGGCCAAACCCTACGCTAAAGGATAAATGGACATAAATCTGACATCAGGAATCACAAGACAGAGAAACCAGTAGGAGAACACTTCAATCTTCCAGGACATTCAATACAGGATCTCAAAGCAGCTGCCTTATTACAAAAGAATTTCAGAAACAGACTTGAAAGAGAAGTTGCTGAATTCCAACTTATCACTAAACTGAAAACTATGGAGAGACCGGGTCTTAACAGAGATATTGGATTCCTGTCTCATTACATATGCTAATCATCTGCATACTATCCCTTGCTTTTTCCTGTAGGACTAATTGCAGTCGTTAACAGTCGTCAACAGGTTGACCATACCCATTGAGTTAATCACCCATCTCCTACTACCCTCCTGAGAAAAACCCCACCTCCACCCTCTCACTATATATAAGGGTCTGGTGACTTCTGTTTCAGTGTACCATCTGAAGAAGTGTGCATGCACACGAAAGCTTATACCAAGAACAAACTTAGTTGGTCTCTAAGGTGCTACTGGAATTTTTAAATATATATATATATATATATATATATATATATATATATATATATATATACTGTGTCAGACCAACACGGCTACCTAACTGAATCTGTAAGAAGGGATATTGTTATCCCTTTTTTATTGTTATTCCTTTTTTATATTTGTTTAATTAAATAAAATATTGTAATATAATAAAAACAGGAGCTAGGAAGCAGTAACAGTGAAACTTTTTGTTTTAAGCCACACTTATAAATGGGGGAAAGGACTCTTTCTCTGATATCACATGCCTTTCAAAAATGCATTTATTTTTAGGATAGAGGAGAAAAGGGCAAGGTAATTTCCTGTTTTTAAGCATCCCTGAGATCTATGGATGAAAGGAAGAAGAAGAAGAAGAAGAAGAAGAAGAAGAAGAAGAAGAAGAAGAAGAAGAAATTTGGCTGCTCTATATAGTCATAGTTCCAGTTACAGATAGGTAGCCGTGTTGGTCTGCCATAGTCAAAACAAAAAAAAAAAAATTTCTTTCCAGTAGCACCTTAAAGACCAACTAAGTTAGTTCTTGGTATGAGCTTTCGTGTGCATGCACACTTCGTCAGATACCTGGTATCTGACGAAGTGTGCATGCACACGAAAGCTCATACCAAGAACTAACTTAGTTGGTCTTTAAGGTGCTACTGGAAAGAAAAAAATTTTTTTTTGTATATAGTCATACTTCATGTTTCATCCACTTCAGGTTACGTGTTTTCGTGTTACGTCCCACGGCAACCCAGAAGTACTGGAACGGGTTACTTCCGGGTTTCACCACATGCACAGAAGTGCTAAATTGTGCCGTGCGCATGTGCAGATGCGGCGCTTCGGCTTGTGTCAGTTCCGTGTTATGGATGGGCCTCTGGAACGGATCCCGTCTGTAACACGAGGTTCCACTGTACATCCTGATATATGCATTGATACGGTGTGCCATCCTGAGAGATACATTGTAGTCAAAATGTATTGGGGGAAACAGGCAACCTCTCATGCCTGAAGCCACTTAAAACTTGTTGCACAGTGATTGTAGCCATAGGAATAGGTGGTTATCTGTAACCTCTGGCCAAATATTACTACTGCTTTGAGATTGGTGGGAGGCAGGTCAGATACACATATTCTGGCTTTGGGGCATGGGTGATGCAGAGATACGCCTCTCTGGGTAGCTGACGCAGCAGCATTTTGGAATTAAGTGTCTGGTTTTATCTATAGATTAATTACACAGATGTGACATCTGCCGAGTCGCTTGAAGTTGTGTCTGATTTGATTGTTAAAATATAACAGTCACAGGGGTGGCATTCACAAGAACTGTGGAGCATAGAGAATGGGGTTCAACACTGTCATTTCTGCCTGCCACAGTCCCAGCGAAAATTCCCTCACCTTTGTGGCTGCTATGAACCCTGGGGAGGGGGAGATCTTATTGGAACCAAGAAGAGCTTCCCTCCTAGGGATAATATCAGATGCAAGGGAAAGGCATTTTCATTATGGATCTTCCTGCAATGTGGAAGAAATGGTTAATCCCTTCCAGTGGCATGAGGTGAAATCTTTCATAGTAACAGATAAGACTCTATGTACGTGACAGCAGCCACATGGATGCTACTAGCCCAGAGATGGAAAGAAGAAAGAGTCCCTACTAGAGAGGAATGGCAAACTAAGCTGTTAGACTACGCTGACATTGCAAAACTGACCAGGAAACTCAGAGACCAAGAAGACAAGAAATTCAAGAAGGAATGGGGAGAGTTTATAATTCATTTAGGAGACTACTGTAAGCAGATGAAAACATTAGCAGGATTTTGATCCCACTTGCAATGTAACAAACACTATGGACAATATGGACAGATACAAAATATAGACTATGGAATAATATTCAGTTGGAAAGTGAAATATACTCCGAGTCGAGAGTGGATTTCATGCTCTTTATTCAGCTCATAGTGGTGAGGAGGAATGGAAGTTCCCCCAGAATGTTTGACTTATATACATTATTTACACAATGGGCCCCACGCGATTGGCTAATTCTGGGATTCTCATGTAGGCCAATCAGGTTGCGGATTCCCTTCCACCTGGAGCTGGATTGGGTGGCTCCTGTGGACCAATCAGACTGCTGCATTCTGAATCCTATTGTTCTGGGACCAATCAGACTGCTGCCATTTGGATCCTATTTAGCTCAGTACATAACAGAAAGGTTGACAACAGGACCGAAGGAGGGGATGGGGGAAAGTCTCGAGATCCAGAAAAATCGCATTTTACAGATATATATATTTCGTATTGTGACTAATTTACATTTGTAAAATCAAATAAAAAATTTTAAAAAAAAATTCCATAGGGGAACAGTTAGGGCCAGAGACAACAGCTTGCAAGGGCAATTGGGAGGATGTTGCACACGTGAGCATCGCACCTCCCTAAGCTGGGCAGAAGCTTCCCAGCCTTTGGAAAGGAGGCAGAGGAGAACATTTAGGGGACTAGCCTAGTCCCCCAATCCACTGACTGCGTGCCACTGATTCCTTCCCTGTATGCTTATGAGCCTAATGAAAATAGCAGTGGCTATTTACTACTGTATTACAGTCCCATGGACTGCAAGAAGATCAAACCTCTCCATTCTGAAGGAAATCAGCCCTGAGTGCTCACTGGAAGGACAGATCCTGAAGCTGAGGCTCCAATACTTTGGCCACCTCATGAGAAGAGAAGACTCCCTGGAAAAGACCCTGATGTTGGGAAAGATTGAGGGCACAAGGAGACGGGGACGACAGAGGACGAGATGGACGGACAGTGTTCTCAAAGCTACCAGCATGAGTTTGATCAAACTGCGGGAGGCAGTGGAGGATAGGAGTGCCTGGCGTGCTCTGGTCCATGGGGTCACAAAGAGTCGGACATGACTAAATGTCTAAACAACAACAAAATTACAGAATCAAAGATGCAACTTCTAGCAATGTTGTTTAGCATCATTTCTGGTTTCACTCTTGGAGACACTACGACCCAACTGCACAGACAACTGAAAGCTTGATCAGTAATATTTTCAAGTATTGGCGAAAGAGCATACCATCTCCAAGAGTTTCTTTACCTTACTACAGCATCTTCATGACTTTGAAAGGGATATTGGCATGCTCTGCTTGGATAATGCAGTGAAATCTAATGGGGATGTGACCAAACAGTTTGAACCTAGTCCTGACTCAAGAACATCGAAGCCAAAGTTCAAAAGGACACACTTACTTGAAATACACCCGAAGCAACAGATAAGAGTCTTTCTCTGAGGGCTCCCTCTGTAACTTCAAACTCATAGCCATTCCAGATCTCAAGCGATTGCAACAGCAAGGACAAACAGGAGCAGAATGGAAAACTATTCAGATGCTTGAAATACTGGAATATTAAGTTCGTTTGCCAAATAGCTGGAGCAAAACATTGTGACAGGCTTAGCCCTTTTGTCTGTACTTGGGATGGCAGTAAGATTTAGCAGCCTGGTAATGTAAGCAAGAGAAACAGATTTATGCATAAGGGCCAAATGAGAGGTGATGTGATGTTGTTTATATGTACCGTATTTTTCGCTCTATAAGACGCACCAGACCACAAGAGACACCTAGTTTTTGGAGGAGGAAAACAAGAAAAAAAATATTCTGAATCTCAGAAGCCAGAACAGCAAGAGGGATCGCTGCGCAGTGAAAGCAGCAATCCCTCTTGCTGTTCTGGCTTCTGGGATAGCTGTGCACCCTGCATTTGCTCCATAACACACACACACATTTCCCCTTACTTTTTAGGAGGGAAAAAGTGAGTCTTATAGAGCGAAAAATACGGTATGTCACACTCTTGGGAACTTGGTAGCAATGGTGGGATCCTGAACAGTAAAATTTTGTGGAAGGGACAATAAACCCTTTCCCCTCTTGTGCTTTACATCTCAACATCTCAACCCCATGCAGTTCTATAGCACTTAGCTGGTGGACTGCTGAGCAACAATTCCAGTGTTTTCCCCTTTATCCTGGAGCACAGAGGGGTGATAAATCTCTTTCTTGCACTTCTGGAGAAAACCAAAGAGTATCCGCAAGAAACTGTGTTGATCACCCATCTGTTGTTGTTTGAAACCATTCTTTTGAAATGTGGAAGTCTGCCCCCTATGGTCCCCTTAAGCAATTCAGTCCCATTAGCCATCTTAAGTTCCCTTATGTCCCTTAAGTGGTCTAAGGTGACGCAAAGGGACTAAAGTGAATTCAAGTGGGCTAATGTGGATGTAAGTGAGCTAAGTTGGCTAGGGGGACCTAAATAGCCTAATGGGACTTAAGTGGGCTAAAGGGACTTAAGTGGGCCAAGGGGACTTAAATGGGCTAAGGGAAATTAAGTGGGCCAAGGGGATTTAAGTGGGCTAAGGGTTCGAAGTTTCAAGTTCGAATTAGTTTGAAGCTCCAAGTTTGAATGAGTTCAAAGTTCAAATTAGTTTGCAGCTCCAAATTCAAATTAGTTCAAAGCAGTTCAAAGAAGTTCAAAGTTCAAAGAAACCTTCCTCCTTCAGCTGGAATAGCTGGTGTAGACGAAAGAGTGGCAACTGGAGAGTCCGCAACTGGGGTTGTTTCTTCATCTTGCTTGAGAAAATGTGGCACTTGTTGGCCAGCTTGTGCGTTGTTTGGTGTCTGGCCGGGAGAATGAGAGAGAAGCAGGGGACAGAAATACCGTACATGTGTTCCACTAACTGTGAGTGAAGGGTTGGCTCATGGCATATGCCGATATTTAGTTAAGGCTTTGAAATATCCTTAGCTTTCTGACTTGCTCTGTCACATGCCTTTGGCTTCTACTTAATACACAATATCTAATTGTCATCTTCAAAGCTTCTTGGATATCAGAGTGTGTAAAAGAACAAGGCAAATCAAAAGGCATCACTAGGGAGCCTATTCTGCTTTCTTTATTTCTAAACCTACAGATCCCTTACATAAATATGTTCACACCTCAATCTGTCCCATCTTGTTGATCTGTATATAAAATTCACACCCTGACATGTACAAATGTAAGTCAACCGTGAAACTAATTTGTTAATGAGTCATACAAGACTTACAAATGTTGATTTAATTCTGGAAATGTCCCATATTATTTGGGCAATCTGAGGCTCATACATATCCCAACACCACACCAAATTTAGAATTTGTGGGATACTGTTTCAATAATAATAATATTTTAAAAATCTTCTGTGGGGTTTAATATTGTATGGAGTGGAGAAATAAGGCAATCTGTAGACTTCAGTTTGGGCTCAAACCTTGAATCAGGGAAGATCAGTTCAATCAATGAAGCAATTTTTAATTTTTAGCACTAGAATATATTTTGCGTATGTTTCAAGGTTATTTTGAATGTTACATAACTGTGATAAGGAATAAAAATGAAGAAAGACTTCCTTCCAGACAAATGACTGATCATCTTTGTTTACTTTTATAAAGTCTCACATGTACTTAATGAACTTATAAAAGCCCCTATTTTAAGGATTAGGTAACACTCAAATATCTATAAATTTTGTATAGAGATTCACTGGCTGATTCATTAAGAGGCAGAAGATTAATCAATCTAAAAAACACTAAATCTGTCGACACTCCTAATCTCAAATAAATATTGAAAATCATTAAATTGCCTTCCATTGTGGTGATTACAAAGATGGCTCATAGCCATTCTAAACTCAAAATCTAAGAAGCACAGGAACACTGATCAGACTATTTCATGTACAAACTTGCATTTACTATCTTCTGAATAGGAATTTCCCTTCCATCTTAAGTTGCCCATGGCTAGAAAATATCATATCAGCCCTTCAAAGACCAAATTGTACCACGAACTTCAGGCTATAATGTGGGCCTTCTTTCCACCCATCACTATATTCATGGGTGGAAGAAAGGCCCACATTATGTAATGCATAACATAATTCATGATGTCAAAAATTCTCTCTAATTTTTGACATAATGCATACGTTGCTTACTCAAACTAAAAAACCTCTAAGTGTTTAACAAAAGACAACCTAAAAAAACCAGCAATAGTATCAATCAAAGCAAATGTCAAAAACAATAAAATTAATATATGAAAAAGCAATTTTAAAACAAAGATGCCTGCTAAAATCGCACATTGAAATTGCACACTGAAATTACTTGCCTGCTAGCTGGAGCACAACAGTTTTTAGCAGATGGCAAAAGTAGTATAACAAAGGCACCAGTCCAAAGGCTGGGCGCTGCCACTCTGAGGAATTGCTTTCTTGCAAAGACAGGGCAGATATCATGTGGTACTTGTAGATGTCCACATATAGGATGAGGGGAAATCCAGTTATAGTACAACAGGCATGACCTGCCTGTTGGAGACCGTGGGCCTAGAATCATATGTTATGTGACCACCTTGAACTATATGAGGAAAGGCAGGGTCTGAATATTTTATGTGATGCGTAATAGGCCAAATACTATTCCTGTTCAAAATCTGCACTTTGAGGATCATACCCTCCAACATTTCTCCAATGAAACTAGGGACGTCCTATTCAGTAGTAGTAGTAGTAGTAGTAGTTATTCCCCACCCATCTGATTGGATTGCCCCAGCCACTCTGGGCAGTTTTCAACATATCCAAAAACATCGTAAAACATAAAACATTTTTTAAAAACTTCCCTATACAGGGCTGCCTTCAGATGTCTCATAAAGGTTGTATAGTTACTTTTCTCCTTGGCTTGGGGTTTTCATAACTCCATACCCTCCAACATTTGTCCGATGAAAATAGGGACATCCTACCATACCCCCCCCAACATTTCTCCGAAGAAAATAGGGACGTCCTAAGGAAAAGCAGGGCATTCTAGGATCAAATCAGAAACTAGGATGGCTTCTGTAAATCTGTGACTGTCCCTGGAAAACAGGGACACTCAGAAGGTCTGGAGGATATATAGAATACATGTAACTGAGGCTGCCATCCTGCACACACTTACTTTGGAGGGAGCCCTATTGAAGACAGGGAGCCTTAATGCTGGTTTTACATAGGGTTGCATTTGTGAATGTGTCACAATGGCTGTAGCATCACTGATGTCAGTGACTCAGGCCTGCTCCTTGGCTGGTGTTTATCTGAGATTGTGAATCAAGTGCTGCTGCTCTCCTTGCCGTGTTTATGAAGCCAATTTCAAGCATCCTTTTTTAAGCTAAGTCCATGTTCTTCAACCTTGGGTCTTCAGGTGTTGCTTGACTCCAACTCCCACCATCCCTAGCCAGCATGTGGTGAGGGATGGTGGGAATCATAGTCCAACAACTTCCGGGGATCCAAAGTCAAAGACAGCGAAACATCTGGGGTAGAGAACAAAGTAGCTTTGAAGACACACCACACCAAGCATTCCTTTCTATTTCTGAAATAGATTGCTTTGTGCGCATCAGTGGGAAGGACCTGAACCTGGCCAGATCAGCTCCCTTCCATGAAACTGATAAAGAAACCATTCTGGATGGAGGAGTACTCCCAGAACTAATTGTTGGACCAAGGCAAAAGTAGAGAAGACTCCAAATGCTCATTTTTTGAATGCGTTCATGTCTAGCATCATACTAAATCACCATATAAACATTTGGGCTGTGGTTCCAGTTCTTGTTTCCCCTCATCAACTTCTCCCAAAGATGGATCTTTCCTTTTGGTTCCCAGTATTTCAACTCCCTGATAGGAAAAAGCCAAACACGCACTAATGATTTAAGTGTTGTCTTTGTGGTTCTTTTGAGAAAGCAACGATGAAAACAGAGACAAATGACTTGCCGTGAGTGGCCTTGTGTACTCAACTGCTTGGCACTTGAATGCGAAGCAATAAGTCTGGAATGTGGGAGAATTCTTAGAAACTTGGCCTCTTTAACCAAACATGGGCAATGGAGAATGTCTATTAGAGTACACTAACAATCTGTAAAAGGGGTGGGCTGGAACTTTTTTCTTTTATTTTCTTTATAAAAAGATGTGAATCTAGACTTCTACAACTTCATGACTAGAAGAAAGTTTGTACAGTCGTACCTCTACTTACGTATCCCTCTGGATATGGACTCTTCGGGTTATGGCCATGGCAAACCCGGAAGTGTATACTTCTGGGTTTCACCATGCACACATGCACAGAAGCACTCAATCGTGCAGCATGCATGCGCAGAAGCACGTCTCTATTTACATAATTTTCAGGGTGTGAGCAGACCCCACGAACAAATTAAGTTTGTATCTGGAGGGTCCACTGTAATGTTATTTTTTCCCCTATACTGTCTGCTATCAAATCAGCTCCCCACCCCCATTTATGTATACAAATCCACTTTATGTCAACAGATAAAAGCCAATCACCTACATCCAGAAACAGTATAACAACCCAGACAGGTTCCCTGCTTGGGTGAAAACTTGAAACGTGGTCCTAGAGAGTACTGCTATCTATCATTGTTCACCACTGCACCACATAAAGGAAAACTGAATGGCCGCACAGTGTGGTCTGTGCTAATTCTGGTCTTCATAAAGACCAAATCTTCTGGTTGGCTAGTTACAGTGTGGCAAAGTTCTAGAATTCTTGAAACCTGTAACCTTCAGTGCACTGTTGAAAGGACGTTCACCTGTACATGATAGCTTGTCTCTGATTCTCTAGAACCACTGAATGCAGAACCGGCAGTATGACTGTATCGCAATGTCTTTTGAGCCGTTCTGTCACACTCATTGGAGCAAAGTGCACCTCTTTCTTGCTTCCTGGCACATCCTTCCTCCTTTGTTTGTTTGTTACCACACGAAAGTCTTCAAATGATTACCTTGGGAAAGAAGGGGTGTTTGAAAGAGCAGCCTTGCATTTGCAAGGAGCACAAACCTGAAAAGGGGGGAGCAGGGTGAGAGAACCCTAGCTGAATAAAGCCATTTGTTTAAGTGCCCCATGCAGCTCTGATACCATGATCTGTTTTCTGCAATTTCACTCAGAGGACTTCGTGCCTACAGACAGCAGGCACATTGTTCTCAGGGCGTTTGCATCCAGTTACAGAGGAGACACACAGTCTGTACTCCCCTCATGGAAATTTGTTTTATTCTTTACCTTTGGGTTTAATGAAAAGCATACTGTCTATATTGTTGCCATTTCTGCAACAGAGAAAATATTGCATGGCACTTAGCAACCTGAAAAGTCCTTCAGAGGACCATTGGATCAGTCCCTCTCGGACATATTTTGGGGAAGGAAAGTGATACCACACTATGTTTTCATCAGTAAAAAGGAAGGTCTCTCAGAAGTAACATTTCTGCTTCACTTTCCCCTCCAATGAGACTCAAAGCATCTTTATTTTCCTTATCTGAAGGTATTTCAATGAAGTTATAATTGAGTGTTATGCTTGTAAAGTGATGTTTAAAGAGGTCTGGAAGATCACTGACTTCACAGGCTATAAAAAATAGGATATAGGAAAATATCCTTGACTTGGTTCTCTATCTTTGGTTTGTTTATTGCGTGCCAAGGCCCGTGACCCCTTCGCACCTGGTATAGTAAAATAACCAGATAGGATGAGTGTAAATGAAGAATGGGTCAAATAGGCCACAACTTTTTTGATTACAGTTGTGAAAGTTTTGGATTTTAAAATTTTACCATTTTAGCTCGGTCTGCTGAGAGTGTATTCTAGGGTCAACCCAATCAGGGGGGAGGGGCTATGATTTACATCAAATACCCGAGGGGTCCCCATTTGAGGAGTGTGATGGCCCTAGGCCCAGCCTGAACATCCAGACAGAAGCAGCTCCTCACGGTCCCCTTTTCTGTGGAGGGGCAGGCAGAGGCTACAACCTCCCCATCATCCAACACTGGGTGAAGAGGCCTGGGCAGGCCCTTTGATTGACTCCCTGGGCGTGGACCCAAGTGACGCCAGCTGGCGCAGTTGGCCCTGCCCCTGGGGAGATCCTGCACAGCAGCCTGCCTGCGATTGGCCAATTTGCAGGCAGGCTATGATCCGGCCAGCCCCCAACACCCAGTGGATTGTGCAGGGGCTACAGTGCCATGCTGCAACACTGCCTGCCCAATAGTAGGCAAGCATGTGGGAATATTCAGGGAGGCAGAAGAGGGTGTATTGTTTATTAATATCCTTCCTAACTTGTGCTAGCAAGTTCTATAACTTAGCAGAGTTTTACATTCCCCTTTTAAACACACAGCAGATAGCTGGTTGCAGGCTTGTTTAAGCCTCTTAATATTAGATTCCTGGTACAGTGGTACCTCGCAAGACAAATGCCTCGGAAGACGAAAAACTCGCAAGACGAAAGAGTTTTTCGTTTTTTGAGTTGCTTCGCAAAACGAATTTCCCTATGGGCTTGCTTCGCAAGATGAAACGTCTTGCAAGTTTGTTTCCTTTTTCTTAAAACCGCTTGAAGAGGTGCTGTTGCGACTTGACCGTGCTTCACAAGACGAAAAACTCGCAAGACGAAAAGACTCGCGGAACGAATTAATTTTGTCTTGTGAGGTACCACTGTAAGTCCCCTTTATATCCCTCTTAAAAGAATATACACGCCACAATCTTGTGGAAAGTATATAAAATAATTTTACTCACATCATCAGTTCACAGTTGGATCCCTGAAGGCAGACTTAGTTACAAAGTATATACATTTGGATCTACCCCATATGGGGGGATAATCCCAGTGACTGCAGACAGGCAGTCACTGCAGTTCACACGATAAAAGGAAGATGGAGAGGAGTCGAAAAGAAGGTAGGAAAGAAGGAAGTGTGCTGCGTGCCTTGCCCTTTTGTTACCCGAGCAGGTAAGGTTATGTGCACCTCTAGTCACATGCTAAAGGAAATATGTCTCAGTCTGGGAGGAAACAGGAAGTTTTCTACTGGCTGAACCAAACATTCCCCTGCATGTCCACTCTAGGAAAACAAGGAATGTTGTACTTGACTGCTACTTATGTATCACATCCCACAAAGTGGACTTAGAGAAGGCATGTGGGTACTAGTGGGTTCAGTGCACAGCAACTGAGGGAGGGCCATAGCTAAGTGGCACAGTTCATGTTTTGCATGATGCAGAAAGTGCCATGTTCAGCCACCAGAGACAGCTGGGGGCTGCAGAGGAGGGGAAGGAGAAGTTCTATTGTTCAAGCAAAAGTCTGCTGAGCAAGCAAGACAGCAGCATTGGAGATTGCATAGCATTCTTGATTCTTCTTTTGCAGCTGCATACCCTCCAACATTTCTCCAATGCAAATAGGGGCGTCCTAAGGGAAAGCGGGACATTCCGGGATCAAATCAGAAAACGGGGTGGCTTCAGTAAATCTGGAACCGGTTGTGGAAAATGGGGACACTAAGAAGGTCTGCAGCTGTATCCTGAACTTGGTGCTTTTGATTTCAAGCCACAGTCGCAGAGGAAATTTCCCCCCAGAGAGGAAATGAATGATGAGCATTGTTTCAGTCATAACTTGCATTTAGCATATTGTTCACTGGGGAAACATCATTGGTTTTTTTTTTATTATTATTATTATTATTATTATTATTATTATTATTATTATTATTAGAATTGCATTCAGGCCTGGCAGGGGCATGGAGATCTGGAAAAACCAAGCCACACTGTTCACCAATTTAGACTGAGGACCAAGTTAAACACTACTGCCTGCCTGCAGTAAGGTAAAGGTAAAGGGACCCCTGATCATTAGGTCCAGTCATGACTGACTCTGGGGCTGCAGTGCTCATCTTGCTTTAATGGCCGAGGGAGCCGGTATTCATGTGGCCAGCATGACTAAGCCGCTTCTGGCGAACCAGAGCAGCGCACAGAAACATCGTTTACCTTCCCGCAAGAGCGGTACCTATTTATCTACTTGCACTTTGACATGCTTTCGAACTGCTAGGTTGGCAGGAGCAGGGACCGAGCAACGGGAGCTCACCCCGTTGCGGGGATTCGAACGACCGACCTTCTGACTGGCAAGTCCTAGGCTCTGTGGTTTAACCCACAGCACCACCCATGCCCTGCCTGCAGTAGGGTTGCCATATTTCAAGAGGTAAAAACCCAGACACAAAAAGTTGTTTAGCTTTTCTAGGCCCCCTCCACCATTTCCAAGGCAGATCCACCCACACCGGAACCAGAGCCCGAGCTAGAGCCTGCACACAAATAATTATTATTATTATTATTATTATTATTATTATTATTATTATTATTAAAACCACAATCCATTTGCTTTAAAATGTAAAATTCTCCCCAGATGGGCAGGTAGGACCCCCAGAAGAGGACATATCCAGGAATTCCCAGACATATGGCAACCCTAGCAGGTTACCTTCCAAAGTCTCGTCCTCATGCCATGTGGCGTAGAGTCACATTGAAATGCCCACACCACAAATACCTGTCTAAGCACATGGAGCGTTCACATGCCAGCTTTGCACAGCCTGAGGCGGTTAGTTCTGGCATGAGAAATGCACTTGTTTAGGCCAGTGTGTGTGGTCACAGGATTGAAATGGGGATCCCAGGGAAGAGGTTTCAGCTTACAACATAGGTGGAGGGTGTTATCTAAACTGGGCCTTGCCTTGTTTTATTATGCTGCCTTGTTTTATTACTTAGACCATTCTTTGAAAAGGTCTCTGATGTGGAATAAATACTTCGCAAAGCACTCAGTTCCTGACACGCTGTGTGTACACCATACATTTAATGCACATGACTTCCCAAAGAATCCTGGGAATTGTAGTTTTTCGCTCTCAAAGGTCTATAATTCCAGGAACCTTCATAATCTACTGTTCCCAGAATTCTTTGCAGGATGCTGCATGCTTCAAATGTATGGTGTGTTGGCAGCCAACCTCTAAGCATTCAGATGTATAAATATTCTTCTTGTGACTTTCATTTTTAGATTTGGAGCACGACTTGTGCCAATCTATCATGGGTTTTCCTCCTCGTTATAGAACAAGCTACCAGTGCTCAGTTATCCCAAGACTCGCTTTTATCATGCATTATTGCTCCAATAATGTTTTGATTAGTTTTTCAACTTACAGTTCTCAAGCTCTGAGAATCGAAAATCAACACAACATATTTCAATCTTAAGGGATAACAAAGCTTGTTAGTTTTTGTTGTTGTTGTTTAAGTGCAGGGCTGAAAGTGACCCGGTCTTCTGCTCTGCTCTCTGTACGGAGGTAAGATTTTTAAAAGAAGGTTTCATGTTGTTATTTCTGTTCTGCAGTTGTGTAAGACTTGAATACAGGCGTGGGCAACCTGAGGCCCTTCAGGGTCATCTCCAGAATTTTGTGAAGGATTAAATCGCACACCGGAAATTTAGGTTTGTGCAATTAAAAGTGGATTAAAGCACTCTGTCACAACAAATCTGCCTTTTAAGAAAACAAATGGGCTTTTTGCAGTTAGAAAAGTTATGGGGAAATGCACTAAAAAGTGTGGTATAATGATGGACTGACAGGAAACGGTGTAACTTCCACAGAAGCAAATCAGAATGAATGCTCTTTGTCTTATTACCTCAATCAGAACAAATGCTCAAAGAAGACTAGATATAGTCTAACCACTGGGTAAACCTCTGAGCAAATCTGGATGAATGCTCAATAAACAGGTAATCTGGATGTCCCATCAGCCTTGACTACTGACCATTCTGACTAGCCTGATGAGAGTTTGAATCTAGCAATACCAGGAGGTCACAGGTTACCCATTCCTACTGAATACATGTAAGACAACTGTAGTATGAGAGAAAGACGGTTCTGTACCCTGTGGAGAAGGGCCCTAGCTCAGTGGTAGATCATCTGTTTTGAATATAGAAGGTCCCATCTTGAATTCCTGGTGTCACCAGGTATGGCTGAGATGAATTACTCTCCAGCTCAAATATTAAAACCAACTGAAAAGCCTCTTGCCATCTCAGCAGGGATAAAAATGTAGGAGTAATTGAATAGAACCACATAGCCTCACGTTCCAGGATGGAAAGTTTGTAGGAAGGAAGTTTGTAGAACAGCTTTGCCAATGCCACAATATGCTAAGGAACAGGGAAGATGCTATTATGAGTGGAAGTGCTTGTCCCGTGGTTAGAAAGCATAGGTCTTGAGCAGCTTTCCCCTTCTAGTGTGGTGTAGTGGTTAAGAGCGATAGTCTCGTAATCTGGGGAACCGGGTTTGCGTCTCCGCTCCTCCACATGCAGCTGCTGGGTGACCTTGGGCTAGTCACACTTCTCTGAAGTCTCTCAGCCCCACTCACCTCACAGAGTGTTTGTTGTGGGGGAGGAAGGGAAAAGGAGAATCTTAGCCACTTTGAGACTCCTTAAAGGGAGTGAAAGGCGGAATATCAAATCCAAACTCTTCTTCTTCTTCTTCCCCCGCTCCTTTCCTAGGGAAAACCTGCTATTTAGCTTTACATCAGAATATCTATGGAAAACCCAATTGCTGTTGGCTCCGATTGAGCACCAAAGAGAGGTTTTTCGGAGGTGGGGCGGGGGGGGAGAAGCAGCAGGTCAAGAGGAAGTGTGGATATGCCCCCAAGTAATAAAATTAGGTCAAAAACGGGAAACAACATACCTTTTAAGTGTTCTTCTGTGTAAAGTACAAAAACATGGTGGCCCACAGAAGCCAGCAAACTAGAGTTACAGTCCTCAGGATGAGAAAGTTTAAGAACCACTGCACATGGCTGGGAAATGGGGAAAGAAAGGCTTACATTTGATGGGAATGCAATTCTATAGCATGTCAAGTTAAAAGATAGCCATCTATAAGCTTTTGTTTGGCTATCAAAAGATGCTTGTTCGTCAGCTTTGGATGACCTGTGGCTACTTGCTACTGGATGCTACACCTGCTCAGTGTACAATCTGTATACCTGTGTACACAAAGAGTTGAGCTGTACACTCGTACACTTGCAGGCAAAGTTGAATGGGTTGTATTCACTTTAGTCCTCCTTGGAAGAGACCTACTGAAATTAATGAACCTAAGTTAATCTTGTCCATTAAGTTCAATGGGAATACTCTCAGTAGGATTTGTATTGAGTATCACCCCACAAATGTACAGTCTATGTACACAACAGTTGTGCTGGACAGGTGTATGCTTTTTTCACAGGTAACATTCAATGAGTGTACAATCTGTGGACACAATAGTTGACCTGTACATTCATGTACGGTACTTATTCACATGTAAAGTTCCATGGGTGTACAGTTTGTGTACCTGAATAGTCAACCTGTACAAACTAATAGGTGTACATTCTTTCACACAAACACTTGTCCATGTGTAGAGACTGGAGAAGGCTTGTACCTGTGTTTGGGGCAACATGTGAACAAGCCTCACTATTTTATTCTTCTAACAAGGAAACATACACTATAAAAGGGTATGCCAGAGAATGCTCTGCTGCTTGGGGAACCAGGTCAAGACTACCAGGACAAGCCTCAGAAAGATGTTTGTTCCTCCTTCACTTGGGCTTTGTTCTATGATTTTCTCATGAGTTGAGGTAGACCGTGTGAAACCATCTGGTATTCTTTTCAGCTAATGAGACTCACACATGTATTTCACAACCTTGGAAAGCCCTACAACACTCTAAACAACCATGGCATCAAGGCTGCCCCAGCCTGTTCTTGATATGAAACCAAACCAGACCATACCTCAATCTTACTACATATTAGTTTCTCTCAACAGTGTTTTGCAACGGAGGATGTACATCAATACAAACAGAATAATTTGAAACTGATGACTGGCTGTTTAGGTAATTGCTGTTATGGGCCAAATCCAGAAGTCATACAACAAAGAATGAGAGCACACCCCTGTCTGGAAAAAATCAACAAAGCCCACTCCTAATTCCTTCCCTCCCTGTCAGTGAGATGAAAGCCACTCTGAAAATACTGTGTCATAACACACCACGTAAGATAAACGAGGCATGTTTTCTTGGCACTTAAGACCAAACTACACATTACACTGGGAACTCATGAGTTTAGCTCCCAGAGGTGTCTCTCCTTAAGGAAAATAAGTGCAGGCACAGTGGGCTGCCAATTTGATAGGGGAGGCAACATCTTAATTGCTGAGAATCACTAGTGAGAAGAGTGCTGTAGAACTCAGGTTCAGCTCGTGAACTTCCCAATGGGCACCTGGTTCACCGGAATGAGGCTAGAGGGATGCAGATGGCGCTGTGGTCTAAACCACTGAGGCTCTTGGGCTTCCCGATCAGAAGGTCAGTGGTTCGAATCCCCACAACTGCAGGCAACCTAGCAGTTTGAAAGCACACCAGTGCAAGTAGGTAAATAAGTACCGCTGTTGTGGGAAGGTAAACAGTGTTTCCGTGCGCTCTGGTTTCCGTCACGGTGTTCCATTATGCCAGAGGTGGTTTAGTCATGCTGGCCACATGACCCTGAAAGCTGTCTGTGGACAAACGCCGGCTCCCTTGGCTTGAAAGCAAAATGAGCACCACAACCCCATAGTCACCTTTGACTGGACTTAACCGTCCAGGGGTCCTTTACTTTTTTTATACCTTTTTACCTAGATGCTAGACTAGATGTTCAGATCCCCCAAGGCTCTTCTTATGTACAAGGGCTTCTAAAAACAATTAAGGCAACTCTGAAAGACACCGAAAAGCAGTCACATACTCCCAAAGTGAGTGTTTTAAGGTTGGCCAGGAACAGGACTTTCAGTCATCAAATGCCCAGCTAAATGGAATGCTTTTAAATATCTCCTAAAAGGTAATAATGAGAGAGACTGATACCCTTCACTGAGGAGGCTGTGTTATGAGTCATTAGGGATTTGGATACTGGTACCATAGGAGCCAACTCCTAGGGGCCATGAGGGCTTTCCCCCCCCCCCCAATAAAAGATTTGAGAGGGCCGGGGCCCCACAAAGTTGATGGGCATTCCCATTCAAATAGTGTGTTGCACTGCATCATGTGATCGGTTATGTGGGGTGGGGCTTATCTGGGCCACCACAATATTTTATTCAAGTTGGCACCCTTGAGTGGTACTAATACCTTGAATTGGACCTTCTAGTTCACAGGCAGCCAATGCGATTCTCTAAGGACTAGTGACACATAGTTCCACCTGGCTGCAACACTGGGGAGTAGCTGATATTGTTCCATTTTTGTTTTTATTATGTATTATGTATTTTGTGTTTTCATCTTTTATATTGTCATCTTATGCTGTGTACCTCCCTGAGAGCTTCAGATGAAGGGTGGTACAGAAATTTAAGAAATAATAATAGCAACAGCAACAGCAACCTCTGGACTGTCTTCAAGGGCAGCCCCACGTAGAGCACATTTCAGGAGTCCAGGCATCCAAAGGGTTAATTCAGCTGTGAAATGAGACCTGGAAGACAGGAAACATGTGGGGAGAAACCACATAGTGCCTCTTGGGGGTCAGAACTGGGATAAACAGCACATCATGGCCTGCTGTGCTCAGTCAGTGAAGAATCATGGTAACTGGAGGAGCAGGAGGAATAATGTTTATCTATGCACATTTGAGATATTTTTCTATATACAGTAGTACCTCGGGTTACAGACACTTCAGGTTACAGATGCTTCAGGTAACAGAAATAGTGCTGCAGGTTAAGAACTTTGCTTCAGGATGAGAACAGAAATCACACAGTGGCGGCGCGGCAGCAGCAGGAGGTCCCATTAGCTAAAGTGGTACCTCAGGTTAAGAACAGTTTCAGAATAAGAACGGACCTCCAGAACGAATTAAGTTCTTAACCCGAGGTACCACTGTATTGGCTTTTAATTGGAGTGTGTCTTTTAGCTGCATTTTATATCCAATTTCCTTTGTACACTGGAGAGAGCTTTTTTCCGATAGGTGGTTTTCAACCAGTGTGCCATGGCACCATAGCTGTCAACGTTTCCCTTTTTTAAAGGGAAATTCCCTTATTCCAAATAGGATTCCTTGCAAGAAAAGGGAAAAGTTGACAGCTATGCATGGCACCCTGTGGTGCCTTGAATGATGGCCAGGGGTGCTGTGGGCAACACTGGTCTGTGACTGTGTCCCTATTTCCTTCCCTCCCTCATCAGATGCCCTCTTGCGTCTCTGCCTCCTGTGGGGCAGTGTGAGGAAGCACCTCTCTTTGGGGGCAGCTCAGAGACCAGGGGCAGCAGCAGCAGCTGCCCAGAGGACTCCCAAGGAGAGAGGAGAGGAGGCTGAGGGAACACTCCACAAGGGAGGGTGTTCGAAAAAGGGTTAGAGGCTGCCAGCTTGGCAAGCAAGGGGTGGCATAACTGAGCTCCTGAGCCCCACGGGGGGGGGGGCACAGAAAGAATGTAGTTAGTCAAGGGGGCCGTGGACTCAAAAAGGCAGAAAACCTCTGATCTAAATGAATGAATGGATGATGAAGAAGAGGAAGAAGAGGAAGAAGAAAGGCTGCAAACTGCAGTCTGCAATTTGCAAACATTCCAGTTCTCTTGCAATGGAAACTCTTAATCCGTGGGCCTGAAATCTTTGTTACGCGGGCTGAGGTGGGGGGCGGGGGGGCGGGTTTAAAGAAAACGCACTTTATAAATCCAGCTTTGCTGGAGGAGCCAAGAATACATAACTTCCATGTTAAGTGAAAACATTTCCTGAGACCCACTGTAATTCTGCCGTGCTTAGTAGAGATAATAAGGGAAGGCTGTAATTTTAATTGGTCCTATAAAGCCAGCTCTTATTAAGGTAAATGAATGTCAAAGGTAGATCAAAGGCAGCCTGCACAACCAGCCTGTTGGCGGTATCATTGAAATGGAATTAGCAGCTTTGCCGCACAGTGGTTAATGTTGGAACAGAGCATTGCAGCGCATGCGGTGATCCTCACTCAGAGCTTTTCTCCCCACCACTCCCCACCTCATTTATATATTTTTAAAGAGCTTCGGAGGCAAAGGGTCACTGATATTTAATTCTGCTTGATGAAGAAGAAGCTAAGGACTGCTTCTGTTTATAAGTGGGACGGGGATCCAGGCAGTTGAAAGCCCATTTTTGTGGGTTCCTCCTTAACTGCAGCCTCCTGCCCTGCCTCTCATACTGTTGCAGAGACAGGGACTTTGCAGGGGGTGGCCTAGAATGCGTGGGGGCCAAGCCCTGGGTCTTTTTCACTCTTGTCCCCTAGCCCCCCTTTTAACACTGCAATTTTTTTTGTTTAAAGTCATACCTTGGGTTGAATGTGCTTCGGGGTTAGCACGTTCGAGTTGTGCTCCGCGGCAACCCGGAAGTAACGGGTTTCGCCACTTGCGCATGCGCAGACGCTCAAAATGACATCACGCGCATGCGCAGAAGCGCCGAAAAGTGATGCGCGCGCAGACATGCCGTCGCTAGTTACGTTTGCTTCTAGATGCGAATGGGGCTCCGTTCACATCTAGAGGTACAACTGTACTTTGCTTACAGCAGTGGTTCCCAGTTAGGGGCCCGGGGACCTCTGGGGGTCCACAGAACACATCCAGTAGGTCCGCAGCGTCATCCCCTGCCAGGGAACTCACTTATCTTGGTAATGGCACAGTGAATTAAATTTGTCTCTCCCCCCGCCAAAAAATATCCTTTGCTTATTGGGGCCTGCCCCACATTTTCTTCAGAAAAATTGCTTTGCACAGGTAACTAGCATTTTCAAAAGTAGGGGGTCCATGGCTTGGCTTTTGAAAAAGGGGGTCCTCAGTGTCAGGGCTGGCTCAGATGCAGGTCAGCACTCAAAGGCAGAGACGATTAGGAAGCTTAATTCTTCATTCAAGAAAACAGCAAACAACACAGAGTAGCCTCAAGGCAGGACCAGCTTCCATAGCACAATTGCCAGGAGTGACAGTTCCTGCTTCACCTCATCCCCCTAAGACCCCTCTGGAGGTTGCCCACATAGATGTAAACTATGTTAGGAAAGAACTCTTGCTCACATGCATAGCTCTCCATGTCCTTGGAGCTGAGGAGGGAGGGGACGCTAACCAGGGGTTCCAACTTGACTAAAATATTGGGGGACGAGATAAATACTGCCCCACACAATCAATCCCATTACGTGGTGCACACACACCATTTCATTTGAATGGCAATACCTATCAACTTTGGGGGGCCTGGCCTCCTTGAATATTTCAGGGGGGGCTGAAGGGACCTTGACCTTTAGGAGTTGGCTCCTAAGAACCTAACACAGTAGGACAGGGAAGCTTCATGTTCTGAGTCTGAACTGCTTTCTGCCCTTCGCTCTTCCCTCTCACTCATGCCTGTTGCTTCTTCAGTGGCCTACCATTCCTCCACCCTCTCATCTTCTGGCCTGTCCTCAGTGTCCCACCACCATCCCCTGTGCTCTGAACCTTCTTCCTTAGAAGATTCTCTAGGGACTTCACAGACTGGTCAGTCTGGCCAGTCCCTGACACCAGCCCCTTCTGGTCCTGTCCCCATCTTCCTCCTCCTGAGCAAGTAGTTCTTATTTCTTTCTATCTGGTTGTGAAGTTGGGACCTGTGTCAGTGTGCCGAGCTGGAAAGGCATGAGGTACTTTAGAAGCGGGGAATCTTCTTTAGTCAGAAGGTTGCATCCTCTTCTGGGCAACCAGTGGTAGGCGGGGCCAAAAACAGAGGTGGGTGGAGCAAAGAGGTGGGTGGAGCAAAGAGGTGGGTGGAGCCAAGGTGGGTGTGAGTTTTACCTTTGTATAGTAAGCTTGTTTCTTTTGCTTCTTATAATAATACTTTATTCTTTTTTTCCATATTGAAAGTTGCATTTGTTACTCAAGTTATATTCCAATACAACAGAACTAGTGACTTCCCTCTCAACCAACATCAGTGTTTATAACTCAAATTATATACAATTAAGGTTCCATCTTATCTAATTTCATCCTCTGTAACATGTTTCTTGATATTTTCTGCTGTTTTCTTACACTTCAAACCCCACAGTGCTCTTCGCATATGGGAAATAACTTTTTTAAAAGACTAGAAAGGGTTTCCAGTCTTCCTTAAAGGATTTTAAATTTGTGTCTCTTATCAGTGGCGTCAGTTTTCTCATCTCTGCATATTCCAAGATTTTCCTCAACCGTTCTTATTTTGAGGCTGTTCTCTCCTCCTTCCATTTCAGTGCAAAGAGAATCCTTGCTGCTGTAGTCACATACATACCACTGAGCAGTGCTTTTTTATGGGGGGGTGCAGGGTTATGCATACCCCTAAACATTTGAATCTAATGGGAGAAGAAACTAAAAAAAAAAAATTAAAAATTGTTTCTTCTCTAACATGGTGAATCATCAGTTCCGTTGCTACCCCTGATGTCCATTTACTGTATTTATTTTCCCAAAATTGAACTATAAAATGGTGGGTTTCTTTAGTCAAAAAGAGAGCACCCCTAGACATTTTTTTTGGGTGGGGAAGCAGTGCCATTGAGGCTTCTATCTGGATTTCACTGTCTAATATCCCCAGCAGGAAGGATCCTGGCCTCTTGGGAAAAGTCAGTTTTAATAAAATTCTTAATCTCATTATACAGTGGTACCTTGGGTTACAGGTACTTCAGATTACAGACGCTTCAGGTTACAGACTCCACTAACCCAGAAATAGTACCTCAGGTTAAGAACTTTGCTTCAGGATGAGAACAGAAATCGTGCAGTGGTGGCGCGGCAGCAGCAGGAGGCCCCATTAGCTAAAGTGCTGCTTCAGGTTAAGAACAGTTTCAGGTTAAGAACGAACCTCCAGAACGAATTAAATTCTTAACCCGAGGGACCACTGTATTCATGTTCCAAAAGGCCTTTGCCTTTCTGCAGGTCTGCCACATCTGATAAAATGACCCCTCACAGTCCAACACTTGTTTGATATGTTTTGTACATTTGAGCTAGCTTCTTTTGGGTTAAATGCTATCTATATATCATACAGTAAGCTAGTTTCAACACACACTCACACACCCCTCTTCCCTCCTTCAAGGCAACCAGGGGACATTGATTGAGTTCCAGGACACATTCGAGCCAGGAAACAACACTAAAGGAGAATATGAGGTAAAGGTGGAGAGGGGTGTGGCCTGGGGAGGGTGGGTGTGGCCCAGGATGTGTCCCAAAGACCAGTGAGAGAGAGAGATTTGGAGGGCTGCATTTATAGCCATGGTCTTGGGACTCCTCATCCCTGAGGGTAATTTGTATTGTGGCATGGAGAACATCTGTCCAGCGTTGATTTCTTCTCAGAACAATGTGTAGGCTCTCTATATAATCTAGCCCAAGGGTGAGGAGAATTGTACTACCCTTTTTGCATCTTGTAAAAAAATTGGAGGGGGGGGAGCAGAGGGGTGTAACACTCTCCTTACCAGTTGGCAAGATGATAAGGATTATCAGTTTACCAAGTGATTCCAGGCACACTGCAGAAAGTTATCACTCGGTAAACTGTTGTCTACATTCAGCTACGGTTTCGTGCAATTTTTCTGAAGAAAGTCTATGTATATGGACTTCATTGCATGTGCTTACATTATTCCCATTTATTTTATTTTGCAGACGGCTAGGAAATGTTAATCTCTCAAGTCTAAAGCTGATATTGCCCCTTTGCCAGCAAACCTGGTGAGCATAATGCTCGGCTAAAACATGTGTCTCTTGCAAAAGAAGGCTCATTTTGACACACCCATGAAAACAGAGAACAATAAAAGACTAGCAGAACTATCATGTGAAGGACTAATCAGGGCTTTTAAAAAAATCAGATTGGGAAATAAACCCAATAAACCTCTGATAGCAATAATATTCTGCTTGGCAGGTTATGGTGAAACTTGACATGTTAACATTTGTCAGGTGGATCAGGATCAAGAAACCGAAAGATAGCTTGAGCTATGTGGATTCCCTTAGAAGATTTTGGTATGGATTGCACCTGACTGCTGTTAACAGGGCATGTAAACCTCCAAAGGGAAAATCATAAGTACAGAGTTTCATTTTCAACAAGTGCAACGCTTTGCAGCTTTGATCTGATAAGTGAAACAGTGGCACCACCTTGATGCTTTGAAGAAGCAAATAAAAAAAAAGCCCAAACAGCAACATGTAGAAATCAAACCAAACAAATATATATATTTTTTTACTTTCTGCAGAGGCGATGCCTCATAGTTAGTGCAGTGAATATATGCCGTGAATAAAAATAAAGTGTTGCCATGGGCTCCCAGAAGTTTCTATTAGGACTGCTTGCAAAATTCTCCCCATCTGAATTTTTCAGTCCCATCCAGAAATAAGCTGTATTGACTTTGGTTGGGTTCCCTTCCAGCAGTGATGGCCAAACTTGGCACTCTAGCTGTTTTGGGACTACAGTTCCCATCATCCCTGACCTGTTAGCTAGGGATAATGGGAGTTGGAGGGCCAAGTTTGACCATCACTGCTTCCAGGTAATTGTGTATAGGCTTGCAGGCTGAAGTATGGGATCCTGTTTTCAGAATGGGCACTGATACATTATCAATCTGCTACGCTTCATTTTTGGATTTCCAGACTTTATACAGATTGGAATACAACTTGTATGGATGGAGAAAGCATGTAATTAAATCAGAGGAAATTTGCAGAATGTAACTTTTCCTCTCTAAACATTTAAATTTTGCAGAAACACACCCAGCATGAGGTCAGATATGGCTTTCAACCATGTAGTTAACATAGGGGCATAAATACGGCATGAGTGGTGACAGGTGGAATTTCCAGCCTTTGATTTGCAACAGAGATAAGGAATATATTTATTCTGATTCACAGCTCACAGGATGCAAAGAAAGTCAATAAGTGAAGTGGGAAGGAATTGTGATCTGGGGAGAACTATTAACCAAAGAACTACCATGTATGTGAAATCATCTTTGGAGAAATGTGACAATCAGAATAAGATGCAGAACCCGGCAGAATATAAGTGCAGTGTGTCTGCAAGAGCTCTTGACATATACCATCTAGTTATCTCCCGCTTGGACTACTGCAATGCACTCTACGTGGGGCAGGTGACTTGGAAACTGCAATTAATCCAGAATGCGGCAGCCAAACTGGTGACTGGGAGTGGCCGCCGAGACCATATAACACTGGTCCTGAAAGATCCTCATTGGCTCCCAGTATGTTTCTGAGCACAATTCAGAGTGTTGGTGTTGACCTTTAAAGCCCTGAATGGCCTCAGTCCAGTATACCTGAAGGAGCGTCTCCACCCCCATCATCCAGCCCGGATACTGAGGTCCAGCGCTGAGGGCCTTCTGGGGGTTCCCTAGCTGTGAGAAGTGAGTTTACAGGGAACCAGGCAGAGGGCCTTCTCAGTAGTGGTGCCCGCCCTGTGGAACGCCCTCCCAGCAGATGTCAAGTGAATAAACAACTATTTTACTTTTAAAAGACAACTGAAGGCAGCCCTGTTTAGGGAAGTTTTTAATGTCTGATGCTGTATTGTTTTTAATATTCGATTGGAAGCGGCCCAGAGTGGCTGGGGAAGCCCAGCCAGATGGGCAGGGTATAAATAATAAATTATTATTATATTATATATTACATTATTATTATTATTATTATTATTATTATTATTATTATTAGACAGCATCTTAAAAAGCAGAGACATCACCTTGCCAACAAAGGTCCGTATAGTTAAAGCTATGGTTTTCCCAGTAGTGATGTATGGAAGAGAGAGCTGGACCATAAAGAAGGCTGATCACCAAAGAATTGATGCTTTTAAATTATGGTGCTGGAGGAGACTCTTGAGAGTCCCATGGACTGCAAGAAGATCAAACCTATCCATTCTGAAGGAAATCAGCCCTGAGTGCTCACTGGAAGGACAGATCCTGAAGCTGAGGCTCCAATACTTTGGCCACCTCATGAGAAGAGAAGACTCCCTGGAAAAGACCCTAATGTTGGGAAAGATGGAGGGCACAAGGAGAAGGGGACGACAGAGGACGAGATGGTTGGACAGTGTTCTCGAAGCTACTAGCATGAGTTTGACCAAACTGCGGGAGGCAGTGGAAGAGTGCCTGGCATGCTCTGGTCCATGGGGTCACGAAGAGTCGAACACGACTAAATGACTAAACAACAAATTGCTTAATTTACTCGGGGAGACAGAGAGCCATGCTTAGGAAATGAGAAAGCCAACATCTTCATCTATACATATGAAGGACACTTAGGCTTTAGTCCTATACACACTTACCCAAGAGTAAGCCCCACTGAATGTCTTACTTCTGAGTAGACCATCATAGTATTATATCGTTAGACTGCAACTTTGTATTAGGGCCCTTTTGCCCACCCCCATGTTTTGGGGGGGTCAGACCCAGGCCCCACCAATGTCTGAAAAGCATGGAGGCTTCTCCTCCTGTCTCAGGGGGAAAGGAGGCTCTAAGCAGCCATCCACTAGTGGTGGCAGCAAGAGAAGATGGAGGAAGAGCCATTGGCCATTGAAGCTGTATGGCCGGTTCATTCAGCTTCATCCCTGGCTCCTCCCAAAGTCCTGACATCACACTTGCAACACCAGGACATTGTGTTGTGCTCATGATGTTGCTCCCACACCCCACTGCCCTCATAAACTGGCGCTTCTGCCATGAACCCATTATACCTGGGAGTGATCCCCTTTGATTTCAACTGAATTTATTTCTGAGTAGGCTTTACAGAACTTTATAGGACAATTATCTAAGGAGTCTGGAATGGGGAACCTGTGACACAGCAGATGAGGTTGGACCCCAACTCCCATCAGTGGAAAGTACTGGGATTTTAACAAAATCAAACAAAATCCGATCTAGAGAAGTATAAGTGACTTTCCTCTAGCACCAAACACACATGGATTTGTTTTGGGACATTTTACTCCCCTGAGATCCATAGGAATTTGGCTTGGAATAGTAGCATTTCAGAAACACTATTTTGCAAGTTTCTATTCAGAGTTGCATGAGGTTTTAAGACCAAATACGCAGAAAAAAGCATGTTGTCTTGGGAAAGAGTGCTAGCAGTGGGCGCTCAAATAAGAACAAAGACCTGAAATGTTCTGCCTCAGAGCCAATATTAATTAGGAACAGTATATAAGAACTTGCCTTATACTGAATCAGACCATTGGTTCATCTATCTCAGTATTGTCTACAGTGACACTCTGGCTTTCCATGGTTTCAGCCAGGATTCTTTCCTCTTTCTGGAGATGCCAAGGATTGGAACTGAGATCTCCTGCATGCAAAGGAGAAGCTCCACCACTGAGCAATGGCTCTTTCTGCATCCACATCTACCTCCTAGGGAGACACTTGCAATTGCCTTGAAGGCCACTTCCACATATTCTGCCCCTGCCCATGTGACCACTAGCCTTGGGTGAGGGTATGCACAGCAAGATCCATCAGCTTCTCTGAAGAAGAAGAAGAAGAGTTTGGATTTGATATCCCGCCTTTCACTCCCCTTCAGGAGTCTCAAAGCGGCTAACATTCTCCTTTCCCTTCCTCCCCCACAACAAACACTCTGTGAGGTGAGTGGGGCTGAGAGACTTCAAAGAAGTGTGACTGGCCCAAGGTCACCCAGCAGCTGCATGTGGAGGAGCGGAGGCACGAACCCAGTTCCCCAGATTACGAGACTACCGCTCTTAACCACTACACCACACTGGCTCTCTGGCTATTCTGCCCCTGCCCATGTGACCACTAGCCTTGGGTGAGGGTATGCACAGCAAGATCCATCAGCTTCTCTGAAGCATCCAGGGGCAACAGAACCAGCTGGAATTAGATCTTAAAGAAGGAAGGAAGGTAGTCAACACAGCATCCTCCAGCTGTTTTGAATTCAAACTTCTATCAGAACCAGTCAGCCTGGCCAATGGTCAGGGAAAATGGGACTTGTAGTCCACAACATCTATAGGTTGGCTGCCCCTGATCTAGAAGCCAGAATGATTGTGTAGTAGAGTTGATTTGATGGTCAATCAGATAGAAAGGTCAGATATGGCTGGGGCATTTCTGATAATAATTTTTATTAGTTTTCAATTGCATTCCAATAATAGCCTTGTTGATGTATGGAAGTGAGAGCTGGACCATAAGGAAGGCTGACCGCTGAAGAATTGATGCTTTTGAATTATGGTGCTAGAACCCCGATCGCTAGCCAAAAAGGATGCAGGGCAAAATGTCGCATCTGCGCATGTGTGCAGAGGTTTGCGCTTCTGCGCATGTGCGAGCGGCAAACCCAGAAGTAACCCATTTCGGTACTTCTGGGTTTGCTGCGGATGTTCGCCAGAATGGACACTAGACAAGGCAGACGTTCACAGAGGTATTACTGGATCCATTCTGGAGGCCCGTTCGTAACATGAAAAACCCACAACCTGAAGCGCCTTATCTGCGCAGGTACGCAGCGTGATTTGGTGCTTGTGCACATGCGTGAAGCGCAATTTAGCGCTACTGCACATACACGAGCAGCAAAACCCGGAAGTAACCCTTTCCGGTACTTCCGGGTTGCCGCAGGACGTGACCTGAAAAAACGTAACATGAAGCAAACGTAACATGAGGTATGACTGTATAGTGATATATCACGATGTCTGAAATAATGCTGAAAAGGCTGAAAAAGTTGCTGGGCTGTGAAGAGAGGGAGGGAGGACTGGCCAGGAGGGAGAAAAGGAGGCTGCCCGCTTGCTTGGGTCAAGGAGCTCCTGCCCACTCCCTCCCTCCCTCCGCAGCCCAGCCCCAGTCTTGGTAGAAGGAGCCTGAGAAGGTGCCTCTTTCCTCCTGGTTGGTCACTTCTCCTGCAACCAATCAGGAGCAGAAAGGAAAAAGGCAGCCCAACCTGCTTGCTCAGGTGAAGGCAAACACACAGGCAGGCAGACGGGAGAGAAATGGACTATGGTGGTGGTGGCCAGAAGGTCCCAAAATCTCCAGATAGGGTTGGAAAACTCCTGCTTAAAACCTTGGAGAGCCTCTGTCAGTCAGTGTAGACAATACTGAGGTAGATGGACCAATGTCAGACTCAGTATAGAGCAGCTTCCTATGTTCCTATGTAGCATCTCTAGGAATCTCTAGAATGTTTCACCTCTAATATTTCTAATATTAATGATTATAACTGGCTTGCTGGTTTCCCACCAGCATCTGGTTGGCCACTGTGAGAATAGGATGCTGGACTACATAAACCATTAGCCTGATCCAGCAGATTCTTCTTATGTTCATATGATTGAAAAGGCTTGGTGAGTACACGTACTATCACAGAAACAATAACACAAAGCATTGCACAGGTGGTGTTGGGAGGAACTTTTGTCCCTTAGAAGGTTAAATAGTTTTGCAAAAACTGGGCATCCACCACTTATGTACTCTGGAAAAAGATAGGGAACAATTTTATGGTAGCGTGAGGCCCTCATTTCCCTTCATTCTGAAAAATCATAGCCATGTGGACTTCTTATTCCAGTATCCTTAAAATAATATTTTCAGAATGATTCCATATAGAACATATTTGTTTACCTGAATTTCAGCCAGAAAGTCTACATTGATTTGCCAAAAAATGGGAAATTATCTTCACAGTCCACTTATGATGGAAACCATTTTTGACAGCACATATAAATCCTAACTAAGGACTTCAGGTGATTCCACTTAGTACGAAGGGGCTGTTTTCCTGTTTGCTAAATTCATTTAAAGGAATATGTAAAGACAGTTTTTTCCGATCTAGGCATCTCTGTTTGTTCTGAGTCTCTGAACTTCCCAAATAGTAATACACTTTTTCGCCTCACACTTATCTTATCTTGTGTCTTGTTTTCCTTGGAAAACAAAAAATGAACCATAATTACTCAGATGAGTTTGTTCCTTCGTTGGTTAAGATCTTTTACCTTGCTGAGAGCTCATCAGTCATGGGAAGACTGTTTGGTGAATGGTGAAAACTCAACCACAAATGTTGTGGAAAGCTTTCACCAGGATGTACTCATCTGGACATGTGATCACACAAGTTCAGCAGCTTATAGGACTGTCCGCTCTCTGCTTGTTCTCTGCTTTTAATTGTTGCTGCTTTTTTTACAGTCGCCTTTGTTTCCATCGTTGTTGCTGTCGCATTAGGTCTGAGATGGAAACAGGCACACGACTGGGGGTTGAGATGAGAGAAGAGATTGGTGCCATGGCTTCAGATGTACATCTTTGCCATGAATTTTCTTCGTTGGGAAAATGGCACGTGGATTCTAAAATATAAATAGGGGGGAAAGACTGCTTCCCCTTTAACAAAACCAGCTCTATACCTAAGTGTTGTCATGTGCTTCAATTTCAAGTGGCATTCGCATTATTTTGCTTGGAGGCAACGAGAACGCCGAATCCTACCCCATACCTGACTGCACGTCCAAAGTTATTTTCCTACACATCCGAACCAATCAGGAGATGTTTTCTCTAAATGCTGCAAAGATTTCCTCTTGTTGTTTCAGGATATTTCTAAAACGTGCCTCTGAGCTGAGGGCTTGGGTTTGATTAATGCGTCGTTTCCTCTTCCAAATTAGAAACAGGAATCTTGAGTGATGGTTAATAATTTTTTTGTTTGCTCGTCTGTGCTTTGCCAGGCAGCCTTAATTGCGGCCTCCTTCGCAGGCCTGATTAGGAAGATTGTACATCTGACTGCAGTTTAAGACAGTGCTTCAAGGCAGGAACTTAGACTCTTTATTTCCACTAAATGGGAACAATCTGGGTACAGACTAGGAGAGATACTTACCTGCTCTTCCTTTTTCTTTTCGACTCATTAGAGAAATTGGACTTCAGGAATAGACAATATTAGGAGCTAAGTATACATTACAAGCATAAACACATATAACAAAGTCCTGATGCCATTTTTTAAAAAACAAAAGAAAATCCAAGTAAGAGACTTTGGGAAGCGAAATAAAGACCAAAGAACTGAAGAGGATATTCTCCCTACCTACTCCTGTCTGCTATTTCCCTCCGAGGATAAAGGATTCCATCTGTAGTCCCCTCTGCGCATTTAAAGCAGTATCACACCACTGTCAACAGTCGTGGCTTCTGCCAAAGAATCCTGCAAACTGTAATTTGTTAAAGGTTCTGTGAGTTGTTCGGAGACCCCTATTCCCTTTACAGAGCCACAATTCCCAGAGTTCCCCGGGATGAGATATTGACAGTTGAACCACTCCAGGAATTGTAGCTCTGGCGCTGTGGGTTAAACCACTGAGCCTAGGACTTGCCGATCAGAAGGTCGGCGGTTCAAATCCCCGTGACGGGGTGAGCTCCAATTGCTCGGTCCCTGCTCCTGCCAACCTAGCTGTTTGAAAGCGTGTCAAAGTGCAAGTAGATAAATAGGTACCGCTCCAGCGGGAAGGTAAATGGTGTTTCCGTGCGCTGCTTTGGTTCGCCAGAAGCAGCTTAGTCATGCTGGCCACATGACTGTACACTGTACATTGTACAGCTGTACACTGGCTCCATCGGCCAATAGAGCGAGATGAGCGCCGCAACCCCAGAGTTGGCCACGACTGGGCCTAATGCTCAGGGGTCCCTTTACTTTTTAAGCATAGTTCCCAGGAATCCTTGGAATAAAGCATGACAGTTTAAAGTGGTGTGATAGTGCTTTAAATGTATAGTGCATATGGGGCCAAATTCTGTATAAGGTACTAGCAACTCCAAATAGGGTTCTTTCATAAGAATCAGATTCTGGCATCTTATTTCCTATGCCACTGGTACTACGTTCTGACTTGAAGCCTGGAAGATTAAGCTTTGGGATTAAACAATGGATGAATGTATCCATTTCAGTTTCTCTCTGTTTCTCGTTTTTCATCTCCTAAATTCAGTTTTCCAAATTTCCACATCAGTTTGCGATTTCTGGGGGGAAACAGGTTGTGGTTAAAATCCAGCAGCATTTTAATGTGGGTTTTTGCACGCGGTTTTGCCAGCGATTTTGCCGAATATCCTTCCCTCGCCAAACCATTTTAGCTTATATAATGCCTTTTAAAATCTTATTGTCACTATTCTGTGCATTTTTATGCACACTTTACCAAGCATGTGTGTTTCCACTCCACATTACTTGGCTGAGAACTACGTTGCAAAATTCAAAGGACCTTGACTTTCGAAAGATGGCTGTGTTTCAGTCGGAACATTACTCCTGAAAGTGCAGATTAGGTAGGTTCACTGACAAATGTGAACTGAATCAAATTTCTCCCTCATCGCAAGCCTCAATACCAGATCCCAAGGGCTCATCCCAGCATGTAAAATAAAAAAGCCTGGATGACGACACTAGTTCCGTCACCTTAGTGGTTTGTCTATACAGTGGTACCTCGGGTTACAAACACTTTGGGTTACAGACTCGGCTACCCAGAGGTAGTACCTCAGGTGAAGAACTTTGCCCCAGGATGAGAACAGAAATCGTGCGCCGGCCGCACACCAGCAGTGGGAGGCCCCATTAGCTAAAGTGGTACCTCAGGTTAAGAACAGTTTCAGGTTAAGAACGCACCTCTGGAATGAATTAAGTTCATAACCAGAGGTACCACTGTACTGTCCAGACTCTGTCTAGCTTGCATTCCTTGCTTTTTCACGCGTGTACTTAGGCTCAGGGGTGCGGGTGGTGCTGTGGGTTAAACCACAGAGCCTAGGACTTGCTGATCAGAAGGTTGGCGGTTCGAATCCCGGCGATGGGGTGAGCTCCCGTTGCTCGGTCCCTGCTCCTGCCAACCTAGCAGTTCGGAAGCATGTCAAAGTGCAAGTGGATAAATAGGTACCGCTCTGGCGGGAAGGTAAACGGCGTTTCCGTGCGCTGCTCTGGTTCGCCAGAAGTGGCTTAGTCATGCTGGCCACATGACCCGGAAGCTGTACGCCGGCTCCCTCAGCCAATAAAGCGAGATGAGCGCCGCAACCCCAGAGTCGGTCATGACTGGACCTAATGGTCAGGGGTCCCTTTACCTTTACTTAGGCTCAAGCTACACAATATGCTAAGAATGCTTTTTTAAAAAAAAGAAAAGAAAAGAAACAATAATGTGTAGCACTGACCATTTTCTTTCCTGGGTGGGGAAAAGCAGTTCCGTGTAGCTCTGATCTCAGCTGAGACCATGGCACATGGAAGGGATTAACCGTTTCCTCCCAGGGCAATTTTCTCAATGAAAATCACCCTCCGCCCCATTGAGGCTTGTAATAAAAAGCAACTTCTGTGAAAATGGTGGTAAAAAGGGGAGGTGTTTTCAACAAGAAAATTGCTTGGGGATAAAAGGGTGAACCTCCTGATGGGTCAACTCCTGATGTGGAGTCAACTCCTGATGTGGAGTTGGGCTGGGTTTTTTCCCCTCAACAAAGAAAGTGGCCAACTTTAAACATGCCTCTTAAAAAAAAAAAATGTGTGTGTTTGTTCACCCTTGGGTTTTCGCCATAGCAGCACAATCCTATATATGTCTACTCAGAAGTGTGTCCCATTGAGTTCTATAGTTCTTACTCCCAGGTTATTAGAGCAACAGTTTCAATCAGGTACTCCTGGGTATAGGGGGGTATATAATAATAATAATAATAATAATAATAATAATAATAATAATAATAATAATAATAATAATAGAAGAATTCAATCAGTTCTCAAGCAGTTGTGGAACTGGCTACGGGGGAAAATGAAGATACAGGCAGTTGAAATACCAATCTCTCATGCATTAAATTGCAATGTACAATAAAGCAATTATTTAATTTTGTACATGCTTCCAAGCAAAGTCTCTAGGAGACGGGTGGTGGGAAACATACGTTTTCAGACTGCTCTTCCCCGTACTCCATTTTTAGCTGTTAAAGAAAGATTAGTTTACCCTGCCAAAGAGTCTTTATTTGGTAAAAGGGAAATAAATAAAATAAATCGGAATAAAGCAGATGGAAACAGATGGGAGAGTTGGTGGTGATTTACTTCTTTCTCATCTTGGAACTGGGGGATGGCTGAAAAAGCTGTTGTTATCATTTTGGAAGACTCTGTGACACAGTAATAAATTGTGTTGTTGTCTACAGGACCCATATTGGCTGTCTAATCATCTAAGCGGTTTTCAGACTTAAACAGTTTGAAGCACATTCATAGAAAATAAACTGTCTGGCTTTCTGATGACTTGAACACAAGATGCTTATTAACAGGGGTCTGATACATCCTGTCGGGCATGGTTCCTTGTCTTTCTTCCTAGACAGAAGGAGTGTCTATCATGTCTCACGTTTGGGTATTTATTTTGGATTCTATTCCCAGATCCTCACAGCTGCTTCCCTGTTATCCAGATCCATGCTGCTCTAGGCATATCTGTTAGAAGTCAGGGTAGCAACTTCAATAAAGCCATTCATGCAATGCACAAGCTACTGAAGAAGAAGAAGAGTTTGGATTTGATATCCCGCTTTATCACTCAAAGCGGCTAACATTCTCCTTTCCCTTCCTCCCTCACAACAAACACTCAGTGAAGTGAGTGGGGCTGGGAGACTTCAAAGAAGTGTTACTGGCCCAAGGTCACCCAGCAGCTGCATGTGAAGGAGCGAAGATGCAAACCCGGTTCCCCAGATTATGAGTCTACCGCTCTTAACCACTACACCACACTGTTGTTGTTGTTTAGTCTTTTAGTTGTGTCCGATTCTTCGTGACCCCATGGACCAGAGCATGCCAGGCACTCCGGTCTTCCACTGCCTCCTGCAGTTTGGTCAAACTCATGCTAGTAGCTTCGAGAACACTGTCCAACCATCTTGTCCTCTGTCGTCCACTTCTCCTTGTGCCCTCAGTCTTTCCCAACATCAGGGTCTTTTCCAGGGAATCTTCTCTTCTCATGAGGTGGCCAAAGTATTGGAGCCTCAGCTTCACAATCTGTCCTTCCAGTGAGCACTCTGGGCTGATTTCCTTAAGAATGGATAGGTTTGATCTTCTTGCAGTCCATGGGACTCTCAAGAGTCTCCTCCAGCACCATAATTCAAAAGCATCATCGGCGATCAGCCTTCTTTATGGTCCAGCTCTCACTTCCATACATCACTACTACTGAGCATTGCCCTTCTTTAAATCAGATAATCAGGAGTGGGGCTAAAAATCTATAAGGCATTGTATTTGAACCATGGAAGTTTGTGACACAGGCTGCCTGAGCAGGTAGGCACAAAAAATGTAGATGCAGAATGTTCACAAACAGACTTAACTGATCAAGGAACAAAACAGTCAGTTTCTGTGAGGGAAGGGAAACTGACATTTTGGCTGCAATGGAAACCTTACAAGCATTTTAGAAAAGGGGTGGTGTTGTGGTACAGCCTAAGGAGGACTGGGGCAAATGGTTTGTTGTGCTTTCAGAGTGACTTTGGTTGTTTCATTGTACGTAACAAAACTTGAGCACCATTCGCTAGAAACAGAACAAAACTTGTGTTTTTAGTGTTCCTAAATGTTTAGCATTGGAGCACACATAACAAATCCTCATCTCATGTACCTTCTGCAGAATAGGGCTGGCTGGGCAATATCTGGTTTTCAACATCGTGATATATCACCAGCTAAACATCTCGATATATATCACAATGTATGAAATAAAGATGGAGCTATGTAGAGGCATTGGCTGGCTTCACGGTTTTTGCCTCATGATGATTTTTGCATAGTACACACGCATCACGATTTGCAATATCTTGCCAGGTCAACAGTTATGAAACTGAAATATGGACTTCAAACCGGTTTTGGACAATATATTGATATATCACCCAGCCCTACTCCAGAAGCATTCTAGGAGCCAGTCTTCCCTGGCTGACTCACCTCCTTTCACTCTGATTTGCTACAGTCAACACAAAGAATCTAAAAAATTCTCCTTTCATGCTGATCAGGTGACTATAGAACAGGGGTCAGCAAACTTTTTCAGCAGTGCGCCGGTCTACTGTCCCTCAGACCTTGTGGGGAGCCGGACTATATTGGGGGAGGGGAATGAACAAATTTCTCTGCCCCACAAATAACTCAGAGATGCATTTTAAATAAAAGCACACATTCTACTCATGTAAAAACACGCTGGTTCCCGGACTGCCCATGGGCCGGATTTAGAAGGCAATTAGGCCAGATCCGGCCCCCAGGCCTTAGTTTGCCTACCCATGCTATAGAATGCTGGAGACAGGGACCCCGTTAGGACCCTGTGGCGAGAATAGTAATAGGTCTTTGACCTGCCTTCCCAACCCTGAACCACTGCTCCTCTAAATATTGCAGTCTGAGAGTTCTTGTTTTTTAAGTTGGCTTTCAGTTTAGAGAGACAGTATTTTCAATCAGGGGCAAAGAACCTGCAGCCCTCCAGAAGCCATTGGACTCCAACTCCCATCAGCCCCAGCCAGCAAGGCCAGTGCTCATGAATGATAGTGGTTGAACTCCAGCAACATCTGGAGGGAAAAACGGTTCCCTGTCCCAATAATAATAATAATAATAATAATAATAATAATAATAATAATTTATTATTTATACCCACCCATCTGGCTGGGCTTCCCCAGCCACTCTGGGCGGCTTCCAACAAAATATTAAAATACTGTAATACATCAAACATTAAAAGCTTCCCTAAACAGGGCTGCCTTCAGATGTCTTCTAAAAGTCTGGTAGTTGTTTTACTCTTTGACATCTGGTGGGAGGGCATTCCACAGGGCGGGCGCTACTACCGAGAAGGCCCTCTGCCTGGTTCCCTGTAACTTGGCTTCTCGCAGTGAGGGAACCGCCAGAAGGCCCTCAGCGCTGGACCTCAGTGTCCGGGTAGAACGATGGGAGTGGAGACGCTCCTTCAGATATACTAGGCTGAGGCCGTTTAGGGCTTTAAAGGTCAGCACCAACACTTTGAATTGTGCTCAGAAACGTACTGGGAGCCAATGTAGGTCTTTCAAGACCGGTGTTATGTGGTCTCGGTGGCCGCTCCCAGTCATCAGTCTAGCTGCTGCATTCTGGATTAGTTGTAGTTTCTGGGTCACCTTCAAAGATAGCCCCATGCAGAGCACATTGCAGTAGTCCAAGTGGGAGATAACCAGAGCATCCACTCTGGCAAGGCAGTCTGCGGGCAGATAGGGTCTCAGCCTGCATACCTGATGGAGAATAAAAGATGAGGGACATTGATTCGCTCATACATGAGATCCAGGTGAAGAACTCTTTAACCTCTCTTCCCTGTGTGAACAGTAACTGAGTTTTTGGCAGAGCTCAGCTGCTCATTCCTGTAAACAAGTAAGGAATGAGCACCTGGGGTTTGTTACGAGTGGATAGCTCCTGTTGTCCAACCTACAGGGCTTTTGCTAAGTCATTTGCCTGTCTGTTTCTTTGACAGGAAAAGGCCTCTGAGGTGCATAGTAGGATGGGGCTTTCTCTTCCCACCCCCATGATCCAGATTCAGACCCCAGACTACCATTTAGCTTTCCCTGATCTGTAACAATTTTTGTCTTCCTTTTACAACATAGTTACGTGCTTGCTTTCAAACTTGCTGCAGGACTTATCTCCCTCGGGCCCGAGGAGAATGGAGGTGCCAAATTTCAGTCTAGAACGAACTTTTATAGCTAAGTTATAAATCCCAGAAAATGGGAGGATATCGTGGAAATGCTGACTGCGATATCATAAATAAACGTCTGCCTCAGAAGAATTTCCAAGATTCCCAGTTCATTAAAAGTTTAATATTTCAATTGAGACTTACATCAAACTTCAAACGAGCTCCACACGACAAATGATAGGGGAGGTTATATAATTTCTTCTTCTTTTTAAAAGGAAATTTGCTCGTGTCATGCAGCATTTGTAATTTATGCATTATACCAGAGAATGAAAGCGTCCCACTGAGAAATGGGGTGATACCCCATGCCTTGGTGCCTCCATGTCCTTCCAGAAGGATTTACTGCATTTGGAGCTCTATCAACCTGCTTCTCTTCATGGCAGGTATTTTCCATTATTAAAATAAATAATGCGATTTATGAGTGCATTGGTCTACAACTATGTAGACCAAGGATGGATATCCCTGGCCCACAAACTGAATCAGAGACCCCAAGCAGAGTTTTCTGCCTACCCCTTGTCCCCAGGACCCCACCAATTTTGACAGTCTCAGGAAAAGAAAAGAATAAATATTTAAACCTCTCTGCCCAGCCCAGCACCCTGATGGGGATGTAACTCATGCCCTACCTGGTCAACAGATGCCATTCTATTAGGAGGTCGATTCCACGCAATGCCAGAATTGGGCCTTCAGTGTGGCAGCACCTAACTTTGGGAGTATCAGACAGGTGCCATCTTTGCTATCTTTCCAGTGCTTGCTAAAGACATTCCTCTTTCAACAAACCTAAAATCTTTATCCTGGTTGGTATCTGTCGTGGATTTGAACTGATTTCATGCATGTGCTGTTTTTTCAAACTTTATAATTGTTTTTTAGACTGTATATGCAATTATTTTAACACACACACCCCACATGGGAAATGATTCATAAATGGGATGATGATGATGATGATAGATGGGTGGGTGGATGGATGGATGGTTTAATGAACATGGCAAGGGAACTGTCCCCTCTCCTTAGCTGATCTGCATAACTGAGTTGAGGAGGGGCCTGTGTGTGTCCTGTGTGGCACTGCCTTTGTGCAAGGGTGTTCACATTTGGATACACTTGGCAAGCACACATATAAACACAGTGGGTTGGCCAAGGGTGAATGTGGCCGTCAGACCCAAAAAGGCTTATCCTTTGGTGCTGAGAACCAGCCATGGTTTCTTCAGAGACCTGAAGGTAGTGTGATATTAGAATTGTGATTCTCTGACTGGGTTAGGGAACCTGCAACTCCTTAGATTCTGAAGTGGTAGCACTATCATTGGAGAGCCAGTGTGGTATAGTGGTTAAGAGCGGTAGACTCATAATCTGGTGAACTGGGTTCACGTCATGTTCCTCCACCTGCAGCTGCTGGGTGACCTTGGGCTAGTCACACTTCTTTGAAGTCTCTCAGCCCTACTCACCTCACAGAGTGTTTGTTATGGGAGAGGAAAGGAAAGGAGAATGTTAGCCGCTTTGAGACTCCTTCGGGTAGTGATAAAGCGGGATATCAAACCCAAACTCTTTTTTCTCTTCTTTTTCATTGCCCGGCCAATGGTCAAGGATGAAGGAAGTTGGAATCCACTAACATCTGAAGAGGATATTTTTAAAGGTGAGGGGGAGGGAATATGGCAACATAGATTCCCCACTCATTTTCCATGGTGTTTGGCTCTGGGTGCATTCAGATACAGGCAGTGGTTTTCAGCCAGTGTGCCGTGGTACCCTGGGGTGGCTTGAATGATGGTCAGGGGTGCTGTGGGCAATTCTGGCTTCTGTCCCTCTTTCCTCCCCTCCCTCCTCTGATGCCCTCTCATGTCTCGGCCTCCCAAAGGCTTGCGCAGCTGTTTGTTGGAGCAGTCCTGGCTACAACTCTCCAGGTCAGTGGTGCCTCTGGGGCTGGTCAGGGGGTGCTGGTTGCCAGGAACTGAGATGGCCTTGGAGTAAGCAAGCAAACGGGTGAGGGAGCCCAGCCAGCTGGTCCACCAGCCCTTGCTGTTGGGAATGGACAAGGGTGTTCAAAAAAGGGTGAGACACTGCCAGCTCTGCAAGCAAGAGGTGACATAATTGGGCTCCTGAGCACTACAGAGGTGCTGCAGAAAGAATGGAGTTGGTCAAGGGAGCCGTTGAAAGGTTGAAAACCTCTGAGATACAGGGATTGTGGCATTAGTTTCACTGGTTACAATGCTGACACTTCTCTCCTGATTTCTAATGCTCCTTCTACAGTGCATTACATATTGTGTTATGGAACGGTGGCTTTTTGATCAAGTTACCACCATGTTACGTTAAATTCTTTTCGCACCAGTGGGCGTGATGTGACACAACAGTGGGTGTCATTGGACATGTTGCCACCCTTTATGGGCATCTGTGCCCTTCTTCCTCCCATGCTTCACCCATGAAACATGTAGAAAAGAACTGTATGCTGAAAGGTCACTCCAAATTTCATCACATGGTGTGATCCATGAAAATGGCAGGAAAATTACAGAGCAAAAACTCTTGCAAATTTCTAGGCTAATTGAGTTACATTGGGGGTTGTTTTGGTTTTTTTTTTCATGGAAGCAATTAGAACAGAAATGAGTGCTAAGCTTTCACTAAAATCCACTGGTTTTTCCAGAACTGTCTTTCACTTCATGTGAAAGATCACATAAAATATGGAAATTATCAGGTAAGGAAGCATAAGAAAAATGAAATAAGTGATTTCCCAATGCAGCCTTTGATGTATGGTTCATTTTCCCCCTTTCAAAAACCTTAACAACATGTGAACAGAGACAACACAGTGATGTCTACAAATCTTCAACTCTTTTCAAAGAACAATAATCTGTCTCAATGATTTGTTTAGCACTTTCTTCCCCTGGGATGTTGCCTGAGACTATTAATATATCCCTCGGGGGTAATTTAATCATTGTGAAAGTTGGTAGGAGGTATGGAGTCATGAGTTTCCTGAGCTCTAACACTCTGGCTCTGTCATACTGGAATGTGACCACGAAACATAAGCCAGGGAGACCCATTTGGAGACAGAGGAAGTCAATACTTTCCTAAAGCATCTCGCAACTAAAAATGCAGGAGAGAGCACCTTAAAAACAACAACAAGAAGAAGAGGTATCACGGGGAGGAGACACACCAGAAAAGGGTGTGACATCAACCCAGTGCCCCATAGGGGCAGTTGTCCCAGGCACAAAATTGTTAAGAACACAAAATTTCAACACCCGGTGCTGCCTCAATACAGCTGTGCGCTTCCGTCACTGGGCTCCGTTGAAAGTGGCTTCTCCATGCGAACCAGAAAGTGACCTCTCCAGACAACAGAACGACTCTTCTTTTCTTACCTCTGCAGCTGCAATCTCCTGGGTGATGCAGATGCCATTAGGCAGTTGAATGCACATGCATATTCCATCCATTTCCCTATCTCTCACCCTTTCTGCACAGCCCTGGCCACTGGCAACCCATGCTACACCACTGCATCAGACAAGAGTTGAGCTGCAAATAGTGCATGGTGGGATTTCAAGAGGTCCCCCTCTCATAGGGAGCAGAGGGCAGCAGCTTTGGAACATAGGAAGTTGCCTTACACCGTTTCAGACCTGTTGGTCCATGTAGCTCAGCTTTGTCTACACAAATTGACAGAGGCTCTCCAGGGTTTCTGACAGGGGGAAATTCCCAGCCCTACCTGGAGATGCCAGGGCTGGAACCAGAGATCTGCAAGCAAAGCAAATATTCTACCGCTGAGCTACTGTCCTGTCATCCTTCATAACATTTCTTAGAACTCGCCTTGTGGTCCCAGGTATGTGTTGTAGAATAACTTCCAGATTTCAGGCAAGAGCAGCCAAAGCTGTGCAGCAGGGCAGAGGAAATGGTAATTGTAATCATGCCAGGACATGGTGTAGCTTCTATTTCACATTATTGAGTAGGGAGGGGTTGTATGCTTGTGGGCACCATCATATATGCCAAGTCCCGGGGGCCCCGGGGGCCCAAGCACCCACAAAATTCCCCATGAAGAGCATCAGGCACCCCAAAATTTTGGTGCCAGGGCCATGCAAGTTGCTTGCACCCATGGCCCCAGGCACCCTCAGCCGTGGGGCCAAGTTGCCACTCTTGGGCGCCATTTTCCAGGACTTCCATGTATTCTTTACAGCATATATGTGTGTGCATGTGTGTTCCTAAGGGACGCAGGTGACGCTGTGGGTTAAACCACAGAGCCTAGGACTTGCCGATCAGAAGGTCGGCGGTTCGAATCCCTGCGACGGGGTGAGCTCCCGTTGCTCAGTCCCTGCTCCTGCCAACCTAGCAGTTCAAAAGCACGTCAAAGTGCAAGTAGATAAATAGGTACCACTCCAGCGGAAAGGTAAATGGTGTTTCCGTGCGCTGCTCTGGTTCACCAGAAGCGGCTTAGTCATGCTGGCCACATGACCCGGAAGCTGTACGCCGGCTCCCTCGGCCAATAAAGCGAGATGAGTGCCGCAACCCCAGAGTCGGCCATGACTGCTCCTAGTGGTCAGGGGTCCCTTTACCTTTATGTGTGTTCCAAATGTTTCCATGAACTCCGGACCATAATTTCAAAAATGTGAGGTGATCCTAGTAACATTTTTTTGCACCAAACAAAGAAATCAACAAAGATTAACTATGCCCCCCCTAAACATTGCTAGAACAAATAGTTATTTGGCTGGCTTGCCACCTATGGCCATTCCTGGACAGAATTGTTCTTGCCGCACAATGACGCGTGTCATTGTAGCCTCCTAGATAAGACTACTGTAATGCGGGGCTGCCCTTGAAGGTGGTCCAGTTTCTGCAACTTGTGTAAAATGCAGGAACCATTTACTGAGGGACCATCAGACACTGGTCCTGAAGGAGTTGCCCTGGCTGTCTGTTTCCTACCCGGCCAAATTCAAAGTGCTTCTGTTAGTTAGGGTTGCCGTATTTCAAAAAGTGAGAATCCAGACACAAAAGTTGTTGAGAAAAATCCCCACCCCCCAAAAAATAATAATAATCAAAATCAACACTTCCAATATGAGTTGCAATGAATCCTGCCTATGTCTGGGAAACTCCAGAAGTATGGCAGCCCTACTGCTTGTGTCTAAACCTCCAAACAACTCGGAAGTGAAATACTTAAAGAACCACTGCTTCCCATAGCAACCTTCCTGTGAGCGAAGATGTTTGGTGGAGGCCCTCAAAGTTGTCCTCATGTTGCATGCGATCTACTTCATCACAACCCATAACAGGGTATTCTTGATAGTGGCTCCTCATTTTAGATGGGCCCTCTCCTCTATGGTACCGTTGGTGCTGACGTAGTTTTGGGACCAACGGCAGACATCTCTACTTGTGCAGGATTTTGCCAATGAGGTTTTCAAGTATTTGATTTGTTTGTTTGTTTTCCTTCTCTTAATTTTGTTTTTTTTAAAAAACAACAACAACAACAAAGTCTTCCCTGCTGATGCTTAAATTTGTCAAAATATTTTATCGCATTCTAGTGTACACTGCCCTGGCATCATTTATTCAATGAAGGGCAGGTCTGAAATAATTATAAATAAATAAATGATCAACCACATTAACCCTTACTATGTGATGAAAGCTAAATGTAGGGTTTAAAGAGTATTAGATAGTCCTGGGCTTTCTATTCTCCCTCCCTCCCTCCCTCCTTCCTTCTCTCCCTCTGTTCCCTGTGCCATTTATAGAGCAAGACTGGTTCAGCTTAGCTCTACTTAGAATTATTTACATTAAGGATATTCTTAGTTTTATTCTAAATTAGGGCATATGTTGGTGATAAAACAGAATGAGAGCTTTCCTCCATAAACTTAAACATAGAAAAGCAAAAGTTCATCCTCATAATGATCGTAGATTTGTTTTTTCCCTTGGCTGGTCTTTTTCTGCTAAGCTGAGCTAATGTTTAGGTTTTGAGAACAGGACTTATTAGCAACCCTAATTTTTTTTAACACACACACACACAAAGGCAGGATCTTTTTCAACAACAGGCTCCCTTTTGCCAAGCATCCCAACATTTGTCTCCAAGGGCTTTCAAAAGCAAGGAAAGAATGAAGAACGGAAACCATAAAGCATGCATTACTGCTATCATCTAATTACTGAATGAATAGAACAGTTGTTTTGTCTGACTGCACTAAGCCAGTTATCCACTGCTAGCTTCATTGAGGAAAAAAAAGGGAATCTGCACAAATTATAGGGAAATTCAAGCACCAAAGGAATGTTTTGGTTCAGGGGTTTGCAGTGACTATTGCCTTTGCTTCCTGGCCAAGTTTGCCTCTCTGCCATATGAACTCTGCTGCGTTGGGTCAGCCTGACGCTTTCCAAAAAAGCCTGAGAAGAGGACAGACTTCCATGACATCTGTGTCCCATAAATAAATTAAAGTGATGTTCTCCAGTGCGAATTTGTTTCTTGGCAAGCTAGCCTGCAATCAGAGAAAGAAAAGCCTTTCATTCGTGAACTCCAGCAAAAGGAAGAAAGCCTTTGTATGCAGATTCACTGGAGACCAAAATATTAAGAAGTGGAAGTGGAAAACCATATGCTGAAACTCCCCTTAGATAGCCAGATCGGGCCCATCACGAGGGCACTTCTGCGTCTGGTAGAGTTGTATCCCTGTGATCTGGATTCTCTTTGCTCTCTTTTTGTTCAAAACAACGCTTCTAGTCCCCATGGAAGTAGAGGAAAACCTTGGAAATGGAAAAGCATCAAGCACCATGCAAACTTCCTCCAGATTCCTTTTGTTGTTGTTTAGTCGTTTAGTGGTGTCCGACTCTTCGTGACCCCATGGACCAGAGCACGCCAGGCACTCCTGTCTTCCACTGCCTCCCGCAGTTTGGTCACACTCATGCTGGTAGCTTTGAGAACACTATCCAACCATCTCGTCCTCTGTCGTCCCCTTCTCCTTGTGCCCTCCATCTTTCCCAACATCAGGGTCTTTCCCAGGGAATCTTCTCTTCTCATGAGGTGGCCAAAGTATTGGAGCCTCAGCTTCACAATCTGTCCTTCCAGTGAGCACTCTGGGCTGATTTCCTTCAGAATGGATAGGTTGGATCTTCTTGCAGTCCATGGGACTCTCAAGAGTCTCCTCCAGCACCATAATCCAAAAGCATCAATTCTTCGGCGATCAGCCTACTTTATGGTCCAGCTCTCACTTCCATATATCACTACTGGGAAAACCATAGCTTTTACTATACGGACCTTTGTTGGCAAGGTGATGTCTCTACTTTTAGGGTTCAGTTAATCTCTAAAATAGCATATACCTTGATGTGATTAACAAAACATGGGTTTTGTTTTTGCGGCAAAATGTTTAGGCTTCGGCCTTCGTCAGCTGCTCTTTTAAAAATAAAAGGGTGCTCCTAAGTGACAATTATAGAGCTTTAAGGACGGAATGTTTTGAAGAACTTCATTTACTGAAGCTGAGTGATGTTGGTACTATCCTCCAGGTAGAGTCCATGCAGTGTTAAATTCTCTCTCTTTGCTAACATAGCAGTGTCAGTTGCCATTATTGATATGTCTGACAGGCTGTGGTTCTCAGAATTAAAATGTTTAGCAGCTGGCTGCAGTTAGTAGCAGTGCTGTGACAGCAGCAGTGTCTGACTCTGCCTAATAGTAAGGGGGTGGCAGAAAAAGATGGCAAGAGCTCCAATCATAGAACTCCCATATCACACCTAGTTTAGCTCTTACCAATAGGCAGCATACACACCACACATTTAAAGCATATGATGTCTTCCCAAGAGCCACGGGAACTGTAGTTTACCCCCCTCATAGCACTGCCATTTCCAGCACTCTTAAGCTACAGATCCCAGAATCCTTTGGGTGTGTATGCTAGGTAAAGGTAAAGGTACCCCTGACTGTTAGGTCCAGTCGCAGACAACTCTGGGGTTGCACGCTCATCTCGCTCATAGGCCAAGGGAGCTGGCGTTTGTCCACAGACAGCTTCCAGGTCATGTGGCCAGCGTGACTAAGCTGCTTCTGGCGAACCAGAGCAGCGCACGGAAACGTCGTTTACCTTCCCGCCGGAGTGGTACCTATTTATCTACTTGCACTTTGACGTGCATTTGAACTGCTAGGTGGGCAGGAGCTGGGACCAAACAACAGGAGCTCACCCCGTGGCGGGGATTCGAACTGCTGACCTTCCGATCGGCAAGTCCTAGGCTCTGTGGTTTAGACCACAGCACCACCCGCGTCCCTGTGTGTATGCTAGGGCTGCCATATTTCAAGAGGTAAAAATCCGGACACAAAAAGTTGGTGAGCTTTTTTAGGGCAATCGCCCAATAGCCCCTCCATTGCCACCGAGCCAGAGTTTCCCACGCCAGAGTTTGGGTCACCTGCACCAGAGCCTGAACCAGAGCCGTGTGCACACACAGAGAAAAATTTTAAACCCATTTGCCTTAAAATGTAAAATTCCCACCAGATGGGCATGTTGGACCCCCAAAAGAGGACATGTCCGGGAATTTCTGGATCTATGGCAACCCTATGCAGCTTGAGATGCTGGGCCAGCCCTACCGTTAGACAGGGTGAAGCAGTCTGACTCGAATGATAGCTGTTGAGATATAAAATGATTTTTAAAATGGTTCATGATTTTGCCTCTTTTGGTACCACCTCAGGTACCGCAATGTCTTGAGCCCTCTCTGCTTACACAGCCTTGGGTAGTGTAAGAATGAAGCATATGCCTATTTTTAATTGGGGGGCGGGAAGAGAGCAGGGATTAAGGTGGGAGCAAAGTTGGTGCACTTTTGTGGTGGACCTGTGGAAAAATCAAAAGCTTCTGGAACATAGCATATGATGAGCTTAAAAAAAAGTTTACGTATAACTTTATGAAAAATACAGAAGCTTTTCTACTAGGGATAACGGACACAGGTAGAGCAAGAGAAGATCAGAAACTATTCTTCTATGCCACAGGAGCGGCAAGGATCCTAATTGCTAAAGACTGGAAAAAAGAAACTGTGCCAACAAAAAAGGAATGGCAAGACAAACTGTTAGAGTATATTGAATTGGCTAGATTAACAGGGGCAATTAGAGATCACACTAGACAAAAGTTTCAAAAAGCATGGGGGAAATGCAGAGAATACTTCACAAAACAGTGCCCTAAAAGACATACCTGGACTTAATGTCTGCAGGAGACTTTGTGGATATTTAAGTTATAATTAGAAAAATCTTAATAATTACTCATAAAGGAAACAGCTTATAAGAAGTAAGTAAGGAGGCCAGATACAGGATAAAGAAAGTATTTTATCTGGTTGTTTGTATTGTTGTATGTTATATTTATTGTATGTTATGTTCACGTTTAATGAGGGTGGATTTCTGTATTGGGGGTGGGGGGGTTATGTTATGTTGTAAATAAAATTTCCAATAAAAATTTATAAATAATAATAAAAAAACAAAGTTAGTGCACTTTTGCATGTAATGCACCTTTGCATCTAAGTGCAGGTTTTTCAAAATGCAAATGGCATCAACTGTGGAGACCTCTGACAGGCTAACAGCTGGAATGGAGAGAAAACTTACCCCTTCTCTCCCCCGCTGTGATCCTGAAGGAAAGTATTTCTTCTCCTGAAACTGACATTTGCTTTGCAGGTAAAACCTCCACTGGCACCAATGGAGAATTTCCTCCCAACCGAAATAGTAGCTTCAGAGGAGATATGTTTTCCAACTGCTTAGGACTGAATCAGGAGATGAAGTGGTTAAATTCCTTCCCCATGCCAGCTCTGATCCCCTTGTATAGCAAACCTTCCCCTTCAGATGTATAAGTAATGTTTTATAAATAATGTTTGCATTTATATAATGTTTGCATTTCAGATTTATAAGTAATGTTTGCATTACTTATAAATCTGCATGCTAAATGCAAATATGGAATTAACACATCTAGGTTGGCCCTTACGTTTATATGTCCTAAGAGTGAACTTTTTTGGATGCAAGAGTGAAATTGTGCCTGGAATCTTAATTTGGCGGGGGGGGGGGAGAGAATGTCTCAGACTCAACCATCAGAAAGTTGGAGGAAGCACTGCCATAAAGTATACAAGAAAGAGGACCAGCTATAAAAGTGAGCAGTCAAGCAATGAATCAACACTATTATTCTATCGCCTCGTTTTAAAGGAACTGCGACATGTAAATGCATTTACTTAAAGGTGAAGAAAATTTAAGAGCTGGGCATTCAGTGAAGTCATCACAGCCAACCCTCCAAAAAAAATAAAATTAAGTCACTTTAGTAAATCCTGCGCAGGGAAATTACTCAGGTCAGAGAGGTGCTCATGAGATACACAATCTTTCACCTCTGGATTACTACTAAAGATCTAGATCAGCTGGGTTTGACATCACCTGCAGTTCGACAGACAGCTCTTCTTCCCAGGCTGAGAGGGAAAATGGTGACAACAGGTAATATTTACTGGGACAGAATCACTTTTGCAGCTGTTGTTAAAGTTGCAAAAGAACGAAGCACAGGATGGAGGGACTGAGAAATTTCTGCAACAACAATGGGATGTCAGCTCCGCCCAAGGCATAACGAATAACAGCAACAACCGGGGGAAAGACTTAACATCTTACAGGGACAGGAAGAAACACCACAGACAGAATAATAGCCACACACAGGAAGAACAGGGAGATAGTTTGAATTCCTCACTTGTAGTTTTATCAATCATCCGAAGATACTAATATTGCTGTTGTTGTATAAGGGAATATGATTGAAATTAATCAGATTTTAGAACGCAGAAATAAAGAAAATCATCAAACAGTAAAATCTAGCACACGGGGGCCACTTTATCTAAATTACCGTATTTTTCGTCCCATAGGACGCTCCGTCCCATAGGACGCACCTAGTTTTTTTGGGGGGGAAATAAAGGAAATTTTTTCCCCTTTATTTCCCCCCCCAAAAAACCAGGTTGGGGAACAGCGGGATGGCGGCGCTGCGCCTCCCCGCTGTCCCCCGAGCTTGTGGGGCTGGCCGATGTCGGCCCGGCGCGAGGGGCGCTCTGTTTCAGGGCGCCCCGCGCACCGGGCAGCAGGCTGCTATCTGCAGCGCGGGGAGCCCTGCGGGACCTCCCGCAGGCTCCCCAGGCTTGCTGATAGCTTCCTGAAGCCTGGAGAGCGAGAGGGGTCGGTGCGCACCAACCCCTCTCGCTCTCCAAGCTTCAGCAAAAGCCTGTATTCGCCCCATAGGGCGCACACAGATTTCCCCTTCATTTTTGGAGGGGAAAAAGTGTGTCCTATAGGGCGAAAAATACGGTACATAATTTGGCATTTGAACAATTGGCATTCATAATTGTATTATAAATTGGTCTTGTTATAATGAGGCTATTATTGGACTGTAATTGAAAACTAATAATAAAAATTATTAAAAAAGAAAAAAGATGAGCTGGGTTTGAAGATCTTTCTTTCCACTTGACAGAGGCAAAACCAGGCTATCTTTCAACTGGGTCAGACTCAGTTCAACACACACATCCCACCTATGTGCTTGCATACACATCACACACACACACAAACACAACCCCGCTCAACACATTTGTTCTTAAATTTAAAAAGTAGGCAGAGAGTAAAAGATTATTTGAGGGATCATAAGAAGTGTTATCACTGACTGTATGACCAAAGGGAAAATGAGCATCCCTTCCAGTAAAAGTATGTTGTTTGTCAAAAGTAGAACTTCCATGTGCAGCAATTCTCTATCTGAGGTTGAGGTTTGACTTTGATTTATTTGGTTAAAGGGTAGTAAAAAGGTTGCATTTCCATAAGATCAGCCAAGTCTGTCAGGTTTCATACACACATGGTCTTTTTGAGGCTTCCCCCCCACCTTTCCAACCCATCTTCTTGTTTCTGTGCAAATCTTTTCAAGGGGTTTTGATGGGTAAATTGGAGCTTCCTTCAATGGGGCTCCTTTCCATTCTATTTTTGTTTCAAGAAAAGATACTTTTGTAGACATTTTAGGTTCCACGTGAGGGGGCAGGGGATGGACACAATTCTCACACTTGAATGGCAATACAGAAAAGCCACTGGGAGAACAGGCCCTGAAGATGGCCATCTTTGAGTAAAGGAACTTCAAAGGAAGGCTGCAAAATGAAACTGTTGAATTACAATGCATCAAGAAGTTCAGTGCTACAACTTGTGGATTGCAATGACACAACAGATTTTTATCACACTGCATATGTTAATAGATTTATCAGTGCCAGGATGCTTGTGTTATCAGCTACTTTTATTGCTTGCTTTTATGCTTAATTATCACAGCTCTACCTTACTGCATTTCATTTCCTTCTTACCTCACTGTTTACAATTTCCACCACCACCAGTCATGTACATCTGTACCTATTACTCAGAATAATCCATTATTATTATTATTACTTATCAACCATAATGTCTCGGGATAAGTTACAACTATTTAAAATTAAGAAGTCCAGAGAGATCTTGAGATGAAGATGGAGATCGAGGAAGCATGAAAAACAGGAGACAATCTTTCTTCTTTGGCGATCACTCGTAGCCAAGTAAGATTGTCTTCCATAAAAATGGTCTTAACAGTGAGTCCGTAAGTGACTCTCACATAGACTGGCTACCAGTTGTGGCAAACAGGTAAAATTTAAAGATATCTGAAATGAACAGTTGGTGTTGGAACCAACCAGAGGGGTAGCAACACTAGACTTAATCTTGAGTATGGCCCAGGACCCAGTGAGAGATGCAAATGTGGTTAGGTGTAAATGGGCGATTGCCAAAAAAAAAATCAAAAAAAAAAACAACATTTGATTTCCAAAGAGGAAACTTGCCCAGAATGAGGAGACTGGTAAAAAGGATGTTGAAAGGCAGTCAAGAGGGCAATCAGTGTTGGGTTTCCACAGGCACCTGATTGGCCACTGTGTGAAGAGGATGCTATATGAGCCATTGGCCAAATTCAGCAGGCTTTTCTCATGCTCTTATGTTCTAAAAGAATAGGATCCTGAAAAAAATCTGGGGAAGTGATTCACCAAAGGTCTATAATATATTTAGGGACGCAGGTGGCACTGTGGTTTAAACCACTGAGCCTCTTGGGCTTGCCGATCAGAAGGTCGGCAGTTCAAATCCCTGCAATGGGGTGAGCTCCCGTTGCTCTGTCCCAGCTCCTGCCAACTTAGCAGTTCGAAAGCATGCCAGTGCAAGTAGATAAATAGGTACCGCTGTGGCGGGAAGGTAAACGGCGTTTCCGTGCACTCTTGGTTTCCGTCACGGTATTCTGTTGCACCAGAAGCGGTTTAGTCATGCTGGCCACATGACCAGGAAACCTGTCTGTGGAGAAACGCCAGCTCCCTTGGCCTGAAAGCGAAATGAGCACCGCAACCCCACAGTCTCGCCTTTGACTGGACTTAACCGTCCAGGGGTCCTTTACCTTTTTATAATATATTTCTTGGTCTTTGAAGTTCCATAATATTCTTTGCTGGTTTGCTGCAAGAGGCAAACATGGCTACTTCTACTTCACTTTTGTGTGATTTTCCTGAAAGCACAGCTGATGATGATGATGTGGCAGAAAGCAGGGAAAATTTTAGTTTCCCAGGGCTCCCAGCATTTTTTAACTGGTCCTCAAAGCCACAAAGTTAGAGAACTACTGATCTATCCTATGATCAGTGCTAGAATGGCATTCTTATAACCCTAGTTGTATTCTGTATGCGAATGAAATATACTCAGAGTCGCAAAGTGATTTCATGCTCTTTATTCAGCTCATAGTGGTGAGGAGGAATGAATGAAAGTCCCCTCAAGGTATCTGCTTTATATACATTATTTACACAATGGGCTGCACATGATTGGCTAATTCCGGAATTCTACTGTAAGCCAATCAGGTTGAGGATTCACTTCTATCTGGAGCATGATTGGGTGGTTCCTGCCAACCAATCATATTGCTGCATTGTTCTAGGACCAATCTGACTGCTGCATTCTGAATCCTATTGTTCTAGGACCAATCAGACTGCTGCAGTTTGGATCCTATTCAACTCAGTACATAACACCCCTCCCCTCTAAGTTCCAGTCCTGCCCGGGAGGTCGCATTCATAGTCCTCGAGGTACGCCGGTGGCCTACGTGTGCGTTGCGGCCTGGGGTGTTCCCTGGTCCGGGGTTCAGGTTCTGGCTCATGTTCCAAGGATGCTGGCTGTGATGGGCCTGTCTGGTCTGGTGCAACCGGCTCGCTCAGTCGTGGTTCTGGTTCCGGTGTCCTTTTGGCTTCGCGGGTCCTCTCTGTATTTACTGATTCTGCCTCTCCTGCTGGCCCCTCCTGCTCTATGGGCCTCACTGCCCCTCTGTTCCCTTGGGACTCCTCTGACCTTTCCTCCTCCTGGTTTTCTCCCGGGAATCGTCGCCGTATCTGGTCGCAGTGGCGGCGCCAGCATTGCCCCCCATCCGTTAGCACCTCGTACGACACGGGACCAGTGACCCTGGTGACTGTGGCGGGTACCCATGCTGGGCCTGCCCCAAAATTCTTTGCGTACACTGGGTCCTGGGCCTCGAAGGTCCGGGGGTTCCTGCCTTCCCCCACCACTACCTCATCCTGAGCTCTATCGGGGTGAAGGCGGTCCAATCTGATTGCAAGGCGCCGACCCATTAGTAGTTCAGCGGGGCTCCGGCCAGTCGTTGAGCTGGGGGTGCTGTGTTGTGCTAGGAGGAATGTGGCAAGGCGGTACTCCCAATCCCCTTGCGTCATGCGGCGAAGGGTGTCCTTGGTGGTCCGCACCATGCGTTCTGCTTGGCCATTGGTGGCAGGGTGGAATGGCGCCGAACGGATGTGGCGGATGGCGTTCTGCGCTGTGAAGGTTTGGAATTCTCCTGACGTAAATGCAGTCCCGTTGTCTGAGACGAGAGTGTCAGGGAGCCCGTGGGTTGCAAACAGCCTGCGTAGTACCCGGATGGCTGCGGACGTAGAAGTGGACGGTACCAGTGCGACTTCCAGCCATTTGGTGTAGGAGTCCACCACTATGAAGAATGTTTTCCCCTGAAAGGGGCCAGCGAAGTCCACATGCAGGCGTGACCATGGTGCTCGGGCGGACTCCCAGGACTGGACTGGGGCCCTTGGGGGATCTGGGCGGGATTCTTGGCAGGCCTGGCAGTGTTTGACCCAGGCCTCTATCTCTCCGTCGATCCCCGGCCACCACACATAACTCCTGGCAAGGGCCTTCATTCTTACTACCCCTGGGTGTGTCTCGTGTAGGGCTGTGAGGACCCTTTTGCGGAGGGGCTGGGGAACAACGACCCTGCTTCCCCATAACAGGCACCCCTTGTGGGCCGACAGTTCATGTTTGCGGGTTGTGTAGCCGGCGAATTCTGGCCCAGGGCTGCTGCTGGGCCATCCCCTCCACACCCAGTCCAGGACGCGGGAGATGACCCTATCTTTCTTGGAATGGTGTGCAACTTCTTGTGCCTGAATGGGGCGGTCGGGAAGCAGCTCCAGGCTCATAACCTCTTGTGCAGGTGCTGGGTCGGGGCCTGTTTCCGGTAGTGGTAGCCTGCTGAGGGCGTCCGCATGGCCCATCGCCTTCCCAGGGCGGTGAATCAGTGCATACTGGTAGCTGGCAAGGAAAATTGACCACCTGAGGACACGAGGAGACAGCACTTGGGGGGTCTGCTTTTCGGAGGCAAACAAGCCAAGCAAGGGCTTGTGGTCAGTCACCACGGTGAAGGGCCGCCCGTACAAGAAATCATGGAATTTTTTTACTCCCTTCACGATTGCCAGACCCTCCTTGTCGATTTGCGAGTAGTTCCGCTCGGTTGCGTTGAGTGTCTGGGAAAAGTATGCCACCGGTACCTCTCTTCCATCCGGGAGTTGGTGTCCCAGGACAGCGCCAATGCCATAGGGTGAGGCGTCGCATGCTAGCACCACCGGCAGCCTCTCGTCGAAGTGTGCCAAGACCGAGTTTGAGACAAGCAAGTCCTTGACTGCCTGGAATGCGGCCTCCTGGCGCTGGCCCCACACCCAAGGGGCCCGCTTGTCCAGGAGTCTGTGTAGGGGCTCCGCTACCGCCGCCTTGTGGGGAAGGAAGGAATGGTAAAAGTTCAATAGTCCCAAGAAGGCCTGAAGTTCAGTCTTGTTCTTGGGCGCTGGGGCATCACAAATGGCCCGTACCTTGTCCCCAGTCGGGTGGACCCCTTCTGCGTCCACCATAAATCCCAGAAAGTCCACCTGAGGCACTCCTAGTAGACATTTTTCCCGCTTCACCTTGAGACCCGCCGTCTGGAAACGGTGCAGAACGGTGCGGAGGCGGTCCTCAAACTCCTCTGGTGTGGGCCCGGCAATCAACACATCATCGAAGAAGGGGGTGACGCCAGGAATCCCTTTAAGGAGAGAGTCCATTAGATTCTGGAATATGCCTGGTGCCACGCTGACACCGAATTGCAGCCGCTTTACCCTGAACGCTCCTCTGTGCGTCACAATCGTCTGTGCCTCTGCTGTGGCCTCATCTACTGGCAGTTGTTGATATGCTTGGGCCAAGTCCAGCTTGCCAAAAATTTTCGACCCAGCCAGGGTGGCAAGGACATGGCTGACCACTGGCACTGGGTATGCATGGGCCGTGAGGGCCTTGTTTATGGTACATTTGTAGTCTGCGCAGATGCGGACCGAACCATTCGGCTTGACGGGTGTGACGATTGGAGTTTCCCAGGGGGCATTAGGCACCGGCTCCAGCACGCCTTGCTCCACGAGTCGGTCCAATTCCTCGTCTATACGGGGTTTCAGGGCGAACGGGACCCGGCGGGCCTTGAGCCTGACTGGTCGTACTGCGGGGTCAAGCTGTAGAGCAATGGGGGGGCCCGTATACTGTCCCAATTTCCCATCAAAAACCCCCGGAAATTCCTTGCATATGGCGTCCACGTCCACTTGTAAGCTCGTGTGGTTCACCCCGGTGACGGCTAGCCCCAGTGGTCCAAACCATGCCAATCCCAGTAAGCTAATGTAGGGGCCCTTGACCACAAGCAAGTCCAGTTGCCGCGTCCGCCCTTGGTATTGCACCCTGAAGGTCCCCACCCCCATTGTGGGGACCTTACGTTTCTGGAAGTCCCGGAGGGTGAATGGGGCCGGCCTGAGTTTGGGACCCCCAGTAGGACACAGTTTCCTTAAGGTCCTTGCCGAGATTATGGATAGAGTTGAACCCGTGTCAAGCTCCATGCGGCATGGGGCCCCCTCTATCTGTACCTCTACATAAATTTTCTCTACGTTGGGGTGGGGCAACTGGTATACCTGGAAGTCCGTGAGCTCCGTCGAGTTGCCTTGGTGTGTTGGGCCCCGGGACCTGGGGCTCTTGGATTGGTCATCTGATGCCTGGCGTCGGGTGGGCCGAGCTCGACACACCCGGGCGATGTGTCCCAATTTTCTGCACTGCCTGCACTCTGCGTTGCGGAAACGGCAGGTCCTCCTCTCGTGACTGTCTCCACAGCTTGCGCAGTTCCCTGCTTCTCGTCGAGGCAGCTGTGGTATGTGGGCTGCTTGAGTGCGCTGCTGTACTCGGTGCACCTCCTCCCTGTTGGATCCTGAGTCGTCGGTGAGGTCTTCGTGGTGGACCCTCGGTTGGGACGGCTGGCTCGGCCGTGCCTCTTGCGTCGACCTCTCGGCAGCTTCCGTTGCCAGAGCCTCCTCCAGAGCGACCTGGAACGTTAGGTCCTTCTTAGCGTAGAGGCGTCGTTGCAGCTTCTCATCCTTCAGGCCACCGACGAGGCGGTCACGAAGCATGTTCTCCAGCTCTGAGAAGTTGCAGAACCGGGCAGCTTGGCGGAGAGAGGTCACAAACCCAGTTATGGTTTCCCCAGGGGCTTGCCGCTTTGCATAGAAGGCATTTCGACGAGCCACCACAGAGGGCTGTGGCGAAAAGTGCCCCTTCAGCTGTTCCATTATTGTTTTGTATGGAACAGTAGCGACGTCTTCGGGTGCAAGGAGAGCCCGGGCGATTTCAAACGTCTCCTCTCCGCAGACGCTGAAGAATATCGCTCTCTTCTTGGCGTCTTCTTCATCGGTGACCCCTTTGGCTTCTAGGAGGAAGGTGAAACGGGAGGCATACGCTTCCCAGTCTCCAGATGCTGGGTTGAACGGCGAGAAGCTGCTGTCGGTTGCCATTCTGAGTTCCTTGTGTCCCGGAGCTGAAGCCTGGATACACGGTGCGAGGCAGCGGTGCGGCAGGTGGTGGTGCTGCGGTGCTGTGTGTGGCAGTCAGCTCAGCGGGATCCCACCTTCGTCGCCAGTGAAATATACTCAGAGTCGCAAAGTGATTTCATGCTCTTTATTCAGCTCATAGTGGTGAGGAGGAATGAATGAAAGTCCCCTCAAGGTATCTGCTTTATATACATTATTTACACAATGGGCTGCACATGATTGGCTAATTCCGGAATTCTACTGTAAGCCAATCAGGTTGAGGATTCACTTCTATCTGGAGCATGATTGGGTGGTTCCTGCCAACCAATCATATTGCTGCATTGTTCTAGGACCAATCTGACTGCTGCATTCTGAATCCTATTGTTCTAGGACCAATCAGACTGCTGCAGTTTGGATCCTATTCAACTCAGTACATAACAGCGAACATACTGAAAGAAGATTGTATAATCAAGGATTACTTCAGCAAGTGAGAAGCAACTGAACTGGAAACTCAGCATGGAATCTCTTCAGAGATTTTGCCACTGCCAAACAAGGGTGAAGAAAGGAGTAGAGAGATACTGGAAATGAACCAGTAGATGATCTGATAGAAGAGACAGGAGGGTTTCGAATTCACAGATCAGTAGAACGCTTTCTGCAAGAAGAGCCAAGTATTTGGATTAGGCTGTCTCCACTTAAGCAGAGAGGTTGCCAACCTTTGAGGTTTGAGAACTGGCAAAGCCTGTTAGGCAGGCTTTTAAAGCTGGGAGGAAGGGAAGTGGAGAACTTTCACTTACTTAAATAATCTGTTATGCTCTTCCAACACTTAAATTAAGACAGAAGCTAAAGATGACGATGATTTGATTTGATTTTTTTAAAAAGCAAAATCCATTGTATTCCACAAGTGGAAATAGCATTAAACAAATACATTTAGGATTATAAATAAAAAATATAAAAAAATTGTCCAGTATCCCTTAGAGACCAACTAAGTTTGTTCGGGGTACACAAAAGCTTATACCCAGAACAAACTTAGTCTCTAAGGTGCTACTGAACAATTTATTTATTTATTTCGACTGCGTCAGACCAACACGGCTACCTACTTGAACATAGGATTATAGCCACCTTAAATAAAGTTCATTATTATATATAAAAGGGAAAGTGAAGCTTAGTGGAATGACACTTAAAAGCAAGAAAATGAAATGAATGGCTTTATTCCAAATGAAAGGGAAATTTATGAAGAAAACATTTTGGATGGTGGTGTTTATCCAAAACTTGGAAGAGAAAGCAATTTTTGGTGCAGAACAATCAATTGTAGAAGATCTCATTTTATTCCAGATTAATTAATCTAGAATAGATACTCCTTATGCTATCTCAACTCAGGGGATCGTGGAATAGGCAGATCTCCAAATACATCTGTGCTCAGCTAAGGCTATGGCAGCAGAAATCCCTCACCCTGTAATAGATATCAGATTATGCAACAGAAATTCCTGCTCCTCTCTCTTGCAGCCTCCCATCACCACCCTCAAAAACTGCTCCAGATGGTTAGGGGAACATCTGCAGATGATTTGCAGGGCACACAGGAAGAGGAGAGGAAGAGGGTGTACTGTTGTGTAAGTGGAACAAAACTTCTGCAGGCATTGGCTACAACCCAATCTCATTGTGTTTAGATAATGCCTGCATGTGGGGGGAAATCCATCTACTTGTTTACACTTCCAAAGGAACCTTCTTATACATTTTAAAGAGTTTGTTAGGTGCTAAATACCATCTATACATCATTTTCATGGGTAAGTATAGTGATGGAACATGTGGAATTGGCAAAGCTATCAGCAAAAATAAGAGAACCTAACCATGATTGTTTTGTGGACAAATGGAAATCCTTTTTAGAATATTTAAAGAAATATTATACTATGATGAATTCACAATCAGGATTTGAACTAGGAGTAACAGGATGAATTAGAGATTATGGTGTGGTGGTTATGATTTAAGAGAGGGAAGACAGGGTGAAGCAAGGGGGAGAAATTAAAAACACCATGGAAAATGGAAGGGGAAGTTGATCAAACCAAAGAAAAATACCGTATTTTTCGCTCTATAAGACGCACCAGACCACAAGACGTACCTAGTTTTTGGAGGAGGAAAACAAGACAAAAAATATTCTGAATCTCAGAAGCCAGAACAGCAAGAGGGATCGCTGCGCAGTGAAAGCAGCAATTCCTCTTGTTGTTCTGGCTTCTGGGATAGCTGCGCAGCCTGCATTCGCTCCATAAGACGCACACACATTTCCCCTTACTTTTTAGGAGGAAAAAAGTGAGTCTTATAGAGCAAAAAATACGGTAATTGTTTTGGTGTGTATATGTGGAATTTTTGAAAATTTTATAAAATATAAACTGCAAAAAAAAATGTGTCGCACAGCAAAGAGCATCTTTCATGTGTGTAAGAGAGAAAACAAGGCTTCTTCTAAGTGCCCTGCCACAAGGCATTATGGGACATGGCAGAGAGCTCCAAGTGAGCAGCTTGCACTGAAAAAATAAACCATCTGGAGATGAACAGAAGGCTTATGAACCTTCAGGCCACCAAGAATGGAAATGGGGATGCTTAAAGGCCTAGTGATTAAGCCTCCTTCTTTCCTTCTCAGCCTCTCACTTGGTACACTGCATGTACCACTGGAAATGGCTAGGTAGCATGGAAGACACTTGGCTCCCTGAGCTCAGGGGAAGCAGAGTTCATGGAGCTCCTTGGCTCCAGTTCAGAAGACTCTGTTTCAATGGGCTCCAGCTCAGTGTCTTGAGACTGGTGCATCCCATCATCTGGCAGAACAGCAGACTCCGGCTCGGCTGAGCCAGCTCATCCTCTGACTCTGAGCTGACAGGCTGGGCCAAGACTCTAAACTGCTGCTCACTATCCTTAACAGATTGGAGAACTGGGTGCAAGCTAATAAAGTGAATTTCAATAGGGGAAAATGTCAGGTTCTGCATTTAGGAAATGGTACCAGACGCATGAATATAAGATGGTGGACACCTGGCATATTAGCAGTACATGTGAAAAGGATCTAGGGATCTTGGTGGACCACAATATGATCATGAGTCAACAGTGTGATGCAGCAGTGAAAAAAGCTAATGCTATTCTAGGCTGCATCAACAGAAGCCTAGAGCCCCAATCAAGGGAAATAATAAGGTAAAGGGTAAAGGGAACCCTGACCATTAGGTCCAGTCTTGGCCGACTCTGGGGTTGCGGCGCTCATCTCGCTTTATTGGCCGAGCAAGCCTGCGTACAGCTTCCGGGTCATGTGGCCAGCATGACTAAGCCGCTTCTGGCAAACCAGAACAGCACACAGAAACGATGTTTACTTTCCCGCTGGAGCGGTACCTATTTATCTACTTGCACTTTGACGTGCTTTCGAACTGCTAGGTTGGCAGGAGCAGGGACCGAACAACAGGATAATAATAGTAAATAAATAATAGTACCACTCTATTCTGCCTTAGTCAGACCACACCTGGAATACTGTGTCCAATTCTGGGCACCCCAGTTTAAGAAGGATGTTGACAAGCTGGAATGTGTGCGGCTGAGGGCAACCAAGATGATCAAGGGTCTGGAAACTAAGCCTTGTGAGCAACAGTTGAAGGAGCCGGATGAGTTTAGCCTGGAAAAGAGGAGACTGAGAGGAGATATGATAGCCATCTTCAAATATCTCAAGGGCTGTCACCATGTATGTAGCCAGGATTTATATTTCAGGGGACAGACTTTATGTTGGGGGGGGGTGAAGCTCAGTTAGTTAAGTATTTTGTATTGATTTACATGATTGGAGGTTGCAGCTGCCACTCCCTGACCCCCTTTAGCTACGCCCATGGCTATCACATGGAAGAGTTAAGAGGCTTGTTTTCTCCTGCTCTGGAGGGTAGGACTCAAACCAATGGTTTCAAGAAAGGAGATTCCACTAAACATCAGGAAATACTGGTACTTTCTGACAGTAAAAGCTGTTCAACAGCGGAATGGCCTCCCTCAGGAGGTTGTAGACTCTCCTTCCTTGGAGATTTTTAAGAGGAGGTTAGATGGCCATATAGTGCTTATATTAAAAAGACAAAGGAAAGGAACGTTTTAAAGAATCTGCAGCCTGTTTAATTGGGTGTCCTTCGTTTTCTACACCCCACCCCAGAGATACACCCCACCAGCAAGAGTCTAGGGGCTGGGGACACCAAAAGACAGAAGGAAGATAAGGTGTGCAGCCCAGATATTTGCAACTGTCGCAGTCAACATAATCAAAAGGGATTGTTGAAAATGAAGGTACATTTTTTCACCTTTGGTGGACGTGCCCAAGGATTAAGGCTTTCTGGGAGATGATCTATAATGAAATGAAAAAGGTATTTAAATATACCTTCCTGAAGAAACCAGAGGCCTTTCTCCTGGGCATGGTCGGCCAATTGGTGCCAAAGAAGGATAGAACTTTCTTTATGTATGCAACAACAGCAGCAAGAATACTCATCGCAAAGTATTGGAAGACACAAGATTTACCCACACGGGAAGAATGGCAGATGAAGCTGATGGACTATATGGAACTGGCGGAAATGACTGGCAGAATCCGAGACCAGGGAGAAGAGTCGGTAGAAGAAGATTGGAAGAAATTTAAAGACTATCTACAGATATACTGTAAAATTAAGGAATGTTAGAAGGTTGTTGGAATGAAGTTATGTGGTTTTAGCAGTAATGTTACAAAGGGGTATGTAAAAATGGATTGTTAACAGGTGAGAATGTAAAGCTATAATATATTAAGATAAACTATTAAGATAAAGGAGAAAATGGTAAGGATTTGCTGAAACAACTATTGAACTAGAATACAAAAAAGGGAGGTGTGAGGAGGTCAGGGAAACAAGCAAATGAAAGATAAGATATGGAAGGATTGATTTGTTTTTAATTGGTTTTATTTTTTGTATTTTGTATTGTTTATTTTTTTAATTTTTTTGTCTTGTTATTTTTTTCATTTTTGTAATTTGTTTGAAACTCTAATAAATATTATTATTTTTTTTAAAAAAGGGATTGTGAAAAGTAGCCTAGCAGCAATTTCCCATAGACGCTTAACTCAAATAGTATAGACAGAAGGGATTTTCTTTTTTTCTTTTGTTCCTTTAAAAAAAAAAACCAAAAAACTGTGCGTCTTTACTAACAATTCAGCACTGGCAAGAAGATGAGCAAAAGGTACCCACAAGGCATTTCCACTAATCTCTATGATCAAAGAGACGTAATGGGAGACTATCCCTCTAATTGCTTTCAGGAGTTTCAGGCTGCAGAGGATGTTATGTAGATTTCAGCTGTCTATCAAAGGAGAGCATTTGGAAGAGGGTTTTTATAGTAGGAAGGAAGGAAGGAAAGAAGGACATTATTTAGGAAAGCCTTATCACCTTTTATGGCTCTGTGCTGAGAATACATTCACTGCAGAATGGCAGCTGCAAATAGCATAGATAGGGGGTAGGCAATCTTTGTCCTTCCAGATGTTTCTGGAACACCCCTCATCCTTCTCTGACCATTGGCCATGCTGACTACAGCTGATGGGAGACCAGCAACATTGGGGGGGGGGAACAGGTGACATAGATTAACTTTCCCTCTCTGACTTTAGGATGCTACAATGACTAAAGGTAAAGGGACCCCTGACCATTAGGTCCAGTCGTGGCTGACTCTGGGGTTGCGGCGCTCATCTCGCTATATTGGCCGAGGGAGCCAGTGTACCGCTTCCAGGTCATGTGGCCAGCATGACTAAGCCGCTTCTGGCGAACCAGAGCAGTGCATGGAAACATCGTTTACCTTCCCACCTGTTTATCTACTTGCACTTTGACATGCTTTCAAACTGCTAGGTTGGCAGGAGCAGGGACCGAGCAACGTGAGTTCACCCCGTCGCGGGGATTCAAACTGTCAACCTTCTGATCGGCAAGTCCTAGGCTCTGTGGTTTAACCCACAGCGCCACCCGCGTCCTGTTCCCCACAAAAAACAAAATGACTGCTCCCCCCAAAAAACAAAAGTCTTGCAGACTAACTTCAGCACTTTCATACTAGGGTTTTCCCATGGAGTAGCCCACATTGTGTCCATTTGCTTTAGTTTTATGTTAGCATGACGCCATCATCCACAGGAAATCTGACATTTTAAAAGAGCAGGACATCAGCTTCGATGTCCTCAGCATAGCATGACACTTCCGATATTTTCAAGACTCTTCCTGGTCGTTTCCATCACTGCTTCATAACTGCACATTTTGCCTGGCTTGCCCCTAGCTTTGTGCATCCATTTCAGAGGAAATGAGGCTGGAATTTGTGTTACCATGCTATTGCATGCCTCTAGACCTGTATAGGATATCTGTTGACACAGATCACGTGCAAATCACTGAAGAACAAGGCTGCAATCCTGCCTCTTGGGCAGAGATGCAAGTTTCCAAGATAAGTTCGACCTGGAAATGGTTTCTGTGCAAAGGAGGGTGATTTGCATAGAGCATAGAGTGATTAAATCAGAAAATGTGCATTGGGGAATTTTATGATGCCCTTGAGTGCGATCTAATTTATCATGTTTGCTATACTAGCATTTGGTAAACAAAACTAAAAATGCTGAAACTGCTAAGCTTGCCCAAGACTGATTTTCCATTGACATTCTTTCATGGCTACGTAAGAAATGGATTTCTTTTATTTTACTCCATATCACTGCTCTTGCTTCGCCAGAGGGTATACCCCAAACAACTCCTATCTGCATAAGGTGGCAGCTGAATCTTCATTGCTCCTCTATGGGGTTGTGGCTTTCATGCTAGAAACATCCACAGGATATTCTGGGGCCCTCTTGAACCTCACATTAGAGCAGGGGTGGGAAGCTGATACAGTGGTACCTCGGGTTACATACACTTCAGGTTACATACGCTTCGGGTTACAGACTCCGCTAACCCAGAAATAGTGCTTCAGGTTAAGAACTTTGCTTCAGGATGAGAATAGAAATCGTGCTTCGGCGGCACGGCGGCAGCGGGAGGCCCCATTAGCTAAAGTGGTGCTTCAGGTTAAGAACAGTTTCAGGTTAAGTACGGACCTTCAGAACGAATTAAGTACTTAACCTGAGGTACCACTGTATTGGCCACGTGGACTAGAAGTAGTTCTCCAGGGTTTCAGATGGGGGCATCTATCCCAGATTGAAACTGGATCAAAGCGGCATCATTACTGTGTTCTTTTTCACTTGCACTTCCAACTGGGATTACCAACTCTCTCTTTTTTTAACAAGGCCCTACACCCTTGTGCAAATTAATTGAAACAAAGCATATTTTCTATCTCACTCGTAATCCTGTACTCAAAACAAACACAAAATGTCAGTTGATCATTATGGTGTCGGAAGCCTGCAGCCAATGGAAGGAAAGATGTGCTCACCACAATATATTGAGGTTCTACAAAAGAGAGTTATTTCAGAGCTGGAAAAGAGGTCTCCTTATGGTCCCGGGATATTGCAGCAGGACCTAGCCCCCTGTCACACATCGAAAGTGGTGGAGAAATTCATGACAGAGCAGCAAATACAGGTACTTGATTGGCCAGGGAATTCCCCGGAAGTAAATCCCATTGAGAATTTGTGGGCTATATGCAAAAGTCGCCTCCCTGCTATAGACTTATGACTATGGAGAAGCTCATTCAGGAGCTGATTCAAGTGTGGTACAGGGATCCGAAAATCAACAGTGACTGTTCAAAACTAGTAGACTCCATGCCAAACTGTGTCCAAATGCTGCTTAAAAATAGCGGAGGTCATATCCGTTACTAATGCATGTATATGTGAGTTTAGTACAGGTATGTGTGAGTTTTGTACAATAAACTACATTGTTTGTTTCAATTAATTTGAACAAGGGTGTATTCCTGCTGCTTTGATAATAGCAAGCAGCCCAATAATAATAAATTAAGGAGTCAATTATTTTCCTGCCATGAAGAGAAAATGAGGAGGAATTTGTCACTTTCTTCATTTCAGCATGTCAGGTCACTTTTAAGGGTGCAGGAGCATGGGCAGTTTAAAAAGGTGGCAACCTGTCTTTTAACAAATTTCTCAAAGTCAAATAAACTAACAACCTTGTGGCTGGCTCTTATTAAATCACTGTTTAAGGATTGCAGGCTGCAACCCAGTTAAAGAAATTGTCCTGTGGATTACCCAGATGAGTCTTTATCAATGAAATCTGAATAAATTTGCATTGGGCTGAAACAATCCCTTTGAAAGGGGGGAGAGACTTTCTTTGTGCTTAGATAGTTTGTGTATATATCACAGGCACCAGTAGCAACTTAGAAGAGGCACTCTCTGGCCTGTTAAACTAGACAATGTACATACTTTTGTAAACCAAGAAAATACTTAACTAAAAATTATATATAAACGGGGAATACCTCTTCTGAGATTTTGCCTCCCATCTACAGTTTTTATAAGTATTCATATATTTATATAAAAAAATGTTTTGCCTGATCGCTCAGGTTTGGCTTTAAGGCAGCTGAAAGGAGGTCACATTGTTTAACTTAACCACTTAATTGATTAAAAGTTTCAATATTTAAAGGGACAACCATTTCCTCTTTGGGATACAGTATCAGTCCTATTGGGATACAAGGTTTCTCTGGCTAGCTGTTACCATCAAGCCAGCAGGGGGAGTATAGCACACTCATTTTTTGGTGGGTTCTCAAACTAAAGGAGATATTTCTCATTGGTGGCCTTTGTCCCCCTTCCAGACTGTAAGCTCAATGTCTGTATGACCTGTGGGCAAGAGAACTTCTTCCAGTCCCCATAAATCTAAATAGCAAAATTAGTTTTATGCAACTGCTAGCGCACTAAGATCCAACGACTTACACAAACAGCAGATTAACAGTATCCAGTGTCCACTGGCTTTTTCTGGTCCCTGCAGCTCCACTAACAATCATTTCTCCCAATGCAACAGAAAAGGAAGGCTGGAGATTCAGGCAATGCGAAGGGTGCAGAGGAAGATTAGGAAGCTTTTCTCATCCCTGAAATCTTTGTGGCTGGGAACTATGTGCAATGCCTGCAACCTGTGCCATCACCTAGCACTGAATATATTGAATTATAGAATCGTAGAGTTGGAAGGGACCCCAAGGGTCATCTATTCCAACACCCCACCCCCACCCCACCCCCCGCAACGCATCCATGACAGTTGGCCATCCAACATCTGCTTTAAAACCTCCAAGGAAGGAGAGTCCACCACCTCTCGTGGGAGCCCATTCCACTGTCAAACAGCTCTTACTGCCAGAAAGTTCTTCCCAATGTTTAGTTGGAATCGCCTTTCCTGTAACTTGAATCCGTTGGTTCAGGTCCTACCCTCCAGAGCAGAAGAAAACAAGCATGCTCCATCTTCCATGTGACAGCCCTTGAGATATTTGAAGATGGCTATCATACCTTCTCTCAGTCTCCACTTTTCCAGGCTCCTTCAAGCGCTTTTCGTAAGGCTTGGTTTCCAGACCCTTGATCATCTTGGTTGTCCTTTTCTGCACATGTTCCAGCTTATCAACATCCTTCTTAAACTGTGGTGCCCAGAATTGGACACAGTGTTCCAGGTGTGGTCTGACCAATGAAGAACAGAATGGTAGAATAAGAATAAGAATTTATTTATACCCCTCCCATCTGGCTGGGTTTCCCCAGCCACACTGGACGGCTTCCAACAGAATATTAAAATAGAATAGTCTATTAAACATTAAAAGCTTCCCTAAACAGGGCTGCCTTCAGATGTCTTCTAAAAGTCTGGTAGTTGTTGTTCTTTTTGACATCTGGTGGGAGGGCGTTCCACAGGCGGGTGCCACTACCGAGAAAGCCCTCTGCCTGGTTCCCTGTAACTTGGCTTCTCGCAGCGAGGGAACCGCCAGAAGGCCCTCGGCACTGGACCTCAGTTTCCAGGCAGAATGATGGGGGTGGAGACGCTCCTTCAGGTATACTGGACCGAGTATACCAAAGTATTATTACTTCCCTTGATCTTTACACTATACTTCTGTTGATGCAGCCCAGAATAGTGTTAGCTTTTTCGGCTGCTGCATCGCACCGTTGACTCATGTTATGTTTGTGGATAAGAGTTTACAAATGTAGAGTACAATTTCACTTTACCTTATGCTAAGATCCAGCAGGCTCCATGGACTGCTAGTTATAATCAAACCCAGGTGTCCAAACAAATTACCATGGGCCATTTTTAAACAGATTTCACTAGAATGTTTGGTGCAACACAGACAATACTTTCCCCCCAAAAAATTAAATTCAGTCTTAGCATCGCTGTACTAGGCATGTGAGTTAATTAATATATGCAGCAGAGTTTTTCTGCATATGCAAATGGTACGTGCTGAGCTCAATGACATAACTGATCATTCATTCTAATTCTTCTAAGGAAGATGGTCTAGCATCGACAGTCCTGGGGTTTGACCAAGGAGATGGGGTTCTCAAATCTCCAAATCTAAGTCTTCCTTTTTCTTCTTCTTTGGCAATCACTCGTAGCTGAGTAAGATTGTCTTCCATAAACACAGTTTTAACAATGAATCCGTTAAGTGACTGTGGAGGCCAATTCTGGATCCACGCGTCCTTCCACAGTGGGGACATTGGTTTCCAGGTGGGAGCTGATCATGGTGTGGATTTGCCAAGCATGCCTTCCTCTCAGCATGTTTCTCCCTTTCGTCCTGAGTTCGAGTGTCTTCAAAGCCCATGACACCTTTGGTAAAGGCTGTTCTCCAACTGGAGCGCTCGCAGGCCAGTGTTTCCCAGTTGTCAGTGTTTATACTACATTTTTAAAGATTTGCCTTGAGACAGTCTTTAAACCTCTTTTGTTGACCACCAGCATTACGCTTTTTATTTTTAAGTTCAGAATAGAGTAGTTGCTTTGGAAGACAATCATCAGGCATCCGCACAACATGATCAGTCCAATGAAGTTGATGTTGAAGAATCATTGCTTCAACACTGGTGATCTTTGCTTCTTCTGGTACACTGGTATTAGTTCGCCTGTCTTCCCAAGTGATGTGTAAAATCTAAATAGTCACTATCTCTCTGCCTAGCAGGGCTGTTGAGAGCAAAATGGAATAACCTCATTTGTGACTCCCCAACACTATTTCTTTTTCTGTCTTAAATAAAATCTCTGATACTATATCATGGGATGGAGAACCAGTAGTCCTCTGGGTGATACTGCCCTAAGGCCATCCAGTGAGCTACAGGGCTGAAACAGGATTTGAAGAACCCAAATCTCCTTGGTCATATGCCAACACTCTTTCCACTGTTCTGCCTTCTCTAGAAGAGGCCTTTGCCCCAAGCTTGATTCTGCTCAAGGTTTAGATTATTTACCTGACTTTGAGACCATGACAAATCATTGACCTTCTGACCGCTAGCACAGTTTGAGTCCTAAGTACCTGCCAACTTCCACACTTGAGGATTAAATTAGCTTTCACTTAACTTGGTAGGTAATGCTAATTTACAGTGCATTTCTTTCCCCTTTATTGAGAAACTGCCATATAGAACTATAAACAGCAAACAGTTCAACAGCAATGTATCTTTGCATCATTTTTTAAAGTGCATTTTAAAAAATTTTAATGAAGAGCCTTTGACATTCCTTTGTTGCTGACAAATCGTAATGCTTTTACTACAAGTACTGATCTATATATTAACCTCACCCTTCATTATTTCTATTTGTAACTAATGAAAGATTTGCATTATCAGCTGTCAGCCAGTCCTTCTGCATTCTGTCCCATATTGGCAATATTTATATGTGGCAAATAATTCATGTTAAATGGACACTTGGAGGGTCCAGAACACACATGACATGGGAGATCAGTAATCTAGTTTCGCAACTGCTTTTTTATTTCAGTTTAAGCATGCCAGAAAGGATCCTGTTTGGATTGGAGCTGCAAAACTGGGGGAGAATGGTTAGACCTTTCTCCCACACCCTCTGACCCTCAGTGTTATTTCCCTATGTTAAATCATCCTGCTCCCCAACTCGCTATTAGCCAAGTGATAGAGGAAGCAGATACTTTTGAATTATGGTGCTGGAGGAGACTCTTGAGAGTCCCATGGACTGCAAGAAGATCAAACCTATACATTCTTAAGGAAATCAGCCCTGAGTGCTCACTGGAAGGACAGATCCTGAAGCTGAGGCTCCAATACTTTGACCACCTCATGAGAAGAGAAGACTCCCTGGAAAAGACCCTGATGTTGGGAAAGATGGAGGGCACAAGGAGAAGGGGACGACAGAGGATGAGATGGTTGGACAGTGTTCTTGAAGCTACCAGCATGAGTTTGACCAAACTGCGGGAGGCAGTGGAAGACAGGAGTGCCTGGCGTGCTCTGGTCCATGGAGTCACGAAGAGTCGGACACGACTAAAAGACAAAACAACAACAAGAGGAAGCAGATACAAAATGTGTCTGTTGTGTTCTGAACTGCATAATAACAACGTCATCCATGATATTTTTGCAGAGATGTTGGTAAAATGTGGACTCGACATGATAACTGTTAGGTGGATTTGTAGCTGGTTGAGTGACCTGGGGGGAATGCGACGTGAGGTGCTTCAGGGTTCTGTTCTGGGCCCATTGTTGTTCAACGTCTTCATAAATGACATGGACAAAGGATTTGAGGAGATGCTCACCAAATTTTCAGATGATGCCAAACTGGGATGGGTAGCCAATGCCACTGAAGACAGAATGGGGATTCAAGATGGCCTTAACAGATTGGAGAACTGGGACAAATAGGGAGAAATATCAGGTTCTATGCTTAGGCAGGAATAACCAGCTGCACAAATATAAGATGGGGCACACCTGGCTTGCCAGTAGTACATATGAAAATGATTGAGAGGTCTTAGTAGACCACAAGCTTAACATGAGTCAACAGTGTGGTGCAGCAGCAAAAAAAGCTAATGCTTTTCTAGACTGCATCAACAGAATTATAGTGTCCAGATCAAGGGAAGTAATAGCACTGCTCTGTTCTGTCTTGGTCAGACCACAGCTGGATTACTGTGTCCAGTTCTGGGCACCACAATTGAAGGAGGATATTGACAAGTTGGATGGTGTGCAGAGGACAACCAACATGCAGTTATTACAACAGTCAGTGTAGCATAATTATTTTTATTTTTATTTTTTTTATTTTTTATTTTTTTATTTATACCCCGCCCGCCCTGGCCAGTGCTGGGCTCAGGGCTGCTAACACCAAATATAAATTGCAATAAAATGTAATGAAAAAACAACAACAACAAACAAACAAACAAACAAACAAACAAACAAACAGTTATTTAAAATACGGCTTAAAATGCAGCTTAAAAGGCAGCCTCATTTTAGAAGTAGCCCATAAATCAAGACCATAAAGGGAGGAAACATCAGACATTCACCTGAGCCAGCTATCCATGCTGGTACTACATGGGCCAGCAAAAAAGCCAAGGGAAAATCCCATATAAGGGGTCAAAGCTAAAGGCCACGTGGAACAGCTCCATCTTGCAGGCCCTGCGGAAAGATGTCAAATCCTGCAGGGCCCTAGTTTCTTGTGACAGAGTGTTCCACCAAGTTGGGGGCAGTACTGAAAAGGCCCTGGCCCTAGCTGAGACCAATCTAACTTCCTTGAGGCTCGGGACCTCCAAAGTGTTGTTATTTATGGACCTAAAGGTTGTTATTTATGGACCTTAAGGTCCTCCGCAGGGCATACCAGGACAGGCGGTCCCAGATTGCTGAACGAGGAATAAGGAGATCCAAGCTGAGTTCCTCACTCATCCATCAAGTGTTCTGGCTGACACAGGGACCTAGGAAGCTACCTTACAGTGAGTCAGGCCATTGGGCTATCTCCAGTCTCTCAGAAGACATTTTCAGCCTTACCTGTAGATACCATGGGTTGAATCCAGGACCTTCTGCATGCAAAGCAGTTGCTCTACCACTGAGTTATGTCCCTTCCCCAAATGATCTCAAGGAGAGCTAGAAAAGTCCTGAACCTGAGATCTTGGAGAGCCACTGCCAGTATTGGGCTAGATGTTCTGACACAGTACAACACGTTCCATAAAGTAGGTTTCAACAGCCCCTGGCAAGTGAACAGAAGGTTGGCAGGACTGTGTGACAGCCTATTCCCCATAGACAGACCCGGCAGTTTCTGTTGGGTGGAGATGTCTTTCACATCCACCATGCTTGCTGTTCTATCTACAGCATAATAGCCTGAACAATGCAAGCCTGCAGAACTCCACAAATGCCTCTTTTATGGGCTCTTAAATCAACGGACCAGACAAGTTCAACTCCTCTTTGGGGAATATGTGATCCCTCCAAAACAGGGAACTGTGGTCAATTTTCTTTGCAAACTACTCAGTGCACTTCCTGCGCTGTGTGGGAGACAGGAGATGAATTATGGACAACGCAGAGGCAGCAAACGCAGACGTGAAGGAAGGCAGTAGATAAAAAGTCAGAGAAGGGGAAGCTGACCAGGACTAAAACATTTGAGAGAGAGCAAGAGGGAGAGAGATGTTCAACGGCTAAATCACCCAAACTCTTTTGCCAAACTATGACATGCCTGGTTTCCTGTGCTTAATTTTTTTAAGACTTTAAAAAAAAAATAGGGAGGGGGATAACCAGCTGTTCTTTGTATAGTCCAGGAAACAAGTTTGATTTATTGCTCGAAGGCTAGTTTCGAAGGGAGAGGGGGGCTTGCCTGTGGCAGCTACGGTACCAGAGAAGTCACTCGGGCCTGTCCACTTTGAAGGGCTCCAAACCGCTTCCTGAACAGCCTCCTTCTACACTCATCACCTCTGACAGCTATTATTGACAACGGTTTGACTGGGGCCTGGGAGTATTTTAAAGCAGCAGGGGTCCGGCCGGAACAATCTAGCTGTCAATTACCTTTTCCCCTGTTGTGAAAAGGGGGCCCAGGACAATGCCAGAAAGCTCAGCGGGTGGGTGTGCTGTTCGAAGTATGTGACCCACTCTGCATTCAAAATTGACTAAATGGCAGTGCCTGCCTTCTCCCCCCCCCCCCGCCTGCCACCCCCAAACTGCCTGCTCTGATGAGGATGGCTGGAGCTGAAGGTAGAGGTGTCGCCACGGAAAGGTTCAGAAGTTCTACTCAGGCAGAACTGGCATGGCCTTTTATTAGCAACTTGCTGCTGCTCCCTTCCTTTCTTATGTTAGAGAGGATGGGGGGTAGGGATTATTTTATTTCTCCCGTCTCTCCTTGCTCAAGCAGCCCTGACCACAGAGAACGCCCAAGCCGCAGTACCTATATTGTGTGTCTTTTAAAAAAAAACTTCCTGTGAACACTGATGACTTGCTGAGCGGCCTGTCCATCATACAGGCCCCTTTGTCCATCAGTCACTTCCCATTTGAATTTGACTGACTGAGGAACCCGGAGTTATTTGTAAAGAACAACAAGGCTTTTCATTCATAATTTCAGGAAGGGGGGTAGGGTGGGGAAACTGGGGTGCTAATGACCGGCCTTGAATAACCGGGGGAATGTGGTTTATTCAAGGCAGGAAGATGCCCAACTGGCAAACCAAATGATTTAGAGGAGATGGGAGAGAGAAGCAAGAGCAAACAATGGAATCAGGTTCACACCCCTATAGGAATCATTTTTTTTTTTTTAGTATTTAAAGAAGAGGTGGAAGAAAGTGGAAGCAGGGCGAGGTGGCAAGCAGGAGGGATAATATAACTTGTTATATTTCATTGTGTTGAATTGTTTTCTTACATTTATGAGCCTCCTTCCTCCCTAGAACTGATGGCAGGGTACATGTAATTCCAAAGCAGTCATACATCCAGGCCTTGACCAGACTCAGACCTGCTTTTCTTTAGCAAGCATAAGGTGGCCTCATGGTCTCAGTGTGTCTTTGGGTATCCCCAAGTGTGCCATCAAGCTTCTGCAAAAGGATTGCCCTATATGAAGTCAGGGCAAGGAAGAGGAAAGAATTCTGCATCTGTTGTTGGAAGACAAAGGTACTTTTTGAGCTAGATTGCAGGAACTTTTGAAGACACTCAGAGCATCTTTATTTCCTGCCCATTAGATGAAGAGCTTTATCTGAAGCCAGACCAATTGAGATGAGAACATCAGAATACAGTGGTACCTTAGGTTACATATGCTTCAGGTTACATACGCTTCAGGTGACAGACTCCGCTAACCCAGAAATAGTGCTTCAGGTTAAGTACTTTGCTTCAGGATAAGAACAGAAATCATCCTCCAGCGGCACGGTGGCAGCAGGAGGCCCCGCTACCTAAAGTGGTGCTTCAGGTTAAGAACAGTTTCTTTTCTTCTTTTTTTTAATTCTTTTTATTGAGTTTCAGTTACAACATCAAAGAAAGAAAGAAAGAAAGAAAGAAAACCAAAAAAGAACACAAAAGACAAGACAACAATTTCAAAAAGAAAAAGGGAGAACAAGAAGAAAAGAAAAAAATATATCCACATCTAACACCAGAAAGCAACAATCTCTGTTACAATTCTATATCTTATTCTTTAAAACTTTATATAATTAGATATTTAGATCTTTCTTCTACACCCCTGTTGACCTCCTTCCCTCCCAATTTCGGGCTTCTTGATGAAAGGAAATTTTCCATTTTCTGCAGCTAATAATTATTGATGGTTTGCGCATCGTAAGTTTTATAACAGACCTGCTATAGTTTTTAGATTTCTATAGTTTCCTTCAATGTATACCATAAATTTATTCCAATCACTAATAAACTTTGTATTTTTTTGGTTTCTAATTTTTTGCGTCATTTTTGCTAATTCAACATATTCAAATAATCTTGTTTGCCAATCCCTAACCGTTGGTATATTTGTACTTTTCCAATTTTGTGCAATTAGTATTCTGGCCGCTGCTGTCGAATATTGGAATAAAATCTTATCTTCCTTTTTAATTTCACCCCCAATTATACCTAGTAAAAAGGCCTCTGGTCTTTTAGGGAAAGTATATTTAAATAATTTTTTTAACTCATTATAAATCAAATCCCAAAATTTCTTCATTTCCTCGCAAGTCCACCACATATGGTAGAAATTGCCTTCTTTGATTTTACACTTCCAGCAGGCCTTATTTCCTGTTTTGTACATTTTTCCTAATTTTGCTGGTGTGATGTACCACCTATATATCATCTTCTCCAGATTTTCTCTAAGGGTAACACTTGCCGTAAATTTTATTCCATTGTTCCATAATTTTGACCATTTTTCGTATTCTATATTATATCCCAAGTCCATTGCCCATTTTGTCATAACCTCCTTTATTTCTTCATCTTTGGTGTCCCATTCCAATAATATATCATACATTTTGGATAATAACTTGGTTTTACCTTCAATTATTTCTATCTGAAATTTGGATTTTTTTTCACTCATCCCTACTTTTTTATCTTCCATCCACATTGCATTTATTTGATGATATTGTAGCCAGCCTGTTAATTTTTCTTTCAGATCCTCATATGTTCTCAATTTCCAGCTGCTTTCTGATCTTATCAGTAGGTCTTCGTAGGTTAATCTTTCTCCTTCCATATTTGTTTTCTTAGTTATTAAAATATCCGTTGGCGATAACCACCAGGGTGTTTTCCATTCTAGGAGTTTTTTATTTTTCTCCCAAACTTCATATAGTGGTCCTCTAATGATGTGGCTTGAAAACCCTTTATGTACCTTTTCTTTTTTTAACCACAAGTAGGCGTGCCAGCCGAACCTATTGTTGAACCCTTCTAGGTCTAACAAGTCAGTATTTTCCAAAGTTATCCACTCTTTGATCCAGCAAAGGCAGGCGGCCTCGAAATATAGTTTCAGATTTGGGACCGAGAATCCCCCTCTTTCTTTTCGATCTGTGAGCAATTTAAATCTGATTCTCGGTCTTTTCCCTTGCCATATAAACTTCGAAAGGGTTTTCTGCCAATCCTTGAACATTTTGGAGCCTTTGATGACTGGTATGTTTTGGAACAGGAACAACATTTTTGGGAGTACGTTCATTTTTATTGCCGCCATCCTTCCCATCCACGAAAGTTTAACTCTATTCCATATATCTAGATCTTTTTTAATTTCCTTCCATGTTGTCAAGTAGTTACCTTGAATTAAATTTATAATTTTTGTAGTTAGCCAAATTCCCAGATATTTTATTTTTTTAGCCACCTTGATTCCATTCTGTATCTCTAATTTTTCTCTTTCATCCTTTCCCAGATTCTTAGTCATCATTTTTGTCTTTAATTTATTCAGTTTAAAACCGGATAGTTTGCCGTATTCTTCTAATATTTCCAGCGCCTTGCTGACACTTTTTTGCAGCTCTTCTAGGGATAGCATCAAATCGTCTGCGTAAGCTTTTAATTTATATTCTTTCGTTCCTACTTTAATCCCTCGAATCTCTGGTGTTGCCCTTATTTTGCTCGCGATAACCTCTAATACTATGATGAACAAAAGCAGGGAAAGAGGGCAGCCCTGTCTTGTTCCTTTTTCGATTCTAAATGGATTTGTTAAGTTGTTATTTATGATCAATTTGGCAGACTGACTCGAATATACTGCCTTTATTCCTTTCATGAATTCGCCCTCTATCCCTGCCTTTTCCATACTTTTTAATAGGAACGACCATGAGACATTGTCGAATGCCTTCTCCGCATCGATAAAAATCAGCGCCGCAGGTATCTCATTCTTACACTCCAGATATTCAGTGATGTTTATAGTATGTCTTACATTATCTTTAAGAAACCTGTTTGGGAGGAATCCTGCTTGATCTTTATGAATTAGATTTACTAAACACTTTTTAAGTCTGCTTGCCATTACCTCTGCGAGGTTAAGAACAGTTTCAGGTTAAGTACGGACCTCCGGAACGAATTAAGTACTTAACCTGAGGTACAACTGTATTCCTGCTGGATCAGACCACAAGACCCATTGAGTCCAGCATCCTCTTCTCAGAAGCCAACCTATGCCAAATCCACAAGCAAAACACATGTGCAACCGAGGGCACCAATTTATCCCCACAATGTGGAGGCACATCACATAACATGTCATGTCATGTGATGTGCCCCGTCTCCCCCTAGTGTGCTCGCATGGGGTGGGGAATGGGGAGCACAGAGCCTGGCTCCCCGCTCGGCCTTCTCTTGCCCGTGCAACATCAGCAGGGAGGCAGAGCAGGCCACAGGATTTGGGGGGGGGGAGTCCAGCCCCCTCCTTAAAAAATGGGGGAGACTGAAGACCCCTCAGACCCCACCACTTGGCACACCTGAGTGAAACAGCACTATTCCCGTCTGGGACTCCCAGAAAATGGCATTCAAAGGCATTCTGCTTTCAACAGTGAAGGCAGAACATAGCCAATCTGGCTAGTAACCATTGATGACCATATCCATGATTGCAGTGCCCATCAATGTCTCTTGTGGGAGAGAGTTCCATAGTTTAACCATGCACCAGTGGCTTTTTTTTTCAAGGGGTACTCAAGGGTGTGCAGTACCAGAACCTCTTTTTTGTTTTTATTAAAAAGTGTGTTTTTATTAAATTTATTTATTAATAGATAAATTTATTTATTATTAATTTATTAATAAATTTATCAATTTATTTATTAATAAATAAATTTATTAATTTATTATTATTGTTTTTATTAAAAAGTGTGGCACTTACTGTAACAACTTCATGGTGAGTACTGGCACCTATTTTTCGAGGAAAAAAAGCACTGACATGCATTATGTGAAGAAATGCTTTCCTTAGACTATCCTGAATCTTCTATCATTTAGCTTCACCAGGTGGCCCCAGATTCTAATGTTATGACAGAGGAAGAACAACTTATCCCTATCCACTTCCGCTACATGTATATATAGCTCCCTCATGTAATCCCATGCTCACCTTTTTTCAAAACTAGACAGCTCCAGATGTTGTAACCTTTCCTCATAGAGGAGATGGGGAGGGAAACACCCTAAAACCTAGAAATTATGTAATAAATGATAGGTTTTTGATTATTTGGGATGTGAAGGGAGAAATGCAAGCTGCAGAGGAATTCCTGGGCTAGCCTGTGTTAAAATGACCTGGCCAAGCTAGGGCCATTAAGAAACAATACAGGGCCATTGAGAGCCATTGACAATGCAAGAGGACTGTTCTGTCCCTTTGCCCTGAGGTGTGAACAGAGATTTGGAAGGTTGCCAGGGTAACTGGGTGTGAGGTGACAGGAAAAGAGAGCTTTTAGCAGGGTGCTCTGGGAAGAAGAAGGAAGAAGAAAAAGTGAGTGCCATCTTGGGCAGGATGGCTGCAGGCTGGCTAGGAGAGATGCTTTGGACTCCAGGGCTGCACTGCTGTGGGGGACAAGCCCCTCTTGAAATGACCATGCTGCAAGATCTGGATTCCTTCCATGCAAACTGGAGGTGTAAATAGCTGAATAAACCATGTTTCTTAAAGCTAGGACAGCCTTGGCCGTGTCTCATTTCTCCAAAGAATGACAGACACTGTGTGAGTGCCTGGGACCCCAGGGGCTCTTGGTACTGCTCAGCAGAGAGAGAGGGATGCACCCAACTTATGCCTTGATCAGTCTGATTGCCCTTTCCTGAACTTTTTTCAACTTTACAATATCTTTTTTTAAAAAAAAAAATTAATTAAAGATCAGTTTACAAAAATACGTGCATTGTCTCTTTTTTCAAGTTACATTTTCTACAGATTACAGTGGTACCTCGGGTTACAGACGCTTCAGGTTACAGACTCTGCTAACTCAGAAATAGTACCTCGGGTTAAGAACTTTGCTTCAGGATGAGAACAGAAATCACGCAGCGGCGGCACAGTGGCCGCGAGAGGCCCTATTAGCTAAAGTGGTGCTTCAGGTTAAGAACAGACCTCCAGAACAAATTAAGTTCTTAACCTGAGGTACCACTGTAGTTTCATTTGTAGTGTTACATACAGTGTTAGGTTAGGAGGAAAATAAGTGGAAAGAGGGGGACAGGGGAGTGGTAACAGCAAAAGGAAAAGAACTCACTCTGAAACTCACTTACAGCTAGTACCTAACACCACGGAAACTAGTGCTAATACGCCCAGGAACCTCACCAAAAGGCTGGAGAGGATGCATCTCCACAGGCACATACCTCCACATGTGGTGGGAACGTCCCAAAATCCAACTCTTCTGGACATCAATCCCACAAGAAATATGCAAAATAACTAAGCAAGTGTTAGAAATCACCCCAGAACTGGCCCTACTAAACATCTTACAAGATAGTAATGCCCACTCACATCATAAAGAGCTTGCAATATTCTTTTTGAGGCGAGGCAATTAGAACCGCTTGCAGTATTCCAAGTGTGGCTCTTTTTCAGTTCCCATCCTAATGATCCCTGACCTGGAAGTGTTTAAAGCCAGGTTAAATCAGGAAGATGCTTGGAGCATGGAATGAGTCATGCGGTCACCTGGGAGCCCTCATCCTTCCTCCTCTTTGTGGCCTCTAGTGGTTTGCTTCAAGTGACACCAGAACGCAGAACCTGTTTTGGAGCCCGGTTGATCCTGACAGTGTTCCAGATGGTGACAGACGAATCAAAGACTGCCTGGCTGCTCTTGAGACAACTGGGTGGATTTCTTGATCTCCCAAGGCCTCTCTCAAAGAGCAAGTTGCTGTCAAAGATAATTAAGCCCTTTTCCTTCCTTAGGCGCATTATTATCTTCCCTCCTTCCTTTGGCTTCATTACCGCTCTTTCAAACGCTCAAACATGAAAAGAAGATGTCAATTAAAGGTTTATGTTTCTAAGGAAATACCAGGCATTAATGCTTGCCTCCCACTCACTAAACAACGTCCTGGATCAATATCTTTGCATTAAGCCATGAGACAATGTACAAAATGCTCAGGGGATGCAGCAGACAAGCCATGCAGCCATCCGCTTGCAGGGAATAAGTACTTTGAGGAAATGCACCCAGCAGAAAGATAGCTATCTATTTGGACTACTCAGCTCTTAACCAGAAATGAAACAGACAAATTATACACCGCATTTCTTCCTCTCTCGCTCTTCCTCCTCAGCCCCCTCCTTATTTATAAAACATGTTTTAGAATTTATTTCTGAACTGCTCCTGTAGACATTCCTTGATTCACAGCCATGGGGGCCACTTACAATTATGTAGTGAAATTGCTATAGGCCCTTGAATGGAGACGTACCCAAAAGGGAGGATGTATGGCTCTGGGATGAATTAGATGGCACAGAGAAGAGGCTGGTCAACAGCAGCAGCAACTCTCCTCTCCATCTATTAGTGTGATGGCCTGGGAATCGGATTCAGAGGCTGAACCTGAGGAATCCCAGCCTGCACAGGATTCCCCGCCTCCAAAACCAGCTGAGCTGGGGCTGGGGCTTGAGCCTGAAGGGTCCTCACCTGTGGTGGATCCTCAGGTGCAGGGACCCGCTGAGTCTGCTCTGGCTCCTGAGGGGATGGAGGACCCATTGCCTGCAGGTGCTCCACCCTCAGCCCCGTCAGAGGAAGCTGAGGTTGCCTCTGGGTCTGGTCACCCTCCAGCCTCTCCTGAGCTGTAGAGGCTCAGGGCAGAGAGGCAGAGGGAACTAAGTTCCCGCAGGAGGAGTGCTCGCCTCCAGGCCAGGAGAAGCGAGTCACCTGTAGACCAGGGCCGCCCTCTGCCTCAGGGCAGATAAAAGCCAGCCAGCCCCAGTCCCAAGTTGCGGGAGCAACATTGTTGGTAGCCTGCTCCTGCCTGACCCTGTCCTGCTTTTCTGCCGGAGCTCCTGACCACACCCGACTCCCTGCCTTGGACCCAGCTTCAGCTTTGATGGACTGCCTCCATACTGCACCCTCAACCTCGACCTCAGACTGGACTCGGACCTTGCCTCTTGGTTAGCCCCCGGGACCAGCACAATTAGTCTCTCTCTCTCGCTCTGATTTTATGTCTGATAAAAATAAATTTATGACATAGAAACAGTATGTTCCAATTTCTTTGCCCCTGTGATGTCATAGCTGCTGCTGATGTCATGCTCGGGATGTTACACCAGGAATAGGTGGCACTACAGAGATATTTGAAGCACATGTCTTCTCCTAAAGAACCTTGGGAACTAGTTAAGGGTGCTGGGAATTTTCTGGGAATGTGCTCACGTTCTGCTCCCTGGTTTCCCACTGGCATCTGGTTGGCCACTGTAAGAACAGGATATTGGACTAAATGGGCCATTGGCCTGATCCAGTAGACTATTACTATGTTCTTACAGTAATGTAGCTTTGCGAGCAGAAAACTACAGTTCCCAGCGTTCTTTGAAGCCATGTGCTTTAAACATATGGTATGGGTATGACACAGTAATTTAAGTGGTTTCGCAGGACCTTTTCTTACTCCATATGCAGGCTAAGGGAAAGCCCTTACTTGCAATGATCCTGCACACAGAAGGGACAATCTTTAAAAGATCCTTGGCACATACAATCCTAGCTTTGGGGGCTTATAGCAGGCCAACTAGTCCATTCTTCTGCTCTGAATGTAATATATCACCAGCTAAGCTTTGAGATGGGATGCGGGTGGTGCTGTGGGTTAAACCACAGAGCCTAAAACTTGCCGGTCAGAAGGTCAGCGGTTCGAATCCCTGCAATGGGGTGAGCTCCTGTTGCTCGGTCCCTGCTCCTGCCAACCTAGCAGTTCGGAAGCACGTCAAAGTGCAAGTAGATAAATAGGTACTGCTCTGGCGGGAAGGTAAACGGCGTTTCCATGAGCTGCTCTGGTTTGCCAGAAGCAGCTTAGTCATGCTGGCCACATGACCCGGAAGCTGTACGCTGGCTCCCTCGGCCAATAAAGCGAGATGAGTGCCGCAATCCCAGATTCGGTCATGACTGGACCTAATGTTTAGGGGTCCCTTTACCTTAACCTTAAGCTTTGAGATAAAGGTAAAGGGACCAGCCACACAGACAATTAGTGTCGCCTTGCACAGCTTCTGCCTTTTCCTGGCTCTGCTGGGGGGGGGGGGCAGAACCTCAGTTAACTGAGTACTTTTAATGCTTTTCAACAGCATTTGAGGATTTGGGGGGGCAGCTCCCCACCCCACCCCCTTGGCTACACCCATGTCCCCAGCTACTAATCTAAAGGCAGACAACCTCTGAGCAAGTGCAAAGATAGCAAAGGATGCTGCTCACAGTCCACTTGGTCTTGAACAGGTCCACTGCCTTTGACAGGATGAACCTGATAACAAGGCAGCCCTCTCTAGCATCCACCACCCCTAAGCTACAGAAAGGGGATGATTGTGTCAAAGGAGATCCTTGCTTGCAGCGGGTTCAAAACCGGCTTTGCACACCCTCTCTGAAAGTACGCCGTGGGATTATTACATCGAAAAGCCCCTTGGGGGCCTCAAGCATTGGGGATGAGGCCCGCTTTGCCCTCTTTTCTCCCCATAGGACTATGTCCCCCTCCCTTGCCGACAACAAATGCAACTGCTAGAGCACAAAAGGCAGAAAATGAGGTTACTGTTGCAGCAGATGCATGGCAGCTGGGTGGAACACTGCACGGGCCAGTTAAATACTGTAGGCTGAGTGGAGGAGGTGCTCTTACCTGCTTGGCCTAGAATGGCCTGGCAAAATGCCCAAACTGCATTCACAAGTAGCTGCAAAACAGCTTCCAAGTAGCATTACACAACAAGGAGAAGTCGTGCTTCCTCTGCCTCAGCTCCCACCTCATCCCTGCTCCTCCCTGCCCCCCCCAGACTAGAAGCTTGGGTTCTGTTTTCAAGCCTTATCAATGGCCTCTCATTGCACTCCTGAACAGAGAAGGTGATGGGCAACTCTTTCAGCCAACTGTATCTTTCTATGCAGGGAGAGAAGCCTATCTTTTCTCCTGTTCTCCTGCTCCAAAGTATTTCTTTGCTAACAGCACACAAAGCGGCTCAATTCACTGCTCCCTCTAGCGGGCACAAAGCCATCAAACCCTTGCCATTCATAAAATTGCTGAATGAAAAGAGATTTGCCATTGGGACAGTACACCTGGCTCTCTGGGCTGCTAACACTGCCATATGATTGGAAGATGTGATGTCTGTCACCTGCAGTGCTTTGGAGCCGGGTACCCCCTGCTCCACCCCCAAAGGGGGCTGGAGCGTGCACAAAGGATTGCATCATCAGATATATTTACAAATGAACTGTCATTAAAATAAGGGATTTCTAGCAAGTGATTGAAGGAACCTGTACAGAAGTTGCTGGGGGTTTTTTTTAAGTCAGGAATGTCTATAACTCTAGAAAAGAATGTTCCAATTAAATAATCATGAAAAATTTAGAAATTGTAATTAAAGGGATCCAAGTCATACTCTGAGTAGACCCATTGAAATTAATGAACTTGAGCGCATTAATCAGGCTGCTCTATTACTCAGTGGTAGATCACCCCAAACTTCTAATGTAATGCATGATAGATGCTTCATAGAAGTGAAATATCCCCTTTAATCTTATACATTTTCATTAATTTGAGCTACAGTATTCTAAGTTTTAAAAGGCTGCTCCGCACACAAACACACTGTATTACTTGCTTTGCACTTGCAAATAATGGTTCACATACACATACTGATACACCCAGCATTGGGCTTTTGAAAGTCTTCTGAGTCTGTGGTCGCTGGGTGCTGGATCAGAAAACAGGAGACTTGTAAAATCTGCTTGCTACACAGTCCTCTGCATCAGAGCCTACAGGGTAAGGATAAGAACAGTATGAATGAACTGGGCTGCACAAACACCTCCAGAGAGACTTTTTCATTATTTAGCCTACTAGCCCAGCTCTTATTTGCAAAGTACTTGACTCTAGCTCCAAATTTCTAGCAGCTGGGCTACTAATCGGTGCCGGCTCCCTGGGGTTCTGGGTGCCCGAGCACCCACAAAATTCCCCATGAAGAGGCTGGGCACCCACAAATTTCGGTGTCAGGGCCATGCACGCTGCATGGCACCCATGGTCACTGGCCATCCTCTGCATTTGCATATTATGTGAGTTTTATCACACGTATTTCATGCAGTCCATTCCTATATGTGTTACTCAGAAGTAGGTCCCACTGCATTAAATGGGGCTAGCTCCCGGCCAATAGAAACAGGACGACATCCAAAATAGGACATACTCCACAACATGGATGTTGTGTTCTTGAGTGTTTACTCTTTGTCTTCTTTTTTAAAAAAACTGTGAAAGAGTTGTTGGATATGCCATAGGTGTCCCTCTGCCTGGTCCTGTCATCTTCTGCCCGAGGAAGAAGAGTTTGGACTTGATATCCCGCCTTTCACTCCCCTTAAGGAGTCTCAAAGCGGCTAACAATCTCCTTTCCCTTCCTCCCCCACAACAAACACTCTGTGAGGTGAGTGGGGCTGAGAGACTTCAGAGAAGTGTGACTAGCCCAAGGTCACCCAGCAGCTGCATGTGGAGGAGCGGAGACGCGGACTCGGTTCCCCAGATTACGAGACTACCGCTCTTAACCACTACACCACACTGGCTCTTCACTCTGCCAACTTCACTCTGCCCATTCCACCTGCCAAATGGGCAGGCAAAAGTACAGCCAGCCGAATGCCCACAGCCTGCAAAAAACACCCAGAAATTGTGAGAGGGCGAGGAGGAGCTGAGCTAGCCCAGGGTCTGGTAGGTCACAAACTGACCCCATTGTCACCGAATGTAATGGCAATGGGTCCAATTTTCTGTGCCAGCTCTGCTATTTTTCTTTCCTCCCACCTTGGCAGGGCTGTGGGTGTGGCAGTAGCCCTGCCGCTCTGCAAAGCCTCCCTAGACAGCAGCTTGGGTTCAGATTGCACGGTAATATTCTAACAGCCAATGACATGCATTATCTTTACCTAATAGGCTCCAATGGGGAAAGTCTGGTTGATTTCGAAAGCCTAGTATTAAATTACGTGGAGAAAGTGAGACTGGCTGGGAGCCTGTGCAGAGAGAGAGCCACATCAGATTATCATATCTTGGCTTATTGAGTCAAGATATGCTTGCATCTTTGATTTTTGCAATTAAACCAGGAAGTCTCTCATTCACCAGAGTTTCCTGTCTCATCTGATTTGAGCTGGGAAAATATGGTTGCCAACTTCAGAACAAGTCAAGATCTCAAATCAACTTCAAAGCGACATTTAAGATCCTGACTTTGTGTCCAAAGCTAACCACTGTTTCTTGGGCAGACAAAGTGAGAAACTATGGTTAATTACACATTTCCTGGTTTAATTACAGCTCACTGCAACGGGGTTACGTGTGCAGGCAGAACTTAATATATGAACTTAATATACTGAGATGATCATCTGAATGTGGTCATACTTCTCACTATAGACCAGTGTGCCTAACCACTGCCTTCCAGTTGTTACTGGGATTGCAATTACCTCCAGGCCCAGCCGGCATGGCCAAGAGTCATGGAGGATGTGAGTTGCAGTTCAACATCTGGAGAAGGAAGTCTGGAGAGAAGGAAGTCAACCACTTTTGCTCCAGAAGTCTCCAAACACTTAAGAGCGCAATCCGGGGCATGTTTACTTGGGACTTAATCCCTAGGAAATGTGGGTAGGATTGTAGCCAAATTAGGCCTTGGTGAATGAGTGTGAATTCCGTTGAGCAAAGTGGGGCTTACTTCACCGTAAACAAGCCAAGGATGGGGGCTGCCACTCCAAATCGGGCTCTTTCCAGGGAGCCCTGGTGAGATTTGTGGGAAGATAAAGTTTACTGCTGTCACCCACAAGCAACGCATTTGGAATTAAAGTGATTTCGTCACCTTTCCCAAGTGGATGACAATATGAACCAGGAAATATGTGAGCATTGTGACTGCCTGTTGGTTTTTTTAAACAGCTGTAGCCCTCGCAGTCACTGAACTGTCTTGAACGTTAAGGAAACAAGCGTAATTGCTTTCTGAATAATGTTGCCAGTTTGTTCCTTTCTTTCTCCTACCCACGACAGTGGTACAATCGATTGAACTACCCCAAGATAAATGCCACCAGTGGTCAAAGTTCCTGGCAGAATTTATCCAGAGGACCATCATCGTAGACGTCTTCGCATCATTTTTAAAAATAATGATAATTTTGAAAATAAGGAATGGTTCCCTGGTGACATTCAACGAAGCAATGGATTCCAGTTTCTCCAATGCCAATGGCACCATTCTAGTCCTACCACCCACCAGATTCTTTCACCCATATCAAGAATGAATCAGCTTGTATTTCATTTGCAGGCTGCACCCCTAAAATATTCCTGAAACTGGGGCAGATAAACCAATTCTAAGTACACTTACTCTGAAGTACGTTTTCTGGATTGCACCCATGCAAGGAATTGTTCCTGAATGGGAGCCGCAATCCAGGACACTGTTCACACAACAGCAAGTCCCTTTGAGTTGAAAAGGGCTTTTTTTACTTGGTCTGCCGGGAAAGCTCAGTTGGGTATCCAACTGACGCTGATAATATCAAGGCGGCAAGTCCCATCCCCATATGGGACAGCTGCAGATCCCTGCATTCCAGGGGGCTGGACTAGATGATTCACAGGCTCCCTTCCCAAGCTATTCTTCTGCTTCACCACAAGCACCAAAAGGGGCCATCTTCCGCGTGTAAACTCAGGGCAACCGGGCTCAACAAGGTTTTGAAGCCCATTTCCCGTTTTCTCAGCGCTACATTCTTACCCGCGCTCACTTTCTCTTTTCTTTCCTGGATCATGTGTAACTTTCTTAAGGCGTCCCGTGAGCGTGCAAGGATTTCAACCCAAATGGTTGCACGCCACAGTCTGAATGCTCCGGAAGGAGCATCTCGCTAATCCCATTTTTAACTGAAGGGGCGCGGGGGGGGGGGGGGGGAGGGAGGGAAGAGAGAGAGAGAGTTGGTAGAGAAAGCGATGCAAATAACAGTGGGAGCCGGCCTGTTTCAGGCACGCCGTGTTCCGCTCCTCACGTACACTAACGTGGGGGAGGGCGACTCGGGCTGGGAGCTAACACTTGTACACAGCGTATCAATTGTGTTAATCCACCGAACAATGTGTCCTCCCCTTCTTACAAACACAGCGCCCTCTAAAATCTGCTAGGTGATTGGATTACCTTCTTTCTCAAAGGAGGGGGTGGGTGGGAGCGGGGCAGGACGCCTAACATTAATGATGCAATTCTCAAACACGTGTTCTTTTGGGTCAGCCTTGTTGACTTTTGTCACGTCTACTTTGAGAGTAAGTTGGCCGAAGATTGCGAGCGACTCACTTTTCATTATTATTTAAGGGAAAAGGAAGGCATTGGGGGTTGTGTATGTGTGTGTTTGTTTTGGAGGGGGTGTCTACTCGCGAGTAAACGCAGTATGAGAGGTGGCTGCCTTGGAGCTGCGATCCTAAATATTGTCATTTGCAATATCGATAAGATCCTAAGGGACAGCCAAGTGAATGGTTCCAGGGTCGCGCCGTCCGATCCTGTTCATGTTACATTAAGTAGTAAATCCCATCCAATTCAACGAGATTGATGCCCAGGTTACAGCGTGGAAAAGGATCGCAGCCTTCCTAGAATCTCCCTTTACAAATTTACAGGGCTCCTACTACCCAGACCCACTCCCGAGTAAAACAACTCTTTTGCACTTTGGGATTTCAGCCTCGAAGAGATCTTCTGGCATTGCACTTCCCGGTAACATTTGCTCGCGAGTAGTCCCCGGGGCAATCGACAGAAACATAGCCCGCAGAAAACCTGCTAAGCAAGAGAGGCACATCTCGGAACAGCCAAGGGACTGTCTGAACCTGGGGGGGGGGTGGGGGTGGGAATAAGAAGAGCCTACTCTAGAGTATACGGCTGTAAATTCCGACACGGGGGTGGGAAAGAAAACCGCCCACAAATCTGACACGAGCTTTCTTGGAAGAGGCCATCTCCCTAAAGCCCGTGGAACAGGCATTGGATCAGCGCGGAATGCGACTTACTTCCGAGTAAGCGTGCGTGGGAGGGAGGGAAGGAGTGCGGGGGGGGGGGAGGGCGCTCGAATCCCCGTCGATCATTTCTCTTTGTCCAAAATGTCACCGGCGACGTTTAAAACGCTTTCGGGTCACAGTCCCCTCCCTCCCTCCCTCCTTCCTTCCAACTTGCACCGAGAGCGGAAATTATTGTGGAAATAATACCCCGATCCCCTGCAGTTTTCGGTGTGTGTGTGTGTGTGTGTGTGTATGTGTGTGCCTAGACTTAGCCCCATCCGCGTATAACAAAAAACGGGGGGGGGAGGAATCGAGGAGGGGAGAGAGAGAGAGAAAGAAAGGAAAAGGAACGAAAGAAAGAAAAAGGAAAGAAAGAAAGAAAAGCCGTTGGATCGGCGAATGGGCTTCTCTCCTCTCTCCGTCCCTCCCCAAGCTGGTGTTGCCCTTTTGAATACCTCCTGGCGCGCTCTGCTAAAGGCTAGCTCCCAAGCGCTGGCAGGCGGAGAGGTTGGGAGGGTAAGTGAATGTAAGCCCGGGCGAGCCAATGAGGTAGGACCGGATACGATATATCCTCTGGGACAACAACTGCTCTGTTCCTCCTCAGATCCACATGACGCCATTTACTGCTGCTTTTGCGGAGAGATCACCCTGCCTCCTCCGGAAAGAAGAAAAAGAGAGGGGGGGCGAGAGGGAGGGAAGGAGGGAGGAGGAGGTGGAGGAGAGAGGGCGGAAAAACGCTGGAGCGCTGCAAGGACGGATCTCCAACCTGCCTTCCTGCAAACGCGCCACAGGCAGCAGCAACTGCGGCTCTCGAGCCCCGCTGACTTTTCCCTCCCTCCCTCCCCCCAAAAAGAAAAAAAGGGGGGAAAGAAGGGGGGAAGACCTTGCTCTCCTCCTCCTCCTGCCCCTCCTCCTCCCAGTTTGCAACCAGCAAAAGCTGCCTTGGGAAGAAAACGCACGCGCTCACGTACAACACACATTTGCCCAGAAGAAGAGGGGAAGAGAGCTCGCCAACCACTTAAAAGAAGCAACAAGCCCTTAGCACGCACCCCCCACACACAAAAATTTACAAAGCGAAATCAATCCAGATTGCAACCGATCCGGACGCCCAAGCTGGAAGAACAGAGCGAAAACAACAACTCCTGGTCCGCGGCAACCTTGGGATTTTATTCTGTTTTCTCCTCGTTCTCGCCAGGAGCCACTCACTTTATGTCGCTCGCCTGGGCTCGCCCTCCCCCTGTGTATGATGTATTAAGCGAAAGTGACTTGGGATTGACGAATCGGCCTCTTGTTCATTGAGAAAAAGAGAGAGAGAGAAGCAACAGCGACAAGGAAATCAACGTGTGTGATTGCGAAGGAAAAGGGGGAAGAGAGGAAGAGAGAAACCCTCGCCCCGTCTGGAAAAAAGGGACTTTTTAGACACACGCACACATTTGTGGTTTGTTTTCTTTGCTATTTATTATCAGCCGTCCCTGCGGAGAAGACAGAAGGAGGCAGGGGGAGAAAGCAACTTTGCCGTGGATTGTCTGCTTTTTCCTTTCCTTTTTGCTCGTTTCAATGATTCTCGCTCGCAACCTGGACTCGAAGTGAGTTTCTGGAACAGAAGAGCCGCTTCTGTTCTCCCCCTCCTTTTATTTTCGTTTGGCTTCGGGGTTGCGTTTTACTCGTCAACCCCAGGAAGAAGAGAATCCAGGGAGCGGGTGGAGAGGAGAAGGGGTTGTGAGGAGGGGAGAGAGGAGGAGGAAGAAGAGGAGGGTTCATTGCAAAGCAAGCTTCTGCTTCTATATATATGTGTGCGTGTGCGTTTTAAAGTAACTTGTTTGCAAGGAGACAAATGCAAATTTCAGGCCGATTCCCTTGGTAGAAGTCCTGCGAGGGGTGTTTCTTTTCTCTTGTGCACGGCAAAGAGACTGCAAAATGGTGTGTGTGTTCGGGGAGATTGCCTTGGGAAAGTGTGTCTGCGTGTGTTGTTTGGGGGTTGAGATTTCTCGGGTGGGAACAGATCGCGGAGTTCCTTCGCGCTTTGAAGGATTCCTGGCGCGTCCTTGCGCCTCGCGGATGACTCTGCAAGAGAGGAAACCCCTCGCCTCGCGCCATTGGGGGCGAGCGTTGTTTTGAAAGGGCGGAAATCTCCCCTCAGGTTGTTGAAGTGAAGCTATTTCTGCAGAGAAGCCTTGGCGGCAGCGCCTTCCCCTCGGTTTGTGCACGGCACGCCGCGGTGGCCAGCTTCGGAAACGTGCGTCCGAGTTCGGAACAGTTAAGCAGCTCCGTTGCTTGCAAAGAGAGCCTGTCAAAAAGGCTGGGTTGCAGGACAGGGGGGGTAAAAAAACCGAAGCAAAAACTTGGGTATTTTCTTTTTCTTTTTCGCAACTCCTTCTACCCCAACTCCAATTGCTCTGTAGCTTCTTAGATCCAAGCTCACCTCGTACTTAGCCGCCCTCTTTTCAAACTTGTGCACTTGGAATGTGCAATTCGGAAGTGAGCGAACGTCTTTAAGTGTAAATCTGGTTTTTTTTTGTTGCCAGTGGGAGGGATGGGTAGAATCTCCCACTTAACCGGATTGTCTTCTGAAGTGCATTTTTTCTTTTTTGACATCTGCTCTACCTTCTTTCTCTTCCCCCTCCCTACCGCCCCGGGCCTTTTTTTGGAGGGGGGGATATGCAGAAGATTGCTACTTTTGGAAATGGCTGGTCGTGTTTCTTTTTTCTTTCTTAAGGCTTAATTTGCCCCACCCCAATGCCTGCTACATAGACTCAGCCCTAAATAGGGGAGGGAGGCATTCAAATGGGGGGTGCGAAGACGAAGGGGGTGTTATAAACACCCCTGAGATAAAGCACCCTAAATATTATTTTTAAAAAAATTGAAAGCTTGTGGGTGCTAAACTATGAAAGACAGCAGCTTTTGCATGGAAGAAAAGGGTGGTTGTGCACTATATAAATTCTTCGTCTTTTATTCAAAAGCCACCCCCATCCGCACCCCTGATCTACTTCGCATTTCTTCCTTTGCTAGTGAATGGACTTGGGCTTTTTAAAATCCGTGGGACAGTTGGCACATACGTACAACACTACAAATCCTGGCACAGAGGATTTTAAAATAAGGCTTCAGCAATTGTTGCATTAGTTAGAAAGCAGGGTGTTTCGTGGCTGGGGGGTGAGGGGACTTTGTTTGTTGATAGTGTAGCTGGATCTGTCGACCGGGGAATGCGTTTCCCTCCGGGCAATAAAATTCCAGAGGCTGTTTGTGATGGGGGGAGGAAGAGTTGAGAGTCCTGCTTTGTCATTCATGAGATGGGGATTTGCTTGAAATTTACGCAAATCGGACAAATGCCCAGCAGGCGCTCCCTTGGGGGCAGACTTCCTGCCAGACCTGACTTCTTGGAAGCTGGAGCTGGTGGGATTTGATGGCATTTGGGTGGGGGGAGAGGGAGGGGAGGGGATTGCGTGAGCAGGTGTCTCGAAGGTGCTCAGGACGGAGCAGATATGTACTGTAAGTCACTTTACATAACTGAAGCAGGAAAGAGCCCTTCCCCATCTCCTGCTGGGAGGAGGAAGGAAAGATCCTGCCAGGCTCTCCTGATAAGGCAATCTTATTACAGTATAAGTCTCCGTCTCTCTTCACCCTCCTCTCCACCCCCCGCCCTGCTTGTCTCCTGTTGATCTCCAGGTTGTCTGCCCTCCAGGGAGGTTCCTTTGAACACAGTATCAGGGCAGCCTAGAGGAAAATGAGCAGGTTCCTGGGATCCCACCTGCTAGGCGGATTGTTTTATGTATGAAAGGAAGAAGCCTGTAATAAGGAAGGAAGGAGGTGATGCTCCCTGGCTGGCGGGCGGGCGGGCAGGGAGGCAGTGCGGGAGGAAAACGTGAGACAGATCTTTCCCGACGTGTGGATTGTGGACAGATTTTCAGCCGGCACTGCTTACTTGGAATTCAGTGGGAATTCCTTCCAGAGAGATAAGACTGCACGGGGTTGCAGTCTTCACCTAAAGTTTGTAGTATCTTGCACAGCCACCTAAATTTAGTAGTACTTTTTTTTTTAAGGAAAAAAAAATCAGTTGCTATGAGGTCATTGCAATAGAGAGGACTATACCTTGATTTTTACCCTGTAATTACTGCAGATTATTGGGTGGTTTTTATGTGCCGGCAAATCGAAGCCAGAATTTTAAGTACTCCTTAGAAGTAAGTCCCACGGAGTTTAATAGTGCTTACTTGCAAGTATATGCATAGGTTTTCGCTGATCTGATGCATGTTTAGTCAGAAACGAGCCCTGCGGATTCCAGTTGTGTAAGCAGTTCCTATACTTCTCTTTAACTTAAGAGTAAGTTTCACACTGAATTCAGTGGAACGTATTTCCATGTATGCACCGGGTTGTAGTGTCACAGTAATGTGACCAAGAGAATTCTCCTTTTGTTGAACAACTGCTCCTCAGACTTTTTTTTGCATTCTGGATCCTGCCCATTTGTGTGAGAGAGGTATTTAGCCCAGCTGTTTTCTAGTTGGCAGTCCTGTCTCTCTCTGTCTATACTTTATCAAGATTCCATTGTAAGTAATGGTGGTTCAGGTAGTGCTGTTCAAGTTGAAGCAATATTGTCATAGGCTGTTCCTGGAACCATGTGGCTTGCAGATTGCACGGAGGATATTTGTGTATTGTAAGCCAAACCACTTCTTTTTTTTCTGGCAGTGCCCAGGAAGTGGATGGATTATCTCTGGGTGTTATGAATGCACAATGAAAACCCTTACAGTGCTCAGCACTGTAAGCTTCAGGTGCTGGGGCTTAGGAATGCAAAGTTGTAGACAAATATTAAAAGTTCTGCAGAGAGGTACTTTGTATATGCTTTTTGGCCTGCACTTAAGACCAGCCTTGGACACGTTGTTGCTACTCTATGCTTTTCTCAGTGTCGTTGCAGGAAAACACATTTTTCCTTCTTTTTTTGCAACATGTTTAAGCTCAATGTGGAAAGAGGACATATTTGCTAGGCTTGCACAGGATAGAAAAATTACCACTCTGTCATTGGAAATTCTGTTTTGCTTGTTTAAAGTCTGCTACATATAGTGCAGAGGAAGTCCCACCTCTTGTGGGTGTATGTATTTATTGAGGAGTGGACTACAGTGAACTTGGGTGCACTGACTTCTGACACTCTGGTTTTTTACTGCAAAAGTGTGTTACAATCTGTGATCTGTGATTTGTCAAGAGTTTCAGACAGCTAAGGTGTCTAGATCCACAAAGAGAGATTCAGGCAGGGACATGTAAGGACACCTCGCAGGCTTCTCCCTTTTTTAGGTATACACCTAAACATGAAAACTGCAATATGGTTGCAAACATATGCAAAGAATGGGTACATTTGTCATTGAGTTTTGTACATTGTACATTTGTACATTGAGTTGCCAGAATTGACTCTTTGGCTCTTTCTGTCAAGTGTACAAGCTTGTACTATGTAGTGTGTGAATTTGTCCTATAATGAACGTCAAGATGTGACTAAGATGCAGGTGTCCTCGGTTTCCAGAAGAAGAGGTCTTTGCCAATCCTTAATTAAAAAGCAGAACCCTGTAAAATGTAGAAAACAACTACCTTTCTCTTTTTTAAAAATAAATAAGATCCAATTTTAAAACTGGATTTAAAAATGCTCTCTAGAGGTAGGTTGGCAGCATCTCTTCTGCAAAGAAGGTCCATTCTCTTCAAGGGAGGACCATGCTGGAAAACAAAGCCTCACTTAAAACAGGGATGAAGATACCTGTGGACTTCCAGGCATTGCTGAACTACAACTCTCATTATTCCTAACCATAGTCACTGGGGCTGACAAGAGTTGGAAACCCAATAGTATCTGTAGGGCCACAGGTTCCTTGCCTTTGCCTTGAAATCATAAAAGAGATTGCTTATTTCCACTGAATTGGTTGTCCCCAAGTCTTCTTCCACCATGAAGACTTGGTGCCTTTGCTTCCAGGGACTAGCTGCTGTGAAGTGTGTAATATTGAGGGATTTTGCAAATACGCTAGACAACGTAGCAACAAAACCCTAATCCTCTCTTCCTTTGCCTGCAGGATTTCAGATGTGTTCTAAGCTTCCTGGAGTGATCACTCTTCAGGGTACTGATGGAGACGAGAGCTCAGAATGGCAGTGGGTCACAGCCTTTGCTACAGAGTCAGCATGACAGTGGGAGGCAGTATGGAGAACCTGACCTAAGGGATGTCCTGGCACAACAGGTTCACGTCTTGTCCTTGGACCAGATCAAGGCCATCCGAAATACAAACGAATACACTGAACCACCTACAGTGGCTCCGCGGCCTGGGGTGAAGCCAGCGCCACGTCTGCCTCTCCAGCACAAGAGCGAAAGGGCCAATGGATTGACTGATCACCTTAGCAGGGTCCAACATCCCCAGGTCCATGTATCTTCCCGGTTACCACTGTCCCGTTCCATTAGCATGGCCAGCACCGGCTCGCGGGCCAGTACCCGGACCAGTACGAGTAGTAACTCATCGGAACAGAGACTTCTGGGGTCGTCTTTGGGGACAGTTGCAGATGGGATAGTCCGAGTGCAGCCCAAGTCCGAGCTGAAGTCCAGTGAACTCAAGCCCCCTAGCAAGGAAGATCTGCACCTGCATGCCTACAGGTGTGAGGACTGTGGGAAATGCAAGTGCAAGGAGTGTACTTACCCGCGAACTCTTCCCTCCTGTTGGATCTGTGACAAACAGTGTCTCTGCTCGGCCCAGAACGTGGTCGATTATGGGACTTGCGTCTGCTGCGTCAAGGGCCTTTTCTACCACTGCTCCAACGACGACGAAGACAACTGCGCCGATAACCCTTGTTCTTGTAGCCAGTCCCATTGCTGCACTCGGTGGTCCACCATGGGTGTCGTGTCCCTCGTTCTGCCTTGCCTGTGGTGTTACCTGCCGGCTAAGGGTTGCCTTAAGTTGTGCCAGGGCTGTTACGACCAGGTGAACAGGCCCGGCTGCCGCTGTAAGCACTCCAACACTGTTTGCTGCAAAGTGCCCAATGTTCCCCCCAGGAACTTCGAGAAGCTGACATAGCATCGCTCCTCGGGAGTACGGCGAAATAATACGGATTATTCCTTTTTAACATCATATGCAGCCAACTAAACGAGCTATAATTGTGGCACTGTGTCTTAGGAGGATGGGGGGGTGCGCCCTGAGGTTTGCAGTGATCTGCTCTTCCTCTTGTGTGTTTTCATGGGCCAACTTGATGGATACCTGCTTGTTCTAGTCCACCTAATGGAGAGATGAAGGGAGAGATGCTCCGCGGGACCCGACTATTGCATAAGCTAACGCAACTTGAGACACTCCTAGGCGATCTGTCGTGTTGTACATGTGTGGGTCCCCCCCCCCCAAAAAAGAATAGTACATTTGTAAATTAGGAAACTACTTCAACCTGCTCCCAATTATTTTCTGCCAGAGATGTGCTATATTTTTGTATATAGGATATTTTCAACTGTGAAAACACGAGTGTCATAGAAGACATGGCACAGGTCACAAAATATTATACTAATATGTTGTACATTCAAAAGAATGTGAATCAATCAGTATGTTTTAGATTGTATTTTGCCTTAAGGAAGCCCTTCATTTGCAAGACTCTGATTCCCCCCACCCACTTTTTTTGGATTTCATGTATATTGTACAGTTACAGTAAAATTCAGTCTTTATTTTCTAATTTTTTTCAACATATTGTTTAGTGTAAAGAATATTTATTTGAAGTTTTATTATTTTATAAAAAAAGAAATATTTATTTTAAGAGGCATCTTACAAATTTCACCCCTTTTTATGAGGATGCCACAGTTGCTGCAAATAAGGGGTGAAAGATACATATGTTCCCTATAAAATAGAAAATATATTAACGTTTGAAATTAAACTGGGCTGCTTGTCGTTTTTTCCCCTTCCTCCGGTCCTTTGGAATTGAACCATCTCTTATGAAAGGAAGGCGTTTCTGAATGCAAAAATGAATAATGAAACCATAAAATAGGTTGAGATCTCTTCTGAAGGCTGCTGTTTGATAAGACATGGAATCCTTATATGATTGTAGACGGAAATGCAGAGCTAGTGGAAGTAATGCAACCCTCCAGATCGGCCCTCCAGATGTTTTGAGACTACAACTCCCATTATCCCTGACCACTGGTCCTGTTAGCTAGTGATGATGGGAGTTGTAGTCCCAAAACACCTGGAGGGCCGAGTTTGCTTATGCCTGAAGTAATGTATGCTGAAGAGAGAAAGGAGAGTTTGCAGAAAGTGATGACCTGTTTTACAGAAGACCTTGGCTCAAACTTGTTGCCATACTCCTCAGTTGGTAGAGCAAAAGACTCTTAATCTCAGGGCCATGTCTTTGAGCCCCACATGGGGCAAAATAGTCCTGCATTGCAGGGGGCTGGACTAGACTATCCTCATGGCCCCTCCCAACTTCAATAATCCAGTGTTTGCCAATGACTCAATATCGTGCCCTCTAAAAGTTGCACTACAATTCCCATCAGACCTTTCTGGCATGGTCAGGCATGATGGGAAATTTAGCCCAGCAACATCTCAAGGGCAGCCTGTTGGCTGTAGACAGCTCCTATCACAAAAGGCAATTGTCTGTCTTGTTCACCCTCCCCTTAACTTGTTTCCTAACATAACTTTACTGTTCATTTCCTCACCACCTGCCAGTCAACAACCACTTAGGGAATTGCAAGGCTTGACATGGGTTTGGTGCACTAGATCTCTAGGGGACAGAAGTGGGTAGCTCAACGTGTGGCCTTTGTTTCAGCATAAATTTATTAATGCATCACTCTGGCCTATGTAAGTTGCTCAATAAATGCCTGGTTAGGGAAAAGTGTGGACCAAAACACCCTCAAAACCCTCAGAATGAAGAAGAGGCAGTCAAAGTCAATTAAAACTCTTTAATGCCAAGAGTTTATGAGCAAAATAAATGTGCCATAGGGCATTAGAAATCCGATTGCAGTGAAGCTTACGCCAAGCAATTGTGAAACGAAAATGGCTTGGTTGATTTGTCACTGGTGACTGTTAACCTCCACTAAGGTCAGTCTTCTTCTGCTGCCAAGTTTCCCATCGGAAGTCTAAAAAATGATTTACCTGTCTATTAACTTACCTTTTTCTGTTGTTGTCCTTCAAGTATGAGTGGCGCTTACGTAGTTAAGAGAGAGGGCGTGAGCCAGCCACAAGTGTGTGTGCGCTCACTGCAGGAGAAAGGTCATTCTTGAGAAATCACAAAAGACTCGGCAGACAGGAGAAAGAGCTTTGGAGCGGCTCTGAATCCTCTCGAGCCTGAAGCAAAGTTAAATTAACAGCACACGACTGATTCCAACACGAGGCATACTCCAAATAAACGCCTTGAAATTCATGGGCATGAGCTGCTGAAGTTACTTTCAATGGGTTTGTTCTGAGTAGCACTTGCTTGGCGATCCTAGTGAACTCAACTTTATCCAAGCACTCTGGACAAAGCCGTGGATTCCAAATAGGGTTGCTATACATTCAGGTTTTCCTGGACATATCCGGGATTCATCCATCGGAAATAGCGGAAATGTCCGGGTAAAAATGTCTGGGGAAACCCAGGTGTATGGCAACCCATACTCGAAAAACTTTATTTTTTAAAAAAATTGTTTTTTGAGATTTTGCCAAAAAAAGCTGAACAACTTTGCCTCCCCACCCCCCAGCCCTCCAAAAAGCTCAGCAACTTTTGTGTCCGGATTTTCACTTTTTGAATTATGGCAATCCTAATATAGTCTAGAATTCTGGTTCTGACAGTGGCCATCCTACTCTGCAAGTATCTGATGTGCAAAGAATCTGCTTTTGTTCCAAGAGGGTTTTGTTTTCTACAAGTTAAACACAAGTTACTGAATGTTTCTATCTTTCTAACTTTTTTTTTAATTGCTCCAATTCAATACCCTTGTGTTACTGACATCTCGAAGGTAATGTTTGCTTTGGAGATTGTTGCTCATATGTGTTGGTCTCCGCTTTTAGCTTTAGCAGGGATGTAGAATGGGGAGTGCCAGGGGCCCAGGGCCGTGGCTGCACAATTTTTGAGTGGTGACCCCACACAGCTGACCCCAGCAAGGCCCAGCCTAGTGCTCCTCTGCCCACCAAGGGCTGTGTTGGCCAGCCAGGCTCCTGCTTGCATGAGCTGACAGGTTGTTCAGTGCAGTCCCACTTAGCTCTGGTGGGGGTGGGATCGCTCTGGCAGCATCAACGGTGAGGGCTGGGCTGATGCCTCCCAACACCCCCCCCCCAGTGCGCATGCTCCCCAGTGTCTCCACCCACCCTGGGTGCCGGCAACTGATGCTATGTCACTGAACGTTAGGACTGGTTTACATGTTCCTTGCATATAATGTGCTCTGTAGAGAAGCGTGAAAATCAGGTGTGGATCGCATGTCATCTGCACACATGGCTATCTCTTACTGCACAGACAAACTCCCCACAAGGTTTAAGGCGTCTGTAATGCAATAGGTTGTTGTCTGTTCCTCACACATGGCAATCTACAGGTGCCTTTTATGCTAATTTGTGTGGTGAATACATTTGCCCCCCAAAGGAACTTATTCTGACTACCCTTTAATTGGAATAATTCAGTACACAACCAGTGTTGGAAACTCAGATATATATAAGATAGGCGCCAAATGGCATCTTAGACCAAGGTTGCAGTCACGAAAACAGAATGTCTAGTTGCTGGGAGGGGGGGGGGCAAGATGGCTTTAAAAGTCTTGTTTTTCAAATGAGGGACTGACTGTGATTGATTCTCAGTTAAACCTCTGGCTAGTTCAGATGACAAGTTTGAGCTAGGTTAATGACTCTGAGAACTTAGAGAAGGAAAGTCCCTTGATCCAGGGAAGGTCCATATATCGATTGGCCTATTTCTACCTTTTTTTCTTAACGGTGACACGGACCATTCATAAGGTAAGAATATTTTTCACAACTGTGAGCAGGGCAGTGGGGTGGGGTAAATGAAGACATACAACAATTAACCAAAACATCGTCCACCGCTCCTGTTTAGGCTGCGCAGAAGAAGCATTTTTGTTCCCGAAATGCATTCTGATTGTGCAGTTAAAATATAACTGATAGAATTCTACAGGGTGGGGTTCAGCAGGGTACAGCAGTTCAAAAGCACGCCAGTGCAAGTAGATAAATAGGTACCACTGTGGCGGGAAGGTAAATGGTGTTTCCGTGTGCTCTGGGTTCCGTCACTGTGTCCCATTGCATCAAAAGCAGTTTAGTCATGCTGGCCACATGACCCAGAAAGCTGTCTGTGGACAAACGCTGGCTCCCTTGGCCTGAAAGTGCAATGAGCGCCACAACCCCATAGCCGCCTTTGACTGGACTTAACCGTTCAGGGGTCCTTTACCTTCACCTATACAGTAAGTTGAAGTTCTGAGCCAAGTTGGTGCTTTTAAAAACTATGTTACGAGCCTGAACTCACAATGACAGAGTCCAATCAGGTCAGCTCGCTTTCTCTTTCTGCAAATGTGTCCACAGAGTTCTTCCTGCTGCCTTGATATCGCTGCTTGCCTAAATATTTGTGCAAACTGCAGTGGAGAGAAAGGCTTTATTCAGAGGGCGAAAAGGCGGGACCACAAAGTTGCTGCATGCTTTGGCCCCATGTATGGGCCCGCCCCCAAAGCCAGAGAATTCCAAAATGGAATAAGGAGCAGGGAAGAGGGAGGCAGTGAATGTTCTCTTCTGTAACAAAGGGAAAGGGTTTACCCCTACGTAGACGGGCAGGCGGGCAGCGCAGCTTGGCCCCATGAACCCTCCATGCCTGGCAGCTGCCTGGCGGCATCAGCTGGGCTGGCTTGGTGGATTTTGTTGACCCCCCATGTCCTGCCCCCAGTCCCAGCTGGTGTGTGCTCATGCACGCGCATGCGCCCTGGGGCCCAGCAAAGGATGCTACACCACTGCTTTGATCCTCTATATATGTTGCTGGACGACAACCTCAATAGAATCCGGATGTCTGGGGCAGATTAAAGTTGGAGTCCACGAACATCTGAATGGCCACAGGTTCCCCATCCCCGGTCCACTGCATAACGTATGTGATGTTTCTTTAAAAGGTAAAGGTAAAGGGACCCCTGACCATTAGATCACTTTATTGGCCGAGGGAGCCGGCGTACAGCTTCCGGGTCATGTGGCCAGCATGACTAAGCTGCTTCTGGCGAACCAGAGCAGTGCACGGAAACGCCGTTTACCTTCCCGCTGGAGCAGTACCTATTTATCTACTTGCATTTTGATGTGCTTTCAAACTGCTTTACCTTGTTGTTATTTCAAAAAAGGGGGGGGAGGGACTCCCCTGTCTTGCATTAGGTGGGAACTCCCTGCCATAATGTAACATGACCTCAGATACATTTTGGCAGTGCACTGCAAGAAATATTCTGCCAGCGCTTGGACAAGAATTCATGGAACGGCACTGAGGTATTTTCTCCTTCTGCTCAGAGCTCTTTGGGTCCAAGCTTTCATATTTTTGCAACCCTTGTTTCTGTGTAGTCTCCACATTGCCTTTTGCAGCTTAGCTGTAAGTTAGGTTCCATCTTCTTCTTGATCTGCATCGTGTGGGCTCCCTGAACAGAGCAAGGCTGTTGGCAAAGGAAATGCTGTCGTGTAGAGTGGCACTTTATTACTCCATATTAAAATCTGGGTCAAAAGGAGGGTCAGCCGAATCTGTTCTCTTCATACATATGAACATAATACCTTAAGCCACAAGAGTCCTGGAACCTTGCGGTTGAAACAGTCTCAGGAATATACCAGGGGGGTTGGCCGTAAATTATGCAGCATGGTGAATTCAGAGTGTTGAAAAAGTAAAATACTATATGTCGTTTTATTATTTCCCGGCTATTTTCCTAGTTGTCAAAGTTCTGTTGTCATGAAAAGTAACACTTGCAAAGAGTACTTTGTTTGTACAGGCCTTGCCAGAAATAGCATTTTATATGAAGCCCCAGAATCAATGACATCGCTCTGATCTCAAGTGCTATTTTAAATTAAGGGTAGATTTTAAAGCAACTTATTTCATTCACAGAATCTGTGTTTTAAATTAGACTGATGTGGAAAGGCAATTTTAACAGTCACCCCATTCCCCAAACATGGAAAGTGTGTGTGTGAGAGAGAGAGAGAGAGAGAGAGAGAAGGGGGGGCTGTAGCTTATTTATCTTACTCCTGGTAAGTACTTAAGAATGTAAGAACGTAAGGAGAGTTTGCTGGATCATGCCAATGGCCCATCTAGTCTAGGAATCTGCCTTGTATCAAGTCACATCACAGATCTGATCCAGGTCAGCTTTGTTTACTGGAGCTGAGGAAATCTGTGATCTTTCTGGTGCTGTTGGGCTACAATTCCCATCAGCTCCAGACAAAATAGCCCAAGGTCAAGGATGATGGAATGTGTAGTCCCAAAACATTTGAAGGGGCTCAGGCCCACCTACTCCTAGTCTACACTACATTGACTAGATGTAGCTCTGCAATAATTCAGACAGTAGCTTTTCCCATCCCAGCCTGGAGATGCCCAGGGATCTGGGTTTGAATCTGGAACTTTTCTCCTTGACCTATGACCTTCCATAACATCACTTATTAGCAAGTCTGTATCTGCTTTATTGCACTTGTAGCTTTTGAATGACGCTTTATTGCACCATAGAATTATTTCTGCTTTAATGCCTAAAATCCGGCTGAGAATTCATGAAGAAGCATACACAAAAAGTTGTTTCTCTAGAACAATCCTCCTTATCATGTAAGGCTGCATTTACAATAAAGGAATAAACATTCCATCCCTTTCCTAAGAAATCGCTGGCTGCTGAAGCATTGCAATGAAAGAACTTAAAGTGGATTGGTGACCTTTTCCTTCAAAAGTATAGGAAGGGGTTCGGATGCCAACCTTATCATTTCCTTCATTTGGTGCAAGAGTATTATTTTCAGTAAAAATAGGACTCCGTTTTTGCATCTACACACACAGCACTTTTAATTTTCCTCTAAGACATGGAGAGGAGGAAAAAGGAAAAACAGGACATTCTGGGATCAAAAAACAAACAAACAAAAACTGGGATGGCTTCTGTAATTCTGGGACTGTCCCTGGAATATCAGGACACTTAGAGGGTATGCAATAGGCAGCACAGCACAGGATTGGATCACTCTGCTTAACAGCTCTTAAGCAGAGGAATCTGATCCCTTCAAAACCCTTAAAAAAACCTCTCAGCCCCACATCCAGAAATTGTTTCAGAGGTTGATCTGGGGTGGGGTGGGGGCCTCAGGGTGAATCACCCCAGTCTGGAGGTTGCAGGACAGATCAGGGGTTCTTGCAAACCCTAGTGCATTGTAATTCCTTGTATTTCACAGGCACACTATCTTTAAATATACAGGCTCTGTTTGTGGCTATTTTTGGCTCACACACGTTGACAGGCCCATCCTCTGTGACTTTATCTAATCTTTTTGAACCGTCATGCATCCTGGTACCCATCAAAGCATCTTGTGGCCTTTATTTCCGTATGTTGATTACGCCCCGGGTAAGAAGACGAAGCCTGGCTCATGCACTCCCTGTTTCTGTAGCTAGTGCAAACAATGAGTCAGTTTTTATCTTCTCTCCCCACAGATCATAAGACGGAACATTTTTCCCATCACTATTTTCAACGGCCGTGTCCTCTTCTGCACAGCTTACAGCTGCATTTAACTGAAAAGCTGAATTGTTGTATCACACTGTGGGATCGCCCATGTAAACAGTTTCCTCATGTCCTAGTTTCTTTTGGCTCTCATAGTGCCCATGTTGTTTTGAGTCTCTCAAAGCTCAGCTAGAGAAGAAGATGCAGAAACTGGTCCTGAACTGGCCCAGGGCGAAGTTCCCCAGGGGCCTCTTCCGCAATATGCCAAACTGAATACATTTTGGGGAAATCCATGATATTTGCAGATGTTCACACACTCTTGAATTATATCCCTGTGATGTGGGGCCTCACAGATGGACCACAAACATGGATCTTGTGAGCAAAAGTTGGAAATGCAAACACCTGCCACCCACTATTCCATCAAGCTCACTTAGATACATTTGGACATATGGACTATGACCATTAATCTATACATTTAAGTGAGGGTTCTTATTGTTAATGTCAGCTGGCAATGTCCCCCCCCCTTTCTTTCTCTTATATTTGCAAAACAAAACAAAATAAATTGAACATCAATGACAAATTGCTTATTCCAACTGGTACCTTACTTTTAATTTTTATCCTCCTCTTCCCTCATTGTTCCTTTTCTCTTTGTGTCATAGGTTGTTTGGTTTATTGATATTTTTGGTTTTTAGATTGCAAGCCTGATTTCAACTTTTGAGGAGCGTACTGCTGCGATTTATGCTTCATTGCATTGGTGTCTTTTATTAAGTGTGTTGCTTTTATTTACAATACTTTGGGCAATCTGTTCATCATCATCATTTCTTCCCAGGTTTCTAAGATATGTTATTGTTTTCTTGGGAGAAGGTTCTACCAAACATTTTCTTTGGGTAGAAATGATTTTTAACTAAGCTTTGCATAGTGTGGTCACTCCTGTCGTGAAATTTTGAAATTAGCACATTAATGTAACCCCCCACCCGCTGCTCTGCACACACAATTTTCCATTCTGTAAGCGCTGAGGGAATCCCTAGGAAAAAATATCACATTTCAAATGAATGTGCTCCACTTCTGATTTCAGATATGCTTTAGGCAAATGCTTTGCATTGCCTGATGGTCTGTTGAAGATGACAGGAATTTCCTCTGCTTAACTCTTTCATCACCTCATGGTGTACAGGATCTAGAAAACAAATCAAATCAAAAGCTTTGTTTTTAAACATCGTAAGCGATACCTCCACCCCAGCCAGGACAATGTGAGTCAATTTAAAGAAAGAGACAAAATGTCTAGAGAGTGAGAAATACACAAGCCCATATGAGGGGAACCAATATTCTCAAAACATATCAGTTGTTGATGTTTTATAAATGATCATTCAAATGGCAATGCTTTTTAAAGGTAAAGGTAAAGGACCCCTGACAGTTAAGTCCAGTCGCAGATGACTCCAGGGCTGCAGTGCTCATCTCGCTTTACAGGCCGAGGGAGCCGGTGTTTGTCCACAGACAGTTTTTCTGGGTCATGTGGCCAGCATTACTAAGCCGCTTCTGGCACAACGGAACACCAAAACCAGAGCAGCGCACGGAAATGCCGTTTACCTTCCCACCAGAGCAATACCTATTTATCTACTTGCACTTTTTGGCGGGCTTTCGAACTGCTAGGTTGGCAGGAGCAGGGACCGAACAACGGGAGCTCACCCTGTCATGGGGATTTGAACCGCCAGCCTTCTGTTCGGCAAGCCCAAGAGGCTCAGTGTTTTAGACCACAGTGCCACCAGAGCCAAAAGGTTGGGGAGTATGATGGACTGGATTGGGGGGATGGGTGGGCAGGTGCCAGGGACGGGGCAGAGGAAGAAGAATGGCGGAGACCGCCTCACCATCCTGGCCCTTCCAGGGAGGAGGAAGAGGAAGACAGTTTAGAGTTACAACAGTGGTTTGCGGTAGGTCACAGCTCAGAGGCTGATGAGGGGCAAAGTTGGCAAATAATGGGAGAGGAGGAGCAGGCAGAACCGGAGCAGCAGGTGGCTGACATGTTGTCACTAGAAAGCATTCCAGACCCATCAACTCCTAGAACCTGGCGAGCCTTAAAAGTAGGAGAGCAAAGAGCTCAAAGACAGAAAGCACTTAGTGGCACCCATAGAGGAGATGATGATGAATGAGGAAGTGGGAGATACAGGGAGTGGAGATTCACTCAGGACAACGCCATTGTCCAAGAGGTTGGGTTCTATAGCCTCTCTCTGTAAGTTTCACGGAGTGTCACAGAGCATGGTGTCATCACCACATGTGTATTTGTGTGAACACACTTCCAAGGCACTTCATATTACTGAATGCTAATACTAACACCAGCTCTACAATTAAAAAAAAAAACCACCAAAAGTTCCATTTGTCAACTCTGATGTTGCAGAAGTGTTTCAGAAACAGAATTCAATGTCTGCATTAGTAACAATAGCTGAAGCCAGGAATGTAAGTTACTTACCTACCCAAGGTATCACATTTTTTTCACATGTCCTTTTTTCAGTTTCATATTTTATTTCAGTGCTATGCAGAAAAAATTATTTCCCCTCCCCTTTTCATTAGATGTTGAAAGGAAAATCTGCTATGATTCATATTGTGCTGTTTTAAATCATGATCCTTTGCTCCTGAAGCTTTAATCTGCAAACAGGAAGCAAAAAAGGAAAGTCCTCTTTGCCGCTGCCACATCCTTGACAATACTAAGAAAGATAAAGCCCTCTGAATTGCTGTACTTCTGAGAAACCAAAGAGGTAGGCGTGTTTCTCTTCAGCTACAGTGACTATTCTGAAGAGCAGCTTCTGAAGAGCAGGGAAATTTGGGACAAATCTTAAAGCTTACTTTGAGTGATGATTGGGCATTGAGCACCTTTCAAGGGTTCATTCCTGAATTAATAGGGAGAAAGTAACCTTGAAATCAGCAGGAGTAACTTCATATGGCAGGGATAAGGAATTTGTGTGACCCTCTAGATTTTGTTGGATTATGACTTCCATCAGGCCCAGCCAGTGGGTCAATGGTCCAACTGCCAGCGTTTGAAATGGTCCTTAAGTCCAAAGGTCAATCATCCAAATGGCCAATGATGACATACCCTCCAATCTTTCTCTCTGATGAAAATAGGGATGTCCTGTTCAACAACAACAACAACAACAATTTTATTGTTTATGCTGGTGGAGAAAATATGGACATTCCAGGATCAAATCAGAAGCTGGAATGGTTTCCATAATTCCAGGAATGTCCCTCGAAAATAGGGACACTTAGAGGGTATGTAATTACCTTTGGTGTATATCATCTTGAGACAGTTGTTTAGAAGGCAATTAATAAATCAGTGATAATATAATAATATTTGCATCAGTTGCTCCACCCACTTCCCCCTTGGACACCACCCAATAATGGAATCAGGTGATTGGAAAGTTCCCAGAAGAGAATATGACCCTTGAGCTGAAAAAAGATTTCCCACCCATGATGTGTAGGATCACATGTGTAGGTTATATGTTTATCAGGACTGAACTTCTGCATTTCTGAATGCCTTGCAATAATAAAGGACTATGGTATGCAGTTGGCTGATAAGGAATCCATTAGGATTGCAAAGCTTGCAGCTACATGTCCTCTTTTGGGAAGAGCTCGGAGATCCCACCTCTCTCATACATGTTTAAATTTTGCCCTGGGAGAAAATATCCGCCCACGCCAAAAGGGGAAGCCAACTTGGCTTCCCGTTCCAAACACATTATAGATATCTGCCAAACATCATTTGCAATTCTTTCTGTCGAAAGGGGAAAGCTACGTGGAAGCAGCGCCCTTGCAATAAACTCGTTCCAAACATTTCCTGATTAATTCCAGATCCTTTCCAATTATGCACTGCTCCCAAATAAGGCTCACGTTGCACGTCTCCATGGGATTTGCATCATGGCTTGTTTGATAGGGCGTGAGCCTTCGAGCTTTTGGTAAACAGGGCTCTCAATCATTTAAAGGGGAGCAGAGTTTGACACACCAATTGCAGTGCCTACTTCCTATATGCAGGCGAATGTTGGAGACTCTTTATATCAGCTCCTGAGGAAAATCACTACCAGACATGGAGAGAAAACATTGTCTTAGGCAAGTGTTTCCCAAACCTGGGTCTCCAGCTGTTTTTGGACTACAATTCCTATCATCCCTGACCACTGGTCCTGCTAGCTCAGACCCTCCAAGTATCCTTATTTTCCAGGGACGTCCCTGATTTAGAGAAGCTGTCCCGGTTTCTGATTTGATCCCGGAATGTTCCACTTTTCCCTATTTTCTTCAATGTTGGGGGGTATGGAGTTATCCAACCTCCAAGCTGTCTGAAGGCAATCCTGTATAGGGAAGGGGTTTTTTAAAATGTTAAAGCTTTATTATGTTTTTATATGTGTTGGAAACTGCCCAGAGTGGCTGGGGCAACTCAGTAAGATGTGTGGGGTATAACTAGTAAACTTATCAATATGGAATGGGGTGTCCCTATTTTCATCGGAGAAATGTTGGAGGGTATGCTAGCTAGCGATGATGGGAGCTGTAGTCCAGAAACAGCTGGAGACCCAAGTTTGGAAAACACTGTCCTAGGCATTTGCCAAGGAGTTCCTGCAGAATTTATAGTCATAACGGGGAGACGGCAGGGCTGTTGGTGAACTAGCCAGATAGCATCAGCTGACTGGCTCTACCAGCCTTGTGGGAGAATCTTCAACTGCTCTTGGAGAAACAGTCATTCTTAAGACTAGTTTATATGTACAGGATTTCTCCATTAGGAGGCAGAGGGAAGACAAAAGGAGGTGACCTGCAGCTAAACCAAAGGTAGGCTGCAGATTATGGAGGCGGCTGGTTAAAGCATATGTGCAAGGAGTGTGTGGATTGGGAAAATTTAGAGATTACATTCTTTGCAAAGGCACACACATGGCTTACAGCATTTGATTACAGCTGTTCTAGATAAATGAGAGACTGGTACATTCTGAGAGCAGACCTATTTGCTGTGGAAAAGCCAAGAAGAAAACGGGGAAGGCTCCTGAAATCCTGGAGAACCACTGCTAGTCTGTGTAGATAATACTGAGCTAATAGATCAATGGACCACAAGACAGCTTCTCTGTTCCTAGAAGGTGACATTTTGCATTGCAGAGAACATACTCTCCAGCATGTCTCCCATGAAAATAGGAATGTCCTATTCGATAATGTTATTGTTTGCCCCAACCACTCTGGGCGGCTTCCAACACACACACACACACACACACACCATTAAAAAAAACCTTTCCTATAAAGTGCTGCTTTCAGATGTCTTCTAAAGGTGGTATAGTTACTTATCTCCTTGGCTTGGGCAACCAGTGTCTCAAATCCCCACTTAGCCATGTAGCTCAGTGGATGACCTTGGGCTAGTCACTGCCTCTCAGCCTAAATCTAGCACCTAGGGCTGTTGCAAGGATACAGTTGTGATGGGAGAGAACTACCTTGAGCTCTTTGGAGGAAAGGTGAGATATAATAATAATAATAATAATAATAATAATAATAATAATAATATGATATAATAATCCAGCATCAGCACCATATCCCTGGCATGATGACGAGAGAAGCAGAGAATAGGCGTGGGTTGTTTCAGTTCACATAGAAGCAGAGAGGGCAGTGGTGTGTCTATGAAGCTTGATTCCTGCACAGGAGGGGATTAGATGACCCCTCAGGGTGCCCTTCCAACTCTGTTTTTTTTTTATAATAATATTTATTAAAATTTCAGAGGAAATACAAAAATATAAAAAGAAAAGAGAAAAAAAGAAGAAAAAAAGAAGACAAAAAGGTACAAAATACAGAAAAATAAAAACAAAAATAGTTAAAAACAAATCAGTCATTCCATATCCTATCTTTCATCTGCCTATTTCCCTGACTTCCTCACACCTCCCTTTTTTTGTATCCTGATTCAGTCATTGTTTCAGCAAATCCTTTCTATGTTTTATCTTATAACCAATTAATTAACTCTATACATCCTATCCATCTTTCACCGTATTCTGATGTTCAATTTACCTTACTTTATTTAACCTTATCTTACCATAAAATACCTTAACCTTATCTTAGCATAAAATACCGTAAAATACCTTAAAACTTAAAAACTTAATACTTATTTATCCTTATGTCATTTCTGCTAAAGCCAGACAATTTCATTCCAACATTCTCCCTAATATTCATTAATTTTACACTAATTCCCAAAATAAAAATTTTTCTTTATAGACTCTTCCAGTTTTCATCCAACGTCCCTTCTTCCTGGTCTTGGGTTGTGTCAGTCCTTATTATCCAATTCCATCTAGTCCATCAACCTGGTAGTCTGATATCCGAGGCTCTTAAGTCTCTTCCATGCCCCTTCTGCAGATCTTTTTCTTCTTGTTTATACTTGCAGTTTTCCTTGTCTTTTGTTGGTCTCTTTCTTAGTTTCTTTCCTTTCTCCTTAGGGAGTAGGTCTCCGGGGAATTTCCATCCATACTCATGTCCATCTCCCCACGTCAAACCATCCCATTCCCCACAGTCCCACTCCCCACAGTCATCAATATAATCCAAAAGATCTTTAGCAGCATATTTCAAAATCTCTCCAAAGTTGAGATCCTCCTCAGCTCCAGATTCCTTCAGGCCTAATTCAAGTTCATTCTTCCAAAACAGCGGCTTATACTCCTGCAGGGCCTCGGGTCTCACCATTTGTGTTGCTTGAGGTAGCACCGTAGCTTCCTCCATTATTATCTGGCCTTGCATTTGCCCGGTCGAACCAGTTTCCTGGATTGGTCCCTGTATAATTTCTATGTCAATATTCCCTATTTGTCCACATTCACTAGTTGCAACAGTCATCAAATCCAACTTCTCATTCATCAAATCCACCTTCTCATGCAACTGCTCCAGCAAAGCACTTGTCTTGCAAAAAGCAAGCACCAGGACTTCTTCCAAACACATTTTTATTCAAGGTCACAGTCTGGTCCCACGATGTTAATCTTGCAGCTGTGAAATCCCCAAGTAAACTGCAGCAACAATTTGACAAGCTCCCTCTAGAGGATACAATTTCTATTTGTGTCCATCTTTTTAAATCATGTCCAACAAAGGAAAGTTACTTTCAGTTTTCAAATATTTTGTTTCTTTAGAATGCAACAGGCAGCAGTGGAATCAATTTGTTTCTCTTTTTTCTTGCTATCTGTCAAAATGTTCCATTCACAATCAATGAACGTCTCCAATAATTTCTGTCTCTGGCACCCCGTTCCCAGGTTTGAGATGGTGGAAACTTATTTTCCTTTACTCCCTCTCCAGCAGGCTTAAACAATTTAATTTCCCCCCCTTTTCTCCTGCTTCCAAGGGGGTTTTAATGGTTATAAATGAAGGAAATTTCGACCTTTGTAAAGCGACTTTCCAGGCTATCAGCTTACAAGATTTTTGCTTCAGTCTATTTACAGAAAGCAGAAGGCGGACTTCTTGTTTTGAACCTTCCCGCTTCGGTGCCAAATTAAAATATTTCTTGATCCAATTTTCCGTTTCTACTCACGGGTACTTGTTTAGAATCCAATTGTCGACAGGAAAAAGTCAGCGCTCTCCGGCAATGGCAATGCGGCTTCCCTCCGTGAAAATAGCAGTCAGTTCGCAGCACCGCGCCGATCACCCTCCTTCGCTCCGGAGCCCCAAAATGGGGTTCCCCGCGAATAGGGGAGGCGCTCCTGGTGCTCTGCCGAACCCCACGTTCCCAGGCTTCTTCCACCTGGGATTTCTAGCGGGTCCCCACCTTCGCCGCGGCGGGTAGACCCGGTTTCCACGGAGACAGTTCCTCCGGTTGGAGGAACTCCGCCATTTCGCCGATGGCGCTAACAGGGTGCCCTTCCAACTCTGAATCATTGTATGATTCAGTCCCCATCAGCTTTTCTGTTCAAAATGGCCACAAAGTTAATAACATACAGTAGAAGCACATTGATAATTTGGTCACGGAGATCGGTGGCTAATGCAATGGGATATGAATCAGCTAGATGGATATAACTGCAGGAGATGTGATCATCCTAGAAACTTTTCTCCAGCTGCTTTGATGACATCATTCATTTTGCTATTTACAGAGGAGCCATTGTCATATTTTACAATGACGGCCCTAAAGCCATCTCTGTTCTTCCCAGCCTGATATTCTTATGATGAGCAGAAAGTTAACAAAATCATCTTATTATCCTCATATTTATTTTCAGTGCTGCTCTGTTGAACTTGCCCTCATCTGTCTTTCACCCACCCCAAAAATACATTACTGTATTCTCTCTCTCTCTCTCTCTCTCTCTCTCTCTCTCTCTCTCTCGTACTTCATGTTTTAATTGAAATTCGTCATTATTTTTTTGTGCGGGACAAACCAGCAATGGCAAAGAGTTAAAGACGTCACTTTAAATGACAAAAGCTGAACACTTTACCCCACTTTCCGTCTCTCATCCATTCATCCTCTTCATTGTGAACTTGGCCGTTTCAGCTTTCTAAGCCTCCTTAGACTACCTGCCCCTAATTTGTATTCCTGGAAAGAGGCTTGGGCTTGGGTTCGTTTGCATTTATGTGGCAGTGGAGGAGGAGAAGAGCTGTCTTGCTTTGGACGAGGGCGGGGGCAAGCATGAAGAAGGGAAGAACCTACAAAATGGGGGTTGCCAGTTGGTTTCTGGACCCAATGCAAGGTGTTCACATTAGTGCTAAAGACCTTAGATGACTTAGGCCCAGAATATCTGAAAGGCTGACTCCCTTCCCTTGGGCTCTCTTGGGAAGGGCTGCCATACGTCCATAATTTCCCAGACATATCCAGGATTTGACCATTGAATATAGCGCCCAGGCGGAGTTTCTGAAAATCAGTAAAGTGATTTTCTGGCAAATTTCCTTTAAAAATAGCTTAAAAACTTCAAAGCTCAACAACTTTGGCCAATCTCTCCTCCCCCTCAAAAAAACAACAATAACTCAACAACTTTGAGTCGCTCAGGAGAGGGCATTCTAGGTTGTGGAATAAAGGGTACACCTCTTTACCTTTAACATCTGAGACACATTTTTTTCAGGAGCCATTCTATTTCTGTGTCTGTAGTTTGTTTGAAAATGTTTTTAATATTACGTTGTTGTAACCCACCCTGGAACCTGAGGTGGAATCATGGAGTAGAGGTTCATAATGCATTTCGCCTCCCTATAACGAGCAAAAAAAGAATAAATTATGCTGATCTGTTTAGAAAATGCTGCGCTTTCATAATACTTGCATAGTTTTCTTGGTGCCTCTTTTTATTTTTATTTTTAAAGCATGAAATGTAGTCATTTGTTTGTGTGCCTGTCCAATATTTCTATGCCTCCTTTCTGAGCTGAAGCCCCCATAGAAGAATTATATACAAAGCTGAAACAGAAAATACAGATGAAGTATTATTTAAAATGAATTCATTGCAATCATTCAGGTTATAAAACCAAAGTGACTAAAGTCGATATACTTACACCCACACCTTTGAGCCTATAGCAAAAGGGTGGATGAAAGAATAATCTAAATAAATAAATACAGATTATTAGATTAAATGAGGCAATGTTATTAATTTGTTTGCAAACATTGGGCATCTAAATGCTTGTTATGCTAACCATGTTTATTTATATCCAGGTCAATTTAACTACCCTGCAGATGATATGTTACTGATTATCGTCTTCCAAAGCAACCACTCTATTCTGAACTTAAAAATGGAAAGCATCATGCTGGTGGTCAACAAAAGAGGTTTAAAGACTCTCATAAGGCAAATCTTTAAAAATGTAGTATAAACACTGACAACTGGGAAACACTGGCCTGTGAGCGCTCCAATTGGAGAACAGCCTTTACCAAAGGTGTCATTGGCTTTGAAGACGCTCGAACTCAGGACGAAAGGGAGAAATGTGTTAAGAGGAAGGCATGCTTGGCAAACCCTCACCGTGATCAGCCTGGAAACCTATGTCCCTATTGTGGAAGGACATGTGGATCCAGAATTGGCCTTCACAGTCATTTATGGACTCACTGTTAAAACTGTGTTTATGGAAGACAATCTTACTCAGCTATGAGTGATTGCCAAAAGAAGAGAAGAGAAGAGAGACTCTATAGCCATGACCATGTGAATGCATCTTTGACTGGGTGGTCATACTGCTAAAAACAGAAACATCTATGAAATTTTTATGTAATGTTTGAAGGGCTAGATAAGATATGATTACTGAACTCTATGAGAGAGTTACAGCCATATCAGTAAGGCTAGTGTCAATGAACTGACAGTCCTGTGATGTTTTAAGCAAATCCCTTGCTTTGTTTTGATAAGTAAATGAAACTTCCTGTCTCAGATATCTCTCCTGCTCCTGACCCAGATTGAGACCATCAAAGTGTCCCTATTTTTCAGGGACAGTCCAGGATTTAGAGAAGCCATCCCAGTTTCTGATTGGATGCCAGAATGTCCTGCTTTTCTTTAAGAAATCTCTATTTTCCTTGGAGAAATGTTGGAGGGCATGGAGTTATGTGACCCCCGAGTCAAGGAGATAAGTAACTATAAAACCTTTAGAAGACATCTGAAGGCAGCCCTGTATAGTGAAGGTTTTTCAGTGTTTAATGTTTTATTGTGTTTTTTATATTCGTTGGAAGCTGCCCAGAATGGCTGGGGTAACCCAGTCAGATGGTTGGTGTATAAATAATAAACTTATTAGTAGTAGTAGCAGCAGCAGTAGTAGTAATAGGGTAGTACTAGTATTGAATAGGACATCCCTATTTTCCTGGGAGAAATGTTGGAGGGTATGCAAATCATTAAACTCAAGAATAACTATGGGTTGTATGCACTATTAGTCTTCCTCAGAGTCAGAGGTGCTGACTTGCACCCAAGATTGAAGGGGGCCTATTGCATGTTGGGCATTTGTGACATCCTGTGCCCAACACACACACGGCATCACATTGTTGGGAGGAGGCTGAGTGTGAAGCCCAGCATGGTGTGGCTTCAATGACTGGCGGCTCCTCCTCTCTCACACTCGAGGAGTTGGCCACTGAAGCCATGCCTCGCCCTGCCTTCTCTGCCCCCTCAACATTGAAGGGGCCTGGCCCCTTTCCCACAGATACTGAGGGGGCTCGAAAACACCTTGGCCCAGGGGTAGGCAACCTAAGGCCTGTGGGCCGGATGTGGCCCAATCACCTTCTCAATCAGGCCGGCAGATGGTCCGGGAACCAGCATGTTTTTACATGAGTAGAATGTGTCCTTTTATTTAAAATGCATCTCTGGGTTATTTATGGGGCATAGGAATTCGTTCATTTCCCTCCCACCCCCACCTCCCAAAAAATAGTCCGGCCCACCACATGCTCTGAGGGATGGTGGACTGGCCCACGACTGAAAAATGTTCCTGACCCCTGCCTTGGCCCTATAGAGTTGGTGCTCAGAGCAGACCCACTGAAAATTTAAAAATATAGCTAACTTACTCAGATGCACCTCTTTAAAGTAAGAGTGTCAGTGCAGCCCTAGACGCTTCAGTGGGACTTGCTCCCAAGTGAGTAAGTATGAGATCATGTCCTGAGTCCATTCAGACCACCAAAATCTTGCTCTCTCTTGGTATTTTTCTCACACTGCAGCAGGAACATCCTGCTAAGGGAGGAGGAAGGCAGAAGACAGAAAAAGGAGGAAGAAACCATATTGGGTTGTATTTTCTTTGCCCCCCCCCTTTTTAGGTAAATAACAATTATATAAGATCATACCGGACCAGTGTGCAAACTACTGCAACCCTAAGCTCCTTTACTTGGGAGCAATACCTATTGCATTCAACAAGACTTCCTTCAGGTTAAGATTGCACTAACCAAAATAAAAAAAATTTCAAAAACAAATCCAGAATAGAGGGAGGTGGGCAAGGGGAGAAGCAGAGGAGCCAAGCATCAGACATCAAAAACAATAACCTGGATGTTTACTGTGCTTTTGTGTGTGTGTGTGTGTGTGTGTGTGTGTGTGTGTGTGTGTGTCTTTCTCCCTACCCTCCGGCTCTCCAGCAATGTCTGTGCGTTTGGCTGCTTTCCTCCCCCTGCCCGGATGATTCCACAGCTCAGTGGCTTGGCTTAGGTACAGTTGGAAATGCCCTAGAATGGCTCTTTGTTGGGTTTCGCCTGCGCTAGAGCCCAGTGTTGCTGTGAAGCGAAGGGCTATTCAATTTCTTCACTCAGGCAGAACACTCAACAGGAAGGAAGGAAACAGCCATTCTTTCTGGTCCTATTGTGTGACCACCAGGCTTAAGCAATCAAACAGCTCTGTGGCCTGAACCGCAATGCCTGCTGTCCTGCCTGGCTGGAGAGGGGAGGGATGTGCAGAGGTGGGGAGGCAGGAGGTGGGGAGGGAAACGGGTCCCTGCTTTGTCTTTGATACACTCCAACGACATCTTTTCATGGCTCGCAGCCTCAGGTAGCCTTCTTTCCCCCTAAAAACACACACACACACACACACAAAAGCCAGCCACCCCTCTTCGCATTCCCCTCTCTCCATTGAAAAGACTTTGCCCAAAGAATCAAGGGGTGTGAGAGGGAAAGAAAGAGAAAGAGGATCTCTGGATAGTGCCGATTCACTCCTTTGAGGGACTGGTGGAAATCTATGAAAATGTATGCGTTAAACAGGGAAGGCGGGCAGGAAGGAAGTCAGAGGGATGAAGCAGAGCAGAACAGGTCCGGGTGGAAGCAGTCGAGGCACTGCTCTCTCCAAACTCGTTCGTTTCTTAACACTTGCCATTTAGCATGCTGCAGAAAGTTTGTTTCGTTTTCGAGGAAACCGAAATTATAAATTCACATGCGATATCAAAAGTACAGTGGAGTGACGTTCAGGCGCATGTCAATGGATCCTGTGAGCATCTCCTGTGCAGAGATGATTGGAGAGTGGCTGTGTGCCCAACTCTACCAAGGACAGTCTTCCTGTCCAAGTTTGGTGTAAAGAATCGTAAGAGGGGAGATGATGGACCTTGAAATTGCCCATCAACAGCTGCACCTGAACTGCAGACTGAGCAGGAAAACTGGTCGTAATGATAGTCATTGTTTCTAAACTTTGGGGCTAATCTGTGTCCTCTTCTTTGGCAATGCTTTCCCACTCTTTTTGTGATGACCTGGGAATCGGATTCAGAGGCTGAACCTGAGGAATCCCAGCCTGCACAGGATTCCCCGCCTCCAGAACCAGCTGAGCCGGGGCTGGGGCATGAGCCTGAAGGGTCCTCACCTGTGCTGGATCCTCAGGTGCAGGCACCAGCTGAGTCTGCTCTGGCGCCTGAGGGGATGGAGGACCCATTGCCTGCAGGTGCTCCACCCTCAGCCCCATCAGAGGAAGCTGAGGTTGCCTCTGGGTCTGGTAACCCTCCAGCCTCTCCTGAGCTGCAGAGGCTCAGGGCAGAGAGGCGGAGGGAACCAAGTTCCCACAGGAGGAGTGCTCGCCTCCAGGCCAGGAGAGGCGAGTCACTTGTGGACCAGGGCCGCCCTATGCCTCGGGGCAGATAAAAGCCAGCCAGCCCCAGTCCCAAGTTGTGGGAGCAACATTGTTGGTAGCCTGTTCCTGCCTGCACCCTGTCCTGCTTTTCTGCCAGAGCTCCTGACCTCACCCAACTCCCTGCCTTGGACCCAGCTTCAGCTTTGATGGACTGCCTCCATACTGCACCCTCAACCTCAGACTGGACTCAGACCTCACCTCTCAGTTAGCCACTGGGACCAGCACACTTTTGGTGAGGCATTAAATGGCAACCCTAGATGACTGACAACATCCGTTTCAGTCAAAGGTACCATTCTGAAGGCAGGCAGATCTCACCCCAAATATTTCAGACCTGAAGAGATGCTTTGGAATTACAATGGTCCATGTGTGAGTGTGTGGGGCCATTGCTGGTGCCTGCCAAGTTCTCACCTTGCCTGAAGAACCATTTTCCCTTGGGGCGAAAATACCTTCTTTGCACAAGGATCTTCAGTGGGTGGTAGATGTGATGTTTCAGATTCTCTTGGGCAATGCGGTTCATCTGGACACCTTCTTATCTTGTTTCTGCCTTGTTTTGGCTGCCCTTATGGATGACCTATGCTGGGAGAAGGATGGGACACATACCTGCTTCTAGATGTCTCAGTGGCTGTTGATGTTATCAGCCATGGTATCCTTCTGGGCTGGTTGCTTTCAGAGGTGAAGTGGGAAGAATTACGTGAGCTTCCGCAGACCACTTGTCATCAGAAAGGCAGCCCATAAAGTACCTTGAAACAGTGATGGTACCCTCTTCCTGGAATCCCCCTCAATGAAGGCACAACTGTTGCTGATGGATGAACTTTTGGCACCAGGGAAATAGCATGTTACTTGCCAGCCCTTTCAGATGTTTGGGGTTTCACTTTGCTTTAAACAAGGTTGCTATTCTGCAGCATTAAATGCTACTATTTGTGTTGGCTTTTCTTTGGTTGTTTGTGCAGAGGAGAGCCTGAGAGCTCTCTCACCCCCTGCCTGGGGACATTCAGCAGTGGATTGGGCCCACTGGGACTTGTAGGGCAGAAGGAGGCATCAACAGTAGGTGGAGTCAGAGCCAATGACAGACAGGGCCAACAAATTCTATTTTTGCCCTCATCCCTCTCCCTACAGAGTTCTATAATGGCAACACTTCCTGAAGAAAAGGAAGCTAACAGCCAGGACCATCCCTTAGACAGAACGTACCTAGAAGAAGGTGGGGGCTGGCTGTCATTGGAAGGGCAGTGCTAATGGACCAGCCTCCATCATTCACATCTCTAAATATGAGGTATGCTGTCACCAGTCCTTGCTTTTCTTCTGACCTTGAGACAAGAGCAATCCTCAAGGCTATCAGCAATGAATATTGGTGATGGAGATGAGGGAGAATCCATCCCACACCCATAACAATTTGCAGCAAGCAGAGTAGCTTCCTTTCTTCCTGTGAAGCATGGGCCAAAGAGAATCTAGGCGCACAAAGTTTAAAAGAATAAAGTTTAGGAGAGCAAAAATGGAAAAAGGTAGAAGAGTGTGTGAAAGAAAATAAGCATTTCAGGTCTATCTACCCTAGGCCATCACACACACACACACAGAGAGAGAGAGAGAGAGAGAGAGAGAGAGAGAGAGAGAGGTTTATGGTTTCCTCATGAGTGACATATCATCCTTGATGATCAGGTGGATGTTGAGGGATCAAATAATGTTGGCAACATCAAACGTTTACAGGTTCTTGACCAGGTGGTGCTGATTGACAAGTGGCTCTGAATAGCCAATCACGGGAGTTCTATGTAGCCGGGAAAAGATCCTTAACAATTTTGTGGAGCCAGATGATGGAACTGTTCAGATGTCAATGACAGGGAGATGGGGGTTCTCTGGATGAAGAGAGAGAGAGAGAGAGAGAGAGAGAGAGAGAGAGAGAGAGAGAAATAAAAATTTCCGAAGACAACATGTGGGGGCCAACAGTGGTCAAGCTACTGAGAAATGATTGTGATGGCTCCACCCCACCTGGCAAACCACTTCTAGAATGAAGGATTTGTATGGAGGAATTGGCAGGTTGGCATAAAGGGTTAGACATTTCCCAACATACACATTCTCTCCTGCAAGAGATACAACCCCTACATTTGCATTACCCCAGCAAATATAGGTCTGTGTCGGGAGCATGTTAGCCAAGTCCTGAGAAAAAGCCATCAGAAAAGTGTACCATTATGACATCTCCCCTCCCTTTAAAAACCCTACTTATTAGATATTCTTGGGAGGGGAATGAAAGAGACATCAAAATGCTCTTTTCCTTTGGCTTATGGATGTTTTCTTAGAATAGAAACCACCTCCATTTCCCCCACAGCCACCCCTGAGGAGCTGTGGTGCTATAAAAACAATCCTACTCAGAACTAACTTCCAGATTTGCTAGCATAATACTTGCCTGAAGATAAACAAGAACATTGGTTTTTAAAGGGTAATTAAGGTTTGGGGGATTCGAAATAAAGCCATTGGGATATGGTTTTATGGCCAAAGAAATGTATGTTCACAGCGCTGTTACGTGATATGGAGAAAATACTGTTTGTAAAACTTAATAACTAAGTTGACATGCCGAACAGCCTATAGAAACATAATGGGAAAAGGGAAATGGTTCATGTGGCTGGTGATCACATGCGACAAGCCGCAGAAAGCTTCCTCCCACCGTTCGTCGCATATACATAATTTGCATACTGTTTACAAATTAATCTCCATAATAGGTCATATGCAAACGATCTGTTTTTCTGGTGAGGGTATTGCAAACTCCTTCCCTTCCCCCCGAAAAATGCATGAATCCTTTTGATTCCTTATGTTATTGATTTGGGGGAAAGGGTTACATTTGATTGTGAAATCATTTGGTCCAGGTAGAGCTAAATTAATTGTAACGTGACGCAGCTTACCTGGCTCCAACTTTTGGGTTGTTAAGACACCAAAGTTTCATAGGAAAATCGAGAAAAACATGAACTTACATCATCACATGCTTTTGTTTTTATTATGTCTTTTGTGTTTCTGTTTTGCATTTTTATGCTGTGAACCGCCCTGAGATCTTTGGATGAAGGGAGGTACACAAATAATAATGAGGGGGGGGGAATAGAATTACAAGGCTAGACCAGATGAAATAGACCATCTCTGTCCCCCACACCAGTTCCTCCTTACAGGTAAAACATGACTATGGTGGTGCAGCATCTGTTTTGGATGCAGAAGGTACCAGGTACCTCTGACATCTCCAGGTAGGTCTGTCTGAAACTTGGTTTCCCAAACTTGGGTCTCTGGCTGTTTTTGAACTACAGTTCCCATCATCTCCAACCACTGGTCCAGCTAGCTAGGGATGATGGGAGCTGTAGTCCAAAAACAGCTGGGGGCCTAGGTTTGGGAAGCCCTGGTGTAGACAATACTGAGCGAGATGGACCAATGGTCTGATTCAGGATAAGACAGCTTCCTGTGTTCCTATGACTCCTTGCTGATATTTGAACATGGGTGTCCGGGCTTTAGCTAACATAGCAATTGAAAGACCCAGCTTCCATGAATGTGCTTAATCTGTTTAAAAGCCATCTAGATTAGTGTCCATCCTTATCTCTTTCACTAGTGAATTCAACAAGTTGGCTATGCACTCTATGAAGAAATTCTTCCTCTTTCTTATTGCAATATTACATTGGTGTTGGTTTCTAGTGTGCAAAGAAGCAATATGGAACACTTTCTGCTTCTCTCCCATGCACTGTTCGTAATTGTACAAACCTCTAGCATGCCCCAGATTTATTGATATTTTCTTCACTGGGAAGATGCTGTTATTCCATTATGTTTAAAATGCCTAAGACCCTGGTGAGCTGCTACCAATCAGATAATATCGGGCTAGAGCTCTCCATTGCCTGATATCATTGTGACAGCAGGTGATGGACTACCCAGCAGTCAAAGCTGACCAGCCCAGGTGTGTTAGGGCTGGGCGATATCTAGTTTTTAAATCGTGATATATCACCAGCTAAGCTTCACAATATATCACAATATCTGAAATAAGGATGGAGCTATGTAAAGGCATTGGCTGGCTTCACAGTCCCCCCCCCCACAGTGATTTTTGCATAGCACACACACACATTGTGATTTGCAATATATTGCTAGGTTGAAAATTATGAAACCGATATCATGATATGGACTTTAAACTGCTTTTGGATGATATCTTGATATATCACCCAGCCCCAATGTGTGTGAGGAGATCCACTTGGCTAGATCCAGTTCCCTATTCCTGGCCTAGATGAATGTAAATAGTCTTAGCTGATATATAAGCAGAGCTGGATTTAGGTTTAATGAGGCCCTAAGCTACTGAAGGTAATGGGGCCCTTTATATGTCCAGCTGTCCTCTGTCAACCACAAATTGTTGCTGTTTTTTGTGTTGAATATATGCTATATGGCAATTTATGGACCTGATAGGTATCTAAAGCCATTTGCACATGCAAAATGTAGGCACCCTATATATAGAAATGAGCAAACCAGTGATATTTTAGGGAGCAGGTTAGCAGGCAAGGCTCATTACTTACATCATAGGAGCCTACACAACACAAAACACTGTTGCTGTACATAGGTTTTATTTTATTTGTTTTTTATCTTATATTTTGGAAATTTACATCCAGGTTTTTTTCCTTTTAATTTTTTTTGGGGCCCCCAAGAGAGTGGGGCCCTAAGCTATAGCTTGTTTAGCTTATATGTAAATCCAGCATTGTATTTAAGGCAGTTTTCTCTGTTCCTTAGGGCAGAATATAGAAGCCAACTCCTAGGGGCCGAGGTCCTTTTGACCCTCTCAATAATTTTTTTGAGGGAGCTGGGTTGATGAGCATTGTCATTCAAATGGTGTGTGTCACATCACATGATCCATCATGTGGGGCAGGGCTTACCTGCTCCCCCCCCCATTTTATATTCAAGTTGGCACCCCTGGGGCAGAACAAGCAGTAGCAATCTGGTAGGGTAGGGGTGGAGCTTGTTCAAAATCTGGTTAGATAGGAACGGGGCTGGGGGTGTTTGCACAGCTAGCAAAATGTGCTGTCTTTTCATATCCCAGTACTGATTACCCGAGAGAACCCAGTTTTATTGCTGGCTGGCCAGCGAGCCTAGCCAAACATGAAGAATTGTTCCGCTTTTGAGCTTGAGAGCTCCTTCTCCATCACACCATGGCAAAGTTAATTTCTAAAAGGCAGGAAACAAAAGCACTTGGCAACACTGTGCCTAAAATGTTCCCATCTACACACGCACGTTTCAGAAGAGAAGAGCTTTCATTAAAGAAGTGGCCTTAGTATTCATGATACTTAGTGACAAACTTGCAGCGCTTTCCCACTGGCATGCAAAAGTGAAAAGCAGAATTTATCTCCTTTCTTCTATGTTTCATGTTATGTCCCCCCCAACCCTGCTTTTTTTTTTTTTTTTGGGTGCAACTTCTTTATTTCCAGTAACTCTCATCTTAGCGCTCTTTCTCTTGTTCTCTCTCCCTCCCTCAATTTTTTCCCTCATTTCTCTTTGGTCAAAGCATTTCTGAATGAATGCCAGGCTGTTACTATGTAAGGCCTGTTGTACTGGAGGGTTGGAGTCTCATTCCTGGAATCATGACCGGCAACCCCAAAATAGTATGTTTTGTTGTTTTACAGGGAAAACAAGAGAGTATAGAAGCTTTCAGAACAAACAGAAATGCAGAGAGCCGAGGGACAAAGACTCTGCTGAACACACACACACACACACACACACACACACACACACACACACACTCTTCAGGGAGTCATTCGATTGGCTGCAGATAGCTTTAATCTAGAAAGTTGAAAGAAATATTGATGCTATTCTTGCTGGGCAAAACAATCGGGTTTGAATCAGAGGTTTAATGTGGGAGGCTAGAATTCAGGGTAAAGTGCCCTTTTCTCGATCCATATACAACCAGAGTCCATTTCAGATTTTTACATGATTAATGGCGTCTAGGAGATGTAACTCGCAAGCCATGTATTGTGGCTTGCCAGGTTTTTGTCAACCTCCCCCCCCCCTTTTTTACAGTTCCAGACAGCTAAAAACAAAAACAAAAAACCCCACAGGAAGTTTGTCAAGCCCTGGTTGACTGTCATTCATGGTTAGTGGATTGAATTCAGCTCGATGGATAAAAAGGCTTTTTTAAAAATGGACTAGGAAGTATATAAGGCCGGGAATAAAGTTTGCATCTGATGGCTTTCAGGCCTGAACTAGGGATAGGATGTCTCCTTACACATCACCCCCAGGAAGGTGATGCATCACAAAACAGTGGACGAAAGAGAAGCATATTTGCATAACATTTGCACATGCTCCTTTTTATTTATAGAAGCAAATTTAGAAATAATGACTATAAAGTAACTGAAAATATAATACACCTCGCCACGGTGAAGATAATATAAGACCATTAAAAGGGCCATGCTGAATTTAGCCAAAGGCCCATCTAGTCCAGCACCCTGTTCTCACAGTGGTCCATGGGGAATCTGCCAGCAAATGTCTGAGTGCAACAGTGCTGTATTCATTTGTGATTCTGAACAACTGGTGGTGGCAGTGGCAATGATATTTTTCCCAAGAGCCTTTGGCTAGAATTGGCCAATCCATCCCCCCTGGTGGCATAGCGTGGAAGGGTATAGGAGCGGTTGTCCCGGGCGCAAAATTTGTTAGGGGTGCAAATTTCAACAGCTGGTTCTGCCTTGATACAGCTACGCACTTAAATTCCCGGGCTCCATTGAAAACAGCCTCTCCATGCAAATCAGTAAGCAACCTCTCCACAGAATGAAACAACTCTTCTTATCTCTAAGGCTGCGATCTCCTGGGTGACACTGAATGTACATGTGTACTCTGTTTCCCTCCCTCCCACCCACCCGTCTGCATGGTCTTGGGCACTGGCAATACATGCTACGCCACTGCCTCCCCGCCCTGGTTAAAGTCCCCTGAAACAATGGTACATTATGATGTAGCATAATTCTCAGGCCAATTGGTGGGAAGGAGGGATGGCAGCAATCAGTCAGTATATGCTGCCAATGCTATATCTCCTCCCTCCATTTTAATCCCTTGGAAACACTGACAAAATACCAGCTCCCAGCTTTCAAGAATGTAAAGGGGGGCATTTAAGCTTTTCCCAAGTAGTTAAACACTTGCTTAGAAGCAAGTCCTACTAAATGCAGTGTGACTCTTACAACAGACCCACACCAAACATTTAAAACGCATCCAATGCACATTCAAAACACATTACTTCCCCCAGCTGTGGTTTTCCCCTCAGAGAGCGATAAATTGCCAGTACCCCTAACAAAATAAAGTTCCCAGGATTCTTTTTTGGGAGTGCTTTAAATGTACATTGGATGTGCTTTAAATGTGGATCTGCCCTTACTTCTGAGTGAACTTATATAATACGACTGCTGTGTTGAAAGAGGAAAGGATTAACTCAGTTCCTTGAACTACAGTTCCTGGAATTCCTGGATTAAGAACCATGACAGAGTTAAAACATACTTACACTTTTAGCGTAGAGAGATCCAATTTCAGTTTCAATTCCACAATATAAGATCAAGCAATATTTGTGTCTCCTATTCCAAGTAAACAACAACAACAACAACAACAACAACAACAACAACAATGAAGACCGGTGGTGGTAGTCTACGAGCACTCCAATTGGAGAACAGCCTTTACCAAAGGTTTCATGGACTTTGAAGACACTCAAACTCAGGACGAAAGGGAGGAAAGAGCTAAGAAGGCATGTTTGGCAAACCCTCACTGTGATCAACTCCCACCCGGAAACCTATATCCCCACTGTGAAAGGACATGTGGATCCAGAATTGGCCTCCACAGCCACCTATGGACACACTACTAAGACCATGTTCATGGAAGACAATCTTACTTGGCTTCGAGTAATTGCCAAAGAAATAAGAAAGAAAGGCCATACTTGATTGAATTAACCAATAGTAGACCCTGTATAAGGGGACATCTTATGTACAGTGCTCTTGAGCAAAAATGTATAGTGGATTCAGAAAAAGCCACTAGCTTCAGTTAATGACATGGATGGGAAACATGTTTTTGGGTGTTGATGGACCCTCATAGTCTTTGACCACTGCTCATTATGACTGGGTCTGATGGGAGTCAGAATATGACAGAACCCAGAGGACTATGCATTCTCCAGCCATAATCTATGGCAAACAGGTCATGTAAAAGAGTGCACCATGCAGTAAACTCAATGTATATCAACTTTTAATACTCAAATCACAACTGGCATTGGGTTTCACATGGCTATCTGTGGAGTTTGCATAAGCTAAGCCTTTTCTATGACCATCAAGTGCTAAGCGATCATGTGACTAGGCCCTGAGCTGAGAGTTATGAGAGCATGGAGAGAAGCCTGATCTTTAATAAGGTGTGTGAATTTGGGGGGGGGTACTTTTTATATTGAGCAATGATCTCATAAATATTTTTTCTTCACCCACACGAAATGAAGGTCGGTGTCCAATTTGGACCGATCTTTGCTTCCATACGCCAATCAGATCGTAGGAAGAGCCAATTCAACGGCTAAGAAAATCTTACTTGGCCTCCGTAGATACATTTTTGATATTTCGTTAATGACATACTAGAATGCACATCAGAGAAACGAGCAGGACAATTAACACTGTTAGATTATTTAATTACCACATTCTGTGCAAGGCTCTGATCTTTAAGTCTCCCAGCAGGGTCTTAACCATGCTTACTCATCCTTGTAATTTCAATAAGTCTTAATTCCAAGAAAGTGTCCTTAGTGTTACAACCATTGCCTCTGTTCAGCATTTTTCTCACCCTCCCTCATTATTTCCATCAGTTTACCAAACGCCTGAAAAAGAATACTTACACTTACACTTAGATCAAGCCATGAATCTTGCAGTACTAGATCACCCTATATATCTGAGAGGCCCTGATTGGCCCAGGGTCTCTTTACTGGTCCAGAACTTTGAATAAACTTCTTGTTTCCCGCCAGGCCTTGTTTGGAGCCATTTGGGGATTGGCTGGGTTTGTTACACAATGGCGGTTGCATTTTTTTACTGCTTCTTGATTGTTTCTCCTACCCAGAGGCTCTCATCAATCATTGCTTCATTCCAACAGCCTCTTTTGATCTGGGTGAGACCAGCATCTTCCTGCAAGATCAGCACCTCTGTGGAGGGAATCGGTCAAGAAGGTGAAGATATAATATAATTGAGAAGCCAATCTGCTTTCATTTCCATGCAGAAAAACAGTCCAAGCAGGCAGGGTGGAGAAGGGAGTGGAACTGGCAGGACCAGGAAGCATGGCAGGAACAGGCTGAAATCCTGGGTCTGTGATCTCATCCAGGATATAAGCAGAAGGAGAGAGATAAGAACAGAGAAAGACACAGTGACCAGTCATGTAGACTAGTGGCAGGTTGCAGGAGGCACAGAGGTAGTGAACAGGAAGATTCCTCTATTTTGATGGAGTGGTTCTTCAAGAAAAGAAGTGGTAGACAAAGTCTCCATTGAAATCTCCTGCAGTCAATACCCTATTTCACCTCTTGCTTGATGACCATCATCTCTTGTGGGGGTCCAGACCTCGTGTGACTAGAACAGAGTCATATCTCCTTCAGTGTCTTTTCTGACTCCGCCTTGTCCTGAACTTTGGATGGATAGTTCATTTCTTTGATTTTGAGTCACACACATGCCCTTGGGACAACATGTGCTTTGCTCCTTTCTGTTCCTCTTTTGAAACGATTCTTTCCACAAGTAGCTTTCTGTCAATAATTCCCACCAGCTACTTCCTCTCCCAGCCGTGCTATCAGAGGGAAGAGAACCAAACAAATATTTACCATGTATACGGGGAGAAAAGGCACAGCTCTTTTCACTTTCTCCTTGCTGTCATCTATTCCCCTCCCACCCAATGATAGGTCAACAGCTATTTGTGATTCGTTAAGTCCACAGGGCCACGCTGTGTCTTTTGCCTACAAAGTGCAATACATCTATAGCTAGAATTTCTTATAGATTTGATACAGTTGTATGGGTTGGGAGCTGTGAGTAGTCAAACCGGCTGGGCCTTAAACTGACAGAGGGAAAAGAATTATTATTATTATTATTATTATTATTATTATTATTATTACAGTGGTACCTCGGGTTAAGTACTTAATTCGTTCCGGAGGTCTGTTCTTAACCTGAAACTGTTCTTAACCTGAAGCACCACTTTAGCCAATGGGGCCTCCTCCTGCTGCCGCGCTGCCAGAGCACGATTTCTGTTCTCATCCTGAAGCAAAGTTCTTAACCTGAAGCACTATTTCTGTGTTAGTGGAGTCTGTAACCAGAAGCATATGTAACCTGAAGCATATGTAACCCGAGGTACCACTGTATTATTATTAAAATTTGTATACCACCCTATACCCACAGGTCTCTGGGTGGTTGTCAACATAAAATCACAATATAAAAACATAAAATACATAATAAAAACAAGAACAAGAACAATCCAATAATCCCCAACTCCCCAACATATTTAAGAGGGCATTGAATATCAACCATCCAAAGGCCTGGTTGAAGAGGAATGTTTCTGCCTGGCGCAAGTCAAACTTCCATGAGGAGAGCATTCCACAAATGGGGAGTCACTGCAGAAAAGGCCCGTTCTTCTGTTACCACCCTCCGGACCTCTCGTGGAGGAAACACATGAAGAAGGACCTCAGAAGATGACCTCAGGGTTCAAGTAGGTTCATATGGAAAGAGACAGTCCTTGAGGTATTGCGGTCCTGAGCCATTTAAGGAATCTCAGCATTACAGGAGATGTGTGGCTCACGCTGAAAACAGTTATCCATGTTTCCTCCTCCTATAGCTGCTAGTAATATCTAGGCCAGAGGTGAGAGTTAGGAGATCGCTGTTCCCCTCTCAGAGCTACAATTCCACATGTCCCTCAAAATAGGGACGGATTGTTAAACCGCTGTGGGAATTGTGGCTCTTTGAGGAAAACAGGAGAGTTAACTGTTAAGAAACCACAGCTCCCAGAATGCTTTGGCTGTGCTCTCATAGTGATTTAAATGTATAATACAGACATTGCCTGTGACTCTCCAGATGCTGTTAGAGTAGAATTTCTTGACCATTTGTGACCATTGGCCATGTTGGCTGGGACGGTTAGTAGCTGGGGAACCCACCAACTTCTAGAGTACCCCAAGTTCCCCATCACTGCTACGGATACTAATGGGGAATTTCCAAATGCCAGATGAAACTCTGGGCATGCCAGGGCTGACGGCTCTCCTCCCCACTATCTTTCACATAATGTTAGGATTTAAATTAAGCCATTAAGCTTCACAGGCTCTCTGTTTTAGCAATGTAATTCCCTCCTTGCTCTAAAGTGAAGCAGAGACAAGAGCTTTCAGGACCTTGGGGGCAATTGTAACATGAGTATCCTACATAACACGGGATTTAAGTCTCTATGGATTACTTACCAGTCCTGAAATAGTTTGAGGAAACAAGAAACAAATCATGTGCACTATGCGCTGACAGATGTTTTTCCAAGCCAATATGGGGATGTGGGGGGAGAACAGCCTTAACAGTATGCAGCCTCCTACAGACTTATCGAAGGAGTAACATTGAATATGCCTAAACATTGTTAATGGAATTGCCTTTTTCAGCTCAAAATGTGTTCATTACGAGATGGTCTCTGTCATGCAGCTACATCATCACATAGTTCAGTTCCACAATAACTGGGCAAAGTTGCACTTCTTCATTTGATTGATTGTGAATCCTGCCCTTCCTCCCAGCTGAGCCCAGGATGAATCAGAACAGTCACGAAATATAAAACATAGTAAAAACTGTGATTAGCTATACAATCTATATTGTCAATAAAAACATAAAACAGCTAGCAATGCTATGTTCCAGACCAGCTATGTTCCAAAGACTACAACTTCTATCAACCCTAACCATTGACTATGCCATCTGTGGATGATGGGAGTTGTAGTCCGATGACACCCAAAGTTCTCCGCTGTATCATAACACAGGATGGTGCCATGTGGATGGGAGCAGACTTTGTTCTTGGTCGACGGGTCCGCATCTCAACGGTGCCCCACAATGCACCATTTTGTTTTCTCCTGTATAAGCAAATGCGGAATATTTATTCCTAGTGGAAAAGCAAAGCACTGAATTTTGGGACAATGTGAAAGCAAGGGCTAAACCTACCAGTTACGCCTCGCAGTGGATGACTCAGTTTTCACGGTCAAGAATGCTACAGATGGGTTCAAAGTGAATCAGGGACCTTGGTAATAGAGAACTCCAACATACACACACACCCATGGCAGTGCCCTGGTTCACTATGCTTTTCAAACTTAACTATTCTAAATAAGATTTTATTACTTCCTAAACAGGCTTGTGGGATCAGCAGTGTTGGAGGAAGCAGGGTGTGTGGCATCTAAATGTGCGAATTACATCAGTCACTCACATGCAAACCAGCACATAGTGCACTTTGATGCTCTTTCACTGGAAAACAAGTTGCCTGTTCTTAGAACTCATTCTCGAATCCTTAGAGAAACGAACACTAAACTCAGATGGCTTAATCCCTAACATTTAATAGAGCTAATGCAGTAGCTAAGCGACTGAACTCTGAACCAGGAAGTCACGGAGTGAGATCTCTCCTGAATCAAGAATGCATTTGTTGTCCTTGGGAAAGCTTCTATCTCATAGTCCTCTCCACCTCCCTATCATCAGCAATGTGCTGACCTACTTTACAGGGTTGTTGAGGGTTGTTGAGATAATGGGCTTGAATGAGAAGCACTTTGAACCCTCTGTAAATGAATATGTTTGTTTGGAAGGCTGTGCCTTCAGTGGTGTGATGAGGTGCTTACTCTTGCAGTCCTTGAGTTGTTGCCTGTATGGCCAGCATCGCCTTAATTTGAATCGTAGGTAGAATTCCTCCTGGATGAACAACTTCACCCCCTCTAAACTTAACATCCAGTTAATAAATGCTGCATATCAGGTGGTCTTCTGCATGTTTGTTGGAGTCTTACTCCCATTAGCTCAAGGCAGCATGGCCAATAGTTGTGGATTATAGAAGCTGGAGTCTAATAGCATCTGGGGAGCCACTGGTTTTCCACTCCTGCTGTACATTAAGCAGTGGCCTCAGGCTTTGATCCTGAGATTTAGATTTGAGAGTCCATACTCAGGATCACTGCTGTAACTGCACACTTGATGGGTGTCTCCAAGTGCACAGCTATGCTAGACTAGTCTATGGTATCCATTCTACATGCCAGTTGCATATGCAGCACCAACAGTTATATAAATAAGCAGTGCACAGGAGCAGTTGATTGCCCTGGTCTCCTTATAACTAACTTGCTGGGTACAGTAGTCTGTAGAGCCTCATGAAGTCTTGTTTTCTACACACAGAGAGAGTGGGATGTGACCTGGTTTGCTTTCAATTTTGGAGGGGGCTCTTCATTTCTATCTTCATTCTCTAACTGCTGGGCTTTGTCCCTTTATTGTTCAATAATACTTCTGTTCTGATCCACTGTGATGCCCGAAGCTCTGGAATACATTTGAAGCTATGGCAAGGTCAGGACCTTGGACAAGGACCAACATGGTGGTTCAATGGGTTCAGGACCATGGTTAGCAGTCCTGCAGCTGAGACAGAAAGCAAGTTGTCTCAGCACTACCCTAGAGCAAGTAGCAGAATTTTACAGGGTGCAATGAGATGTGGGAGATGTTGTGTTAGTTTCCCAAATTATGATGCTAGTAGAATCATAGAATTGTAGAGTTGGAAGGGACCCTGAGGATCATCTAGCCCAATGCAGAAATACAAAGCTGTCCCATATGGGGGTCAAACCTGCAACCTTGGCATTATCAGCACCACACCTACTGAGCTGTCCTATCTTCTTATGCCCCTTACACACGGCAGTTCCTGTTGTATCGTGGAACGGTGGCTTTTTGACCAATATACCGGCATGTTTCACAAATTTTCATTCACACCACTAGGCCTTGTATGACACAACAACAAACACCATTGGCTCCGCCATCATTTTTGCACATGTGCCCATGCTTCACTGATGAAAATGGCAGAAAAGAACTCTATGCCGGCATACCACCCTAAATTTCATAACTTTGCACAATTTTCTGGGTTAATGGGGTTGCAAACAGATCATTTCCGGAGCCAATTAACATGGAAGTGAGTGCTAAGAGCCCACTATATCTCCATAATTGGCTTTTATGTCATGACTGCAGCACCTGGCTAGTTAAAGAGCCAGTGTCCTTTTCGGCAGCCACTGGCTCCTTCTAGACTTCTTTTGGGGAAGCTCCTCAAGTTTCTGAAGCCACACTGTGCATTTTGTTCAGGGTGTTGTTGTTGTTGTTGTTGTTGTTGTTGTTGTTGTTGTTTTTCCTTTCAAGAGTAGGAAGACCATGCCTTGTCACCAGCAAGTCTCACCTTGTGATATCATCAAGCCCTGTGTCTTTCAGGATTCTGTAGACCTAGTAACTCTGCGTGTGCATAGGCAAATGAAGATGACAGGAAGAACTCATGCAATTACTGAATTATTGAGATGTTGCTAATTACCGTATATAATATTTGTCTGTGTTGAGTACTCATCCCCATTATGAGTATCCCCTCTTGCCCATTGACAATCCTGGTTGGTTGTTGGTAATATACATAGCTAATCCCTGAGTTTAGTAACCCTCCTGGGAAGTCCAGCTAGGCTTTGCATATATCGAGAGGCCTGTATTTCTGGAGGCAAATGAGCTTCAGGTATGTCACACAAGACCAGTTTATGATATGAAAACAAAGGTGATGTCTTCATCTTAATTTCTATTAGAAAGAGGAGCTTTTGAAAGAAAAACAGTGGTACCTCAGGTTGCATACACTTCAGGTTACATACGCTTCAGGTTACAGACTCCGCTAACCCAGAAATAGTACCTTGGGTTAAGAACTTTGCTTCAGGATGAGAACAGAAATCGTGCTCCGGCGGCGTGGCAGCAGCAGGAGGCCCCATTAGCTAAAGTGGTGCTTCAGGTTAAGAACAGTTTCAGGTTAAGAACGGACCTCTGGAATGAATTAAGTACTTAACCTGAGGTACCACTGTAAAAATAAAATCCAAACATGCAAATACAAAGGAAATAAAATAATACATGAACATCACAAGGCTGAAATGAAATCATGAGAACGGCCCAGATACCAAACAAGTAGAACTCAACAGAGCCCTGTTGACTTTGGATTGGTGCCCATTTATGTTCAATATTCTAATGTGACTTCAGAGTTCCTTGTATAGACATCCTGTCTGCACTCGAAATACTGCTTAACCCACTGTTAAATAAACTTCTGGAATCTGATTGCATTAACCATGCTGGATGCTGGGAAGGATTACGATGTAGGCAATTCACATGACTAGATGAGGGCACATGTATTTATGCTTACACAGGCACAGTGCAACTAGCAATACTGTTTGAGCATAGATGCCCATTTCCATGCAGAAATCATGCAACGGACTAGGCTGACTATATAAATGAGCAAGGTCTAGTGTAGGCCCACAGCATCCTTGGGCAGCTCACAGGAGTTATAGAGGTTGCTGAGAGGAGACTCTCTCACAAAGCCACAATTCCCAGCACCCTTAACAAAACTGCAGTTCCCAAGATTATTTTGGTGGGGGGATCCACAGCTGTTAAAGTGGTGTACATGTGTGTTAAATGTATGGTGCAGCTGTGATATTATTGTCCACATTAATGTCACATTATTCAGGTTATCGTACATTAAAAGAGTAATAGGGATTCCAAAGTTATCTTGACTGTGTGCGTGGCCCATGTTATTCCCGACTTCTCTGTAAGTTGTAAAGTGTTTCATTTGAAAAACAGCAAGAGCACATGACATTTGAAACCTTTGCCTGTTATTTAGCAGTGATTAGGTATCTCTCTACACATAAAGCATTTCATGGTTTCATTTGAATTATCTCTTCCCCTTGACTGTTTGTTCCTGTGCTGATTCATAAAAATTGCAAACAGGAACAAATATGATAAGCGAATGAGGCTTACATAGAGATTCATTGAGAAAGACTTTTTGGCTGTTACACAATTCCTTTTTGTAATATTCCACATGACTTGCATCCAAGGCTGATTACATTATAATTATTCTGGAGGAACAATGAGCTGTTATATATCTGCTTACAGGGGGAGGGGGAGTAAAATCACATTTTTGATCCAGAAATAGCCAGCAGACTCCAGTCTAGTTCTCACTGAGTCGGTAATCATCAAATTGAGCTATACCATGTCAGCTACCATATGGAGAACTGAATGTTCCTCCATACAGTAAATCAGGGGTCCAAACTTTTTTCAAAGAGGGCCAGATTTGATGAAGTGAACATGTGTGAGGGCCGACCAAAGTTGTTGACCTTTTTTTTAGGCTTTTACCCCAGGAAATAAAGTGCCACAGGGACCAGATTGAACTGACTCGCAGGCTGGATTACACCCCCAAAACAGACTTTTGACATGCCGGTGCTAAATAGTCCCAACGCATGGGAACCATAGTGTAGCCAATGGCCCGATTAGTGCCATTGCCTTCCGTTAAGAGTTTGGGTGTAATCCTTGACGCCTCCCTTTCCATGGAGGCGCAGGTTACAGCAACAGCCAAGGCGACATTTTTCCACCTTCGCCGCATCAAGCAGTTGGTCCCTTACCTTTCCCGCCCTGACCTGGCCACAGTGATCCATGCAACAGTCACCTCCAGGCTTTTCTACTGTAATTTGCTCTACGCGGGGCTGCCCTTGAAGCTGTCCCAGAAACTCCAGCGGGTGCAGAATGCTGCAGCGAGGCTCCTCACGGGGTCTCTGCCAAGGGAGCATATTCACCCAGTGCTTTTCCAGCTGCACTGGCTCCCGGTGGAGTACAGGGTCAGATTTAAGGTGCTGCTTTTGACCTTTAAACCCTTCATGGCCTAGGACCCTCGTACCTACAGGACCGCCTCTCCCGGTATGCCCCACGGAGAGCCTCAAGGTCCATAAATAGCAACACCCTAGTGGTCCCGGGCCCTAAGGAAGTTAGATTAGCTTCAACCAGAGCCAGGGCCTTTTTTACACTGGCTCTGGCCTGGTGGAACGCTCTGCCTCATGAGACCAGGGCCCTGCAGGATCTGATTTCTTTCCGCAGGGCCTGTAAGACAGAGTTGTTCCGCCTGGCCTTTGGCTTGGAGCCAATTTGATTCCCTCCCCCTCTTTCTTTCTTTTTTCTTTTTCCTCCTGTGATGAGGCTGCATTTTAATATTTTAATGTTGTATTTTAATCTTGTTTTTAAGTTGTATTTATTCAACTTGTTTTTATTATTGCTTGTTAGCCGCCCTGAGCCCGGCCTTGGCTGGGTAGGGCGGGGTATAAATAAAAATTATTATTATTATTATTATTATTATTATTATTATTATTATTATTATTATCATCCAAGCCTAAGATCTGCTGTGAAGAGTCAAGTATGAAATATACCAGTGTTGGATCTACAGATTTTGCTTGTAAGCTGCAAAAGACTGCCCTGCTGTCCCTATCTTCACAATATCCATACACCAATGTGGGTCTCTTAACTTTGGAAGCCACCCCAGTCCAAATAGCAACAAGTGGTAAATGAGGCATCTGGGCTCTGTTGTTCTTGGAAGCGGGCTATGGAGGGGTGGCAAGGTCAGCCCTAGGAGAGGTGAATGAGCTTTTCTCCAGCTTGCTTCAAACTGGGCAGGACACATGCTCTGCACATGCTCAGAGGGGCACTCATCATGTGCCGTCTGGCCAAGCAAGAGGAAACAGCTGTGTATTTTGCCCCCACAGCAGAGCAAAGAGGAAAAGGAGGGACTTGGATGCTCACTCAGTGGCGTAGCGTGGGGGGTGCAGGGGGGGCAGGCCGCACCGGGCGCAACATCTGGGGTTAGGGTTAGGGGGCGCAAATCCACGGGTTAGGGGGCGCAAATCCACGGGTTAGGGGGCACAGATTACTTGCCTTGCCCCGGGTGCTGACAACCCACGCTACGCCACTGTGCTCACTTGCTTGCAGGCAGACACAAGGCCGGTCAGGGAGAAGGAGAGAATGAAAGAAGAGCATGCCAGCGTCGTTGCTTTAATACTATGTCCACTGGACATGTACACTGGTAAAGGCTTTCTGGGTGATGATATATAATGAATTAAAGAAAATGTTTTTAAAAAACCTTTGTTAGAAAACCAGAAGCCTTTCTGTTATGTATAATAGGTGAAGAGATACCAAGAGGAGACAAAATACTTTTTATGTATGCAGCGACGGCAGCGAGAATGCTACAAGCCCAGAGATGGAAGGAAAGAGAAGTACCAACAAAGGAAGAATGGCAGACGAAACTGATGGAGTATGCAGAGATGGAGAAACTGATGGGGAAGATCCGAAACCCAGAGATCAAGTATTTTTAAAAGACTGGAGTAATTTTTTTATTTATTGAAAAGATCACTGTAAACAGTTAAAATCATTGGTAGGGATGTAATGACACTTGTAAAGTGGAATTATTTATGATAACTATGGATATTTAACAGATGGATAAAGGTTAGAGATGTAGCAAAGTTAATCTTAAACATGGAACCCATGGAGGGAGGGAGGTCCAAAAGTTCAAAAGAACCTTGTATTTTAGTGTTTGAAACGGTTAAGTTAAAATGTATAAATTTGTGAAAAAACCAATGAAAATGTTTTTTTTTAAAAAATACTATGCCTAGCAAAAATTATCCGTCACAAAAACTATAAACTGGAATTAAAAATAAAGATTTTTTAAAAATTGTCCAGTAGCACCTTATATACTAAGGTTGTTCTGGTATAAACTGGAACAAGCTCAAAGCAACTTGAGCCTGGTTGAAGCCTGTAGTTGAGTTAATGGAGGCAATTTTTCTGAGTCATGCAGAGTGATACAGAGTGAAGTCATAGTGATGAAGCAGACTCCACACACAACACTTTGAAGATGACTCTTTACTTGCAGGATGGCAACTATTAACAAGCAGTAGTATTTATGCATATCAAGTCCAACACAATGTGTTCCTCCCCCTTGAGCCCAAGAGAGGGTTTTCTTGCTTGCTTCCAAAACTCCTTAGTAGCAGCACATAAGTTATTGGTCCATAGCTTGTCTGTCTTCACAAACCCCTCCAGACACAGCACCTGCTTGAAGTTTCCACACTCGGCAAAACAGGGGTAAAACAACCAGCCAACCCACAACTCCCATTGCTCCTAGCTAAGCCACACAAACACACTCACTTTTAACAAATTGACAAGGCAATTTCAGCATTTCCATGACCTTGACTGGAGTCACAAGATATTGCAGCTGCTATGTTACATTACATACCGTATTTTTCCGTGTATAACACGCCCCCATGCATAAGACGCCCCCTGTTTGGGGGGACTCCAAATTGAGAAAATGGGGAGAGATTGTATACGTGTATAAGACGACCCACAATTTTGAACATAATTTTTAAAGAAAATAAATCTACTCTTATACATGGAAAAGTATGGTAGGTTTTCTCCCCTCCCCCAATTACAATTTAGTCTTTGTAAAACAGATTTTATAACAATTACAGTGCCGGTGAAAATACTAACATTAATTACAGCACAATTCTGTGCATGTCTGCTCACATGTAAACCTTCACTCCCAGCCAGTTGGATGAGCATAGAACTGCAGTCATATGTTACTGAAATCTTTATCACCAACACAGTTCCTTTAAAGTCATCTTTCCTCCACCCATAACTATAAAAATTACATTTTTCAAGGGAGAGAAAGACAGCATTATTACAGTTGCCCATACCAGTGTGGTTTTGTCCGGCATTACTTAAGTTTGCTTATTTCATAGCTACAGTGCGCTCTCAATGAGTCCCTTGGCCGTTTTGCAAAACAACTCTGCAGAATGGATAAGGTCATTTGTTCAGAGCAAAGCCTTTGCATGAATTATGATTACATGCAGCATAATTGTGCAGATTGCTCCTAATATACACACCCTGTATATGCAATTTTACCTTGCAAGCCATTCCCCTAACATAATACATTTTTATTGTTATTTTCACTGATATATCCATTTTTATACACACTTTCCCCTAATACTGAGAAGTTTGTGCGTATTATTTGGTTGGGCAAGTCTATCGCAAAATTCAGAAATGTACGAATTTCATAGGCTAGCTGTGTTTCTATCAGCCTATCACTTCAAAAAGTGCAAATCAGGTAGTTTTGCATCAAAATTTGAATTTATCCTCCATCCCTGGTGTAAGCCAGCCTCATGGAGAAATAGTTAAAAGGAAATTAAACCTTCCATTCCAGAGTTCCTGTTGTAATTCAATAGGGAATACTCCCCTCCAAATGCATAAAACATATTTGTATAATTTACTATGCATTTCATGATTTTTTAAAAGAATGTATGTGCATTTTGGATGCCCTGATCTATGTTAAATTTATTAGAAGCATGTTCAGTGCTCTCCAGAAATCTAAGGAGGCCTGCATATGTGTTGTATTGTTTGTAGTGGAGCAGAGATAGACAAGAAAAGCAAAAGTATTCATAATACTTCAGATTCTAGTGTAAGGTGGAGTGCTTCAATATAGCAAAGATCAAACAACATTAACATGACTTATTATGAGTTTATATTGAAAGAAACCCAGATATTTATCATCCAAGTGCCTCATTTAAACTACAAGTAACTTATTGCGCAACTATTGGCTCTCAACCTTTGGAATGTGCATACCCAAGAGGAAATAATCAGGATGACTTCTGCATAAATGAAGAAAAGAAGATCAAAGGTCAATTTCAATATTCTCCCTGAACGAGATTCATCTTCATCTTGGCATAGCTGGCTTTGGCTGCATCCTGGCAACGTTGCAATAATTAGGAATGTGTATTTTGATAAGTATTGAGCTAGAGCTAGATTTGGATCTCGGCATTTATACAAAGTTCTTCAGAGCATTCTCTTCATAACATCATAGGATTGCCTAGATTCATCCCCTACCTGTGGTACATTTATTCATTTGTAGTCAATACTTTTACACATTTGCTCTAGAATTGCAGTGACGAAAGATCACTTCCAATGTGCATTCTTATTTATTTATTTATTTGATAGATAGATAATAATAATATAATACATTTTTATTTATACCCCGCCCTCCCCAGCCAAGACCGGGCTCAGGGTAGATAGAGAGATAGATATAGATAGTATTTTTATCAATACATGTTTATACAAACTTTTGCTAAGCACAGTTCTGCTTTGAAACTTTCCCTGTAACAGATGAAGACATTGGCAGGATTATTGTAAAAACCTGCAGATATATATATATATATATATATATATATATATATATATATATATGAGAGAATGATATGCATTGGGATAGATAAATAAAAGAATAAGTTAAGATAATTTGGAGTATGCAGGAAAAGACGAAAATAAATGTAAGGAACCCACAGAAGGAAGGGGAAGGGAGTCGAAATTGAAAATGTTTAAATTTGGCAAAATAATAGTTGTAATGTAAATAAATGAACATTATAAATAAAAAACAAAAATGAAAACAGAATATATATATATCCTTGCAAAATCTCATTGGTTCTATATATGTTGTTTCCGGTGAGTTATGCACGTTTCCAAAATAATTTGGAAAACTGTAAGCAGGACATGACTGAAGTTGGAAAGAGTTACCATACACTCCATCTCTTCCAATGTTTCCTTGGAGTAGTGGTGGCGCACCTGTGGTCCTCCAGTGACTCCTGTCATTCCTAACCATTGACCATGCTAGCCTGAGACTGATGGGAATTGCAGTTTAGCAAAACCCAGAGAGCCACTGCTTAGACATTCCTGCCTTGGAGGGTGTGCTTTCACATATTCAAGTGGAAACAGTTAATGTTCCAATTAGAACAGGATTTCCCAAACTTGGGTCTCCAGCTGTTGTTGGACTACAGTTCCCATCATCCCTGAACTCTGGTCCTGCTAGCTAGGGATGATGGGAGCTGTAGTCCAAAAGCCAAATAACAAATATATAACAAAGCCAAAAGAACAAATCAGTTTCTCCTGATATATTTTTTTTCACCCCGCCTCATCTTTCTTTCCATTGGATAATTCTCAAGTTTTATGAATAATGCACATGCCTCTAACAGCATCCCCTGTACATATGTTAGACCTCATTGAGATTACATAAACTTTCCGCCAAAACATCCCACAAACGATCATTTATATTGGCACAGTGTGAGGATTCAGGATGAAATGGAGACGATGTAGGGGATAAGGACCTGAAAGAAAACTCGGTAGGCCACGAGCTTTTTTTTACATAAGCAGGGATACAGGATGTTAAAGAGAATTCTGAGAGATAGTTTGGTATGTTGGGTTATACTCTGTTTCAGGAGTGGGTGAAAACAAAATCCAGAATAAAGAATCAACATGGAACTGTCTGTTAATAACATCTGATCCAGGAGAAAGAGACAAGATGATTCAGATTGTCTTTGCTGAGGAATGATCAGGAGTTCAGTGGCTACTGCGTCAACCACTCCAGCTCCATCCATCCTCCTACAAAGCCTCTGAGATATGCCTTCAGAGTTCATAGCATCCAGAAGGATGTGTCATATCCCCTTCACTCCATGCTGGTAGGACACTATTCTTGCAGGGATGGTGGGCCTCCCCCCCCCCCCATGTTGCTGGACTATAGCTCCAATCATGACTGATTACTGATCATGCCGGTGGTGGATGATGGGAGTTGTAGTCCAACAAAATCTAGAGGGCCACAGGTTCTCCATCCCAGCTATATCCTCTGGCTAGCCCTAGCATAGTCTAATGGGCACTACTGCTTGAAGATCTAGAGGGCCACTTGATCTTCTGTGACAACTAGTGGCATATTTGCACACAGGGAAGCTGTGTGTATGGTTTCTGGAGGATGGAATCAGATCTCAGCAGCACTGTGTACCTGTCTCCTGGATTCGTGTTGTTGCACAGAGATCTTGGCAACATGTGCTTCATGTATCTTGGCCATGGGCTGCATGGTGACCCACTTCCTTCCCCCTCGTCCCCAATTACGTAGGGTTATGTATTTCCAGTAAACAGTTCTTTTTCTCCTAATGCTTCCCTGAGCACTGAACAGCCTGTGCCCCAAGGCAAGCGACTCCAGCCAAAGAGGGATGCGCCCTTCAGGATTCTGCTAATTGAGTGAAGGGGCAAATGATCTATAGGAAAAAGTTGCATCATTAACTTAATTGAGGGCAAAGCCTAATTAGAGAGGAAACGAAGTAGACAGAGCCAGAGACACAGCAGGCCTTCACGTGAGATGTCAACAAACAGACATTGTAACTAAAACCAGACAGCAACAGCAGGGCTTCATTTACATCGTCAGTTTCAATGCAGAAACATTTGCCATTAGAGAGGAGAGAGGCAAACAGACAGAGAACAAGCATTTGGGAGAAGGGGCAAAGCAAAATATTTATGGAAATTGGGTCATCTAGCTACATTTTTTAAAGGGGGGGGAAGGAACATTTTCTGATGCTAATTAAGAATGATCTCTCGTTCAGGGGACTGAGGTCTGCTCAAACTTACTTTGACTCTGTACTTCTGAAGAAATCCAAAGTTTGGATGCTGCAATATACACTAAGTGAGAAATACCCTAGAGACCCAGCGGATGGAAATAAACTGTGGGAATATGCATAGATTAGATGAGTCTACACAGCTCAGCCATACAGCAAGTGCTTTTGATGCCGGAAGGTCCAGGGATCTTGGGCAGCAGAATTAGGAATGATCTCTGCCCTACTCCATGGGAGACTTTCACTGCTAGATAAAGCAATCCAGGGTAGGATAACCAATTGCCTGACAGGATGGCCCTCATCTGGAGCAATTGGGTAACCAAGGCATGCTAGGGCTTCTGACAATGCACCGCTAGCTCCAAGGCCCCTGTCCCATCCCTTTCCCAAACTCACAGCTTCCTCCAGGATGCTGGCTTGGGCTTGCTACCTATCCTGTATAATACAGGATTGTCCTGTAATTCAATGTAAAGCGCTACATCCTCTATTGATACAGTTTTGTTCTCTCTCTCTCTCTCTGCCAAGTTGGGGATCCTCTCCAAATGCATGTGTTTGAAAAGGTGTGTGAAATGTCATGTATTTAAGCTGTAAAAGGTAAAAAGGTAAAGGACCCCTGGATGGTTAAGTCCAGTCAAAGGCAACTATGGGGTTGCGGTGCTCATCTCGCTTTCAGACCGAGGGAGCTGGCGTTTGCCCAGACAGCTTTCCATGTCATGTGGCCAGCATGACTAAACCGCTTCTGGCGCAAAGGGACACTGTGATGGAAACCAGAGTGCATGGAAACGCTGTTTACCTTCCCGCCACAGCTGTACCTTTTTATCTATTTGCATTGCCGTGCTTCCGAACTGCCAGGTTGGCAGGAGCTGGCACAGAGCAACGGGAGCTCAGCCTGTCACGGGGATTCGAACCGCCAACCTTCTGACTGGCAAGCCCAAGAGGCTCAGAGGTTTAATAAAGAAGAAGAAGGAGAAGAAGAAGAAGAAGAAGAAGAAGAAGAAGTTGTTTATTTATACCCCGCCCTCCCAGGTCAAGACTGGGCTCAGGGCGCCTAACACTGAATATAAATGCAGTAAAAACATTTTTTAAAACAAACAAACAAACAAACAAACAGTTGATTAAAATGTAAGTTAGAATACAGTTTTAAATACAGCTTAAAATGCAGCCTCGTTTTAGTGGTAGCCCATAGATCAAAGCCATAAGGGGAGAAAACATCAAATATTCACCGGGGCCAATTATCCATGCTGGTCCTACATGGGCCAGCAAAAGGGCCAAGGGTTTAGACAACAGTTCCACCCATGTCCCTTTATTTAAGCTCTGGGTAACCAAGCACAGAAAGATTTACCTTTTTGTGTGTGTGACACATTCCAGAGGGACCATCCTGTAAGACTGCACCAGATGATTTTTTTAAAAAAATTGTCCCCCGACCACCCCATCCCGCCCTGTCCTGTATTTTGCCAGAACAAAGGTGGCAACCCTATGTCTCATCTTCCTGAATACCTGGAGAACCAGGAACTACTGGCATTCCCTTGCTTGGGCCATTGTCTTTCACTAACAGTTGATATCCCTGCTCATTGCAACTCAAATATGCATTGTGTCTGACCAGTGGTGTGACTGCTGCCCTGCCAATGGGTCTCGGGCTCCATCAGTGAAGCAGCACTTATGCCATTTCATACAACTCTTCGGCTGTTTTTTGTCCACCTCTAGCTAAAACGAGGAACGCATGACCAGCTGAATAGCTCAGTTGGTTACAGCATGGTGCTGATGTCCTGAGTTCGAGTGTCTTCAATGTCTTTGAAGATGCTTGAACACAAGACAAAAGGGAGAAACGTGCTAAGAGGAAGGCTGCTTGGCAAACCCTCACCGTGATCAACTCCCACCCGGAAACCTATGTCCCCACTGTGGAAGGACGTGTGGATCCAGAATTGGCCTCCACAGTCACTTACGGACTCACTGTTGAGACTGTGTTCATGGAAGACAATTTTACTCGGTTGTGAGTGATGGCCACAGGAAGAAGAAGAAGGTGCTGATGATGCCAAGGTTGCAAGTTCAATCCCTGTGTAGGAAAGCTGCATATTTCTGTACTGCAGGGGGGTTTTCAGGGTCTGTTCCAACTCTATGGTTCTGTGATTCTAAGCAGACATGTTTAAACCACATTGCTGTCCTAAGACTTACAGAAACATCACTGTGCTGCCATGATATTTTTTGGGGTGGGGATATGAACTGCCCTGAGACTTCCAGGTATAGAGCGGTATATAAATTCAATAAATAATAATAATAATAATTTAGACCCTTCAGCCAAATGGATTGAATGCATCGATTTGAATATGGCTAAATGTTGTATGGATCAGATAATATGTTCAGCATACACAGAAATAAAAGGAATGAGTAGATACTACACATCTGAACAATTGGGTTACAGACCCTCCAAGTGTCCCTATTTTCCAGGAACAGTCCCAGATTTACATATTTACATACATCTTCCCAGTTTCTGATTTGATCCTGGAATGTCCTGCTTTTCCTTAGGATGTCCCTATTTTCATTGGATAAATGTTGGAGGGTATGGAGTTATCTGACCCCTGAGCCATCCAAAGGCTGCCCTGTATGGGGAAGTTTTATTAATGTTTTGTTATCTTTTTATGCATGTTGGAAGCCGCCCAGAGTAGCTGGGGCAATCCAGTCAGATGGGTGGGGCATAAATAGTAAAATTATTATTATGGAATAGGACGTCCCTATTTTCATTGGAGAAATGTCAGAGGCTATGGGGTTAATCAGTTAAAAGCAAGATTCTGGAGACTCATGACCAAGATGACATAATCCGCTGCTCACCATTTCGCTAGTGCAACATTATAAAATAGGACTATTCCCACCACAATTTAACTCTGAATTAGTATCTTCTGAGAGGCGCTGCAGCAAGCTCATGCCATGTCAGAGGCAGAAATGCCAATGCAAAGTTTTAGGGCCAACTTCACAGCTACAGAAAGATCAGGCTTTGGTCAACTCAATTTAATTCCAAGGCTTTTTGAAGGCTCGGGAAGAATTCAATTGACGTCATGCTTTGGGGGGATCTTTATCAGTTTACATCATCATTAACGTCAGTGGTCATTCACCCATTAACTGCAGCCGAACTTTAATTGCACCCTATTGTGGCATTTAAGCACACTGCGATGCCAACCCATTGTGAAATTGTTGCGGGCTAGTTTCATGATGCATGAGAACATCCAGTGCACAATGATCATGGAACAACTACAAGGTAAGATGCAAGACTCACTTGATATGTTAACAAAATTCTTGCATGAAAGGGCACACCTATGAAGGTGGCAAATCTATATAATTATAGTTGCCATGAATTAATGGGATATTCTTACTTGGGGCGTTTTGTTTAAAGCTGAGATACAAACATCACTCAGCATGCTTTGATGTTCACTCAGATTGATCCTACAATGCAGTCTGTATGGTGTTCTGATCTTGAAAACTTCTTGAAATGTGCATCTGGAACCAGGGCTGGTATCCAGCTAAGTTTTACTCAGAATAGTGTAGACCTCTTGAAATTAATGAACATGACTAAGTTACATCCATTAACTTCAATGGGTCTACTCTGAGTAGGGCTAAGTTTATTATTATTATTATTATTATTATTATTATTATTATTATTACTATTATTATTATTATTATACCCCACTCATCTGTCTGGGTTTTCCCAGCCACTCTGGGCGGCTTACAGCATATCTAAAAACATAATAAAAATATCAAGCATTAAAAACCCCCAAATACTGAAGGGCTGCCTTCAGATGCCTCCTAAAAGTTGTGTAATTCTTTATCTCCTTGAGATCTGGAGGGCGTTCCACATGGAGGGTGCCACTACCGAGAAGGCCCTCTGCCAGGTTCCCTAATGTTGCTTCTTGCAGTGAGGGAATCAGCAGAAGACCCTCGGAGGAAGACGTCAGTGTCCGGGTTGAACGATGGGGGTGGAGACGCTCCTTCAGGTACACTGGGCTGAGGCCATTTGGGGCTTTAAAGGTCAGCACCAACACTTTGAATTGTGTTTGGAAACATACTGGGAGCCAGTGAAGATCCTGTAGGACTGGCGTTATATGGTCCCAGCAGCCACTCCCAGTCACTAGGATTAGTTGTAGTTTCTGAGTCACCTTCAATGGTAGCCCCATAGAGAATACCACCATAGGATCCTGCTTGGGGTGGGAGTGGGGTATTACACAAATTTTAAAGATTTAAATAGTGGTGGTCAAAAGAATTTATTCCTTTATGCAACTACAGCAGCTGAAATGCTGTATGCACAAAAATGGAGAGAAGGAGCAGTCCCAGCGAGGGAGGAGTAGCAGTTGAAGTTGAATGAAATATGCAGAATTGGCGAGTATAATCAGCAGACTTAGAGAACAAGAGCAAAGAATATACAAGAAGGACCGGAAAATGTTTGTAGAATATATGAAGAATCACTGTAAACAGGTCAAAACGTTGGCAGGTTTAGAGTAAACTCGGCATTGTAAGTTATGTTGATATAAAATGAGATAGAGAAGATATGGATTAACTTGAATATGCAGTAATAATGGTAGCTTGGAGGAAACCACGGAAGGCGGGAAGGAAAGCTGAAATTTAATGCATTGTTATTTTCAATGTGGAAAATTGCAATGATGAAAATTATAAATAAAATCTAAAGAGAGAAAGACAGAGAGATTTAAATAGAGATGGTAACCCATTTGTTCACGACACACAACAAAACCTACTATTGCCATTACAATCTAAGCATGATATTCCTGCAATTTCTTATATGGGGTGGCATTCCATTTAGATATTATATTTCATTTAGGCATTATATAACAGGGAAGTGGCTTTGAGTGAACATTCCTAGTTTTCCTGAAGTGCTTATCTCACCCTGTTTTCCAAACACTCTGTGCTTTATCAAGAAGCAATTGTTTCCTGGAGTTTGATGAGGGCTGAGTTGACTCCAGAACAAATAAAAGGACCCAGGGTGATCCTTGGAGCAGGCAAAACACAAAATCTTTCACATCTAGTTCGACAGACACAGGTACTGATCCATACCTGCACAGGGGGTTGTTTTCAGACTCTTCTTTTTACTACAGCCCCCAAACCATGCACAAAGACGTCCCAATGTTCAAGGCAAGCCTTAAGAGAATCAGTAGTACCCAGTGGAAGGCAAAATCATCAACCCCAGTTATTTTCGAATTCCAACTTTATCTGCATCCTGGTTATTTATAATATTCACCTTATTAACTCAATAAGACAATGTTCTGAATTAAACCAATGACATTTCAGCCCAGTCAACATATGAGAAAGTGCTAGTTTGGTTTCTGGAAAAGGAAGAAAAGGAGAAGGAAAACTAAATTCCTGACACCCTGTTCCCAAATTGTGCCCAGGAATGAAACTAGGCTTTATTTCACCCGGGTCAAAGACCCAGTTTGGCGCTCCTCCCATGCGCATTGGTGTACATACACACATAGGCTGGGAGCCTCAATGGCACCCCTCTGAAGGCTTCATATGGGGCCAAAAAAACTGATTCGCTCCCCACCCCCGTAGCTACGGCTCTGATTGTGCTTAGAGATATTTGAGGCAGAGGGTTAGAATCAGATATTTGAGACAAAGGGTTGGAAGGGACCCTGAGGTTCATCTAGTCCAACCCACCACAATGCAGAAATCTCCTCATCCAATTGGATGGTTCCTCGTTCAGTCAGAAACCTCCATATTGGACTGATCTTCATGATGTGCAGAAATGCCAACACACGAGTGAACATTCCACAGTACTAGCAATTAACAGGCTTTGACAACAGAACATCCTAAATATTCCTAAAGCCAATTCATCAAACATTTCTTACTAGTATATTCCCTCTCTCATTCTCTCCCACCCATCTCCCTCTCTTGTTGATAAAAATTGCGTTGATTAAAGAACTATTTTCGAGTTCAGCTAATTTTGTCTCCCACCAGAAATCCCCAGAGACAACTTTTCTTTCGGGCATAAAGTTTGCTGTGAAGCTGGAGCGAAAAGGAAATCCTGCTTGGGCTATACATGAGTACAATATCTGAAATGTTAACACATTTATTATCCGTTGTCACTTCCCTATGAATACGTCTTTGTGAATACATGTTAAGACCTATAGCCCCCTCATTAATCACTGCTCTGTGAAGAAAAAGAAAATTGCTGGTTAATTATTTCTTTTGAAACATTGCATTTTTTAAAAAAACAACACATCCTACCCCATCGGATCAATTGTGAAATAGCACACGTATTTGCACTGAGCTTCTTAAAGAAAAGAGATGCAGAATGTACATTTGCTATCAAATTTTAAGAGCTAGTATATAGAAACGTCTTTTGTACTGATCGTAAGATTTCCCCCATATCAACTTCCCAGGGTACTTCCCAGGGTTTAACAGAGCAATCCAAACTACAGTGGTACCTCAGGTTAAGTACTTAATTCGTTCCGGAGGTCCGTACTTAACCTGAAACTGTTCTTAACCTGAAGCACCACTTTAGCTAATGGGGCCTCCTGCTGCTGCTGCGCCGCCGGAGCACAATTTCTGTTCTCATCCTGAAGCAAAGTTCTTAACCTGAAGCACTATTTCTGGGTTAGCAGAGTCTGTAACCTGAAGCGTATGTAACCCAAGGTACCACTGTATAGGAAGCCAGTGTTGGTTACACAAGAGTAAATTATGCCCTTGGAATTAAACCCAGTTCCAAACTCTGTTCATCAGTGGGGCTACTGCTGAGCCTGGCAGAGGGAAAACGAACTTTTAAAATAGAGTTTCTAGCTCACATGACCAAGCTGAATGGATTTTGGACTGTGGTCAGTTCTCCACTGCCCTATCCCTACCCCAGGGGAAACACACTTGTTTTGAGACTTGCCCTGATCTTGGCTCAGGATTCAGAGCCCCAGTTGACCTGGCTGATCCCCACCTGAGGCAGGATGGAGGACTTATACCAGCGTATCCCCAGGATAGCTCAGTCGGTGGAGCATGAGACTCTTGATTTCAGGGTTGTGGGTTTGAGCCCCACGTTGGGCAAAGGATTCCCACATTGCAAGGGGTTAGACAAGATCATGGCTGTCAACTTTCCCCCTTTTTAAAGGGATATTTCCTTATTCCGAATAGGATTCCTCGCAAGAGAAGGGAAAGGTTGACAGCTATTTTAACATATAAATTATAAAGTGTACCACAGAACTTATCACTTATACAATCTTTTTGGACTTCCATCAGCACCTCTGATGATCGACTGTTTTAACCACTTTTTATGCATTTCTAAACTTTATATTGCCTTTACATCTCTTAACAAATCATCCTTCCCCTTACCCATTTTTGCAATAATTCCAATAATACTCCTCACAAAACTTCTTGCAAACCTTCAAACTTCATCTGATCTTCACAAATACTTTTCAGATAGTCCGTAAATTTACTCCAGTCTTCTGTGAATTTCTGGTCCCGCCGGTTTCGAATCCTTCCTGTTAGTTTATCTAGTTCTGCATAGTCCATTAGCTTCATCCTCCATTCTTCAATCGTCCGTAATTCTAATTGCTTCTATTTTTGGGCCGATAATATTCTTGCTGCTGTTCTTGCACATAAAAAGAGCTTACATTCCTTTCTATTTATATCACTCCCAACAATGCCCAGTAAAAATGCTTCTGGTTTCTTTATGAATGTATATTTCAACATTTTTTTCATCTTATTATATATCATCTCCCAGAAGCTTTCCTTCCAACTCTCCAAGGTCTGTCTCCGCACCTTGACTGGATGTAAGTAAGACAGAGGGCAAGTAGGGCAAAGGGCAGGCGGAGGTTGGTGGTGCAGCTACACGAACACCCTACTTTCCAACCAACAACAGTCAAATAGCTCAGAGTAAAGTGCTGATAATGCCAAGGTTGCAGGTTCGATCCCCATATGGGACAACTGCATATTCTTGCACAGTAGGGGGCTGGACTAGATTATCCTTAGCGGCCCTCTATATTGCTAAGAATTCTATTAATTCCCTTCTAGTGTCTGTAGAGGACGCGGGTGGCGCTGTGGGTTAAACCACAGAGCCTAGGACCTGCCGATCAGAAGGTCGGCGGTTTGAATCCCCGCATCGGGGTGAGCTCCCGTTGCTCGGTCCCTGCTCCTGCCAACCTAGCACTTCGAAAGCATGTCAAAGTGCAAGTAGATCAATAGGTACCGCTCCGGCGGGGAAGGTAAACAGCTTTTCTATTGGAATTTCTGGTTAGTCATGCTGGCCCCATGACCCGGAAGCTGTACGCCGGCTCCCTCGCCCAATAAAGCGAGATGAGCGCCGCAACCCCAGAGTCGGTCACAACTGGACCTAATGGTCAGGGGCCCCTTTACCTTTACCTTTAGTGTCGGTAGGCCATCCATGACACTAATATATATATATATATATATATATATATATATATATATATATATGTATATGTATATATTTCAGGTCCAAATGCTCACCTTGCAATTCTATATACACTACGCAGTCTTCTGTGGATGACATTCCCCATTAAAGTGATGTTATTAATTTATCTATCAACCCATTGGATGGTTCATTCATTTATTTATATATTTATGCCAGGTGAAGCTTCTCAAAGTGCCCTCATGTGGTAAGTTCTGGTATTTATAGCTTCAGGGAGATCAAGGAAAAGCTCTGCTTCTTTCCAATGTAGTGAATATCAGCGGAAATACTCCAGAATAGGTGATCATGTAGTTTATTCCAACCACTGGGTTATACTTAAATGCTGGCCTGCTAGTATCAGATTTCAAAGAACAATTTCCCTGTAAACCAAAAGTCTGGCAGATAGATAAATATGTGTACAGACAGCTATACCAAAACATTTTTTACCCATTGAAATAACTTTGATGACGCAATACTCTGGATGGGAGAAAAGTCTGTATTTTAAATCTTTATTTTAACTTGCTCTTAAGAAAAGGGGAAAAAAAATAAAAGTAGCAACAACCTGCTCATGGGACGATTGTATTGAATTAATATTTCTGAGTGCTTTTCTTTCCCTATAATTAAAATTAAATATTTTTCAATTTAAGAAAAATACTAGCGATAAAATTTCATCATAGAAAGAAGATGTCATCACTCAATATCTGTCAGTAATGGGAAGAATAAGGAATAACCAACTGAAATTAAAGCTGCATAGTCATCCTAAATTTTAAGCCCATTTAAATCATATGACTTCCCCCCAAGGAATCATGGGAACTGTAATTTGTGAAGAGTGCTGTGAATCATAGCTCTGTGAGGGGTAAATTATGGTTCACATGATTCTTTGGGGGCAAGTCATGTGTTCTAAATGTTGTGCACCCTCTTGGATTGAGTCTTAGACCTGCATTCACTGGCCCCAGCTTTGGCCAAAACACATTTCACTATTTAGACTAGTGTGCCACCTTTGCCCCTTTCTGGAACCTTCCGGTCTGGCTGCAGTAATCCATTGATCATGGCAATGTGCTCTTTGAAGACCATTTGGAAACTACTATTTGTTCTGAATGCATCAACCAGACTTCCCAGAGGGGTCATATGACCCCTCCCACCTTTTGCACCAACTATATTGTTGCCTATTCATTTATGCATGCAATTGAAAGTACTGGTATTCAATCATTATCATCATCATCATCTATAAACTCCTAGGAATCTTGGCACCCAAGGAACAAGCGAGATCTGGCTTCCCCTTTAGGTATTTGTAAGGTGGCAATGCCTGAGAGAGCTCTTCAAGCTCCAACAAGGAGCTTATCCAATGCTTTTGAAGAACAAATGTAGGGTTGCCATATGTCCTCTTTTTCCAGGACACGACCTCTTTTCCATGGGTAGAGTCGTCATAGTGATCCACAGCTAAAAGTTGTTGTGTAGTCGTTTAGTCGTGTCCGACTCTTCATGACCCCGTGGACCAGAGCACGCCAGGCACTCCTGTCTTCCACTGCCTCCCACAGTTTGGTCATGTTAGTAGCTTCGAGAACACTGTCCAACCATCTCATCCTCTGTCGTCCCCTTCTCCTTGTGCCCTCCATCTTTCCCAACATCAGGGTCTTTTTCAGGGAGTCTTCTCTTCTCATGAGGTGGCCAAAGTACTGGAGCCTCAGCTTCAGGATCTGTCCTTCCAGTGAGCACTCAGGGCTGATTTCCTTAAGAATGGATAGGTTTCATCTTCTTGCAGTCCATGGGACTCTCAAAAGTCTCCTCCAGCACCATAATTCAAAAGCATCAATTCTTCGGCGATCAGCTTTCTTTATGGTCCAGCTCTCATTTCCATACATCACTACTGGGAAAACCGTAGCTAAAAGTAGAAGTCGGCAAAGGTGTCCTCTTTTTTGCTCTTCAAAAGATGGCAACCCTAAAATAGTCAGCATTAGTTGTGTTGCCAAGTTCTTGGAGCCAAATCAGGAATAGTGTATGTGCAAGTCTGGGGATGGTACACGGCGAACAGCCAATGGAGTTGTATCTCTCCCATTTGACCAGCCCAAATCAATTCAGGGCCTATATGCTGGTGAGACTGAATGTATGACCCTCAGCAGGGCTACAGGGGAGATACCAGAAAACACCATTCATGGAGAGATCATGCCCCCATGGACAGAGACAAATACAATCAGTTGCTCATATTCTTTTGCGCTGTCCCTGGTGTCAGACAATTCAATCTCATTTTATTAATCAGTTGGTTGCTAGTATGGAGTGGAATTCAGACAAACGAAAGGTAGCTTTCTTTACGTTTACCCAGGATGAGATTGTAGTCAGGTTTCTGCAACATGCAATGAGGATTCATAAATGCTATACAACACTAACTTAAGTGTTAGATGTAGTCTACCTCTACCTCTCTTTCAAATCGGAACCAGTAAAGGCGGTGAAGGTCCTGTGTGAGTGCCTGGAGGCGGTTGGAGGATGGATGGCAGCTAATGGATTGAGGTTGAATCCTGACAAGACAGAAGTACTGTTATTGGGGGACAGGGGGTGGGCAAGTGTAGGGCACTCCCTGGTCCTGAATGGGGTAACTGTACCTCTGAAGGACCAGGTGCGCAGCCTGGGAGTCATTTTGGACTCACAGCTGTCCATGGAGGCACAGGTCAATTCTGTGTCCAGGGCAGCTGTCTACCAGCTCCATTTGGTACACAGGCTGAGACCCTATCTGCCCACGGACTGTCTCGCCAGAGTGATGCATGCTCTAGTTATCTTCCGCTTGGACTACTGCAACACACTCTACTTTGGGCTACCTTTGAAGGTGACCTGGAAACTACAACTAATCCGGAATGTGGTAGCTAGACTGGTGACTGAGAGCAGCTGCTGAGACCTACATTGGCTCCCAGTACGTTTCCAGGCACAATTCAAAGTGTTGGTGCTGACCTTTAAAGCCTTGAACCAGCCTTTCTCAACCTGTGGGTCCCCAGATGTTGTTAAACTACAACTCCCATCACCTCTAGTTAGCAAAGCCAGAGCTCAGGGATGATGGGAGTTGTAGTCCAGCAACATCTGGGGACCCACAAGCTGAGAACCGCTGCAACGACCTTGGCCCAGTTTTGCTTTGTTTTTGATGACTGGTTTTTTGTTTGTTTGTTAACCCTACTGAAATCTTGTACATATACCAATAAAGGTTTGAGAATCTGGTAGTTACCTTCCATTTAAAGCGGTATCATTCGGCTGTGAACTTTGCTGCTTGGAAGCGTATTAACTCCTTTCTGACTCAAGTTATGCCAATGTTACACAGAACTGAGCAGCCGAGATCGCAGAGGCCTTGCAACCAAAAGCTTTGGTACCTGCTTGCACTAAAGATCAGACCAATGGAACACTCCACTTTTTAAAAGCTTCAGCTTTATTATTGTAACCCCTTCCCCCCCCCCCACCAAAAAAGAAGGAAAAGTTCATTTCAACATTTGTGATTTATAGAGAAAAGCTTAGTCGTTTCCACAAAAGCCTCAAAGGGGGGAACGCTCAAACAGTAGGTCAAACCTTCATTCACATGTTGTGTAATAAAAGGCTGACGGTGGCTTTTGAGTTCTGCTTCCAGTCACAAACAATAGCAATTGCAGAGCAAGACTAATAATAGGATTTAGCATAAATCCGCCACAGGAAGTGAACAGTTGTACTGGCAAATAATTAGCCGAGGGAACGCTTTGGGGGCAACATCAGGAGAGCGCACTGTTTTTTTAACGGTTTTGATCACCGCTGTTGTGACCAAGGAAAGAGAGGTGGAGAAGAAACTACAGCAAAAGGAAAACTCAAAACTTTTCAAATCAGAAAATAGACTGCGGTATAAAATTACAGTTTAAGGTTGCGCTAATTACATTGTCTGATAGCAACACGCTTAACATATATGGATCAAAAATAGCACAACTGCTTCGCATCCTTTAATATTCTCAAGTAAACCAAACAAAGAATTCAATTGAACATTACCTTGAACTTGTCTTTATATAAAAAAAAACCTCCACTTTTCAATACATTTCTTTGATGCTTCTGTAATAATTAAAGCTATTTAAGAAAGGTGCTTTCCAGGTTTTATTGTACCATTGAAATAAATCCAAATCATTTGGGGGAAAGTTCCATTTAGCAAGAATGACAAGTCTTGCTGCTGATATAAGAGCAGTTATGAGTTCTGGATTTTCATGATTAACCATTTGTTTTAGCCATTCATCATTAAGCATTTACTTTACCTAAGAAGTAACTGGGTATTTCTAAAATATTGCAACCAGTCATTGGGTTGTATTCGATGTTAATTCTATTGAGAGGAACCCATTGAAATTAATGGACATAACTAACTTAAGCCCATTAACCTCAGTTGGTCTATTCTGGGTAGAACTTAATCGCATACAACCTTTAGGTTTTATTTCAAGGAGTTCCTTCTGCTACTGGCTAGAAATCTGATGGCATCTCCAGAACGTATGTAAAATATCTGTTCTGAGGTACTGATCTTTCCAACATTCTTATCCTGATGCTCATATACTTCACTCAAGTAGGTGCCAAATACCTCTAAAACTCTAAAATCTTTCTTTAAACATTGTTGGAATTATATTTTTTAATAATATAGCCAATGCCATTCTTCTTCAGTAATTGACTCATCCAAATCCTGTTGCTATTTTTGTTCAAAACCACAAACAACCAGTTCCGTATCTTGAAGAGCTTTATACCACTGAGGCCACAGCGCTAACCTCGCTTACCTAGGAGTACGTCCAATGGAAATTAGAACTCACTTCTCAGTAGACATGGTTAGGATCACAGCGAGGCGTCAGCTCTTTTGTTCAGGAATGAAAAGTAGAAGTTCTGCTTCTGTACCTTTAAAGAACAGTAGAGTTTTGTTTCCTTTTGAACTCATGAATCTGGAGTCCTACTCTAGTCTTAACAGCAAAAAGATGCTGCGTGTGGGTGGGATTTTTTTTTTTTAATAGAAGTCCCCCTCTCTCCCTTTCTCTCTCAAATCTCTCTCTTATCTTTTACTGCGAATTCTTTTTAATTGCAAGGTGGATTGTGTTTATTTTGCGCAGCTAACAAGTGGGTTCAAAGCAATACTTTGATCTTGAACCCCTGGCAGATTCCTAAAGCCCGCCTCCCATGAGGCCGCTGCAGCCCAAAGCAGACCTGCATTCACAAAGCCTGCCTAATTTGCAAAGGAATGTCAAAATTCCTGGCACAGCTCGGGACCAGGATGCATGTGGAGGCGACAGATCTTTTCCAAACACAGAGAGGTCTATTTATTTTCCTGTTGCTCCTTTCATTTGTCACTGTTCTTCGAGACACATTTAGAGGTACGGCAAGCAGCAGCCAGTCTTCCCTCTCTGGACCGGCTGAAACCATTTTGGAAGGAAAGAGCATTCTGGAGTAGATAATTATTAATTATATTTCTACTTCCCTCTTGCACCTACATATTGGTTCCTACATATGTGGCTTCCGACAGGTCGAACCCATCCCAAAGATATGCAGTGTCAAATGGGGAGATGCGGTGGGGAGAAAAGCCAGGGTTTGAGGCAAAATAATAATGATAATAATTTATTATTTGTACCCCGCCCATCTGGCTGGGTTTCCCCAGCCACTCTGGGCAGCTTCCACAGAGACCAAAAATACACTAAAATGTCACAGGGCTGCCTTAAGATGTCTTCTGAATGTCAGGTAGTTGTTTATCGCTTTGACATCTAATGGGAGGGCGTTCCACAGGATGGGTGCCACTACTGAGAAGGCCCTCTGCCTGGTTCCCTGTAGCTTTGCTTCTCGCAATGAGGGAACCGCCAGAAGGCCCTCAGTGCTGGACCTCAGCGTCCAGGAGGAACGATGGGGGTGAAGATGCTCCTTCAGGTATACTGGGCCGAGGCCGTTTAGGGCTTTAAAGGTCAACACCAACACATTGAATTGTGCTCGGAAACGTACTGGGAGCAAATGTAGGTCTTTCAAGACCGGTGTTATGTGGTCTCGGCGGCCGCCCCCAGTCACCAGTCTAGCTGCCGCATTCTGGATTAGTTGTAGTTTCCAGGTCACCTTCAAAGGTAGCCCCACGTAGAGCGCATTGCAGTAGTCCAAGCGGGAGATAACTAGAGCATGCACCACTCTGGCGAGACAGTCCGCGGGCAGGCAGGGTCTCAGCCTGCGTACCAGGTGGAGTTGGTAGACACACATCTTGCCTCAATTTTGCTGCTTGCTTTGGTTCTTGCGTTCTGCGTTGCAATTGCCAATTCATTTCAGGCACGGGGAATCCTTTTTATCCCCAAAGCCATATCCCTTCTAGCAGTTGCATGCCACTGGTGGGCAGGGCAAGAGACAAAAGTTTGAGGACCAATGAGTGCAAGCTTTTCTTTTGTACAGTAACTTAACTTGCATGCCAAGACTCTGTGACCTTGCAGTTCCCAGGAAGAAAATAACCAGAAAGACAACAGAATATAGTTTTGGGGGTCAAATAGGCCACAACTTTTATTGGTTACAGATGCGAAAGGTTTGGAATGGGCATTGGGTGAAGTCAGATTATTCTACTCCAGCCTGCCTGCTGGGAAGGCATCTAAGGGTAGACCCAACTTGAGGTACCCCACAAAGGGTCCCTGTTGGAAGAGTGCTATGGCGGTCCCTCTAAGTGTTCCTATTTTCCAGGGACGTCCCTGATTTAGAGAAGTCGTCCTGGTTTCTGATTTTATCCCAGAATGTCCCACTTTTCCTATTTTCATTGGAGAAATGTTGGAGGGTATGGTAGGATGTCCCTATTTTCATCAGAGATATGTTGAAGGGTATGCTATGACCCTAGTCCCAGCCTGGGCATCAGACAGAAGCCATTCCTCCCAGATCCCTTTAATATGATCCCCTTAACCAGGAGGGTAGGCAGAGGCTACAACCTTACCTCCATCCAAGACTATAGGGATAGAGCGGAGGTGGGCCTCAATTTTTATTTTATTTTATTTTGCAAACCCTTTTTATTATATTTTCAGATTTTACCATTTCTTTTGGACAACACTCAGAACAAATCTCACATCTCCGTTGACTTCCCATCCACCATTTCATCATGCTCTTTTCTTACCATATAAAGCTACTTACATTTTACCCATTATATACTTTAATTCTAACTTTTTAAACTACCATTTCTCATCTGTTGCTATACTTCAAATCCTGCATATGTTCTAACATAACCTTTATTTATTTATTTATTTATTTATTTATCTATCTATCTATCTATCAAATTTGTAGACCGTCCTTCATCCAAAGATCACAGGGTAGTTCACAACATAAAAATACGGAATGACAAAACAAAAACCATGATAGAGGTGTGCCGCAATTTATTCTCCTGGAAGCGGACCTGAGCAATGCTCATTGGCCAGTTAGGCCCACCCCCTGGGGAACACTCACATGTTGCCTGCGAGCATTGGCCAGATCACTGGAAGGGGACCCCCTCCTGCCCCCAGCCAGTCTCTGGGTCACTAGCATGTCCGGGGCCAGGACTCAACACCACCCACCTTTGAAGGTGAACAGATTTCTATCCATGCATACTGCTATCTATCCTCCATCCAGAAATGCAAAAGGTATTATCAGAGTTCAAGCTGGGCTAAAACACTGGGGGCTGTGGTGGAGGGCCGCTGAGGGGGTGTGGCCTGGAGACCATTCTGAGCACCAGATAGAGATGTCTAGGGGGCCACATTTGGACCGCAGACTGAGGTCTTTCCATCCCTGTTTATTCCTTCATCTGCCAATGGCTAAATCTTAACAAAAACAAAAAACAAAACCCCACAATCCATACCACTGCAGAGAGATGTTCAGCCCTGGTCTCTCTCCCCCAGCCGCCATTTCAATTCATCACACGTAGTAGCATCTGGTCTCATTTTGGGTCTTCTCATTTCAGTGCAGGCTCTCATAATGTCAACGACTTTGGGGAAAGCACGGAAAGTATGGATGCCTGCCCAGTTTATATGCTGCTGACAGGGCAATTCTGTCCTAAGGTGGTGAAGGCAGTGTTGATGACCCCAACCCCTGAAAGTTCTGGTGGCTGTTGCAGCCTGGAAGACCGTGAGGGAGCAGTGCTTGAGATGATGGTGGGAAGAATCTCTTAGATGTCATTCTAAAACTCTCACACCCTCCCTCTGACTTCTGTTGATGAAAGCTGCTGGATTTTACTGGATCCATGCCCAATCAGAATAGCTCCTCTCTTGGAAGTTCACCCATGGATATTTAAAATCCCATAATTCATCGTGATGTCCCATATAACCCCAAACACCTCTCCATGCCCCTCCTTACAAACTGAACAAAAAGAGCTAAAAACTAGCAATGCTGTGGATTTGACCAAATTCAATGGAGGAAAACCAATGTCATACTATTATGAATGTTCTCTTTGCCTAGCGTTACAGATCGCCACAGGAAACAGGGGACAGTTTGTGGTAGGCAGAAATTCAACAAGTTAAGCCTTTATTGTAGTATGGAAATGCAATATCAGGAATGTATCACCTGTTGACATTTTGATGTCCAGGCCTCTTACTACTAGTTATATAGCCACTGATTGATTTTGGGGGCCTCCACCCCAACTACCACAGAGGGTATGAATCTGCATATGGCATAAAGTAGATGCAAATTTTATGCAGATTTGTGTCCTCCTTTGCAAGTGGGCCTGAGGGCAGGGCCCAGAAAAATCCTGTTGGCACCCCCTATGTTTACCCAAAGGAAGTTACCGGCCTGGCAGTTGCAAATTGATTTCACCACCATCCTCAAATCTTTGCTGGGAATTGACAGCAGAATCTGGACTCATCAATGGAAAGAAATCCAGTAGCAAAAAATGTAAGCCGTAATGAAAGACTGGAAATAAGAATGTGCATACAAAACACTGAACAGGAAATGGGAGTGGGGAGAGTAGAGAAAATGGAAGAATGCCACATTTCTGTTTTATTTGTTTTTGTAGATCATCCTTGTAGATTAAATCACCAAGCATATGTTTTGCCATATGCATTATATTTAAGGTTGGTTACCACAGTAATTCGTGGCCTCCAGCTTTGGCTTTATTTGTGGCCTATTATGGTCTACAGGAAACAGCCCAGGACCCCATGACTTAAATGTAATCTTTTATTCTTGTCAGTTTGGAAAAGGAGTGTCTTATTTTTATTTTTGCCCCAGGGGGAAACTACAAAGGAATCTAGAGCACCTGACCCCCAGGGTATATGAATGCCACGGGGAAGAGTCAACAACTGCATGGATTGCTTCTCTCAAATGCTGGATTTCATAAAGCTACAACACCATTTTGGGTGGTTGATTGGTAGGTGCATTGCTTTGACAATACCTACAAGTCAAGAAGACCATAGAACTAGGACTCTCCCAGTATTCTTGGACAACAACTTCCATCCTTCCTGGCCCATTAGCCATGCTGATGTCTGATTTTGAATTAAGGGTTGCAACTATCAAAGCTGCTATACAGTAGTATCTTGGTTCTCAAACTTAATCTGTTGCAGAAGTCCGTTCCAAAACCAAAGCATTCCAAAACCAAGGTGCACTTTCCCATAGAAAGTAATGCAAAATGGATTAATCCATTCCAGACTTTTAAAAACAACCCTAAAACAGCAATTTAACATGAATTTTACTCTCTAACGAGACCATTGATCCATAAAATGAAAGCAATAATCAATGTGTTGTACTATGAAATAAATAAGACAGTATTGTAGATGATAAAAATTAAAATTAATTCTTTTCTTACCTGCACTGATGATAGTCATTGTTTGGATGGGGGGCTTTTATCCATCTCCACAGTCACACAATCAATCAATCAATCAGTAGCTGAACTGGGTTCCACACAGTCAAAAAACCAAATTAACCGAAAAAGCCTCGAAAACAAAAACGCAAAATAAATAAACAAAAGCACCAAACTTAATCCGTTCCAGAAGTCCGTTTGACTTCTGAAATGTTTGAAAACCAAGGCACAGTTTCTGATTGGTGCAGGCGCCCTGGAAACAGCATATACCTGAAATAACTGAGCTAGGTTAACTGTTGCTCTCCATTTAGAAACAAGAGCAACAAGAGGGATCAGCAACAAAATGTTGCAGTATGGAAGCTAGTTCTTCTGTGTTTAAGGGATCTTCTGCTTCTTCTGCTGAGATACTGCACAATTTTCCTTAAGTTCTGTTTGGATAGCACCATGTAAGTGTGAACACATGCCAAACCTAATGTCTTTTTAAAACATTTGAGGGGGGTTAGAATGTTCATGTACAGTATATAACCTTCTCTCCCACACACAAGCCATGTTCTACAATAATACCCACAGCCTTAATACTGGCGTTGTTCCAGCAGACCCTTGTTTCAGGAAGGCCAAAGATTTGCTCTCTTAGTAATAATTACAGAGCAGTATTTCCTTTCAGGAAGGACTGTATCTAAACTGTGTATATTCTGGAAAGAATATTGTTTCTTTCCTGATTATATCTTGGAGAAGAATTGCCTACAAAGCTGTCCCAGGAATAACTCCTTCTCTGGGGCCTTTCAGCACAATCTCTGCCAGACCTTTCAGCTCTCTCAGTTGGGCAATAAGAGAGGAGAGAGTTCAAGCAATGGTGGCTGGTTGGATATTGGCTAGAAGCAGAGAGTCATTTGACCCAGTGTGCGCTAAGGATACAGCCCAGAATCTGTTTTCAGAATCAAAGCAGTCCCGAAATGTCTCAGTGTGTGCCTGAATATCTTTCTGGTGCTCCAAAAAAACCATAGAGCTCAGTTGCTTTGAGTGCGGTGCCAATAATGCCAAGGTTACAAGTTTGATCCCCGTCTGACGATGCATAAAGGTAAAGGTAAAGGGAACCCTGACCATTAGGTCCAGTCGTGGCCGACTCTGGGGTTGCGGCGCACATCTCGCTTTATTGGCCGAGGGAGCCGGCGTACAGCTTCCAGGTCATGTGGCCAGCATGACTAAGCCGCTTCTGGTGAACCAGAGCAGCACATAGAAATGCCGTTTACCTTCCCGCCGGAGCGGTACCTATTTATCTACTTGCACTTTGAGGTGCTTTTGAACTGCTAGGTTGGCAGGAGCAGGGACCAAGCAATGGGAGCTCACCCCGTCGCGGGGATTCGAACCGCCGACCTTCTGATCAGCAAGTTCTAGGCTCTGTGCTTTAACCCACAGCGCCACCCGCGTCCCTTCTGAGGATGCATAGAGTATGCATAATACCTTCCAGCATCACAATTCTATGATTCTATGATACACCTGTTCCCCCTGCAGGTAATCTTAAGGACCAGGGTGTCCCACAAAGGATGTACATTCAGTACTTCTCTCTTTAGAAAGGAATGGGTGCCATTTAGCCACCGCATCCTTAAGATTAGGTGTGATCATTCTTGAAAGGCCTTGTATTTCTGGAATCTGTTTTCAGAATCAAAATAGAGTCCTGAAATGCACGGAGATGTCTCAGCATGCGCCTGAAAACTTTCCTGATCCTTCAAGAAACCACAAACTACCCACCACCACTCACTTTAAGACCAGGTGTGATCGTTTTTGAAAAAGGCTTTCTATTTCTAGACATGATCACTAATTCCCCCTGCTGAGTGTCTACTGTACTAAACACTTCAAATGGGCCAGTGTACTAGATGTGAACACCAAAGGCACAAGTCCCTTTGGTTAGGAAAAAAATATGAGACTGTAGTCGCTTCCACACTATCATTTTAATCTGGAATTACCATCCTTCGTTCTCTCACTTTTTACAGAAAACCTAGATGAGGTTGCAAGCCCCTTGCATACCAGTGAGCTGCGTTGATAAAAAATTTGTATTCTGCTTTTTCTAAAAACAAATGTCCAGCTCAAAGCGCTCACAATAATCAAAATAACATTTAAAAAAACCAACATTGTTGTCACTATAATATCAAACGTGATGACATCTAAAGCAAACGACAGCGACAAATTCATCAAAACAATAACTACAATTCAATAAAGTCACAGTGAGACACAGTATTGCCAGAATACTTCCAAACCACACAGAACATTGTGACTTCTGTGTTGTCCTTTCTACAATCCTTTTTTTCAGAACTGATTTGTGGTGATATTAAAAAAACAAATGAACAGATAAACAACCAGCAACTGTAGCACTAGCAGCTTTTCAGAACTACTGCATCTTTGATTTCTAGTTTCCTCCTTGCAGTTTCTGTCCATTCCCCTTCATCCTATTTGGCCAGGCAGCAACACTACTGATTAAGAGCTTCTTAAGTAAAGGTAAAGGTACCCCTGACCATTAGGTCCAGTCTTGACCGACTCTGGGGTTGTGCGCTCATCTCACTCTATAGGCCAAGGGAGCTGGTGTTTGTCCGCAGACAGCTTCCGGATCATGTGGCCAGCATGACAAAGCCGCTTCTGGTGAACCAGAGCAGAACACGGAAACAGCGTTTACCTTCCCGGCGGAGTGGTACCTATTTATCTACTTGCACTTATGACGTGCTTTCGAACTGCTAGGTTGGCAGGAGCAGGGACCGAGCAACGGGAGCTCACTCTGTCACGGGGATTCGAACCGCCGACCTTCTGATCGGCAAGTCCTAGGCTCTGTGGCGCCACCCGTGTCCCAAGAGCTTCTTAGATGCCCCCAAATCAGGTCCTATTCCCTGGGTGCATAATTCAAATTACAAATTTCTTCTCGTTTTTTGCTTTTCATCTTTATTGCAAAATAGTGCTGTTTTGTATAACCTTCTGAACAAAGTAAACTCGACTTACTGAAATTCAGAAGCAGATACTCAGGGGGACCCGGATTAGCTCTCCAGCTCTCCAGAGTTCCTTAGTTTTCAAAAAATGGCTACAAAGCATTTAATCCAAATAAATTTACACAGTCGTCTAATTCCTTTGGTAATTAAGCATTCACTGTAACCACCTGCAGCTAACATTGCAAAGTGCAATGATTATCTAACACTGTTGCATCATAGCATTACTTAGGCATATCTGAGATAGGAAAAGACTGTGTTGTAATAAATGTGGAAGGGTTCATGGGGTAATGCGTTTGTTGAGGGGAGGGAGGGGGAGTCCTTCAAAAGCTAATCTGGATTATTTAAACAGAGCACTATTTGATCCTTGACCTTACAATGGAAGGAAAACGCTTAGCAGTAACAGGTAGCAGACCTCCATCAGCAAACATGCTGCTCTCAGCATGTTGGTTAATATGGATTTACCTAGCGAATTTCTTTTCTGGACCCTGTGCATGGAAAGCCCCTACTTTAGTTCCACAGGTAGGGACTCCCACAAAACCTGGAGATTTCTGTAGCAATAAATCTAGTGCCTAATTCAGAAAATGTAGTTCGCTGTCTTATATACCAAGCCAAACCTTTGGTCCATATAGCTCAGTTCTGTCTCTGGTGACAGCTCTGGTGACAGGAATGGGGACAATCTCAACCCTACCAGACCCTCCAAGTGTTCCTATATTCCAGGGACAGTCCCAGATTTACAGAACTGTCCCGGTTTCTGATTTGATCCCGGAATGTCCCGCTTTTCATTAGGACATCCCTGTTTTCATCAGTGAAATGTTGGAGGGGATTGAGTTATGTGACCCCCGAGCCAAGGAGATAAGTAACTATACAACCTTTAGAAGACATCTGAAGGCAGCCCTGTATATGGAAGTTTTTTCATGCTTCATGTTTTATTATGTTTTTATATATGTTGGAAACCTCCCAGAGTGACTGCAGCAACTCAGTCAGATGGGTGGAGTATTATTATTATTAATAATTATCATTATTATAACTATTAAATAGGATATCCGTATTTTCATTGAAAAAATGTTGGAGAGTATGCCCTTCCTGTTTTGAATCTGAAGCCATTTGTGCCTTCAACTGGTAGCCAGTGGAAAAGAGCAATAATAAGTATGTGAATATTATTTTAGAGAGTAAAATAACAAGTGTGAGGGCCACAATCTGGACTGGTAACCTGGCAGGTGGAAGAAGACAGTTTTACCCCTGTCCCTACCACTAAGGTCCCGATTCAGATCAGAGGTGAGGGCTGTGCCTGCTATTCACAGGAATGAGAGCTTTCATCCTGATCTGGATTGGGATCACAGTGGGCAGCCAAGGGGTAAAGGATCCTACCCCTGCCAGGGTTCCAGTCTGGAAACTGTAGCTCTTTGACTGCCAGAATTCACCAGAAACCCTAGAAGCCAACTCCTAGGGGCCAAGGTTCATTCGCCCTCCCCCAATAAAATATTTGAGGGGGCAGGGTGTGATGGAAAAAAATTGTTTTTCTGGACAGATGGGAGCAACAAGTGTTTCTTTTTTCTTTTTCCTGCCAGCAAATGGTTAATGAACGGCAGCCTCTGATTGGCTGTGGTTCCAGGAGGGAGAGTTTAAAAGAAAAGGATTTGAGGAGAGGCGGTTGTTAAGGGGTTAGGAGTTAAGGGAGCGAGAGGGTTGGAATGGAGGGAGACAGGTTGAGGAATAAAGAGCGAATAGGAGAAAGAGTTGGTTCTGGAAAAAACAACATCCACTCTGAGCGTATTGTGAAGAACAGAGTGTGGTGTCCTGTAGGAGGAATAGCCTAGAATTTTACTGAGTGGGAGGCAGAGGCTGAGCCAGGAGAAGTAGGAGCTGGAAAGGAACAGCCTACTTGGGACTCAAATCTAGTCTGGAGGGGAGAGTGTCTTCTAAGGCAAGGAAGAAACTCCCAAACCCAGTGAAGGGAGGGGTGTGGAGAGCCCTTTGGTCTATTACTCAAAGTACCTCAGGAGCAGGATAGTTAAAGCGGGCGGATAACTGAAAGAAAGTATCACCATATAAAGGAACCAAATCTATAACTCAAGAACAACGGAGGGCGAATTAAAGTGAAATCACACTGTATTCTTAAAGTAACCTAAGCTTATTCCATTTGTGTTATATACAGTCATGCCTCATGTTACGTCTGCTTCATGTTCGTTCTTTCAGGTTACATTCCGTGGCGACCCGGAAGTACCGTAAAGGGTTACTTCCGGGTTTCGCCGCTCGCGCATGCACAGAAGCACAAAAATGACGTCACGCGCATGCGCAGAAGCAGCGAATCACAACCCGCGCGTGCACAGACGCGCCGCTGCGGGTTGCGCTCTTTTCATGTTGCGAACGGGCCTCCGGAACGTATCCCGTTCGCAACCAGAGGTACCACTGTACTATCTTGCCTTAAATAAATCTTTATTGTCGATTTAAAGAAAACCTGACTGAGACTCCAGCTTACTAGTTATCCCCTCACAAAGGTCCCCCGTAGGATAATCTGGGCTAGAATTTTAAGAGGAAAGGAAAAGAAACCTTTGGGTAAAGGGTTGGTCAGTAAGGTGGGGGCAGTTTATCTGAGTGAGAGCAGGCATGAGAGGAAAAAGTGCCAACGTGCCCGTTGCACAGGGCACTCCCAAAGTTGATGCGCATTGCCATTCAAATGGTGTGTGCATGACGTGTCATGTGATGGATTACGCAGGGCAGGGCTTGACTCGATCCCCCTGAATATTTTATTCAAATTGGCACCCCTGCCGCAAACACCTCTCTCGTTCTCTTAGATTGGCAATAGCGCCCATCTGACAGGTGCCGGAACTGAGTTCCGGTGAGTTCTGGTTGGAAAAAAAGCCCTGCTCTTTGAGGAGTAATAATAATAATAATAATAATAATAATAATAATAATAATAATAAATTTTATTTATACCCCACCCTCCCCAGCCAAGACTAACACCCGATACAAGAACAAATTGATTGAAATACAACTTAAAAACAAGATTAAAAGACAATATTAAAACATTAAAACACCACCCCTCAGGATTATTTTTGGGGGTGGGGGAGAATGTGTTTTAACCACATGGCATTTATGAAGCCCAAGGCCCTCAATTACTAAATCTGATTTCTTTACTTCTAGAGGCCTTTCTCTTTACCTGGCCTTTTCTGTTTTCTGTTGCTACTGCTAGTAGTAATTTATTAGATGGTTTTATTGCATTGTCTTTATTTATTTATTTTAAATTTTTGACCTTGTTTTAAGATCTTGCCCATGAAAGGAGACTTATAAAGGATGTAAATAAACAAGTCAGTCTCTGAAATATCCTCACATGACTTTAGAGTGAACATGATTCCTCATCTCACCTTCTAGGGAGAAAATGGGACAATGTACTTCTGTTTATAAAACACATTTGAATGGTATAGAAGCAGCTAACAGTGCTCACCTTTGTTTATGTAAAAGAGACTGTGGATTTCTATCTCCCCCCCCCCTTTTTTTTTTTTTGCAACAACAAATGATTCGCTGTTGGGCAGAGAGAAATAGCAGCCACCATCTGAGCGTCATCCCGACATTCAAATACATACATAATGCACTTGTTGTTAACTTTGTTTGTTTGTGGATGACACTGGATCCAACACATTTTACTATGGAGGTGGACAAATAGGATTAGAACAGAATGCCATGAATGGGTCATAAGGAAATATAAAACCAGGCAAAGCTCTCCTGAACTTGATATGACCCTGAGGCTTGGACTACTCAACCATTAAAAGAAAAAAGAAAGAAAAAAACATTTATTGCACTGCAAGTAGATAAAAAAAAATGGTTGAGCCTACTGTTTGGGAGCAAAAGGAGAGTTGTATACTATCAGTGTTTTTCAGGCTATACCATTGGAGAGCTGAGCTCATGTTAAGTGTGGGAACAAGAGATCATTCCTGGCTCTAGGCCAATCAGAAGGTTGGATGTCTAGAAATGGCTGGTAGTTAGTTGAAACAGGTGCATGCAATAAAGTAGTCAGAAATAAAGAAATACAACAACTGGCCTGTATTAAGCAAAAGCCCCTATTAATCAGGACTTGTGCAAATATTCGCCATCATTTGAATGCCTCCAAACCTGGGAAATGTAAAATATGCAATGCTACCACTGCCATTGCCAAAAAATAAATTAAATAAAAAAAAATGCACCCCACTTGAATGATTTCTTGGGAGTGCTTTGTTAAGTACAGTAATTTAATTCGCTGAAATTGTAAATGCTTGTATGCATTACTATGAGTTTAAATTTGATCGGTTGGTAACTGAATTCTAGAGAGTTCTCTCGTAGCGCTCATGTGATTGGCTAACGTTGGTCACATGGGAGGTATCTAGTGAAGAAGAGGCTCCATTTTATGTGAAGCAGGATGACTGTGTTTTTAGAATCCACTGTGAACACTGCTAAGTTGAATAGAGTGTCGGACTGCTTGTTCTCTGCCTGAAAGAAAGAGAGCAAAGATGCCAGAGAAGGTTGAAGTGGAAATCTCTCACAGAAGCTGCAAGGCATGGCCTAATTGAGATACAGAAGGCTGAATGCTGAGCTCTGGATAGAGAGGAAAATACAGTTGTTTGGAAGTTAGGAGAAGAGACTGCAAACCCATGCTTGCATAAGCATGTTTCTGTAAATATTATGTTTTAATTCATCTATAAGTTTCTTCAAGTAACATCAGGAAGAACTTTCTGACAGTAAGTGCTGTTCAGCAGTGGAACAGAATCCCAAGAGAGGTGGTGGACTCTCCTTCTTTGGAGGTTTTTAAGTAGAGGTTGGATGGTCATCTGTCATGGATGCTTTAGCTGAGATTCCAGCATTGGACTAGGTGACCCTTGGGTTCCCTTCCAACTCTATGATTCTGTAGTCCTTCCTGACCATGAGGAACAAATGGACACTCTGGATGAGCAGAGCCAAGCTAGGTTTGGAAGGTGATTGACTGGGAGGCTGCAGTTACACAGCTTGCCACATGGGGCAAAGTTGAGCAGTTCCTCACATCTTCATGCATGCTTCTAAGGTAAAGGTAAAGGGACCCCTGACCATTAGGTCCAGTCACAGATGACTCTGGGGTTGTGGCGCTCATCTCGCTTTACTGGCCGAGAGAGCCGGCGTACAGCTTCCGGGTCATGTGGCTAGCATGACTAAGCCCCTTCTGGCGAACCAGAGCAGCACACGGAAACGCCGTTTACCTTCCTGCCAGAGCAGTACCTATTTATCTACTTGCACTTTGACGTGCTTTCGAACTGCTAGGTTGGCAGGAGCAAGGACTGAGCAATGGGAGCGCACCCCGTCGCAGATATTCGAACCACCGACCTTCTGATCGGCAAGTCCTAGACTCTGTGGTTTAACTCACAGCGCCACATGTGCACTAAACACATGGGGGTGGGGGGAATAGGACTGTGGCCTGCTGTCCTCCCATACTGTCCAGGCAATGTCCCCTCCCCTCCAAAATCCACACCTTAAGTAGAATGTGTGAAGAGAACTGTGGATGCATGTGCAGTTGTGCTCGAGTTGGAGCACCAGTCGTGGTGAGCAGCTATGCACAAATAGTTCTATGCCCATTGATCTCAATGTCACATGTCTTCACTCGATGGGGTGGTGGGGCCAAATTGGAAGCCTCACATTATGAGACCCCTAGTGATACCTTTACAGGGTGGTGGTCAACCCTTTAAAAAGAATTTGGACTGTGGCACTTGAATGAAGGAGAGAATCGGAGAACTGGAAGGGACAGCAAGTACATTCCAGTCAAACCAGGAATCTTTTACCCAACCTGGGGCTTGAACCCATGAACTCAGATTAAAAGTCTCATGCTCTACCAACTGAGCTATCCCAGCACCTTTCTTTCACCGGATGCGGGCAAACCAAAGAAATTTATGAGACTGAAAAGTGCATAACTTTGGCTGGCTTGTGTCCTTTATTTTTATCGTCACTTCACTAACTGGAGTCATATATTACAAGTCTGCACTTCTGTATTTGGCATGATTTAGAGTTTCATCTTGCGGACAAATGATTCACTTGCATTTTGCAACTCTTTGGCATTCCGAACGGCCAGCCAAGTTTATTGCACAAGGAAACATTTCCCCTGCAAATGCTTTTTAAAAAAAGCTTGCTGGAAGTCCAGAATCTCACATTTGTCAAATGCTGGTGTTTGCTTTAGAGATTTCCAAAGCAAACTCCAAATTTGGCAAGCTGGGGTCCAATACAGCTATCGGTGTGACAAACTTCAAAGATCTCTTCTGCTATAAAAGATAATTGCCCATGGAAAGAAAAGGATAACGCTAAAGTTTTTTATGGGTTGCTGTGAGATCTAATCCAGCATTCTGGCCGACCTGATGCCTATGGGTAGCCAATGAGACGGACCTGATTGCAACCATATTCTCTCCCCCAGAATTTCCAGAAACTGGTGTTCAGAAACATACTATCCAATGGTGCAGTAGTAGTAGAAGAAGAAGAAGAAGAAGAAGAAGAAGAAGAAGAAGAAGAAGAAGAAGAAGAGTTTGGATTTGATATCCCGCTTTATCACTACCCGAAGGAGTCTCAAAGCAGCTAACATTCTCCTTTCCCTTCCTCCCCCACAACAAACACTCTGTGAGGTGAGTGGGGCTGAGAGACTTCAGAGAAGTGTGACTAGCCCAAGGTCACCCAGCAGCTGCATGTGGAGGAGCGGGGAATTGAACCTGGTTCACCAGATTACGAGTCCACCACTCTTAACCACTACACCACACTGGCTATAGCCATAGCTAGTGGCCCTTGATAGCCCTCTCCTCCATGCGTTTGTCCAGTCCTTCTTTAAAACTGTCCAAGTCAGTGGCCATGTCCTCATCTTGTGGGAGTGAGTTCCGCATTCAACTACACACTGTGTGAAGTGGCAATGTCTTTTGTCTGCCCTGAATCTTCTAATACTCAGCTTCCTTGAATGTCCCTTTGTTTTAGTGTTATGAAAAAGGGAGAAGAACCTTTCTCTACCCACATCCTCTGTCCACATTCTGCCTGTGGGCACCACGTTAATCCCCATATTTCCCCTGCTGGGTGTCCCAGGCCTCCGTATGTCTACTTCAACCAACAGAGAGCAGGCTACCAAACACAAAGGAAAACAGGGAAGGTCTGGGGACAAGAATAGGTAGGGATGGACGGACCACACAGCTTCATGCAAATATTTGTATCCGGGAACCGGAAATGTGTTACAACTCTATTAACGATCACCAGATTGTGGCTGGATTATTGAGCAGGAAATACTAGGAAGAAGCCAAGAACACATGAGAAGCCAAAGCGTTCGGTTTGGAAGGTAATTTGAATATCAGAAACTCCTTGTAAATAGATGCAGAAGGAAAATTACTTTGCTTGCTCACCTTAAGATTCGCAGAAGTATTATAGCAGAAGGTTTGGGGGCCTAGAGCTCAGTTCATCAGATGCAAGTCCACAAACGCTTATGTTACAAGAGAATAAAATAAAAAATCTTTTAGCCTTTAAGATGTCATAAGATTCTTTATTGGTTTGCTGTGGGAACCTAACTAGGCTACGACACAGTTCAGGACCATTGTTGTTGCTATATTCCAGCACAATCTGAAATCCGTTTTGCACCTACTAAAATCTAATTGAAATAACAGAGCAATCTGAGGAACGTCTACTTGGAAATGAGTCCAAGAGTGTTTTGCTGGAACTTACTTGCTTGCATAAGATTGCAGACTAAGGTTGCAATCCTAAACATGCTTACTCAGGAGAGTAGGCCAGATTCTGCAAATCCGGGACTGTCCCTGGAAAACAGGGACACTTGGAAGGTCTGCAAGTATTCTTTGGGGAAAGTTATGTGCTGGTGCTGGAGGAGACTCTTGAGAGTCCCATGGACTGCAAGAAGATCAAACCTATCCATTCTTAAGGAAATCAGCCCTGAGTGCTCACTGGAAGGACGGATCGTGAAGCTGAGGCTCCAATACTTTGGCCACCTCATGAGAAGAGAAGACTGCCTGGAAAAGACCCTGATGTTGGGAAAGATGGAGGGCACAAGGAGAAGGGGAAGACAGAGGACGAGATGGTTGGATAGTGTTCTCAAAGCTACCAGCATGAGTTTGACCAAACTGCGGGAGGCAGTTGAAGACAGGAGTGCCTGGTGTGCTCTGATCCATGGGGTCACGAAGAGTCGGACACAACTAAACAACTAAACAGCAACAATGTGCTGCTCCCTCAGGCAGATTTTTCCCTAGGCAGGAAAGTGGAGCATGGCAGATTTAAGCAGATGCATTCTGTCCCCCCCCCACTTCCCCCCACTCCAGAGTTCTTCTTTTGTTGAAACATATGAACAAACACTTGGGCAAATATGTCTTGTTTACTGGGGGCAGGGGGATGGGAAGAGATTTATAAAATAACTTCTGAATCCAGAAAGCAGAGAAGAGGTGATGAGGTGACAACCATAGAAGCAGAGAGCTGAAAATTCAAAGATGGTGGCATATTTACATAATGCATGATTGGATTGTGGCAAAAGTGGGATGGGAACTTTCAGGTGACTTTAGGAGAGTGGTGAGGAACCAGCAGCTCTCTTGATGTTGCTGGGCTACAGCTCCCATCCATGTTCGTGACCATTGGCCATGTTTTCTGGGGCAAATGAGAGTTGTAATCCAATGACTTCATATCTCAAAACAGAGGGAACGACCTGGCTAAAGTTATGGATAAGGTAAAGGTAAAGGGACCCCTGACCATTAGGTCCAGTCGTGACCGACTCTGGGGTTGTGGCGCTCATCTCACTTTATTGGCCAAGGGAGCCGGCGTACAGCTTCCGGGCCATGTGGCCAGCATGACTAAGCCGCTTCTGGCGAACCAGAGCAGTGCACGGAAACACCATTTACCTTCCCGCCAGGGCAGTACCTATTTATCTACTTGCCCTTTGATGTGCTTTGGAACTGCTAGGTTGGCAGGAGCAGGGACCAACCTTAAGTATCCAAGTTATGGATACTTAAGTTATGGATACTTAAGGGCTAAGTCAGGTTGTTGGACTCCAGCACTCATCTGCCCCAACCAGCATGGCCAATGATCAGGGACATGTATGGGAGCTGTAGTCTAGCCTGGAGGCCCACAAGTTCCCCACAGCGCCCACCTGCTCTCCACCCCACCCCACAGGTTACTTCCTCCCACGAAGACCTGAACAGCATCACAAGGTTCTTGTTTCAGGCTGCCTGGAGACCTAAGACTGGAGCCTCCCTCCTACAGAGCAGGGATACGCTTCAGCATTTTTTATTTTTATTTTTGCAACGCCCATTGGTGTCTCTAAACTGTCATTACGCTCAAATGTCCGTCACCTCATTTTGTGCGATATTTAGATCAGCCCTGGGTATTTCTGTTCGCCCAGTCACTAGACCGGTATGCGCCAGGACTTTTAATGCTGGATGCTAACAGAATACTTTTCTGCTTGCTCGCTTTCCCCAGCAGTGTGTTTGTTTCGATCACTGCCTTTTTGCAGCCTGTTTTTTTTTTTGGGGGGGGGGGGGTTGCATGAAGCGAAAAAGACATTCCACCTTGCTGCCCAAGCAGTTGCCAGGCAACCCTAACTTCCAGGGAGGGCCTAACTTTTCCTGCGGCTGGTAGATACAGGCCCCATCAGCATCACAAACTAGGAATGCAGTTTGTTGGGTTTAGATTCTGGATTAATGGTCTCAAACACACAGACGCACATACTCCTTTAGATGGCAAAATGTGGTCGGTCAGCCCAGCTGGTAGGAAGGCAAAAGGGCAGATCGTATTACTCTAGTATGTGTGACAGACCCTCCATGTGTCCCTATTTTCCAGGGATGTCCCTGATTTAGAGAAGCCATTCCAGTTTCTGATTTGAACCCAGAATGTCCCGCTTTTCCTTAGGATGTCCCTATTTTCACTGGAGAAATGTTGGAGAGTATGGTAGGCTGTCCCTATTTTCATCAGAGAAATGTTGGTGGGTATGGAGTTATGCAACCCCTGAGCCAAGGAGATAAGTAACTATACAACCTTTAGAAGATATCTGAAGGCAGCCCTGTAGAGGCAAGGGTTTTTTAATGTTTAATGTTTTACTATGCTTTTATATACAGTGGTACCTCGGTTTACATATGCTTCAGGTTACATACGTTTCAGGTTACAGACTCCGGTAACCCAGAAATAGTGCTTCAGGTTAAGAACTTTGCTTCAGGATGAGAACAGAAATCGTGCTCCGGCAGCAGCAGGAGGCCCCATTAGCTAAAGTGGTGCTTCAGGTTAAGAACAGTTTCAGGTTAAGTACAGATCTCCAGAACGATTTAAGTACTTAACCCGAGGTACCACTGTATGTTGGAAATGGCCCAGAGTGGCTGGGGCAACCCAGTTAGATGGACATGTAAATAATAATAATAATAATAATAATAATAATAATAATAATAATGGAACAGGATGTCCCTATTTTAAATGGAGAAATGTTGGAAGGTATGCTCTTTCCTGCCTAGGTGGAAGATCGAGAGGACCATGTGACTGTGTGTAGCGGAGGTGACAACTTGAATAAAATATTGGTGTGACCCAGGTGAGTCCCGCTCCACATAACCGATCACATGATGTGGTGCATGCACACCATTTGAATGGCAATGCCCATCAACTTTGGGGGGGCAGGCCCCTTCAACTATTTTATGGGCGGGGGGACAAAGACCCAGAGCCCTAGGCTCCTATGGTGTGTAGGAACTACCCTGCTACACAAAGTTACTACAGTTGTACCTCTGGTTGCAAACGGGATCCGTTCCGGAGGCCCGTTCGCAACATGAAAAGCCCAGAACCTGAAGTGCCGTATCTGCGCAGGTGCGCGGCGCGATTTGGTGCTTGTGTGCATGCACGGAGCATGATATAGCACTTCTGCGCATGCACGAGCAGTGAAACCTGGAAGTAACCCTTTCCGGTACTTCCGGGTCGTCGCGGGACGCAACCTGAAAAAACATAACATGAAGCAAACGTAAGATGAGGTATGACTGTAGAGTGGTACCTTGGGTTAAATACTTAATTTGTTCCAGAGGTCCCTTCTTAACCTGAAACTGTTCTTAACTTGAAGCACCACTTTAGCTAATGGGGCCTCCTGCTGCCGCTGCACCACTGGAGCACGATTTTTGTTCTCATCCTGAAGCAAAGTTCTAAACCTGAAGCACTATTTCTGGGTTAGCGGTGTCTGTAACCTGAAGCGTATGTAACCTGAAGTGTATGTAACCTGAGGTACCACTGTATTTATATTTGTAGCTCCACCCCTTTTGCCTGTGGCCCATCCCACCACTGGTATGTGGCCCCTGGAAGCCTGCCCCAAAGGGAATGAAGCCCTCCAGCTGGAAAAGCTTCCCCCACCCCCGACTTAGAATACAGTAGTACCTCAGGTTAAGTACTTAATTCGTTTCAGAGGTCCGTTCTTAACCTGAAACTGTTCTTAACCTGAAGCACCACTTTAGCTAATGGGGCATCCTGCTGCCGCCAGAGCACAATTTCTGTTCTCATCCTGAAGCAAAGTTCTTAACCTGAGGTACTATTTCTGGGTTAGCGGAGTCTGTAACCTGAAGCGTATGTAACCCGAGGTACCACTGTACTTAGAATTCCCTCGGCCATTTGTGCAGCTGCCTTTCAAGGGGTTAACCTGACTTCTGCGCCGAAATCAAAGACCCAGGCAATGTCTCCCTGCAGCACAGGGGATAATAAATGTGACACTCTCCCGGACTATCGGTAGCAAATATTTGAGCTTATCAAATAACGGAGGAAGTCGTTTAGTTACAAATAAACCAAACTCTCATAAAAGAGGTGATTTCATTGGACTGGAGACAGCTAAAGGCCACTCGCCCAGGCACAACTCCCTCTCTGTGTACATTTGGTAACAGGCCTGCAATGATTAATGGCCAGCCGAGGGTGGGGGATCTGGGTCCCGGAGCTGAGGAACGCTGAGAAACTGTGCCCTGCAACTCTGGCCTTCATATCAGCAAAACAGAAATAAATAAGCATCTCGGGGTTATTGCTAGGAAGTGACTCATCCTTTGGAACATAACAGGATCTGTGCTTCCCCTCCTCCTTCCCCTCCTCCCACATTCTCTTCTTTCTTTCTTTCCTTTTTCTCTGTGGCAAAGAGCAGCGTGTCCCAGAGGCTACAGTTGATGTCTCTGCTTGGCACTCGATGTACAAATACAGAGAGAGAGAGAGAGAGAGTCCTGGAATTATACCCTTAAAGAGACAGAGCTCTGCGGGGGAAATCGGAAGCCCAACCAAAACAATGTCTTAACTCTTGTGGGTGTGCAAAGCAAGGGACTGGACCTTTTCTGCTCTGGTACAAAATGCAGAAAGTCTTTAAGAGGGTGGGGACACTTCCAGTGCCCCATGCCAAATAAATCAACTTGCTGTGCAACACTTTTATCTGGTAAATTTGCTCCCTTTCGCTTTAACTCTGTGCCAGGAACAGCTACACCAGCTAAATTTTTGCATGTGAGGCTGCCATTAAAGTCACAGGATTTTTTATGAATGACTCAAATTCAAATGTGCTACAGGATTAATAATATTGCTTGTGTATTTAGCTGCATAAGCACTATACATTTAAAGAACATGGATTTCCCCTGAGAATTGTGCTTTACTCTTCACAGAGCTACAATTCCCAGTACCCTTAACAAACTACAATTCCCAGGATTATTTGGGGGAAGTCCTCTGCTTTAAATATATTTTAAATGTATGGTGTTTATGCAGTCTAAACATACATGTTTATAATGATTCTTTTTTTTTTTAATCTCTCCTTTATGGACCCCAGCTGTATTGACAAGACATATTGTTATGAAACATAATCACAATTTTAAAAATTCTCTAGCCTTTCAGATATGTCAGTTTTAGGAACTATATATGAAGCATTTTAATTGCTTTATAAAGGTTTTGTCAGAAGGGTATGGGAGTTCAAGATCATAAAAGAGAGGTGTTTCTTTTATCCTGGAGCAATGCAAAGTTGGAACAGCTCTTTCTCCTTCCACAGATGTTTGAAAATTGGTTCTTGATCTCTCTGTGTTAAAGTTTTTAAAAAGCAGTTCAAATTAAGTCACTGCTCAGTCCACATTCTCCCTAATCTCACTAATACAACTTAGGCAGGAAATGTAGTGTTATGACACACATTCATAAAGGTGTACACATAATAGGCATATAATTGTCAGTTCTCAACACTCTCTCTGTGTCACCCTCTTTAAAACGAAAGTATCCATCATACACTAGCTGAAGCTGTGACAGACTGATATGAAGCAAACAGAAGTCAACTCAGTTCATAGCGGCTCCTTTTTAATTTTTAATTAAAAAATTAGTTTTATGGCAAGCGTTGGCTGAAATCCTGGGCAGAATTGCAAGAGGGCATAATTTGCCCCTTATCCCAAACACTAGCTCCACTAGGAGATAATGGAGGAAAAATGGCACCCGCAATGTTACACTTGGTGACAACGTTCCATTTTGAGTGAGTAAAAGCTGGCAATATCTCTAAAAAGGTATTGCTTGCAAGGATATGTTACTGGGGAATGCACCTCTGTCACCGTTGTGGTTCCTCTTCTCTAGAAGGAGTTCCTGTTACGAAAAAGGAGCAATGCTGCTGAGTGCTCCAGATGGCTGGAAAGCCAAACAGGATGTTGATGTTATGGGACTGTACCGTGGGAACAAGGAACAGTCTATTCTGTGCACTGAGCACCGGATGTTAGCTCAGAGTGGCACATGACCCTGTACTGGAAGTACATGGGTGGAGTTATTCCCTCTCTGCTGTTGCTGTAAAGAGGGTGCAGACATGTTTCCTCTGCACTGCTAGAAAGACAGAAATAAAGGCATGTAAATACATCTCTGTCTGTCTCTCTCCCCTCCCTGGGGATGGGGGAGGAGTGGTTGTGTTCTTCTCACGTTTGAGGAGGATCGGCCGATAGAGACCTCGCCTTGTCTTGCCGGGAGTCGCTGACGGGAGGTCAACAAGGAATCCATGCCGGGCACCTGGAGAGTGCCAAATTCCTCTGATTATGGCTTGGATCCCCACAGTTCCCTGTAATAAGCAGGCCTTCACTTCATGAATACCTCATAATGACAAATATTTCACAAGTATATCTAATGATATGGGGCATGAATGTCTTGAGAAAGGTGTGGGGAACTGAATCCAGCTGGTGGGTCAGATCGTTTCTTCCCGCACTCCCCACTTGCCTGATATCACAATGACGTCGGTCATAGGAGCCAGCTCCTAGGGTTTGTGGGGGCTTCGGTCCCCACAATAAAATATTTGTGGAGGCTGGACCCCCCCCAGGTTGATGGACATTCCCATTCAAATAGTGTGATCATGTGATAGATTATGTGAGGCGGAGCTTGCCTGGGCCCCCACAATATTTTCTTCAAGTTGGCACCCCTGATATTGGGTGACCCATTTTTGTCAACATATCCTGAAATCAAATGGTGTGACCAAAGGCACAGCCCAGTGCTTTGAAAGCCCTGTTGATCAACTGGTCGTCGGGGCTTGCAAAGCACCATGAAGAGGCTTTGCACTTGAATCAGCAGGAGCTGCCAATCAGCTGACTGGCGGTACTTACAAGAATTCATTTCAGCCCACCCACACCTCTGTCAGATGTAGGAAAGGTGGGTTGGCTTGGCTGAAACTGCCTTGCGGGCAAAATGAGGATTTCTGGCAAGCCTAACGAGGATCCAGACCATTGCCTTCATTAAAAAGGAGAAAGCATCACACTGACAAAATATGGATATATTATTCCTTGTGGCTACATGTTCTATTCAGATCACAGCAGAACTTCTGAAATAGGCTTGAAGGTCAGTGCTCATGTCTAGCTCAAGTGTGTTGTCTCATAGTTCACAGGTCTTGTCTTTCTGACAATACATTTGCAGCTATTTTAAGGCATGAGAGTGACTCACAAGAAATCCAGGGAACAAAGAGTGAATTAAGGCAACCATTATGTGACAGGTATTGTTAACATCCCTTATCCCCAGATTCTGGCAGTTTTGAACTCTGCAGGTCTTAGCTTGGACTTAGTAGCAATGGTAGTGGTCACCCACCATGTTAAATTATCCAAAACGCACTGTGCTGACCAATAAAATTTAACAAAACCTATAGATTACAAAAATATTCCTAGCAAGGCCACGTTTCAATAAAATCTATAGATAGCTCTATAGATCTTCTAGAGTGCATTTTGGGTGCAATTGTTTTATGTCTGTTTTCTATGCAAAATTGTTGTTATATGGCCATGTCTTTGCATTTTGAAAAATTAAAATGAATAAATAGATTGCTTCTAGAATATATAGAGAGAGATGCCTTTATGTACTACTTAAAGAAACATGAGATAGCTTTGTTGTTGTTGTTGTTTAGTCGTTTAGTCATGTCCGACTCTTCGTGACCCCATGGACCAGAGCACGCCAGGCCCTCCTGTCTTCCACTGCCTCCCGCAGTTTAGTCAAACTCATGCTGGTAGCTTCGAGAACACTATCCAACCATCTCGTCCTCTGTCGTCCCCTTCTCCTTGTGCCCTTCATCTTTCCCAACATCAGGGTCTTTTCCACGGAGTCTTCTCTTCTCATGAGGTGGCCAAAGTATTGGAGCCTCAGCTTCACGATCTGTCCTTCTAGTGAGCACTCAGGGCTGATTTCCTTAAGAATCGATGGGTTTGATTTTCTTGCAGTCCATGAGATAGCTTACTATTTACTAAATGAAAGCTACTTTTCAATGCTACAAGAAAATCCAATCTTTAATATTTGCTCATCTTCTATTATAATACAGTAGGGGTAGCCAACATGGTGTCCTTCAGAGGATGTTGGACTACAACTCCTATCATCCCTGACCATTGGCCATGCTTGATGGATGGGACTTGGAGTCCAAGAACTTGAGGGACTTCATGTTGCTTACCCTTGTGAGATAATTAGAATTAAAACAGTATAGAAAACAAGCACAAACTCATCATTTAAAACACCAACATTTATACCATTACTCTACTAACTAAATTCAGTGGTTTTTTTCTTTAAAAAAAATGCTTAGGGGTACTCTCATTTTGACTCAAGAAAATCATCATTTTATAGTTCAAATCAGGGGAAATAAATACAGCAAATGGACAAAAGTACAAAGAACATGCATTACAGTGGGAAAGAAAATGAAGCCACCATTGGAGGTGGTAACATCGAAACTGGCCAATCACCGTGCTAGATTCCAGCTCCTACTTCACACATTAAACGCTCGCTTCCATCTGCAATTCAGGAAACTCAGTGACAGGAAATAAGGCCGCCATCGGGGGTAACAACAGAACAGACGATTCACCATGCTATTCAACGGAAGTGACGATTCACCGTGCTAGAGAAGAAACTAAAAAAAAAACTTTTTTTTTAGTTTCTTCCCCCGTTAGATTCACAAAATGTTTTGGGGGTATGCGTACCCCTGTGTCCCCGTCCCCCCCGGAAAAAAGCACTGACTAAATTAACAGAAGTCCCTGAATGTTTGGACAAAATAACCTTTGGAATGTTTCCGCCATTATATTACAGCATGGGTGGAAAATCTGTGGCCCTCCAGATGTCATTGGACTCCAACTTCCATCAGCTTCAACCAGGGCAGCCAATGGTCAGGCATGATGGAACATGTACATGGGCTGTCATCCCTGGATTACATAAGAACCCCTGGATTACATTATCACCCCAACTACAGCTGCTTCAAGAGTTGGCTGTGGCTCCACAATGTTATCACAAGCACAAAGGTTCATCAACAAAACACCCCACTACTGCCATACTTTATAGGTGACCAGATGCAGAGCTCCATAGAAGATTTGGGGCAGATCTAGCTTGTCACGCAGGGACAGGAAAACAGCCACCAACTGATATTCCTTCTTCTTTCAACTATCTGGAGAACAAGAGTCTTGTACCCCTTAGCATCTGTTTGCCCAATGCACCTTGCAAAAACCGAACATCAGTCATTTTCTTTCATGTTTCAGGAGATGCACGCCAACTGGGAATGCACGACTTTGAAATCACTTTTGTCAAGTGTCCCCAACCCATTTATAATCTACCGGCCAGTACTGAATCACAACATGTACTGGAAAGATAAGCACCACTTGTGACCTGCAAAAATGAGAAATATTGCTGGAATTTAATCAGAGCTCCTTTCCTTTGCCTCTCTGTGCTTCAAGGACACAGAATGTACTTAGAAAGTAGTTGTTATGTACTGAGTTGAATAGGATCCAAACTGCAGCAGTCTGATTGGTCCTAGAACAATAGTATCCAAAAGGCAGCAGTCTGATTGGTCCTAGAACAATAGGATTCAGAATGCAGCAGTCTGATTGGTCCTAGAACAATGCAGCAGTCTGATTGGTTGGCAGGAACCACCCAATCATGCTCCAGATAGAAGTGAATCCACAACTTGATTGGCTTACAGTAGAATTCCGGAATTAGCCAATCATGTGCAGCCCATTGTGTAAATAATGTATATAAAGCAGATACTTTGAGGGGACTTTCATTAATTCATTCCTCCTCACCACTATGAGCTGAATAAAGAGCATGAAATCACTTTGCGACTCTGAGTATATTTCAGTAGTCTTAGCCTGTCTCTTGGATTTTTGAAGTGGCACAGCAAAAACTTGCCTCAGTATCAGGTTCAGCAAAAGGAGAAGCATTTCAACCTTCTACTTCACAGGTCGTGTCCGAGGACAGACATATCATGCTAGAATCTGGAAGTAATCGCTTCACTGTTTTGCTCAAACGGCATGTGAACTTCAAAAGTAGGGCTGCAGGAAGATGAAAGACTTTTAAGATCCATCAATCATACAAATGCATCAATTAATCCATTCATCTGAAGCACAGGGCAAATTTTCTTTCTTGCTAGATGATGCAGGAATCAGAGAAGGCCTCCCTCTGGTATGTATAGAGGTATAACCTCACTATAACCACGGCACCGAAATTCAGGCTTTGGAGAAAGTCTCCTGCTGGCACCTGGCTTCTGCAGTTTTGAGAAGCAGTCTTTTTAAAAATGATGGGTGATATCCAACATTAGTGATATTCAGGGTAGATCGATTGAGTTCTACCCAACATCGCCATTGTGCAAATGGAGCAGGCTCCCCTACCTCTCCTCTCCTCTCCCATGTACCCTACTATGTACCCTCAAAATCCATTCTAGAGGTTTGGGCGAGGCCCTCTGAGCACCACAGCCAATTTGGGGAGAGTGCAGCAAGACATCCCATTATGCAAGCAGAATACCACTCACACAGTGTTGGGTACACCTGACTGAAAACAGTGGAGTTCAGTAACTAAATCCATTGATTTCAATGGGACTACTATCTGAGTATGTCTCCTGGACGTTGGATATCACCCAATACAGTGGTACCTTGGTTCTCAAATGCCTTGGTACTCAAACAACATGGAACCCAAACACTGCAAACCCAGCTCTGGTTTGCGAACTTTTTTTGGAAGCTGAAATTGCTCCGGTTTGAGTGTTATGCTTCTGATTTGAGTGCCGCACTTCCGTTTTGAGTATTACGCTGAGGTCTGTCTGCTTTTGCTATTTATTTTGCATTTTTGCTTTTGCAGCTCTTTTTTGTTTTGTTTTGGTGACTGTGTGCAACCCTGTTCAGCTACTGATTGATGGATTGTGTGACTGCAGTACATTGTTTATTGCTTTCATTTTATGGATCAGTAGTCTCGTTACATAGTAAAATTCATGTTAAATTGCTGGTTTAGGGGCTGTTTTTTTAAAGTCTGGAACGGATTAATCCATTTTGCATTACTTTCTATGGAAAGCACACCTTGGTTTTGGAACGCTTTGGTTTTGGAACAGACTTCTGGAACGGATTAAGTTTGAGAACCAAGGTACCACTGTATCTGAAAAGAATATACTGACGGATTAATCAGGGATTTTATTTTATTAGAATATGGTTCCTGCACTGCTATTGTCCTAGGAAGGGCATCCCAGGGGCCTTAGGAGGGAGTGGACCCCCCACTTTGAGGGTGGAGAAAGAGGTTTGTTCCTGCATGAGACACCTGACCTCATAGGTCCTTCTCTTGCTGCTGAAAAAACCTTCACGGCCATAAGGGGCATGACAGGAGTAGATTGGGGGGTCAAAACAATGGGAGAGAAATTGTACCAGGGGAAGAACAGCCAGCAACGTGGGAGTGAAATCCTTTCTCTCTCTATCCTTTATATCCTGTGGCCACATTTCTCGTAGGACTTTGGATAATTCACATCCTCCAGCATCAGGGCTTTCCTTAGTCATTAGGGATGGAAAAGAAATTTGATTCAGTTCCCATTTAAAGGTGAACCCAGCCAATTCCTGGAAGAGAAAGCAACTTAAAAAGTAGCCATCCTTCGAAATCTGCAATTCTCTGAATTTTGCAATGCAGGCAAAAGTCGAAAATCAATTTAAAAGAATTGGTGAAAAAAGAATTTTGCAATTCAGTTATCCAACCATGTAACGTGTCCAAAAATTCATATTCTGGTGTGCGTATGTTAGTGAAAGTAATGTGCAGAAATATTAGGAGGAAATGCTTGCAAAATTGTGTTCATTAGGCAAAACTCCATACTGAAATGTTTGCACTGGGTGAAACTTGCACTAAGTTGCTGGATAATTTCCGTGATAATTTTTTTTTTTAATTGCCAACTGATGTGGAAATGGAGAAAAAAGGGAGAAACTGAGACAACACAAAATCAACAAATTTGTCCATCTCAGTCCACTTGTAGGATTGGTCCGGGGGGGGGGGGAATCTAATTGATTAACAAAGTCAACAGTGCAGCCCCATTAAAAAGAAATAAATAGAAATATTTATTTGAGGTTAGCTATGGGGATGGGCAACCTGGGAGGAGATAGGAGAGAGGGTGAGATCTAGGTCTAGGTGGGTAGGAAGGATTGGGAAATGGAAAAAGCAAGAGTGGCAGCCCCTAGTAATTCATATTGGTGATGGCTGAGAAAGAAAATGATCCTTTACTCATATATCAGTTTCTTTTCTCATATAATGAAGCAGGGGTCAGTGAAAGAGGGCCCAGGTGAGTCAGTTGCTTTTGCTAATTATTTTAAAATAAGCAAACCATTTCCGCTTATGTGACCAATGTGCTATGCTATGATCTATGAAACTTAAGAACATAAAAGTGCCCTGTTGGATAGGACTGAAAGTCCATTTAGTCCAGCATTCTGCTCCCAACATGTTTACAAGCTTCTCTCACTGGAATGCGTCTTATGCGTCTCATGCACAGTCACGATAAAAAAAATTAATCCAGGAAAACAGCACGTTGCTAGCAGGAGGTGTAAACTGTCTAATGTTGTAGGGACCACTATTTTATCAGCATTAGCAGCACAAAATGTCAACGCTAAAAAGTTTTCACACTAAAAATGCATTCATTGGAGCAATACAGTTTATAAATTATTGCGTGAAAAGTAAAAGCTATTATTCTAAACGACTGGTTATTTCAATTTCACCAATTTCTTAAATTTATCTGGACTCACTGAATCATCGTAATGTCAACATGAAGGCCCTCAATCTGTAACTCTCCTTCTAGATCATAGAATTGCAGAGTTTGGAAGGGACCCTGAGGATCAACTTGTCAAACCCCTTGCATGAGAAGAGGGCAATCCAAAATTGGAGTCTGTAACCTGAAGCGTATGTAATCTGAGGTACCACTGTAATTCTATTCCAAGTTGCTTGAACTCAGTGGGTCTTTTCTGAAGAAACATGCGTAGGATCGCACTGTTATTCCCTGAAAACAACACCACAGGCATCTATCTACACCAAACATGAACAGTCATGACTATTGTGGAATAAATAGTCTGGGGAAAATGTAATTGTGAGGAGATTCCCCACCTGGGACAAGCAGTACTCGCTAGTGTAAGATTGAACATTGCTGTTTTATTTGTGGCATCAACGGTAATGGGCAGTGCAAGGGTTAAAGGCCCAGCGAACATTTCAAGGCACTTCAGCTTCACAGGGAGAGACTGACTTGCAGAAAGGAAGAGTCTGTACTGCCTGTTCTGGGCACTTTTAGATTAATGTATGCCCAGCTGCATTTCCTTGAAACTGATTAATTTCCAATGTATACTGGAGTCCTTTCAGGGGACAACAGCTCTGTTCGGAATGCACTACACCCAGAAATGGAAAGTTCAGTGGAAGGGATTTTAAAATAATCTGTGGGTTTTATCCCATCCTGATGTGCATGGTGTATGCAAGCATGTGCTTGTGCATGCATTTGCCTGTTTGTGTGTGTATACATAGGGAAACTGCATTTTAATACATCTGAAGTCTATCCTGTGGCCCATAATTTGGACAAGATGCCAGACTGCAGCAGGAGGAGTGAAGGCCTCATACTGACTTGCGTTTGTGCTAATAACACCATTGTTGTTGTTTGTTTAGTCGTTTAGTCGTGTCCGACTCTTCGTGACCCCATGGACCAGAGCACGCCAGGCACTCCTGTCTTCCACTGCCTCCCACAGTTTGGTCAAACTCATGCTGGTAGCTTCGAGAACACTATCCAACCATCTCATCCTCTGTCATCCCCTTCTCCTTGTGCCCTCCATCTTTCCCAACATCAGGGTCTTTTCCAGGGAGTCTTCTCTTCTCATGAGGTGACCAAAGTATTGGAGCCTCAGCTTCAGGATCTGTCCTTCCAGTGAGCGCTCAGGGCTGATTTCCTTCAGAATGGATAGGTTTGATCTTTTTGCAGTCCATGGGACTCTCAAGTGTCTCCTTCAGCACCATAATTCAAAAGCATCAATTCTTCGGCGATCAGCCTTCTTTAGGGTCCAGCTCTCACTTCCATACATCACTACTGGGAAAACCATAGCTTTAACTATACAGACCTTTGTTGGCAAGGTGATGTCTCTGCTTTTTAAGATGCTGAATAACACCATATCACTGGCAAATAGCAAACTGATAAAACTGAAACAGGAAATAATTCTGGTCCTTTCAGTTCCATTATTGCATCATTTGCATAAATGTTAAACAGCAGGGGAGCCAGTAACCACCCTTGTCGCACCCCTTTTGTTTTTGGAATTGGAGCTGACCATTTGCCCCTACTTTCACTCTCAAAAACATTTCAGATTAGATTTGACTTTTGGATTTATTTATTTATTTAGAAGGCAAATCTATTTTTAAAAAAATGCAGTAGGTGAGGAGAAAAGGTCAAGGGTTTATGGGAAATGATAGATAATGAATTCAAAAAGAAGTTTAAATTGGTGATTCCCCCCCCCAAAAAAAAACCCTAAAGCCTTTTTTGCTAGAGATGATTGGGACAGAGGTTTCAAAGAAATTGACTAATCTTTTTATGCATGCAACAACTGCAGGCAGAATCTTAGATGTTCAGAAATGGAAAGAGGAGGAGACTCCAACCAAAGAAGGATGGCTTGTAAAATTAATGAATAACGCTGGAATGTCAAAATTGACTGTAAAACCAAGAGATCAAAATGGCGAACTGTTTATGGGAAATTGGAGGCCTTTTTGGACTATCTGTCAAAATATTTTAGCGAAACGAAATCTTGCGCGGGTTTTGAGATATGAGCGGCGGGGGGCGGGAATGTGATATAAAATGTTACAAGTGAAGTGGAGATCTAACTGTAAAGCTGTTGTAGTTTCAGGGACACACGGGAAACCATCTCTGCAGAAAACCTCACACTGTCTTGCAGCTGCCTACCATACCCAGCATAATGTGCTTATGCGCTAAATGCATCACAATGATCCATTGTGATCTTATCAGAACAAAGTTTGCTGTGGTGCAAACTGTTAGGAGGAGAAGGCTAGAAGCAAAAGGGTTTAAAAAAGATCACATGCTGCCTTGTAAACATAGCAGGAATTAGGGAACAGGCGACAGATGTTCCATGTGGAGGCACTTAGCTTTATGGTGCCACCTGGACCCATTTAATACCTTTAAAAGCAATCACTTGGTCATTTGCGAAAGCAGATAAAGGGACTGAGTTGTTTGAAAACAGAGGCATCTTTGGCCAAGTCTGTCTACCACTTCCAGGATGTTCTGCTGTGACAAATGGCGGAAGAAAGTTTGCTGTTTGCTGTCTCAAAGGTATAAATCATTGCTAGGTGAATTGCTATGCCATAAACAATGTTCAAAATGCAAGGTGGCGGGAAACTAATTTCAAATGATACAGGCACATTTAATTGCCTATTTGATTTTGTTTATGATTCCTTTCCCATGAGACATCCCAAAGTGGTTAACAAATAAATGAAAACATCAATAAAAGTGTGTGAGAGAGAAGGAGGGAGGGAGGAGAGATGGTGGATGGATGGATGGAGAGATGGAGAGATGCTATGGACAAAATTTCCCTGAGTCCTACCCAAGTCAGGTCTATTCAGAAGGACTTTGACACCAGATGAGGAAGACAGGCAAACTAATGTCAGTGTACTGGAAGAAGCAAATATCACCAGTGTAGAAGCAACGATTCTTCAACATCAACTCCATTGGACTGGTCATGTTGTTCGGATGCCTGATTATCGTCTTCCAAAGCAACTACTCTATTCCCAACTTAAGAATGGAAAGCGACATACCAGTGCACAACAAAAGAGGTTTAAAGACTCTCTCAAGGCAAATCTTTTTTTAAAATGTAGTATAAACACTGACAACTGGGAATCATTGGCCTGCGAGTGCTCCAATTGGAGAACAGCCTTCACCAAAGGCGTCACAGACTTTGAAGAAGCACAAACTCAGGACAAAGGGCAAAAAGAGCTAAGAGGAAGGAATGTTTGGCAAATCCTCACCATGATCAACTCCCACCCGGAAACCTATGTCCCCACTGTAGAAGGACGTGCAAATTCAGAATGGTCTCCACAGTCACTTATGAACACCCTGTTAAGACCATATTCATGGAAGACAATCTTACTTGGCTATGAGTGACCGTCAAAGAAGAAGAGGCATGAATTGCTATGGGTCTGGTTGGGTGGTCCACAGCCATCCATGGTTGTCATCAGGAAGGAACATCAGACAGGAAAGAGAGGCAAGCAGGGTGGGGAAACCCTTCAGCAAAGTCAAGATCTCTGCTTGGTGGCTGCATCTTCCAGGAGAAGGAAGGCCCAACTTCCTGTGTGCCTGTTGCTCTTCTTCCTGCCTGACGCCTCCCCACACCTCAGCATCCTGCAGCTTGTGGGTGGGTGATGTCCACAAGCAGCTTTCTTTTCAAAGGGGGCGAGTCTGTGGGAGGGAGGCACCCACCATCTCAGCCAGGGTGCCTCCACCCTTCTCTTAGCTATGTATTTAATTAGGATTTCAAAACACTAATTCAATTTAATTAATTTATTAAATTTACCGCCCGTCATCCAAGGATCACAGGGTGGTTTACAACAGAAAAACTTTAAAAATGCACCCCATAGTAAGAAACCAATACAATGACACCCCCCCCAAAAAATTTAGCCCTGTCCCTGAACTTACTTGGACCCAAGTGTGGGGTGGTGGTCCTGGGGTCAGCCAAGGGTGGGGCAACCCAATGCTCTTTGGATCGGAGTCAAAGGTGGGGTAGATTGGGAGGCTGCCACAGCCCTCTCACTGAGGAGATTTCACCCCTCCCATTCCAAGAATCTGCTGATTCTCCAGAGAGGAGGGGGGAGGTTTCTGCTCACTACTTATTCCGCTCCAGCCTCATCTCAAAGGGAGAGACTGAGTGTTAGACAGAGAGAGAGTGTTATCTCTGTGTTGATAAGGTTGCTGCTAAGAGCAGCTGCAGACACTCAGTGCAGTTCAGCTTCTCCATTTAGCTTTGTATATAGTTTGTATGATAGTTGTAGATAGAATAAAAGTAGTTATTCTACAGAGCTGTTCTCCGAGTGGTTTATGCTCTGCTGTACTCTGCTGTGCAACGACTGTCTTCGGAGTGAATTTGGTGCTCACAACTCTGAGTTGTAAGTCCACAGCACTTAGACCTGTTCCTGTGCAGAAGGTGGTCTCTGGAAGTGCTACCCCAGCTCGCCTGGCCCAGTCGGGGCTGAAGTGGATGAGTCCAGTCGGTGGCACTGGCTCAAGGGCGATGCTGACACTCACATCCCCCCTGCAGCCTCGATTCAGGGGTCCTGAATCAGGGCAACCCAGCCTGGACTAACCTGAGGACGACCTACCTCACACTGGACCCAGTTCCAAAGAAGTTCAGGAACAAGGCTTATGTTTAATTAGGAGTTTTTCTGAAACCCTAATTAAGCATATGGCCAGGTAGGGGAAGGAGATATTGTTCCCCTCTCCACCCCACTCCTGAATGGGAGCAAGGGGTGTTAATTCTATGGGTGGTCCTTTATAAGTAGCTTTGGACTTTATACAAAAATTACCCAATAGCTTGAAGGGCTTGTATAGACTTTCCAGCAGAGGAAATGAGATGTTTCTACTTGACTGGCTTGGATGAATGTAAAAGAGCTTTTTCACTTGAAATGGGGAATTTATAGGCCAGCATCTTGGGGGTTCAGCTGCCAGCTGAGAAGCCCCAGGAGACGACTGTCCTTCTGAATCCCTCCTTCAGGGGCCTTCTGAGCAGCTGGAGAGACGGAAGAAGCTGAGTAGTAATGACTGAAGAGGCAACAGATGGTAAGTTAAATATTCCTCTGGGAGCTGGTCAGCTTGACAGTCATTCTATAAATAATGCGCTGAGTTTTTACTACTCTTCCTGTGAGCAGAGGTTGTTTCACAATTGCTTCCCACGCAGCCTTCGTCCTTCCTGGGTCTGTTTTCCAAGCCAAAAATATCTCCAGGAAAATTACACAGGAAGACTTCCCCAGCCTACTACACTTTTCTTATATCCTAAGCCCAGGAAGATGTTCCATGTTTACTATTCAGCTGCTCAAAACACACAGCTCTCTCCGACTGTGTACATAAGTATACCTTTAAAACACATCCAAAGCACATTCTTTCCTTCAAAGAGTTCTGGGCACTTCCAGAGTTACGGTTTTCAGCAACCCTTAGCCAATTACAGTACCTACAGAAAACTCTGACAGTCTGCAAGAGACCAGAGGATCAGTTTTAATATACCCTCCAACTTTTCTCTGATGAAAACAGGGATGTCCTATTCTATTATTATTATTATTATTATTATTATTATTATTATTATTATTATTACTACTACTACTACTACTACTACTACGCCGCCCATCTGACTAGGTTGCCCCAGCCACTCTGGGTGGCTTCCAACATATATAAAACCATAATAAAACATTACACATTTTTTAAAAACTTCCATATGCAGGGCTGCCTTCTGATGTCTTCTAAAGGTTGTATAGTTACTGATCTCCTTGGCTTGGGGGGTCGCATAACTGCATACCCTCCAACGTTTCTCTGATGAAAATAAGGATGCCCTAAGGAAAAGTGGGACATTCTGGGATCAAATCAGAGACTGGGGTGGCTTCTGTAAATCCAGGACTGTCCTTGGAAAATAGGGACACTTGAAGGGTCTGTGTTAAGAACCAGATGTAGACCTGTGCTTCTGAAATAATTTGAGGTGGGATTTCCCTGCTCTAAGGCATCCATCCTATAGCAAGAGCTGCTCGCGTAAGCAGAATTAGGATCCAGCAGATCTTAAGCAGGCAGAAGCCCTGAGAAAGAGGCATCTGGTGAGATCGGAGAGGGGCCACTTACATTGGATCCTAAGCCCATTCAGCTCAGTCACATGTACTGGCAACCCAGCAGAAAGAGTGGTGTAATTCAAACACTATTCTAAAGGCTTGTTAGCTCAGCCAGCTTTAGCCTGCTCCTGAATGGATCTGGTTTCATTTCTGCCGGACTTGAATAGTTTCAAAGTATTTTATTTCTATTTTATTTTACATATTTTATTTGATACGGAAAATAAGGGTCTCCAGGGTTATAACAAGACAACTGGGGGGAACGGTATTGAAAGACAAGAGTTTTATTTTGTGTCAATGGTACAGACAGTCTCTGCAGTCTCCCTCCGCCTCCGCTCCCGAAAGATAGTTTGTTAATGAATCAAAAGCTGGATTTTGGAGGCGGGGGTTGCGGATATTCACATCACATTTCAGAGATAGTAAGGCCCCTTCCTTTCCCTGCAGCCATAACAAAAATAATCAGGAACAAATGTAATTAACTGAAAACACATGCCGCCATAGGTACAGAGAGAGATTTCCGGAAGTAAGGCAGAACTGTAACTGAACAGAAATTTATGCTAAAAGCGTAACTATGGGACGAAACAAAATCCCCTGGCTATTTACTATCTTATGAGCATGCCATAAAGATACACACACACCCTTAAGAACTTAACTTAAGTAACACCTCCTCAACCCACTTGGTTAGCTGGTTTTACTGGTAATGCAATTAACCCTTAATTCACACACCGAATGATCTCCGCTGTTGCACTTCCAACAACCAGGCCAGTCAGCACACAGGCCCTGCTCATTTCTTATTATTTATTACATTTAAACCCCACCTTTTCGGGTGGCGCTGTGGGTTAAACCACAGAGCCTAGGACTTGCTGATCAGAAGGTCGGCGGTTCGAATCCCCGCGACGGGGTGAGCTCCCGTTGCTCGGTCCCTGCTCCTGCCAGCCTAGCAGTTTCAAAGCACGTCAAAGTGCAAGTAGAGAAATAGGTACCGCTCCACCGGGAAGGTAAATGGCGTTTCCGTGCACTGCTCTGGTTCACCAGAAGCGGCTTAGTCATGCTGGCCACATGACCCGGAAGCTGTATGCCGGCTCCCTCAGCCAATAAAGCGAGATGAGCACCGCAACCCCAGAGTCGGTAACGACTGGACCTAATGGTCAGGGGTCCCTTTACCTTTACCTTTTTTCTAAAGAGCTCCTGGCAGTGTATAAGATTCACTCCCTCTCTTTTCGCATCCGGAAGCAGGCAATGTGTTCTAGGGAAAAGGCAGATTATCTTCCACTTTGCCATTCTTGTCATGCTGAATTTTGTGTGTGTGTGTGTGTGTACATCAGGGAACCTGTGGCCCTCCAGATGTTGTTGGATACCAAGTCCTATCAGCCCTAGCCAGCCTGGCCAATGGACAAGGATGAATTGCAGTCCAACCATAACTAGGCTTCATCATCGATCCTGCAGGACTCCCATCTCTGGTGTACATCTTCCTGATATCTTCCAACTTCCCTGTTTAGGGAAGCTTTTAGCCCTGTTTAGGGAAGATTTTAATGTTTGATGGACTATTGTATTTTAATATTTTGTTGGAAGCCACCCAAAGTGGCTGGGGAAACCCAGTCAGATGGGCAGGGTATAAATAATAAATTATTATTATTATATTATACAACCACCTATCAGGGAGGGGAGGGGAGGCAGGGGAAGTCACATTCCACAAGCGGGCCTTGTCCTGTGTGTGCGTACCCCACTTAGTGCTATGTTGAATTCCACCCTCAGTCTTCAAGGGCGGCCCCGCATAGATCACGCTGCAGTACTCTAGTCGGTAGGTCACCAGCTCATGGAATTCAGTGGCCAAGTGACTTGTAAATACTATTTTACCATACTTCTTTTTCACTTATAAAGGTGGCAGGGCCCACCTGCACAGCCATTGTTGTGTTGCCGTTTGCTGCTGCTGTTACACGTGAGGAAAGAAACACAAGATCTCACACGACGAGGTGAATCATGCGTGCAGAGGACACATCAACACTGTCAAGTGGGCTGCAAAATGAAATGAAATATAAATATTCAAAAGTTGAGCAAATGAGAGGGGTAGCACCAAAGATGCTCCTCACCTGGGGTGCAAGGTAGTCATTCTCTATTTTTTTAAAAAAATATATATTTTATTGATTTTCCACATTTATAACAAATACAACATATAAAAGACACAAAACGAAACACATTACAATACAGTGGTACCTCGGGTTAAGTACTTAATTCGTTCCGGAGGTCTGTACTTAACCTGAAACTGTTCTTAACCTGAAGCACCACTTTAGCTAATGGGGCCTCCCGCTGCGTCGCTGGAGCACAATTTCTGTTCTCAACCTGAAGCAAAGTTCTTAATCTGAAGCACTATTTCTGGGTTAGCGGAGTCTGTAACCTGAAGCGCATGTAACCTGAAGCGTATGTAACCCGAGGTACCACTGTACTAAATGAAAAAAAGAAAGAAAAAGAAAAACACTTATTTCTTCTAAAATCCAAATTAACTTTCATTGTTATCTGACTTCCTCAAATCCCCCCTAACTGAATTTCATTGTGACACCTTTGTAACAGTTCTCCAAGATCATCTTTCTAATAAAATTAACTCCTAGTCATTCTCTATTCATATTCCATTGCAGCAGCTAAATGCACTGTCACACTGAATCCAGCATGCCCTGGCTAGTTTGATTGGGGGGAATTGATAGGGTTATTGTTGTGAAGCTGGCACAAGTTTTTATATTCCACCACGCACTTTGCAATGAGGGCGTATCAAAAATCACTCTACAGCAGACATGTAAATTTGGTGGTGCCTTTTCTATGTGATTTAAACCATTTACTGAAGAGTAGGGTTTAAAAAAAGGCTAAATCCCTAAACTTTCCATACCTGTTCTGACTGAATCCATGATTGCACTCAAACCTTTTCCCATTAATAACTTTTAGTGACTAAGCTCTGATTTAACAGAATGGGTGGGGGGATTCTTGTTCATTTCCTGAAGGAGTGGCTGCTGTTAACGCTGACAGCTGGTTTAGTCAACAGGCCCTCTGCATGTTTGAAGGATAATAATCGAGTGGTTCGTGTAGCTAGTCATATTGATGAGTAAGATTTCCTATGGACACTAAGGGGGGAAAGAAAAAACACACACTCCATACGCAGAACTGGCAGTGGGAAAGGAAGAAACGAATGGGCACTTCCAAGGGATAATTGTATTTCTGCTTTGAAGCATATGGCAAGATCGGGCTGAGGTAACTTAGACAGCACTGAAGGCCATGTCAAGAATATATCATGACTCAGACGATGGCAGAGAACTGGAATATTTACCAATCCTTCCCAGAAAGAACTCCTGCATTATGCTACCAGTCTCTTCCATCAGAATCCTCTTCTAAATTCACCATTTTTGTGATGTTTTTGGCCAAACTCCTTGGTCTACACCCTCAAACATACTCAATGAAAGTCCGTAAAGCCTACATCCATGCTATATTTCAAAGCTTTGTAATATAGTGGTGTACTTTGTAATACAGAGCTGGACCATAAAGAAGGCTGATCGCCGAAGAATTGATGTTTTTGAATTATGGTGCTGGAGAAGACTCTTGAGAGTCCCATGGACTGCAAGAAGATCAAACCTATCCATTCTGAAGGAAATCAGCCCTGAGTGCTCACTGGAAGGACAGATCATGAAGCTGAGGCTCCAATACTTTGGCCACCTCATGAGAAGAGAAGACTCCCTGGAAAAGACCCTGATGTTGGGAAAGATGGAGGGCACAAGGAGAAGGGGATGACTGAGGACGAGATGGTTGGATAGTGTTCTCGAAGCTACCAGCATGAGTTTGACCAAACTACGGGAGGCAGTGGAAGACAGGAGTGCCTGGCGTGCTCTGGTCCATGAGGTCACGAAGAGTCGGATACGACTAAACGACTAAACAACAACAAAAATACAGTGGTACCTCAGGTTACATACGCTTCAGGTTACAGACTCCGCTAACCCAGAAATAGTGCTTCCGGTTAAGAACTTCAGGATGAGAAGAAAAATCGTGCTCCAGCGGCGCGGTGATGGCAGGAGGCCTCATTAGCTAAAGTGGTGCTTCAGGTTAAGAACAGTTTCAGGTTAAGAACAGACCTCCGGAACGAATTAAGTACTTAACCCGAGGTACCACTGTACTATTTTAAACAGTCTTCCGCTAAAGAATCCTGGGCACTGTAACTTGTTGAGGGTTCTGAGAGTTAATAACTGTCCCCCCCCCCCTACAGATCTACAATACCCAGAGTTCCCTGAGAAGAGGGATTGACTGTTAAACCACTACAAGAACTGTAGCTCGGGGAGAGGAACAGGGGTCTCTCAAGAACCCTCAGCACCCTTAACAAACTACAGTTCCCAGGGTTGGGTGGGAATGTGCTTTAAATGTATGGGGTGCACACAGTCCATATTCCATCCCAACATACCAAAAAGCTGCAAACTGGGATCTGGACATCAGATTTCTATGAAATAGAATAATATGTACTGGTTATGGGAAGCTGATATCATAAATATGAACAAATTAAAACTGACATAATCATACTGGGGTTTTTTGCGGGGGTGGGGGGTGGGAATCAAATCAACCTGAATATAACAGGTAACACATACAAAGAACGCACAGAATCATAGATCAGTTCAAAATAGTCAATAAATTAATTTTATTTGTTTGTTCTTCTTATACAAGAACAAAGGAAGAAAATAAGCTTAAAGCAGAGTAACAACACCAATTGAGGCTTGCTCTCTTGGTCGTTACCAAGCCATTGAAAGAAAAGTTTGCAAGGCATAACCTTCAGAGGGACCCATATGTTACCGTACTCTCCAAGTTTGGAACTCTAAGACAACTCAAAAGTCTCATAATCATAGAAATAGGTCCAAGCCACCTCAAGAACCTGATCTTCTCAAGGTACCCTGGTGTACAACTCTAGATACAATTCACCATTCATACAAGCAGTTTCCTATCTGCATTTAGATACTCCCAAACAGATTGTAATACAAACATTCAAAATCATTTGACTGGCTTTCAATCTCCCTACATGCTCAGAGCAAGATCTTATTAACTGACAGATGTGTTTTACCCATGTCAGCATTGATGCCTACGCTTAGAACATGACCCATTTTGATACATATTTTAAATTATTTTGCTCAAAATTCTTTTTGCATTAAAAAGACGTTTAGAAGCTTGGGCTTGTCAGACCCAAGAGTCAACAAGTTTTCTCCTTCACCTTCATCATTTCTGAGGTGCAGGGAGCCCCGAAGCAAATCTCTTTGTCTCCATTCCTTCTGGGCAAGAATTTCAAGACTCAGGTTTAATCAAAGTGCTAATCCTAGGAGATTTACACAGGACAATATTGTATTCAGCGTTTTACACGAAAGCTACTAAGTGCTACAAATACCTGTGCGCGAAGTAATTTATTCCCTGGGGTTCCTCAAAGAAACAGATCTCGGAAAGACTGGAATAAGTTCTGCCATCAATTAACAAGTGGAACAGGCACACAGCTTTCGTGAGCAAGTGCTTCTATACGAAGCATCTCACATTGGGTTTAAGAAGGCAGTGTTTTCATCAAGCTGAAAGAGCAGCAAAGGAAAGAGATCATCTTTTCCAGCATGTGTTTGAGCATGTCTGTTTTTCTTGCATTAATCCATATAGCATTTCTGTGCGTGTTGAAAATCTATGTACGGGGTCTCTCCTATCGTATCAATATGCCGCTAAATGCCAGATGTTTGGAGACAAACAAGGAAGGGCTTATTTCCTTCGTGTCCCCTTGTAAGTCCCAAATATGTTTGAGCCTGCTGTGGAAAAAGGGGAGTGGGAGAAATCGAAGGTGTCTGTTAGACAGCATGAGCTGCTGCCAACTGATTTGTCTACTGCCCGGGACCCTGCTGTGGAAAAGTGGGAGAGGGAGGAATTGGTGGAGAAGCCAGCACTGTTTTTGTCAGTGGAGGAGAACTCACAGGAAAAGCTCACGACTTGTGTGCCTGCTGAATTCGGCGGATGGTCTTCTGTCATGAATGCTTTAGTTGAGATTCCCACATTGTCAGAGGTTGGACTTGAATGACCCTCAGGTTCCCTTCCAACTCTACAATTCTATGATTCCATAAAGCCTGCCAAATGAGATTCTTTGTCAAGGTAATGGCTTTGGCTGGCTAGTTAAGTACCGCAGTTTAGCATATCCAAAGATGTTGCTCTGTGCCACAGACAAATGTGCAGGACTTTTCCACACTTCCCTCACCTGGCTGGTACATAGAAGAACAATAGCCAGAGTTGTTTTGGGTGTGAGCAGAAAATCCGGATGCTGAAAGCTGGAGATGGAGACATCTTTGCTCTGGGCTGGATTTGGGGACTGCCCTGGAAACCTAAGTGGAAGCAAGTTCTATGGCAGCATCAACACTGTAAGACCTTTGTGCTCAAGTTGCATGTATGTGCAAATGAAACCAAATATCCTAAAGGCACCACAGTCTCCATTGATCTTTATTCAAAGGAAACCAAACTCTCATGCTTGGAATTTAGGGTGGAGCGTAACAATATTTTATACAATATTGTTTAGTTTAAGCTGCTAAATTATGTTAACTTTTTGTATTACTTCACATAATGTTACATGGAATGATTTATTTTTTTATTGTGATGTATAATTGTGATGTATAAATGCGGGTGGCGCTGTGGGTAAAACCTCAGCGCCTAGGACTTGCCAATCGCATGGTCGGCAGTTTGAATCCCCGCGGCGGGGTGAGCTCCCGTCTTTCGGTCCCAGCTCCTGCCCACCTAGCAGTTCGAAAGCACCCCTAAGTGCAAGTAGATAAATAGGGACTGCTTACCAGCGGGAAGGTAAACGGCGTTCCGTGTGCTGCGCTGGCTCGCCAGATGCAGCTTGTCACGCTGGCCATGTGACCCAGAAGTGTCTGCGGACAGCGCTGGCTCCCGGCCTATAGAGTGAGATGAGCGCACAACCCTAGAGTCTGGCAAGACTGGCCCGAACGGGCAGGGGTACCTTTACCTTTACCTTTATAATTGCTTCTAAAAGCTTTTTGAGTTGGACTTCTTGTTCATTTGATATGTTGTGAGTTGGACACAGTTTAGTGGGGAGCAGGCATACACCTACACTGACATTATCCTTTTTTTGGATGTGTCAGTTTTGTAGGTAGAGAATTAGTGTTTTCTTTTTTTAAAATCTGGGGAAGCATTCAAGCATGTGCCCCCTATTTCTGCACTCTAAAATAGTACAGCCCAACAAAAGCTGCACCACATGACTGCTGAACTCTCAGTGTAGATAATACTTTGTCTCCTGTTTGCTTTTTGGAACTTTTTGAGAGATGACAGATATTTCCAAGCTGTCCTCTTGGAACTCTTCATTCCATAGGATTGTATGCTTTTAATCGAAAACCTAATATTTACAAGTCAAAAGAGCCCCCAATGATGAGATACATTCAACAGCTGCTACATGTTTGTTGTATCTTCAGGAGGCATGTAAATTAGCACAATTTTGAAGCAAGTAATGATTGTATTGAGTGCAAGGAAAGTATTTTTTTTAATTGCTTTTGTATTTTGGATCAGTGTCTATTATTTTCTGTTGTTACCCTGTTAAATGCCATTCCACTTGATCGCAAGACGGTGATCGCAATTCACCATCCAAGTACACCAGCTACCCAGAAGCTGCTAATCATCCCTACCCTGTTTTTTAAAAAAGAAAAACCTACTAGATCCTGCTTCCCTTGACCCATCAAAACCTTCAGGGGTGATGCACAGAAATGGAAAGAGGACAAGATTCCAACCAAAGAGAAATGGCTTATAAAATTAATGGATTATGCTGAAATGGTGAAATTGACTGGAAAACCAAGAGATCAAAATGATGAACCATTTATGGGAAATTGGAGGCCTTTTTGAACTATCTGTCAAAGTATTTTAGGGATATGAAATTGCAAGCAGGATTTGAGATATGAGTGGCAGGGGAAAAAATGAATGATAAGATGGAGTTGGCGTGTTAGTAAAAAGTATAATGCAGCAATTAAAGATTAGAATAAAAGCATCGGGGCGGAAGGGGTGGGAAGCCAAAAAGAAAAATATAAGTGAATGATATATTTTATGTTAAGTAAATTAGTTAAAGCCTTTGAAAAACTAATACAAATAATATTTTTTTAAACCCTCAGGAGTGTACCTACTTATCTACCAAAAATTAATTAGATTCCGTCCCTTGACTAGTCATTCCCATCCCTGTCTCTACTCACCAGGTGTGTATAAAATCACAACTTGGCAGCCTTAATAGTGACAGCTTTGTTAAGGTGTTTTTGGGGTGTGTGTGTTTTTAATTTGTTCCCTTCTACAGCTTTACAGTTTGAAGTAAGAAAGAAAGTGACATTTTGCTGACCAGGCCAACTCCATGCCCTAACCAAATGGTTATGTGAATAATACCATTTAAAAATATGTCTTGCTATTGAGCAGACCACCAGAGGGGTTGCTTTTGCAAGGAAAGGCTTCTTGTTTAATCATTCATCGCACCTTCTACAAACATCTGGTTTTCTTTCAACCCGTCATGTCCCTGTTGAGACAATGCTAAGGCAATTGTTCATCTGGAGAACGTTGAAAAGTTTAGGAAGGAAATATGAAAGGACAATGATGAATACGAGGTCTTTGACTGGCAAATGAGATACCTCCTAGTAGGCATCAGGGACGGAATTCCTTTCCATGGGACACTCAGTGCTACCTCATAAAACTTCACCAAATTGTGTAATAAACTGTGGGATGCTTTTTGAGTCATTCTTAGCAGAGTCCCTTCGTGACTCACTTAGTAAGGATTTGAAGAAACCTATTAGTGGGCAGTGCTGAAACGGCAAAGTGCTAACTTTCGCCACCACCACCCTCAGCCCAGTAAAATTATACACATCGTGTTTATAAGAGGAAATGTTTTCCTTGGCAGGAGTTGTGATGACCAAGAAGCCGTCCAACTCACAGGAAAGTATGAACAGACTGACCACTCACACAGCAGAGCTTCAGCACCCACTAGTCTTCCACTCAGACATAAACTATGTAATTTTAGAACATGCTGGCAGGAACTTGATTGCAGAGTGAGCAAAGTGGCCACAAAGGAACAGCAGTGCAGGAGCCAGCCTTTAAGTATTCTGGTGTGGGATGGAGGAAGTGGGAACAGGGTGGCAAGAGGAGATGGGGGGGAGGGAATAGATGGTTCTCTTTAAAGTCACCACCAGGAGCGAAATGATGATCTGGGGAAGACCTTCCTGTCTTCCAGTGGATATGCTGAATGAGTCACGGCAGAAATCTCAGCTTAAAAAAAGAAAAACAGATACAGAACTAGACGTTTCCTGCGCCTCGTAGCAAGAGAAAAGAAATCAGGGGAGAAAATCAAAGGCAATGCAATCTCTACTGAAGAGCCAAGCCGTCAGTCTCAGTCAAGAAGAGGGGAAAGCGGGGATGAGGGCAGCTCAGCCCCACGAGCCAAATGTCGCCCTCCAGTCCTCTCTGTTTGGCTCTTTGAACACTCCCCAGCTACACCCCTTCTCCTTAGGTCCCACCTCTCCGCAACCCTCCTTTCGTGCTTTGCCTGACTGGCACAAGTCTTTGAAAGTTGGTCGCATTTCTGGTTTGCCTGGGTAGAAAGTAAAAATAGGTGTGCGAATGCGTGTAGAAACCAGCTTATGCAGCTTTATTTTATTATTATCTTTTTTATTTGATTTTCAAAAAAGTAAACGTACAACAAACCATAGTACAAAATCGAAATATCGAGATTACTCTGAATCTGTCCCCATCCCTTCCATGGTTCCTTTTAATTCTATTTTCAACTGCATAGCAATAATTCTCCAATTTTTCATCTTCCTAAGTTATCTGTACATTATGTATATTACAAGTGTATTTAAAATTCTGCTAATGTTTTAACCTGTTTATAATGATTTTGTATGTACATTATAAACATTTCCCATTCTTTTTTAAATTTCTTGTCTTCTTGATTCCTGAGCTTCCCAGTTAATTTTGCCATTTCGGCATAATCCATCAACTGGACTTGCCATGCCTCTCTGGTCGGAGCTGTCTCTTCCTTCCCTCTCCGGGCTAGCAACATCCAAGCAGCCGTTGTGGCATACATGAACAATTTCCCCTGATCCTTTGGAATCTCGGTACCTAATAAAAAAGCTTATGTTTTTTTTAACAAAAGTTTTTTTAAACATTTTTCCCCATTTCATTATATATTATTTTCCAGAATTTTTAAGTTACATTACAGGTCCACCACATATGATAAAAGGTACCTTCTTTTTCTTTACAAGCTTAAAGGTAAAGGTAAAGGGACCCCTGACAGTTAAGTCCAGTCGTGGATGACTTTGGGGTTGTGACACTCATCTCACTTTACTGGCCGTGGGAGCCGGCGTTTGTCTGCAGACAGCTTCCGGGTCATGTGACCAGCATGACTAAACCACTTCTGGTGAACCAGAGCAGTGCACGGAAACACCGTTTACCTTCCCGCCAGAGCAGTACCTATTTATCTACTTGCATTTTGACGTGCTTTCGAACTGCTAGGTTGGCAGGAGCAGGGACTGAACAATGGGAGCTCACCCCGTCGCAGGGATTTGAACCGCCAACCTTCTGATCGGTAAGCCCAAGAGGCTCAGTGGTTTAGACCACAGTGCCACCCGCGTTGCAGCTTTAAATCCAGCCTGCATAGTTTGCAACTCTCAAAGCCCAACATCATGAGATGGTCAACCGAGGGCTCGACTAATTTTTGCCTGCCTGTGAGTGAAAAAGCAGGCAAGATATTTAGGTGAGTAGTACTCCTGTCATGGCAGAATTATAATAAACACAATACTTTATAATGTGCTATCCATTACGAAGTAGGTGCCCCCATACCTGCTGCCTGAGATGGACAGTATCAGTCTTGCTAATGAGAGGGCTAGACCTGGGCTGTCAGATAGATAGATAAAACAATTATTTGAGTCAGCCACAAGCCATAGCAAAGGAATCAAATCCAATAAACACAGATCTAGCTTGATGGTGCACTATACAAAATACATTCTGAGAATTTACAACTGTACAAATGAAAGAGTTCATTACTGTCCTTGATCACAAATGAAGCATATGAACGAGTGGGCTTTCCTTGCAAGGCATTAAACAGGTTCGTCAGATGGTAGATCTAATTCTAATTGCTGTCAAACATATCTCTAAGCTTGACAGCCTGGCTGTTGGGTTGTATTTATTTGGCTTGGTGGGTCATGAGTTGTGCAGGTTTTTTTCAGACAATTGAAAACAGGTGTTCCACACCCCCAACCACCACCACCCCCAATAAAAATGACATCTCGATGGGTTTGTTTTGCATAACACCACCCTGCTAAGTGTTTTGTGTGTTGCAATTTCATGCCTACACCTCCTTTGCTTTTCAGGACTTGCCGTTTCAATATATTGCCTGCTTGCTAGCAAATGGATCTGAAAATCCCACTTTTGAGAATTTTTGTTGTATTGATTCAGTCCCTGGATGGCTGTAATATGAGAAATATGTGGAAACTTGAAAATGGTATTTTGTTTACCCTTCTTTGCAGCTGCCAAAACAGCTGCCATTGAGCTTTTTTTTTTTAAAAAAAAAAGGAAACAAGGGCCTGTTATCTGACGGGGAGGAAAATAGATGTATTCTCACAACCAGGCCAATGTGTTTCTCAAATGTGTACTTTAGAAAAGGGTGTGCAGAGACAATTTAGGTAAAGGGAAAATAAAAATGGACAAAGTCACACAATGATTTATCACAGAGACAACTTCAGAAACCTTTTTGCAAGGTTCAGGCCTTCATGCAAAGCCTTACAGATTCTCTCTCTCTCTCACACACACACACACACACACACACACACACACAGAGAGAGAGAGAGAGAGAGAGAGAGAGAGAGAGAGAGAGAGAGAAGCCGTAAATAGTCAAACCGTTTTGCCCTGTTTTGTTAATTTCTTTGCATGTGTGTGTGCAAAGTCAAAAACAGGAGTGGTGTAGAATCTCACAACTTGCAATGCAGAGTGTTCCTCCTCCTGTTGTTGTCATTTCCCACCCTGTTTGAGGAATCAGCCAGCCAGCCACCCTCTTTTCCAGAATCTGCAATTTGATTCCCTTCCCCATCCTCTGATTTCCATGCTTAGTTCTCATAGGGCTGTTTGGAGGCAACTCCTTCTCCCTCCCACTTGAGATTATTTTCTATTTTTTCCCCTGAAGGTTTTGTACCTTTCCCACAAGCCTCCTGATATTTCCCCCCTTGCACATAGATGGTGCCATTTTGAACACATACAGATTGTCACTACTTTTTATTAAAGGTTTTATTGTGCTACAAAACAAACAAATGCGGGAAAACTACATGTTTTGTCTCCCCTTTCGAACCATTGAGTCTTTTTCACAGTTTGCTTGCATGTAGTGAGACACACTTTTGTCATTGACATCTTGCAATTGGGGGGAAAGAGAGGGAGAGAGAGAAAAAGATGGGGGGGTTGTGTCAGCATTAGGTGGATAGGTTGTGTGTGTGTGTTTGTGTGTGTCCATAAATAAATACATACGCATACATTGCAAGAGGTTAGGGGGTCCAGAGCTTGATTGGTTGCATTCAGTTGGTTACAGTGGGGCTTGTTTGCGGGGGAAGGAGGTTATTGTGTCATGTTCACCATATTGATTCGAAGGATGCATTATTTTGCCCAAAAAAGAAATCAAGAATTTCCCCATCCCATCCTCTCAGCAACTCATATAGCCAGAAAAAAAAAAGGAAGCCAGGCTGGTCTAACTGCAGAAAGCCAAACAGCACCCAAATGTCTTTAACTTAGCTTAAAACAAGTGGAAAGTAAATTTCTCATAAACCTCTGAAGAGGCTGTAAGTTTCGGTCCTTGAGGACCATGGTTTGTTGACTTGGGCTGTTTGTAGCAGTGTATCCGTTCCACTGTAAAGGACAAGAAAGATTTTAACTTTTTCTGTGTAGTTCTAACACAGAGAGGCAGAAGAACCTGCTTTAAGTATATCCTGTTTTGAATTTATTGTATATTATTGATCAGCACCACACACCAGACTTTTTAATAGCTTGATGCTATACTGTTGCACATGAGGGGAAGGTCAAGGGAGAAACCTAAATAAGTTTCAACTTAACTGACAACCGTCACTCTGTATTGGTGTATTCGTCCCAAATTGCTTTTCTTGACAAGAGTAACAGACTCAGCCACACAAACAGGCCTCAGATACAAAAATGAAACTGTTTCTCCCCCTGCTCTTGCGCTCTCTCTCGCTCTCTCTCTCACCCTGAGGTTACCCCCCTAGCAACAAAATTTCAACTTTGCTTCCTTCAATGAATTTTAGAATTCCTCCTCAGGCAAAGCCTCTGAAGAACATCAAGGGAACCCATTTATGAGCCTTGGGTTCAAAAGCCCTGAAAAGACCCATTCTTCCTATACAGAGGGTCAGTTCACCATTGAGAATTGAGGGAGTAAGATTTCCTTCTGGTGATTACTGCCTTGATTTCACGAGACTTTAGGTGTCCTCATCCCTATGCCTTTCCATCCATATGTTCACCTGGCATTTGAAAGGGCTCTGTCAGCATACAGATTGGGGCAGGATCTCTGCACATCTAGAGTACCATGTCCCTTCTAAGACAGTCTGATAATGAAGTAGCCAGGAGAGTGGCAGCTGGATGTTAAAGCTGATGTAAATGTCTTTTCCCCAAGATGGGCATTTAACTATACAACTGGTGTTGGAGGAGGGTCCTCACAGAGCTCCATAAATCAATCAGCAGGGATTTCCTATTTTGAAACTCAAGTTTACTCATGGGTGCTGCTCTGCGGAGCTCTTTAAGTCCCTTCCTCCAACACTGAATTGCTCACACAGATAGACCTCCCGTGAGATGTGAGATGCACAAGAAAGCCAGGGAAAGTTAACCTGGGGACTCCATCTTGATCTTTTTCCAGCTCTTGGAATTGTGGAAACTTGGAGCAGATGTGAAAAACTCCTAATCCTCAGCTGTAGTCATCCTGGCTCAAGAAGCCAGGACAAATAAAAATGATGGCTAACACTTCCAATAGATGCTCAAGCCCAAGCTTTGGTTAGCCTCCAAGAGAAAGATCTTAAATAAATATGGGACAGAGACTGGGATGTGCTCTCTGCTATCCAGATGTGGTGCGTGGATAGCAATATTCAGAAGAAGTTCTTGGAGATCATTATGTGGCATGGAGTGAATACAAACATCTCCCATCACATTCTCAAAGAGTTCTTGAAGCAATTTAAAGCTTTTTTTTAATATAAAAAATGTAGTTGTGGCATTATAGGTCACAAACTGTGCCTGATTTTTTTAAAAATTCTGAGAAACACATAACCCTACCTGTTTAGAGGCAGTAGCAGGTTTAATGCAGTCACCGGAAGGAAATGTCCTTCAGTGTGTGATTTTTCACTATCCACTGCAGTAAAAAAAAAAAAAAAAAACCAGGACCAAAGTAGTCTCAAAAATTAATAAATGCACCTTTCATTCTCAGCCTTCACGGCTTTGACAATTAAATATCAACCACAGAATAACCACAGATTAAGGATGCAATCCTATATACAGTATACATGTAACCAGAGTAAGTTTCATTGAACATATTAAAGGTAAAGGGTAAAGGAACCATTAGGTCCAGTCATGACTAACTCTGGGGTTGCGGCGCTCATCTCGCTTTATTGGCTGAGGGAGCCAGCGTACAGCTTCCGGGTCATGTGGCCAGCATAACTAAGCTGCTTCTGGTGAACGAGAGCAGCGCACGGAAACGCCGTTTACCTTCCTGCTGGAGCGGTACCTATTTATCTACTTGTACTTTGATGTGCTTTCGAACTGCTAGGTTGGCAGGAACAGGGACTGAGCAACGGGAGCTCACCCCGTTGCGGGGATTCGAACCGCTGACCTTCTGATCAGCAAGTCCTTGAACACATTAGGTAGGGAAAAAATCTACCTAACATGTTTGCCAGTAAGCATATTTATAAAGCAACTTGAGCCCTAGTTTCCCAAAGAAAAATATATACCATTTTCATTTGGGGGGGGGGGGAGAAGCATATTTATTGCAATCTGAATCTATTGTTCCATGATTTCCAAGCCATGACCTGCCCTGGAGGTTCTGTCATTGTTCCAGTGGTTGACTGGCAGAGCATGAAACAAACATGCTAAATATGAGAGATTGCCTGTAATGTTATTCTATCAAAATGGCAATTTCCGAAAGGATTTGAAATGGAGCTTGCCTTTCCTTAAACGTCAGGGAGGTCCACCCCTAGTTGCCAAGATGGTCTCCAGCTCAAGCTGGTCCTAATATCTCCACACAAAAACATTCCTTTCCCTCAGATTTATTTTTAAGGCCTAATCTCAAGCAGATTTTAGAGAACATGTCAGAAGCTGGAGTTTTCTGCAGTTAGCACTGTTGAATTTAAAGCTCTTCACCACAGTTTGATGGGCTATAGCGCATGAAATATCTTCATACCGTCGTTTCCTTCTCATGAGGTTAACTCTTCTAAATCTAACGTTAATGTAAAATTTTAAAAAAGGTAAAACCCACACACCACAATGACAAGGAGGAACAAGCTGAAATCAAAAGGATGTAGAAGCCACAGAAGTAAAGAATGGTTCCCCATCCCCAAGAATGCAGCCCACATTTGACTTAGCTTTCACATCTATCAAGATGTCTATGACATTTCTAAGATGGCAGAAGCTTGGCAGTGACTGGCAATTGGATTGTGGCTTGGCACCAGTTTCAGTGTCACATTTTGGACAAGGTGAAATTGTAAAATTAGTTTCCTAGGCGGTATTATGGGATCTCATCATGACTAAGATTTCACACACAGTATTTAAAGTGCTTTTCAGCAGTTGTGTGTGTGAGAGAGAGAGAGTTAGTTAAATGTACTTATTTGGGATTTTTTAATCAACTGAGGGTCATGTGAATTGTTTTAACTGATTTTAATATAATCAGTAAATAGTTAACGGATGATAAATACAATATACGGCACAATAATCATGTAAGAAGGTCATGTTCCAACCTTACTGCATTTTCTGTGTCACGTGCAGCTAGAACTATTCTGCTTAAGATTTCTATTCACTTTTTTTCCATTTGGGGTTTACACACACATTTTAACTTCCGAGTTCAGAGGTGTGTCTTTAGTCACTGTTAGTAGGCATGGTTTTATTACGTCTTCCCCATGATCCATGGACATCTGTGGCACAGACATTTTCTTTTTCCGCTTCCTGGTGGTGTGCGGTAAAAGTGATAAGACTGGGATAGAACCTTGTTGGTTTCAGCAGTCATTTTCCATAGCCATCATCTACGAGATATCCACAGCTCTCTTTTCAGAGCAAGTCATCAGGGGTTCCCGGGTAATGGGGAAAGGAGAGCAAGGGAATCGCTGCACGAAATCACAGGCTGGCCTAGTGGGCGAGGCAGCGCATTGCTGAGAAACATGTGCGATCTTAGGCCTTGAAAACAAACTACAAATTAAGGGCTACAGAGGTCCTTAAAGTGTCAAGATTGTCATCAACTGGTCTACATCCACTGGGGCAGGATCTTCTAATCCATGAAACTGTATTAATTTCCAAAGATTAAAACGGTGATTGCTATGCTGGGAAATATGATTCTGCTCTATGTCTTTTATATATATACAAATTTCACTTTTTGTTTTACATATATTTACTTAATCATCATCATCTTTACATCAATCCACATTTTCTTCTACTCCCCTCCCCTCCTTTCTGCAGTTACTTATTTTATATATTTTTATTACTCCATATCCAATTTAAATATATTTATTAACTTCCCATTATATTGTCTTTTAGTTACCCATTACTGTACCAGTTTATGCCAACCCTGCTAATGTTTTAAGTTGTTTACAATGCGCCTTCAAATAACCAATAGATTTTTCTCCGCTAAGTCATAGAGTCTCTCATCTTGATTTCATATTCTTCCATTAACTTTCACCATTTCTGCATATTCCATCAGTTTTAATTGCCAATCTCCTTTCGTTGAAACTGTTTCTTCTTTCCACTTTTGGGTATACATCATACAAGCTGCTGTTGTAGCATACATAAATAATAATTTTTTTTGTTTTCTTTGTACACCTCTTCACCAATAATTCCGATTCTGTTCTGTCTTTGTCAGATGAAACCCACAGTCAACAATTATTTCTATTTTTTACAGGCAGGAAACCAGAGCCGAGAATGGGAAGTGACTTTGTCATTCAACAAAAGGCCACACAACTTGCACTTGGTGAAGGTGGAACTTGAACCCAGGTCCCCCAAAATCAACCCCAACTGACATGCAAAGAACAAAAGAAGGTTAATATCATATAAAGAGTCTGCGCTATATGAAAATGTTGTTTGGGCTCACTTTGTCCAACATACAAGCACCTGTCCAAGGAACTCTCCACCCAGCTGGGCCAAATGAAAAGAGGAAAGGCAGCATGGTGCAGTGGTTAGAGTGCCTCCTGCTGCAAGCCACATGGCAGCTCAATGGCTGAGCACACACTTTGCACATCCAGTCCTTCACATTTCTGGTAAAATATATAAGCAGCAGGTAATCAGAAAGATCTCTGCTTTGACTCTGGAAAGAGTCACTGCCAGGAAGAAGAGACAATCTTGGGACAGCTAAACCAATGTCCTAAACCAATCAACCTTTTTGAGTCCACGGCTCCTTTGACCAACTACAGTGGTACCTCAGGTTAAGTACTTAATTTGTTCCGGAGGTCCGTACTTAACCTGTAACTGTTCTTAACCTGAAGCACCACTTTAGCTAATGGGGCCTCCTGCTGCTGCCGCACCACCAGAGCACAATTTCTGTTCTCATCCTGAAGCAAAGTTCTTAACCTGAAGCACTATTTCTGGGTTAGCGGAGTCTGTAACCTGAAGCGTATGTAACCTGAAGCGTATGTAACCCAAGGTACCACTGTACATTCTTTCTGTGGCACCTCTGTGGGGTTCAGGAGCCCAGTTATGTCACCCCTTTCTCACAGAACTGGCAGAATCTTACCCTTTTTTGAACACCCTCCTTTGTGGAGTGTTTCCTCAACCTCCTTTTACCTGTCCTTGGGAGTCCTCCAGGCAGTCACTACTGCCACCCCTGAGCTCCCCCCCCTGCCCCAAAGAGAGGTACCTCCTCACACTGCCTCACAGGGGCCTGGGAAGAGGATGCCCCCAGCCTTGGTGGCCCAATGGAGTCTGGCCAGAGGTGAACATGAGGCTAACACCTTACCTGGGGAGGCAGCAGTGGGGACCACTGGGCTTGCATGGTGGAAAGGCTCCCTTTCAGCACCAGACACTCAGCTCCAGGCAGGCCTTGCACACAGCAAACACAAGAAAGGCCAGCACCATGCCTGCCTGGCTGGCCTCCCACTTGTTTGTCCATTCCCAAGAGCTGGTGGACTGGCTGGCTGGGCTCCCTTGCTCATTTGCTTGCTTACTCCGAGGCCACGTTAGTTCTTGACAACCAGCGTCCTCTGGCCACCCCATAGGCACCATTCACCCATGGTGCTTGTAGCCAGGGCTGCTTCAACAAACAGCCTTTGGGACGCAGAGACGTAAAAAAGCTTCAGATGAAGGAGGGGAGGAAAGAGGGACAGACACCAGCGCTCCCCGCCACACCCCGATTATCATTCAAGGCACCCTAGGGTGCCATGGCACCCTGGTTGAAAACCACTTTCCTAGCCTGTTAGAAGGCAGCTTCCAATGTAACTTGCCAGCTTAAAAAGTAGCAGCCCAGCATGAAACAGAAGCAGCATTTCCTCCACAACCACATGCCACAAGAGTTCCTAGCCACACTCTCTCCCTGAGGGAAATCCAGGGCTCCCCCTGCTCTTCCTGGTTGTTTTGTTTTTTTCTTTTTGCTGCAAGGATTTCTAAAAAGGTCTTCCCTCGTCCAGACAGAACCTGTAACCCCGAGCTTTTAGAAAAGGGCAGGAAATCGATCTCCCGAGTCTGTCAGGCCGGCATGAAGCCCCTGCCCAAGGAGAGGATACGGTTACAAGGCACAGGTGCACTGCCAGAATGCCTCACCGATGGTAGCGCAAGCAAGGAAGGGCTTCTCTCCCTTCGCAGTCGAAGAAAGAAATTTGTCAGTGACAAGAAAGATGGCTTGCGTGCCGCGCATTCCTGGGCCTGAGGAATAATGAAAGTGGGAGGGGAAGGAGAGGGGGGAAATCAAATTTCAACTAAGGATGTCAGCAGCGAAGTTAACGCAGGTGCAATATTCCCCCAAACAAAGGCCATCTTTGTTTCTCCTCTATTTTGTGCTGCAAAAAGGAGTTTCCTTCCTCCTCCTCCTCCTCGCCCTCCTCCTTTTATCAGCGCACGGAAGATTAAAATGCTGATACCCTTCCCCAGCAAAAATATTTTTACAGCTCTTGCTCAAAGAACTGGAAGATGAGTCGCATTTGACGGAACTTAAAAACAGGGACATTTTTAAAAGGAGAAGTCCGTAGAGTACTATTGTTCAAGGTACAGTGGTACCTTGGGTTAAGTACTTAATTTGTTCTGGAGGTCCGTTCTTAACCTGAAACGGTTCTTAACCTGAAGCACCATTTTAGCTAATGGGGCTTCCTGCTGCCGCCGCGCCGCCAAAGCACGATTTCTGTTCTGCTCCTGAAGCAAAGTTCTTAACCTGAAGCATAATTTCTGGGTTAGTGGAGTCTGTAACCTGAAGCGTATGTAACCTGAAGCGTATGTAACCTGAGGTGCCACTGTAGTATTTATTAAGAATGTTGTCGGGGAGGAGTGGAGAACGACACACACCTGGATTGTTAAAAACTGCTGCAGTTCAAAATACAAGAATGTCACATCTCAAATAACAGAGCTGGTGTGGCGCATTAGTTTGAGTGTTAGACTGCAGCAGGGGTGGCCAATGTGGTGGCACTCGAAAAAGAATTGGACTTCATCTCCCATCATCCCTGAACACTGGTCACGCTGGCTAGAGCAGACGGGAGTGCAATAGTGTCTAGTGGGTCACAGGTTCCCCATCCCTGATTATGGAACTCTTGCCCAACCTGGCATCCTTCCAATGTTTTCGACAGCAACAGCCCAGCTAACAAATGACTAGTGCCAGGGAGACCCAAGTCAGATGCTTGCACAGCCACAAAGCCGTGTCAGGGACTTCACAGAGGAGGAATGGTGGAGACTGCCTCCCCAGCCTGACCCTTCCAGAGAAGAAGAAGACAGTTCAGAAGTACAACAGGGGTTTGAGGGAGATCACAGCTCAGAGGCAGATGAGGGGGAAAGCTGGGGAATAATGGAAGAGCAGGAAGAAGAAGCATTAGAAGGGCGACAGCCAGGAGCGGAGGAAAGGGGGTGGTAGGTGTGGGCCGCCCCGGGTGTCACCACTGAGGGGATGACAAAATGCCGGGCAGCACTGACTGCGGGGCCTGCAGCATGCCCAAGCCACCCGTCTCTGCTGGGAGAGACGCTGTGGCTTGGGCGTGCGCAGGCTCCACACTGCCCAAATCATCCACCTGCTGCCTCCCCCCCCCAGCTGTAGGGCGGCTGTAGGGAGGAGGCAGGCAGACTCCTCAGAGTCCCTGCAGTGGGCACTGCCCCTATGGGCAGCTCGCCCCACCATCACTGGGCATGCCGCCCCAGGTGCCCGAGCAGCTTCCTCCGCCGCTGGTGACAGCTGATGGACACAGTGCCTTTAGAAAACATTCCAGATCCCCCCCTCTCCCAGAACCCAGTGAGCACTGAAATTAGGAGAGCAAAGAGCTCAAAGGCAGAGGGCACTTCTCAACGCCCATAGTGGTGATGCATGAAGGGAGAGAGGGAGGGGTGGAGACTCGGTCATTATTCAAAGAGGCTGTTTTTCTAAGCATCTCTCTGTGACTATTGAATAAAAAACAGTTGGTAAGAACTTTTCCTTGTCTTATCCATTTCTTTTTTTTCCAAAAAAAATTATTGATTTTTTCACAAAAATTTAAACACACAAACAAATAAACAAACAAACATAAATCATAGCCTTTTTAAACCTTAATCTAATTAACATTGTTAAGTGACTTCCTCGTATCCCCTGGTTGGATTTCAGTGGATATCATTTTAACGGTTTTCCAAATCAGTATTCTTATAAAATTAACTTAATCACTTAACATCTTTCTTTCTTCCCAGTTCAGTATTAAACATATTAATTCATCACATACTACATATTTAAATCCTAAGCCTATCCGGTATTTGCAAGCTTTTTCCAATTAATTTAACTTGACATATTTGACTAAGTAGTCATTAAATTTCATCCATTCTTCCTGATACTCCTCCTCCTTCTGGTCATGGATTCTTCCAGTCAGGTCGGCTAGCTATTGAATAAAAAGCAGTTGGTAAGAACTTTTCCTTGTCCTATCCGTTTCTGGCAACCTGCAGTGTGGGTAGGATCTTCTGCCACCTGACACTGGGTGACATTGGACTGTACTTGCTAGGGCCCTGTTCAGGCATTCAGCTGAATTCATGTAACACAAACCCTTCAGGGAGCACACCCCCACATGCCCCCAACATTCCTGCATGTACCAGCCCCTCTGCTTCTGACCAGGATGGGCCAAAGATAAGAAACCAAATCCCCACAGCCCAAAAGCTCAGGTACTGAACGAAAAGAAATCTGAAGAGGTTTTGGCATCTGAAATAGGGCGTTGAATGTAGTGGCGTTGCATCCTTCGCTGCTGTCTGGAGCTCACGCATGTGTGTACATGCACCAAGTGGGACCAGGTGCTGGGAGCAGAGAGTATATAATACCCACCTCGCCAGCCCAACCCTCGCTGCTGCCGCCGGGTGGGCACGGGGCACAGAGGGTACATGGGGCCATGCTGTAATATGCCACCTGCCTGCCTGTCTGCCCATGCAGGGGGGAGCCCAGCTGGCCGACGCAGCCCTTGGCGGGGGCATCCCCCCAACACTAGCTGGGTGGCCATTCTGCAAGGGTGCCAGGGATGCAGCAGCAAGGCCAGGCCAGACTCTGGAGCCCAGAGACCCCCGGTGGCAGGCTGGGCAGAGCTCCCTATGTAGGGGCACCTGGCTCATGCTCCCTCAAAAACATGTGGCCTCTGGCCTGACATGATGGTTACAAAGGAAAATAAGAAATCGAGCCAGAGGCCTGACATGATGGTAACAAAGGAAAATAAGTACTGGATGATGAAAATCTGGTCTGAATTGGAGATTGAAGAATGGAGAGATCTCCTTATGTGGAGATCTGAAGACCTATGGATTACAAATTTGATTAAGGTGGAAGTTGGAGCTTTCGGGACAATTGGACTTAAAAGGAGTAAGAAACAAGATTCGGGCTCCACTTTTAAGTATGGAGGTCTGGCTGGAAGAAACATGGACCTTATGGGGACAGAGCTTCTCCGAGATCTGGTGTTTAATACTAAAGACTATCAAAAAAAACCGGCAGAGAGGAATTGAGAGAGAATTAAGAGCCTCGGACATGAGATCTCCAGGCTGATAGTAGATTAAGACTGATGGACATCTATTGGGGATTGAAACCGGGAAAGGGGGTGGTGGGGTTTGGGAATCCAAAGGGTGTATAATTGTAATCTTTTTTATTTTGGTTTGTTATTTGTAAGAAAATTGGGGAATTCATGGAAAGGAATTTGGGTCGACTTTAGAAAAAGGTTTTAAGAATGAGCACTGATGTACAAATATTGATGTTTATAAGTTAAAATTGGTTTTTTCTTTAAAATGAACTAAATATAAAAAGGTTAAAAATTGGGGATAAGAACTTGTTGAACTAACAATTTGAATTGGAATATAAGAAGGGAAGGTGTGGGGAAGTCAGGGAAATATGTTATTGAAAATATGGACTGTAAACTTTATGTGTGGTTTTTTTTAATTTTCTTTTTTTTTCTTTTTTTTCTTTTTTGGTTATTAAAATGGAAAATTTTAATAAACATTTATTTAAAAAAAACAAAAAAAAACATGTGGCCTCTGGACACACCCCCCCATGTGCCCCTGGTTGGATGAACAAAGCTTGCAAAGCAACAGAAGAACAAATAAACTGAGTTGCTCAAAATTAATATCTGGATGTAAAGGCTCCAGAAACAAGTGGGTTACTGTGGCTTACTGGAAAGGGGACAAGACAGCAGGGAGGTTGGCATGGTGCAAACTCGCCAATCTGATGCTCCTTCCATTGCGTCTGCACTGCACCAACCTGGGTGGAATCTACACACACATTTTTTAAAAAATGCTGTGAGAATGTTTTATTTTAAAACGTTTTGAAAAATGCATTGAATTTCGCATAGCTCACTGTCGCCATCCAGTGTCACCTTTGTATATTGCACTTTGCAACGCATTTGAAATGTTTTATGTGCAGCTGTGTAGCCGAGTCCCTAGTAAGCAACAGCAACCCACTGCCTGGAAGCTAGCAGAGCAACTCTGTCCCACTGCACTTCTGGGTCCTGGCTATATATGGAGATAGCGGACAGAGCATTAGATGTGGATTGGGAGTGTAGGAGACAGAGCAGTAGACTTTAATTGGGGAGAACAAGAATTTGATTTGTCACTAAGCCATATAATTCATTGTGTAGCCCTGGGGACAAAGAATTAGCCTAACCTGTCTCCCCAGGACAATTATGAGAATAAAATGGGGCAACATCCTTCACGTCCTGGGCTCCTTAAAGGAATGGTGGAAAACAAATATAACAATATAATCCATAGCAATGTCTGAAAACCTTAAATCTTCGGGCAAACTGAGGAGGAAAAACATCGTCAGGAGATCTACGAGCCTAACATTCGTTGTTTATATCCCATAAGCTGTAACATATGGAAAGATTTGGAAATATAAGAAACATTGTCCTGGCTATTAAGATGAAAAATGTCAGGCCTGGCTTTTTAAATGTCATGGAGGAAAATTTACTGCACCTTAGGAAAGAGCAGTGGATCAGAGAATTGTTCAGAACAAAGGAACTCAATTTATTCTGCAAATGTTTGCATTTAACAATCCACAGTTACCTTATACACTGCGGAAGTCAGAGCAACTGATTATAAGATAATTATGGCTTAATGCTTCAGTCCAGCTCCATATATATTGGCCCTTATCCAAAGGAAGTTAGCACCAGTTTATATATTCAGGAGAATCTTGTGGGCTATACTATTTTTGACTGTGAGTCAGGAATTACAGGCTTTGACCTAAACATATATACCCACACAAAAACACAAATTGAGTTCATTGCCTACAGAAATATAGCATACCAAGGAACAGGGGTAATCCTAGCTTTCCCCCTGATATGCTAACTTTCCAAGTGCAGGGAGTCTATTTCATGGAGGATCATGTAATCTTCTCCCACCTGAGACACTATGTCACCCAGGGAGCTTGATGGATGAGTAAGAACTTCAACTAGGATCTCCTTATTCCTCATTCAACACTCAAACCACTGTGCCATGCTGCCTGACAGGTAGGTCTACTCAGAAGCAGAGGAAAAACCATAGCACACAGCTAACGCACACACTTTTCACTCAGGTAGTCTGAGATTCGATCCTGCCATCTCTAGGTTGGGCTGAGAGAGACCCCTTTCTGAAACCCCAAGGAGTTGCTGTCAGTCTGTGTAGACAATATTGAGCTAAATGGGCTAATGTTGTGACTCAGTGCTATGTTCCTAGCATGCAGGTCTCCTTCCTCCACCACAAAACTTACAATCCTTGGCCAGGCCAGTGTTTGAACTGGGCCATATTAATTTACAGAAGCAGAGGTGGGAGGGTGTGTTTTTCCTCTATTATTCAATTGACTCTCTGTTTTCTGTATTTAACGTAAGTGGATTCGCAATAGATTTTTCTTTTTCTTTTTCTTTAAGCATTCAGATGTAATGGAAGCCGTTTATGCACCTTTGGAAAATTAGCCAGCGTTTAATAAAGCAAACAGGAGCTGTTCTGATGCAAGAAAGGAGAGCTTGTGTTGAGCAAGGGCTACTTCATAAACAGAGAGCCAACAAGCTCTCCTTAAACTCGGCCCTGCAGATCACGAGAGGCACAACCTTGAGTTGATTGAAGGGACGGAGCCAAAATAGGACGTTCTTGTGGTGAGACGGCCGATATGGTCAGGCTAGAAAACCTCTCAACTGCTTCCTGTGGTCAGCCAAATTCCGCAGGCTTGCAGAACTGCACTGCCTTGGAATAAAAGATTTCTTAGAATTTGCTGGGCACTAGTCAGGGACTCTGCAAACGACCTGTGATTCAGTACTGGATCGTTCCGGCTCCTTAAACAAACTCAGATAAAGAATAAAAATGTGGCCATGCTTTCTCTGGATCCATTCCCAAGACTGTAAGAGGCACTTGGGGAGGAAACGAAATCTCTAGCGACGCCTCATTCTGGGAAAACTGAACTAACGGGTACAAAAATATTACACACACATACACCAGAATATCAGAAGCAAGAATGGGCATGATGATCTTGATTCCGTACCCTCCAGGATTTCCCTGATGAAAATACAGACATCCTATTCAATCATAATACAGTGGTACCTCGGGTTAAGTACTTAATTCATTCTGGAGATCCGTTCTTAACCTGAAACTGTTCTTAACCTGAAGCACCACTTTAGCTAATGGGGCCTCTGCACCGCCGGAGCACGATTTCTGTTCTCATCCTGAAGCAAAGTTCTTAACCCGAGGTGCTATTTCTAGGTTAGTAGAATCTGTAACCTGAAGCGTATGTAACCCGAGGTACCACTGTAATTTTACTATTTATACTCCATCCATCTGACTGGGTTGCCCCAGCCACTCTGGGTGGCTTCCAATATATATAAAAACATAATCCAACATTACACATTAATGCGAGATAACAACAACTGTGGCTTTAAAGAATGGGAACTTTTCACAAATTACTTAAAAAGACAACAAAAGGAATTGGACTCATTGGCAGGTTTTGAATAAACATGCACCAATTTATTGATTGATAACATGGTAGACAGATAATGTAAGGATTTGTATAATTTTATAACATGCAGAGAATAATATGTGCTGAGAAGTTAGAGAGAGGAGTTGAGGGAAGTCTCTGGGGGAGGGGGGGTTGAGGGGGGTGGGACAAAAGGGGAGAAAATAATGAATATGATATGTTTTGATATGTTGTTATGTTGAAATTGCTAATAAAAACACATTAAAAAAACTACCCTAGACAGGGCTGCGTTTAGATGTCTTCTAATGGTTGTATAGTTACTTATCTCCTTGACTCGGGGGGTCACATAACTCCATACCCTCCAACATTTCTCTAATGAAAATAGTGACATCCTAAGGAAAAGCGGGACACATTCTGGGATCAAATAAAAACCGGCTCGGCTTCTGTAAATCCGGGACTGTCCCTGGAAAATAGGGTGTAGTATGTTTAACATACAATATAAATCACATGTAACATACTACATAGAACTTAAAAGGGTAAAATTTAATACAGATAAAAATAATTAGTTTTTAAACGATATAATGGTTAAATTAAGAGCATCCCCAAAGCAGTCAACTGAAATCTCCTATATAACTCTTGTTGGGATTTTCATTTCCGCTAAGAGAGACCTTGCGAGTTACCTTATAATCAGTGTCCGGCAGGTGGTAAAAAATCTTTTCTGGAATGGTATTGAAATAGAGATGAGGCAGAATAGATCCCGGTACTTGGTTCAGAGTGAAGTGAACGAAAGAACAAATAGTGAGGCAGATCCTCAATTTCTGGGGCTCAACAGAACCCCCCTGAGACCTTCGGGTATCGGGCGGTATAGAAATAATAATAATTACCAACAACAACAGCAATAACAAATGCAGAGCGCCAAGAGGGAGCCTTATTTCTAGGTGGCTTTTCCTCAAAGCCACTTCTGCCCTTCAGTGGAGGTGGGGTTGCAGGATTCACAGTCCAGCCCCCGCGTGATTGGGGGGATTCCCTGCTGCGTCACCACCTGGCCAGCCAATCGGCTGGCTCTGGGGGTGTGGCCTGCCCTATTTAAGGCAGGACGCGGCCAGGGATCTCCCTCTTTGCTGCTCCGCAGCTGTTTGGTCTTCCCACCCTCCCACCCTTTAAGGATTTGTCTTTGACCTTGCTATGGACCTTGGTTGGTTGCCGTTGAGGGGTCTGGTAGGAATTTTTCCACCAGGCAAATTGGCACCAGCCACTTGGTTTTCACCTACCTCGTAGCAAATCGTCACAACTTTCTGGGTATTGCCAGTTAGGTATTGGTATAGTTCTGTAGATGGAAGAGGGGAGGTAACGCCATCACCTGCCCTGCATATTGAAGGGTAGTCCAATAAAGGATTCCGGGGTGTGTGGCCCTGTCCAAAGCCTAGGGAGGTGAGGGCCAAAGGCACGCCTCCTATCGGTGACCCCAGGGGAGTTCCTAGTTGATGTGCATCAGCAGGACTCCCTCTACTGGTGGTTAACCTTTCCCGGACTTCAAGCGGACAGGCTGAAGTCAGATATAGTCGGTTAGGACCAATGCCTAAGCCAATACCGCTCATCACCTGTAACCAATAAAGTTGTGGCTTTTTTAGCCCATTAATTTTAATAATTGTGTCATGCGTCATTATTTCCATGGGGGGGGCGGGAACTTGCCACGCAACCACTTCTTCCTATAATCGTTTTTCACAGAAGGACACAGGGATGCTGAATCAATGCCAATGAGGTAAACAAAAGGAATGGATAATTGAAACTCAACATTAGCACCAGGTCTATGCAACCCCTGGCTTCAGCGAGACAGCATAAGACTCTGTGATTCACAGTGAAAGCCCAGTCGCTTCAAGGGAATACCAGTGTCCAAAAGAATTGTTCACATCGGAGTCAGAGGAAATCCCTCTCTGGGAGAATGGGGGCACCTCGGCAAACTGGAAACGCTCTCTCTTCAACCAAAGTTATAATGCTGGAATGTTTCACAGGACAAGTCATACAACACAAATCACAGTGAATTAAGAGGGCCACCAGATCACTTGGGCTACCTCCAAAATATTTAGGCTCGGTTTCTTCTTCACCCAGCTACGATAGGAGAAAATTTTGCCCTCCATTCAACAATAATGGGTTTTATGATGTGCATATGTATGAATGTTTTGTGTTTCATTACCCCCCCCCGACCCCCCCCCAGGTTTTAAATTTTAAAAAAGAAAAAGCTGTGGTCTGTTCTGTAGTTTCAGGACTTCTTCTTCCTGTACAGCACTTTATTTATTTATTATTTTTGACACATTATAGACTGCCTATTAACCACATCTTCTGGGCAGTACGTCAGAAAGAGAGAGAGAGAGAGAGAGAGAGAGAGAGAGAGAGAGAGAGAGAGCGAGCGCTGGCCAGAAAAAGTTAAAACAATAAATCAATGCAAATATCCACATAAAATCAACGCGCACATCATAAAATCATCATTTTAAAAGCAACAACCCCAGCATTTAAAACTTGGCTAAAATATTTTGTTCCAAGGGCCAAAATCCCAGAGCTGTGAACTGGATTCAAGTAAATCCCAAATTGGTCTGCCTAGAGGAGGCTGCTTCTCTGAAGAAGGATAGGGACAGCCCCAGATCACCCTGGCGTGGTTTTGACTGCCCACAGTGATCTGAGGCTGTCAGTGGGTGAGGCACCAGGTGGGAAGGAAGGAAGGAAGGAAGGAAGGAAGGAAGGAAGGAAGGAAGGAAGGAAGGAAGGAAGGAAGCTGGGGGTCTGTTTTGCAAGTATCTCCTTTCCTTGCCCCTGTAAGGGCAGGTGCGTTGTCTCAGGCCATGGGTAGGCAAACTAAGACCCGGGGGCCGGATCTGGCCCAATCGCCTTCTAAATCTGGCCCACGGACGGTCAGGGAACCAGCGTGATTTTACATGAGTAGAATGTTTACTTTTATTTAAAATGCATCTCTGGGTTATTTGTGGGGCACAGGAATTCGTTCATTATTATTTTTCTTCAAAATATAGTCCGGCCCCCACAAGGTCTGAGGGACAGTGGACTGGCCCCCTGCTGAAAAAGTTTGCTGACCCCTGTCTCAGGCCATGTCAGGTCCCATTGGATTGAGGGACTGAGCACAGCCCTATAAAACACACTTAAAATATTCCTGCAGATTATATGCATCCTATATGGGGTTTCCCTGGCATTTGATCTGAAAGCTGAAGTTAGGGCAGTTCACAGTGCTGCTATCAATAAATTAAGTACAGGAATCCATACGAAAACATACGCTGTATACGTGGCCACCTTCAGGTGGAAAACACGGCACACGATTTGTTGATCTGCCCTTTCCACGGGGATCGAAGAGACTGATTCCAGAACCTTTACTAACTCCGTGAAACAGAAGCGGTTCATTTTTTGCATTAACAGATTTGTGGCACACAGAGTGGCGCTTAATGCTCTGGCTGTAAGTAAGATGAGAAAGCGAGAGCTAGCCAGTATTGCAATAAGTTGAGCCGGAGATTCGGAGGTCTAACGGAAGTTGAGCTAAGTATGAGATAACAGATGACATTTATTAATTCCGACTCCCTTTCTTCAAATCATTGGTGCCTTGTTTTACGTAATTGCTGTATGCTCCACTTTTTGGGTTGCAGTGTGGCAAGTCAGATGGGTTGAAACTGTTACGACCTCTGGTTAATACAATAAACTTTTGATTGTTGAGTCTACGGTATATAAAGCCCTTAGCACATGGGTAGGCAAACTAAGGCCCGGGGGCTGGATCTGGCCCAATCGCCTTCTAATCCGGCCCACGGATGGTCCGGTAATCAACGTGTTTTTACATGAGTAGAATGTGTCCTTTTATTTAAAATGCATCTCTGGGTTATTTGTGGGGCCTGCCTGGTGTTTTACATGAGTAGAATGTGTGCTTTTATTTAAAATGCTTCTCTGGGTTATTTGTGGGGCACAGGAATTCATTCATTATTATTTTTCAAAATATAGTCCGGCCCCCCACAAAGTCTGAGGGACAGTGGACCGGCCCCCTGCTGAAAAAGTTTGCTGACCCCTGCCTCAGCACCTTGTAAAAGCTAGACATGCATTCATTCAAAGAGAGTACTGTATGTAGAAAAGGGGGAAATTTTATTTTATTTTATTTCTTTTTATTTATTAGATTTATATACTGCCCTTCATCCAAAAATCTCACAGTGGCTCACAGAATAAAATGAAGGATTTGTTGTTTAGTCGTTTAGTCGTGCCCGACTCTTTGTGACCCCATGGACCAGAGCACGCCAGGCACTCCTGTCTTCCACTGCCTCCCGCAGTTTGGTCAAACTCATGCTGGTAGCTTCGAGAACACTATCCAACCATCTCGTCCTCTGTCGTCCCCTTCTCCTTGTGCCCTCCATCTTTCCCAACATCAGGGTCTTTTCCAGGGAGTCATCTCTTCTCATGAGGTGGCCAAAGTATTGGAGCCTCAGCTTTAGGATCTGTCCTTCCAGTGAGCACTCAGGGCTGATTTCCTTCAGAATGGATAGGTTTGATCTTCTTGCAGTCCATGGGACTCTCAAGAGTCTCCTCCAGCACCATAATTCAAAAGCATCAATTCTTCGGTGATCAGCCTTCTTTATGGTCCAGCTCTCACTTCCATACATCGCTACTGGGAAAACCATAGCTTTTACTATACGGACCTTTGTTGGCAAGGTGATGTCTCTACTTTTTAAGATGCTGTCTAGGTGTGTCATTGCTTTTCTCCCAAGAAGCAGGCGTCTTTTAATTTCGTGGCTGCTGTCTCCATCTGCAGTGATCCTGGAGCCCAAGAAAGTAAAATCTCCCACTGCCTCCATTTCTTTCCCTTCTATTTGCCAGGAGGTGATGGATAAAAACAAGTAAATAAGTAAAACAAAACAGCAAAACAATAGCCCACCCCCCAATAACCCATTCTTCCACAATTCATCTGACATCTTTTAAACATAATTATTGGGGGGGGGGTGTTGAATTAATGGTGTGAAGCAGAAAGAAAGCATTCTGGGCTGCCTTCTTACCATACTTATACAATTTGAGCTGAAATGAGCAATGATGTGTGTGTGCCTGCTTTTGTGCAGAACCTCTCTTTGGTGTTTTGTGCCATGGTGTGAGTTTTAATGAACACAAGACAAAAGTGGGCATACACGGGGAGCACCCAGTGTATGTCTCAGGTAGATACACTTATTTATCCAAGCTAAGCATCCATACTCTTCCATCCTATGTTATGTCCTAACGTGGGACCATCAGTTGTAACACATTTTTGAACGGCACATACATTGTTTGTGTGTCGAGGTCCCCAGGACCACCCCAATAACTCACACATCACACAGAATTTTTTGTTTAAGGTTTTTGGCATAATTTTGGCCACAACTTTATTAAAATACAAAAATGTGAGTGGTTGCTTAGGCATTGGTTGCGACTATCTGCCCCCATCATGGGGGACAGACTGACATTCCGCACGATGCGAAAGTCAGAAAAGGGGAATACACTTGGGGGTAGCGACGGAGCAGGGAACCTGCCCTCAGCCCTCTTCAAATGCAACCAGGAGCTCATTGCTATGGCCCGAGCCCCCTTGACAGAGTGGACAAGCAATAGTTAGCCCCTGATTCCTTTAACGGAATCCCTTGCAGCAGCAGCATTAGAGGGGCAGGCACAGCCAATCCATGCCCCTCAACCAACCAAACCATAAACCAATGCCTAACCGCGAACCTTACAAGTTGTGACGATTTGCTACGCCGTAGGCAAAAACCAAATGGCCTCAGCCAATCAGCCAGATGGACAAAATTCCTATCAGGCCCCTGCCCCAAGAGCAGACGACCCCATGACAGGCATAGCAAGGTCAAGCAAACAGCCCTAATTCTAGGGGGGGGGGACGGGCAATCCGATGCACGGGCGAAAAGAGGAAGCCCTAGCCTCGTGCAAGGAGTTTTAGCATTTCTGGCTGTCAGTCAACAAATGGCAACATTAACTTCTTCCCAACAACAAGGGAAGCCCCAATCGCATCAGTGGCCAACGATCAATTAGCTTGCCCCCAACTTTGGAGTGTCCTGGCGGCCCCCACCGCAACACGTGCTCTCCATGAAGGAGAACACGCTTTGCTGGACTGACTCAGGTCAGCTCAGTATTAGGAAGACAACCAAAATTTCCTCTCTGAGCGATGCAGGAATGAGGCCTGCTTTGAATAGCGGCCTTTACACAGATCCCTGGGGATACAATGCTGGTGTATAGCCTTGATGAATTAACTGCCCCCTCTAATAATAATAATAATAATAATAAAATTTTCAAATTATACATTACAAATTAAACATCTTTTATTATGCCATACATTTATTGACTTCCCTCCCTTCCATTCCAAGGTTCATTTAACTTTCCCACCATCAGTGGCGTAGCGTGGGTTGTCAGCACCCGGGGCAAGGCAAGTAATTTGCGCCCCCTAACCCGTGGATTTGCGCCCCCTAACCCATGGATTTGCCCTAACCCCAGATGTTGTGCCCGGTGCGGCCGGCCCCCCTTGCACCCCCACGCTACGCCACTGCCCACCATTCCTGCATATTTTGATATATCCATTTAATTCTATTTTCCTATCTTACATCGCTTCAGTGTTTATTATACTGTTGAATTTACTTTAATACTGCCAGCGTTTTCAACTGCACACAATTATTTTCAATATACTCGACAAAAAAATTCCACTCCTCCTTAAATACCTGTTCTTCTTGTTCTCTTATTCTACTTGTTAGTCCCGCTAACTCTGCATATTCTAACATCTTAAGTTGCCAATCCTCCTTGCTAGGGACCTCCTTCCCTTTCCATTTTTGGGCTAGAAAGATTCAAGCTGCTGTTGTTGCGTACATAAATATATTTTTTCTGACTCCTGGAAACCTCTGTCTGAAGAATCCCTAACAAAAATGCCTCTGGGTTTTTTTTGGGGGGGGGAGGGAAGGTTGTTTGAACATTTTTTTTTCATCTCATTATTTATCATTTCCCAATATTCTTTTACATTTTCTCATGCCCAACTCTGGGGTTGCGGCGCTCATCTCGCTTTACTGGCCGAGGGAGCCGACGTTTGTCCGCAGATAGTTTTTCTGGGTCATGTGGCCAGCATGACTAAGCCGCTTCTGGCAAAACCAGAGCAGCACACGGAAACGCCGTTTACCTTCCCGCTGGAGTGGTACCTATTTATCTACTTGCACTGGCATACTTTCAAACTGCTAGGTTGGCAGGAGCTGGGACCAAGCAATGGGAGCTCACCCCATCGTGGGGATTCAAACCGCCAACCTTCCGATCGGCAAGCCCAAGGCTCAGTGGTTTAGACCACAGCGCCACCCACATTCCTAGCACCACCCACGCCCCTAGTGTCACCTGCACCCCTTGTTTAAAGTTATATCTGATGCTAATTTCTTTTCCCCCTCTCATAATCATTATACCAGCAGCTAGCACCCAGTAATCCTGTCCACCATTCACTTGAACTGCCCCACCGACCCACCCATTAGGACACCATATACCCCATTGTTTCTTTACTACAGAACCGAGGTGACCTTTGCCATTTTGCATTCCTATGGATTTTTCTCTTGTACTATGTTTTTTGGGGCTGCATGACTTTGGTTTTTTTACTTCCACCAGAATTGCAGCACAATCCATTTGTATATAGAGTGACTTGGATGCTATTTTCTTGCCTGGTGTGGAGAAGTGCTTTATGATGTGCTTGCTGACAGCATGTAATGCAATCCCTGTCTCCAGGGAAAGCCACTCTGTCCACTGCTCTAATGATGCTTATCGTTTGCCTTTTTTTGGTGTGTGTGTTTTCATATATATATATAAAAGCTTTCATTAGAGGTTTCAGCAAGAGCAATAAAATCCAAACTCTTTTGCAGAAAGATAATAAAAGGCAATATATCAAAAGAAAAGAATAATATAGGAAAAGAAAATATAAAACACAATAGTCATGATCCTCATAAAACACAATTATATATATATATATATATATATATATATAGCCCTCTATCTTCATTTTATCTCAGTATTCAAGCCACATACTGAAAGCTGAATCCCCCATCTCTAGGGCTGCCATATGTCCTGTTTTTCCAGGACAGATCCAGGAATTGGGCAGTCATTTTGTGTCCGGGCGGATTTCTGCTGAATTGGCAAAATGTCTGGGAAAACCCGAACATATGGCAAGAGGTTTTTTTAAAAAATCCTTATAAAAAACAGGGGAAAGCCCCAAAATGTTCTTTTTGGGTTGGGGGGAAATGTTCCTCCCCAAAAAAATTTTTTGAGGGGGCAGGAATGCTCAACAACTTTTTCTGGGTATTCACTTTGATAATATGACAACAATACACATCTCTGTCAAGATGCTGTCAGCGGCTCCCAGCTGGTTACCCAGGAAAGTATAAAGACAAGGGAAAGTTTATTACAGTCCTTCTCTCCCCCCCCCCAATCTTTATAGAGAGAGGCTTTGGAACCCAGCTTCTTGGATAATGGCATTGTCTTGAGTGAATCTTCGACCCCCCTTCTCTCCCACTTCCTCATTTGCCATCATCATGACCTCCTCTGTGGCTGCTGCTATGTGCCCTCTGTCTTTGAACTCTTTGCTCTCCTACTTTTAAGGCTGGCCGGGTTCTGGGAGATGGAGGGTCTGGAATGCTTTCTAATGACAACGTGTCAGCCGGGTGTTGTTCTAGCTCTCCCGTGATTTCCCAACTTTCCCCTTCATGTGCCTCTGAGCTGCGAACCTTCCTCAACCCCCTGTTGTAAATCTATACTGTCTTCCTCTTCCTCATCTCTGGAAGGGTCTGGATGGGGAGGCGGTCTCCACCATTCCTCCTCTGCCCACTCCCTGACAATCTCCCACCTCAGAAATCTCCCCCATTCCTCAGCCTCACACCTTGAATAACTCCATTCTGATCTGGGTCTTTTGTGTGTTTTTAAGCAATGGTGAAATGAACAAAGATTTTCTTTGCACCTGTTTAAATCACCAGGCTTCTCAGTTTCCCTGAATATCTCTCCACTAACTGCAGAGGGGTAGGTGGGTGTTTGGGGGGTGGCTGGCTAATGTAGGACTCTTGTCAATTTCACCAATACCGGTTTGTTTGTTTTAACATAGGCATTCCCAGGTACTCTGCCCATGTGAACTTTTTTAAAAGAAATAAACAACATTGCTTCATCTGTGCCCCCCATGGAAGTGAAACGTACGCCGCTTTTCAGTTTAACTGAGCTCCTCCCAGCTGGCTACAATGTCACAAATCTATTTCTGCATTCATTTTCAAATAAGTCCATTTATAGCCCACCCCCAGACTGCAGCATTAAATTCAATGCAAACAAAATTGGCGGTGGCGGCAGCAATACACAAAAATCTCTTTAAAGCATTTCTAAAGGCGAAAAGGTAGGGAAATTCAAGGCGATGGTGCTTTCGGATGGATGTTTATTCTGTAGTTGCTGATCTTCATGGATGCAGTGGTTTTGCAGTGCCCACATGATATCATGGGCACCAAAATGCTAGCCTTTCCTATTTTAGTACGAATTCTCTGAGACTTCTGCTGAGAATATTGATGTCTCTGGTATCTTTTGGTACCAAAGGAGCAGAAACGATTATTTATGTTTGCAACGACAGCAGCGCAGAGATGGAAAGAAGATAAAGTCCCTACCAGAGACGAATGGTTGATGAAGATGATGGACAATGCCAAAATGGTGAAAATGACCGGGAAAATCAGAAACCAAGAAGATAGAAACTTTAATAAGAAATGAGGAGGAAAGTACAATTTACTTAAGACAACACTGTAAACAACTAAAAACTTTGGCGGGATTTGAGTAACGCTTGTAATGCATTAAAAACTAAGGTAAAAATTGATTATCTTAAGAAAACAGAGAAAATATATGGTGCAGTAGAAAAAGTTTGATAATGGAAACCGTGGAGGGAAGTCTAAGGAATCAGGGAATCCTAAATTATTATGATTAATGTTTGAATTCAAATGTATAGTGTAAAACTGAATAAAAAATATATAGATACAGGGGTACCTCGGGTTACATACGCTTCAGGTTACATATGCTTCAGGTTACAGACTCCGCTAACCCAGAAATAGTACCTCGGGTTAAGAACTTTGCTTCAGGATGAGAACAGAAATTGTGCTCCAGGCCCCATTAGCTAAAGTGGTGCTTCGGGTTAAAAACAGTTTCAGGTTAAGAACGGACCTTCGGAACGAATTAAGTACCGTACTTAACCCAAGGTACCACTGTATATATAAAGAGAGAATATTGATGTCTCTGGGCATCGTATTGGTGATATCTGGTCTAAAGAATGCCACATGCCTCAAGAGTCACAAGAAAGGGTAATTTAAAAACAGGTTGTACTTAAAAAGGGGAAAAAGTCAATCTTTCAGACTCTGAAAAGTCAATGCCCTCCTGTTTCTGGACACTTACTAGCTAATTGAATATTAAATATGAAAAAAGTAAAATAGTGAGATACCATTACAGAACTACAGGAAGCCAAGGGCATGTCAACATATGGTTGTCTTTCAAAACCCTTAGCGAGCATAATTGACCCCAAATCCCTGAACAAATAGCTAGCTAATTTTAATTAGGGGAAGTATTTTCTTTGTAAAATATTGGAGCCATTCCTACAAGGGTCATTTTTTTCCCTCCAAAAAAAAAAGAGGGAAGTTTAGAATAGAACATTATTTGCTTATTTAAATGATTCAGTCTGCTTGCTTTATAATTAGAGTTCATTTCTCAGTGAAAATCTCTCTCTCTCTTTTGCTATGCAGTTAAAAATTAAATTACATAAACTAGAAAATTAGAGGTTCCCCTTGGGTTGGGTACAGATGGCCATAATTACAGACCATGTCAACGCTTCCAGTGTGGAACTTTCCTGCGGTAAATAAAATACTGTTTATTTCCAGCTTTTCACAAGAGAGGCCTGTAAGATAGGCTTATAACCAAACATTAACGACACATGTAAAATAATCAAGAAAATATAAACTGAAGAAGAGTGCTTTAGCACTGATGGGCAACACTCTATGGTACTGCAGGCTTTTGATGTTCAAGGTGCTGTGAACTGTACCCAAATTCACATCACAGGGTGGAAGTATCCTAGGAGAGTGTAGATTTCTGGACCCTGAGAGGCCCATGTGGCAGTAGCTTGATGCTCGAGACCTGCATGCCAGTGGGTAAGGCTGGCGGGGGTGACTGATGCTGGCGCCATTAACACATGCACACATTCAACATACATGCATGGAGACATATACCCAGATGCACAGTGAACAACTCCATTCAGCACACATTGAAAACATATAACACTGGTCCTGAAAGATCTACGTCGGTACGTTTCCGAGCACAATTCAAAGTGTTGGTGCTGACCTTGAAAGCCCTAAACGGCCTTGGCCCAGTATACCTGAAGGATCGCCTCCACCCCCATCGTTCAGCGCGGACACCGAGGTCCAATGCCAAGGGCCTTCTGGTGGTTCCCTCACTGTGAGAAGTGAGGTTACAGGGAACCAGGCATAGGGCCTTCTTGGTAGTGGCGCCTGCCCTGTGGAATATCCTCCCATCACATGTCAAGGAAATAAACAACTATCTGACTTTTAGAAGACATCTGAAGGCAACCCTGTATTGGGAAATTTTTAATGTCTAATGTTTTACAATTTTTTATGTGCTGTAAGTCGCCCAGAGTGGCTGGGGAAAACCAGCCAGATGGGTGGAGTATAAATATTATTATTATTATTATTATTATTATTATTATTATTATTACACACTCATTTAGGCAGCATCAGGACTAGTGTGTATGTTAAAACCTTCCCTTCTCAGCAACTCCAAGGTTCAGCTGATTCAATGTGGCTGTCAAAAGGTATGCTCAGTGCTGATTTTCGACAAAAAGAGGTACCAGAACTCACCACGAACTCACCTCATTCTCTTAGAATGGCAATGGCATCCAACTGAGAGGTGCTGGTACTGAGTTCAAGCTGGAAAAAAGCTCTGTTTCTACAAAGGACCAAACTCTAAAAATTCACTTTGAATATATTGATCACATCTAATCAACAGGTTGTGCAACACTAACTATGGGCCCAGAGAATCAACAAGTCAAATTACATTAAAAAAGCAGGTAAAGGTAAATGACCCCAGGACAGCTAAGTCCAGTCAAAGGTAACTATGGGGTGCGGCACTCATCTTGCTTTCAGGCCTGTGTTTGTCCACAGAGAGCTTTCCAGGTCATGTGGCCAACATGACTGAACTGCTTCTGGTGCAATGGGACACCGTGACTGAAATGCCATTTACCGTCCCGCCGCAGTGATACCTATTTATCTACTTGCAGTGGCATACTTTAGAACTGCTAGATTGGCAGGAGCTGGGATAGAACAAATGTTGGGCTCACCTCATCATGCGGATTTGAACTGCCGATCTTGCGATCGGCAAGCCCAAGAGGCTCAGTGGTTTAGACCACAGCGCCACAAGCATTCAGCCCTTAAATGTGGATCCTGTTGAACAATACAGTAAATGGTGTTGTTTAACAAAAGTCATGTCAGATATGTTGGCCAAGCCACCCATTTATACCAAATAAAGGCAGGATTTGCCGTAATACTTAATGACTTGCAATAAGGTAAAGGTAAAGGGACCCCTGACCATTAGGTCCAGTCGTGAGCAACTCTGGGGTTGCGGCGCTCATCTCGCTTTATTGGCCGAGGGAGCCGGCGTACAGCTTCCGGGTCATGTGGCCAGCATGACTAAGCCACTTCTGGCGAACCAGAGCAGCGCACGGAAATGCCGTTTACCTTCCCGTCGGAGCGGTACCTATTTATCTACTTGCACTTTGACGTGCTTTTGAACTGCTAGGTTGGCAGGAGCAGGGACTGAGCGATGGGAGCTCACCCCGTTGCGGGGATTCAAACCGCCAACCTTCTGGTCGGCAAGTCCTAGGCTCTGTGGTTTAACCCACAGCGCCACCCGTGTCCCTTAATGACTTGCAATAAAGACCTTTAATAGAACAGAGGCAAGGGGAAGAGCGAAGAGAACACTTTCTAAACATGCATGCCTATCCAAAGGTTGTTAAAAAACACATTTTCTGAGAGTTACAATAATTCTCTGAAATATTTCCAGCATTTGAAAACCTCTTCCTTGGTTGTTTAACATTGTCCTTTGCTGTCAAACATTCTAGGAGCCTTGAAAAGGGGAAAGGAGTTTAATTACAATTGGAGCAATGTGTAATGCAAGCTAGTGTTTTAACACCTGCAAACAGTGCTTTCGGAGCTAACCGTGGTTAGCAGAAGTGCTGGCACAGTTTGGTCAAACTCATGCTGGTAGCTTCAAGAACACTATCCAACCATCTTGTCCTCTGTCGTCCCCTTCCCCTTCTCTTTCCCAGCATCAGGGTCTTTTCCAGGGAGTCTTCTTTTCTCATGAGGTGGCCAAAGTATTGGAGCCTCAGCTTCAGGACCTGTCCTTCCAGTGAGCACTCAGGGCTGATTTCCTTCAGAATGGAATGGTTTGATCGTCTTGCAGTCCATGGGACTCTCAAGAGTCTCCTCCAGCACCATAATTCAAAAGCATCAATTCTTCGGCGATCAGCCTTCTTTATGGTCCAGGTCTCACTTCCATACATCACTACTGGGAAAACCATAGCTTTAACTATACGGACGTCTGTCGGCAAAGTGATGTCTCTGCTTTTTAAGATGCTGTCTAAGTTTGTCATTGCTTTTCTTGCAAGGAGCAGGCGTCTTTTAATTTCGTGGCTGCTGTCACCATCTGCAGTGATCATGGAGCCCAAGAAAGTAAAATCTCTCACTGCCTCCATTTCTTCCCCTTCTATTTGCCAGGAGGTGATGGACCCAGTGGCCATGATCTTAGTTTTTTTTGATGTTGAGCTTCAGACCATATTTTGCGCTCTCCTCTTTCACCCTCATTAAAAGGTTCTTTAATTCCTCCTCCCTTTCTGCCATCAAGGTTATGTCATCTGCATATCTGAGGTTGTTGATATTTCTTCCGGCAATCTTAATTCCGGCTTGGGATTCATCCAGCCCAGCCTTTCGCATGATGAATTCTGCATATAAGTTAAATAAGCAGGGAGACAATATACAGCCTTGTCGTACCCTTTCCCCAATTTTGAACCAATCAGTTGTTCCATCTGTGTTTCGTAGGGATATATATTTTTTAATTTGTGCAAATGTTCAATGCAGGCAGGGAGAGTAGGATTGCTTCCCATCTTCACTCTCCATTGCTGATTGTACCTTGCAAGCGATATCACCATGCATTTCAGCTGTGTCTGTGTAAACTCTCTCCACGTGATTCACATGCGCAAAGTCACTTGGGATGAACCATGCAGAGAGATCCGACCTGCATATACACATGAATCCTGCGGTCAGGACCAATGAGTGCAATTCCAGTTTCCCCCCTTCACTGCCTGATTATGCCCATTGCAAGGATGTCTGCACAGCGTTTATGATTTTTCCATATTATTACTTCCAAGTGTTTCTCAGGTGGGGCAGAAAGAGTGCATTCTGTGATTCCCTTCTCAACATTATGCTGAACATTTCAAGCAATCACAAATGTGGGAAGGGACCTTGTATCCCCCCCTCCCCCAGTTAACATGCACATTGAGGCTATTTAGAATATTTTATACAAAGGACAAAAGAATAGCATTTCACAAAAACCTGTTTTGCCTACTGTATGCTATTCCATCCTTCCTTATCTGGCCACTTTATCTCCATGGATTTTTTCCAGAAGATAAATCTTTCAATCAGGATTTCTATACAAGCCGGATCCCTTGTCCACTGGGTTGTATGCTGATTTGTGTGCGTGTCTTTTAGTGATTTTATTCAACTTTTCAAAGACTTGAAAGGCAAGAAACATTAGATGTGCTATTCATTCTACCTGGGGGGGAAAGGCCTTTCACCCAGCTCCTCCCCACCTCCCCGGAGTTACTGAACAAGTCAGTGACAGCAGATTGTCACGGGTTTGAAAGGTAATAAAACTTAGTATTAGTAACTATGACCGCAAAACTAAGAAATAAGGATGAGTCACAGATAAGAGATGAGCGGAAGTGTTTTGAAGAGTATCTCAGAGGGTTTAATAGTCAGTTTAACCTACAAGTAGGAGTGAACATATGAGCAGCAAATAACATTAAATAAAAGAAGATTTGAGACAAAAATGGGTGGAATAACAGATTGTCCAGTTGACAAAAGACTGCCTAGAATCACAATGACTGCCTAAAAAGACTACCTAGACAAAAGAATGCCAGGGAGAGATGGACTGGGAAGTCCAGAAGATAAGGATGAATATTGTATGGTGTATATATGTTGTAAAAATGTCTTAATAATAATAAGAATAACAACAACAACAACAACTCCTCATTGGCTAGGACTGGACTATGCGCTGTGATCAGTTGCGCATGAGAGGTTCCTCAGAGACCCTCTTATATAGTGAATACAGTAAACTTACCGTACAACTTCAGCACAGATGCATAAATAAAATGGAAAGCATAATACTGGTGGTCAACAAAAGCGGTTTAAAGACTATCTCAAGGCAAATCTTTAAAAATGTAGTATAAACACTGACAACTGGGAAACACTGGCCTGCGAGCGCTCCAGCTGGAGAACAGCCTTTACCAAAGGTGTCATGGGTTTTGAAGACACTTGAACTCAGGACACAAGGGAGAAACGTGGCAGGAGGAAGGCACGCTTGGCAAATCCACACCGTGATCAACTCCCGCCCGGAAACTAATGTCCCCACTGTGGAAGGACATGTGGATCCAGAACTGGCCTCCACAGTCACTTATGGACTCATTGTTAAAACCGTGTTTGTGGAAGACAATCTTACTCGGTTACGAGTGATCGCCAAAGAAGAAGAAGACATGTGAGAAGGATCCAGGGGTCTTGGTGGACCACAAGCTGAACCTGAGTCAACAGCAAGATGCATCAGCAAAAAAAGCTAATGCTGTTCCCTTGCAATTATTACAACCATGCTTTTCATGATGACGAGCATCTAGTAGCTCTAAAAGTTGGTAAGATTGTGTTTTTGTTCCCGAGTGCTCCTTATATACAGCCCACCACTGGGTACTGGAATTGAAGGTAAGAAGCTTTTCAACCAGCAAAAGGTCCAGGAATATATTCTTCTATATTCTTAGGTCCAGTCGTGGCCGACTCTGGGGTTGCAGCGCTCATCTTGCTTTATTGGCCAAGGGAGCCGGCGTACAGCTTCCAGGTCATGTGGCCAGCATGACTAAGCCGCTTCTGGCGAACCAGAGCAGCGCACAGAAACGCCGTTTACCTTCCCACCGGAGCGGTACCTATTTATCTACTTGCACTGCGTGCTTTCGAACTGCTAGGTGCACAGGAGCTGGGACCGAACAATGGGAGCTCACCCCATCGCAGGGATTCGAACCGCCAACCTTCTGATCAGCAAGTCCTAGGCTCTGTGGTTTAACCCACAGCGCTACCTGCGTCCCTCTATATTCTTATAGAAGACTTTAAAAGAAGGCTGAACCAATTCATGTAGCAGAAGGCTGCCAGTGGCTCCTAATCATGATGGCTACATGCTACCTACAGCATCAGAGGTACCATATCTCTGAATACCAGGGGTTGGGGAACAACAACACAAGAGGGCTATTGCTCTCATGTGCTGCTAGTGGTCTTCCCCTGGGCATCTGGTTAGCCATGTGGGAAAAGATGCTTAATTATATAGGCCATTGACATGATACAGGAAAGATCTTCTCATGTTCTGAACATGCTGTCTCAACTCCACTAAACTTTCCAAATGAAAAAGTTTCGGTTTCCACTATGAGTATTTTAGATAGGGTTTTTTATTGTGTTCAAATGTTTAAAATATGTGTTTATTTTTTAGCTGCATTGCTTTATTTTTGTGTGTGTGTTTGCTACCCCCCTCCCCCCGGTGCTCCTTTGGGAAGGAGAATGGATTATAAATTTTTAAAAATAAAATAAAAGTCTTCTGACAGGTAGGGAAATCAGCAACATAAGCCTGCGGGTTCCAAGAAACAAAAAAAAATTAAACATCTTCATATATTAAGGCTTTTCTTTCAAATGAACAGTGCAACAACTAAAAAGTCAGCATTAGGATCCCTTGAGAGTGAGAACATAATTTCCACAAACAAATAATTCCTTAATCATACAATTTTCCTCTTATTTTTTTAATTTTTTTAAATGGCATGTTTCACAAACTGTTTACTCTGAGCCGCAGCTGAAGGATATTGAATCTTTGAAAAATCTTACTAAAGCGTGTAAACATCACTTGATTGGCAATGTACAGTCAAATATTTCCTATTTATGAACTAATTCCTTCACCAGATTCCCATAGTAAAAGCGTTTATTGCCATTTCTAAATGAACTGAGCAACGTCGGCTCTCAATGCAACAGTGTTAACCCGAGTCCATAGGAGGGTGGCGTTTTCATATTCCTTAAGGGGGCTCGTGAAAGAACAGCCCCCTTTTTTTAACAAGTGTGTCTTTCTTAATATTTTAACAAGTGCATAGACCTCTTGGGGGTGTGCAGTGCACTGACTCGGCTTCCAACTAATGCATTCAGAATGGCTTTTCGTCTGGAATCTGTCACCTGAATTGGTTAATGTGAGATAAAAAGCAGATGAGAACCATTTCATAATGGGCTATACATTACAGCCAGAGTGTTTCTCTTTCGTTTGAACGACATCTGACTCTGCTTCGCACTGAGCCAGACTTTGGAGCAATGAACTAATCAGCACTTATTTGACTGGCATTAGTTTTCGATGTCCCCTTCACTAAGATCCGGGCGTTATTTTCAGCCGGAACTCACCGGAACTGAGTTCCAGCACCTGTCAGGTGGGTTGTGGCGCTATTGCCATTCTAAGAGAACAAGAGAGGTTGACACCTCTCTCTGACACCTCTTTTTCTAGGAAAATAGCACTGCTAAGATCCTTTAAAAAAACAAACATTTTTATTAGATTTTACAAAAATGAGTTTATAACAATACATATCCACATGAAGAGATTTCTCTGAATCTCGCAACTTCACCCGGTCCCTTCCATGGGTCCTAATGTGAACATTTTCAGCTACATATTATTTCATAATCTACCATACTTTTCTGTGAATAACATGCCCCCATGAATAATACGCCCCCTATTTTGGGGGAAGATTGCCCAAAGTTGCTGAGCTTTTTTTTTGCAGAGGATTGACAGAGTTGTTGAGCTTTTTTTTGGGGGGGGGGTTGCCAAAAATCACTCACCCACTTGGCCGGCAGAAGCAGCTTATTGGGCTACTATTAAAATGAGTCTGCATTTTTAATTGTCTTTAAATTGTTTTCCCCCCCCATTATGTTTTTATTGTAATTTTACTGGTGTTAGCCGCCCTAAGCTCTGCCCTCTGGCAGGGGAGGGTGGGGTATAAATAAAAATTTATTATTATTATTATTATTATTATTATTATTATTATTATTATTACCACCATGGTTCTCAAACTTAATCCGTTCCAGAAGTCTGTTCCAGAACCAAACCATTCCAAAACCAAGGCGCGCTATCCCATAAAATGAAAGCAATAATCAACGTACTGTACTATAAAATAAATAAGACAGTATTGTAGATGATGAAAATTAAAATTATTTTTTCCTTCTTACTTGCTCTGATGATAGTCATTGTTTGGAGGGGAGACTTTTATCCATTTCTGCGCTCTCACAATCAATCAATCAATCAATCAATCAATCAGCTGAACTGGGTTCAACACAGTCACAAAAACAAATTAACCGAAAAAGCCTGAAAAACAAAAACGCAAAATCAAAAGCGTCAAATACAGTGGTACCTTGGTTCTCGAACTTAATCAATTCTGGAAGTCCATTTGACTTCAAAATGTTCAAAAACCAAGGCCCAGTTTCTGACTGGCGACAGCCACATTGGACGTTCAACTTCCGAAAAACGTTTGAAAACTGGAACACTTACTTTTTGGTGTTTGGGGACTAAGTCGTTTGAGAACCAAAGTACCACTGTATTTTATTTATCTTTTTTCACTCTTCCTCATAAACACATCTGTCATGACGTTTATCCTATTGATGCATACATTTATGTGCATTGCAGATTTATTCTGAGGGTTTTTTCCTTTTAAAAAATAAACATTTAAACAACTTTAGAAATGTTTTCTTACATAATCCTTTATGCACTCCCTGCATGTCATAGTCCAGTCAGTGGATTTTAGACCTCCCTTAATTTCTGCATATTTTCCATGACTGGACTATGTCGTCCGTCCGTCCCCCTTTTTTTTAGAAGACGCTGACATCTGCAGCCTCTTGCTTAATGTTTTTCAAATATTCGTCAGGAATATTTGCCAACCCTCAAGACCACAGAAATCGCAAGGTGAACTTTGTGTTTTAAAAGCCAGAAGGGAAAATAATTTCATGGCAATGATGAAGGATTGGGAAATAAAGACCATCAGCACCCGTTGTAAAGAAAATAAATATGGCATCCAGTGAGCTGCATGGAAAGGGAGGAAAGGAAGATGGATTAACATTTCATTTCAGGAGAACCATGGTCTCTGTGGAACCCTACATGCGTGGAAAGTGCAGGGCTCCAGGTAGGTTTAATTGCCCTGTGTGATACCTGTCATCTCTAGGTAAGGCTGTGAAAGCCAGTATGGTGTAGTGGTTAAGAGCGATAGACTCGTAATCTGGGGAACTGGGTTCGCATCTCCGCTCCTCCACATGCAGCTGCTGGGTGACCTTGGGCTAGTCACACTTCTCTGAAATCTCTCAGCCCCACTCACCTCACAGAGTGTTTGTTGTGGGGGAGGAAGGGAATGGAGAATGTTAGCCGCTTTGAGACTCCTTCGGGTAGTGATAAAGCGGGATATCAAATCCAAACTCTTCTTCTTCTTCTTCCTCTGTCTGAAATTATGGAGAGCCTCAGCCACGATGGCCAATAGTTAAGAACAATGGGAATTGTGTGACTGGAAAGCACCACATTGGCTCTCTCCAAAGTCCATGTCTATGGAAACCAAATTGGCTACCCCATTAAATTTAGTAGCAAGCGTCTATCAAACACTTGTTCACATGAGGGTGTGTTTTTTTAAGAGTTCAACTTCTAAACACAGGTTGTTCTTTAAGAGTTTTAAACATGGATTTTTAAATGTAGAGTTGTAAATGCGTATTAAACACTGGGGTCCACCTCCGAGGGTCTTCTGGTGTGAGTGAGGTTACAGAGAACCAGGCAGAGGGCCTTCAGATGTCAAGGAGATAAATAACTACACAACTTTTAGAAGACATCTGAAGGTAGCCCTGTACCATGAAGTTTTTAATGTTTCTTGTTTTATTATGTTTTTATATGTGCTGGAAGCCGGATGTAAATATTATTAGTACAGTCATACCTTGGCTCCTGAACACCCTGGGAGTTGAACGTTCTGGCTCCTGAACAATTGATACTTGGAAGTGACTGTTCTGGTTTTTGAACGTTCTTTCGGAAGCCAAATGTCCAACAGGGTTTCCACGGCTGGCAATTGGCTGAAGGAGTTTCCTGCAGCCAATCAGAAGCCGTGCTTTGGAATTCAAACATTTTGGAAGTCGAACGGACTTCCAGAATGGATTCTGTTTGACTTCGGAGGTATGACTATATTAGTATTAGTATTAGTATTAGTATTAGTATTAGTATTAGTATTAGTATTAGTATTATTAAACTTTCTAATACAAACTACTGTTTTTGACATATCCTGATAAAAATAGCATCTTATGTCAAAGAGCACCAGATTTAGATGTTTTCTACTGGGGGGAAAAAAAGAATACCCATGTTTGTGATGAGTGGGTAAGATTTAGTGACGATGGTTTGAAACGGGTTTTCACAACCCGTAACCCACCAAGCCAAATATGGAGTGTCCACCATAAATCTGTTTTTCTGCCTTGAACTGCAAAAACAGTGGTGTCATGCAGCAGCCAGGCCACCACCATGCATTTAGCAGCATGTAGTAGGTCTAGTTTTACAATAATAAGAATATTGGTTTCTGCTAAATGATAAGTTGCAATAAGATTGCATTCTCCACTTTAGTGTTGCAAATAAAAAAAGAGATATTTTTCTTAATGGGAAATAATGCATGCTTGAGCAATGCTTGTCAGAAATGCAGAGTGGGTCCTTGTATTGGATATTTATGGGTTATTTAGTTTGGCTTCTCATTTGCTTTCAACATTTAAGAGGAGTGCCATTAATGCAATTCATTGCTAAGAGTTTACTGACAAGAAAATCTGCACAGTGAAGCCATATATGATTTTTTAAGAAACATATTTTTTCAGGTGAAACTATTAACCAGGGTCCCAATTAAGCTCACTGTTTCCTGAGATTTTTGTATGTGGTTCCCCAAGAAAGAGAGTTGCGTGGAAATACAGGCTGGATGGTGTAAGAGAGCAAGCAGGTGAGCCAAATGAACCATTCAGGACTAAGTCTTCACCTGAAGACAAAGGTGAATGGGGCACATTAAAATGTCTTAATCATAACAAGGTGAAAACTTCAGTTTGGGCATGGAGGAGGAATTAATTTTAAACGGATTTATGCACAGAATTCGAGAGTTCCAACCTAATATGTATTTTTAAATGCTATTTTTCTCTATCAAAATATCACTTCGAGACATATTTTGATGCATTAAAACTTCTGGGAGGTGTGTAGTAGGTCCATAACATTGATGGAAGAGCAGAATCTGGTAGCATAGATCAGACTTGACCCACACATTAGTTGGAGGCATACAAATCAAATAATTTTGTATAGGAATTTTCAAAGGTCCGATTCTTCAACCCCAACTTTTTTAGGCTGGCAAAATCCTTTATGGAAAAACCTGTCAACCTTTCTGTCTGCACCTTTGTCAATTCACCCCTTTTCCCTTTGGTTTCTCTCTGCTTTTTTTATCTACTCTGCTCTTCCATATTCCATCCATCCAATCTATTTCCCAACTAGATATTTCAGAGGCTTGCCTTATGCTCCCTTTTTCTGGGACATGTCCTATTTTTCATGGGTAGAGTCATCATAGCGATCCATAGTTAAAAGTAGGAGTTGGCAAATGTGTGCTCTTCCTTGCTCTTCGAAACATGGCAGCCCTAGACCAGGCTACAGCAGTGGCATTGGAGAGGAGAAGCATCAGGAGCGACTGCTATCTGCTTGCTTGCAGTCTTGTTCTCTGTCACTTGGTGACAATAGCAGGGAGGCAGTGGTGAACCCAGTGAGAGCCAATGTGGTGTAGTGGTTAAGAGCGATAGATTCATAGTCTGGGGAACCGGGTTCACGTCTCCGCTCCTCCACATGCAGCTGCTAGGTGACCTTGGGCCAGTCACACTTCTTTGAAGTCTCTCAGCCCCACTCATCTCACAGAGTGTTTGTTGTGGGGGAGGAAGGGAAAGGAGAATATTAGCCATTTTGAGACTCCTTCAGGTCGTGATAAAGTGGGATATCAAATCCAAACTCTTCTTCTTCTTCACTGAGGGATTGGGGCCCACACAGAGATGGTGTTGTGCCCCAAAACCTGGACCCCCTATTGTGTGCATCTAAGATAATAAGTGCATATGAACATTCAGAGATTAAGGCCCTATTCACCAACGTATCTCCGATGAAAATAGAAATGTCCTATTTAACAACAACAACAACAATTTCATTATTTATACCCCACCCATCTGACTGGGTTGCCCTAGCCACTCTGGGCGGCTTCCAACACATATAAAAACATAATAAAACGTTACACATTTAAAAAGCTTCCCCCTACAGAGCTGCCTTCAGATGTGTTCTAAAGGTTGTATAGTTACTTATCTCATTGGCTCGCGGGTCGCATAACTCCAGAACCTCCAACATTTCTCCAATGAAAATAGGAACATCCTCCATACCTTCCGACATTTCTCTGATGAAAATAGGGTGGTCCTAAGGAAAAGCGGTACATTCTGGGATCAGATCAGAAACCGGGATGGCTTCTGTAAATCCGGGACTGTCCCTGAAAAATAGGGACATTTGGAGGGTCTGTAAGGCCCAGCTTGTGGATGTTGAATAATACACCTTGAAAATGTGTGCCCTATGACTCATGGTCTAGTATGCCCAGAGTGGCAGACCTGGCTTTGCTGCTGCACGATGTGTGGAAAAGCCATTTTATATCAAAAGCCATGGTTTGGAAGCAGGTTTAAACCTGACATGCTATCCTTGGCCAGAGCAAGACAATCTGGGCAGATTATTTTCACAAGGACTATAAAACATATAAGAGACCCCCAACAGGACCACCCATCCTTTCTGTCTTAAGAGTGGATCTACACACAGGAAGAAAACGCTGTAAATAAGTCAAAAATAAAATCGTTATAACCAGTGCTTTTTTTCTGGGAGTATTCAAGGGTACGCAGTACCAGCATCCTTTATCTAGAAGAAAAGCACTGGTTACAACAAAAGAAAAAAAACTGCTATGGAAAATCCCAAACATTTTATTTTATTTTATTTTATTTTATTTTATTTTATTTTTTATTTTATTTTATTTTATTTTATTTTATTTTATTTTATTTTATTTTATTTTATTTTATTTTATTTTATTTTATTTTATTTTATTTTATTGCTCTCCAGCACCGTTTGGTGTTGCATGTTTATAACACATTTGAAGCACTGTTTTTTGACTGGCGTAACTAAGTCCGAAGTGTTCTAAAACCAACCTTGTAACAGTAAGGTGAATTCCTTGGCCAAAAGTGCAGCAATGAGTTTGCCCTCCAAGGGTTAATACATCATCATTTTTACCAGCCTGCTAAACAAAAAAATGGCACAAATCCTGCCACTCAGGTTTTCAAGTATCATCCACATAATACAACCCTTCTTCTTTGAGATTAGGGAGAAAGGGGACCAAGCCAAGGAGACAATGGCTGAATGAACCTCTCCAGTTGACATCACAAAACCATCATGCTATGGGATTGGCTGAATGAGCCAGCTAGGGCTCAGTCCTGCTTGTTGATAACAAGTGCCAGTTGGAACCCCGCCTTCAACACAGCCAATCTTGCCTTATCGTGGTGGTAAAGGTTGATGAAAGGCCCAAATAAATGAATAAACATAAGGATGTACCTGGTGTAGGGTTGCCATATTTCAAAAAGTGAAAACCCAGGAACAAAACTTGTTGAGCTTTTCTGTTTTGTTTTGTTTTATTTTGTTTTTGCCAAAGTTGTTGAGCTTTATTTGCAAAACCACAAAAAAGCTGTTTTTGAGCAAATTCAAACAGTTACCGTATTTTTCGCTCTATAGGGCGCACTTTTTCCCCTCCAAAAATTAAGGGGACATGTGTGTGCGTCCTATGGAACAAATGCAGGCTCCTTGGCTTCGATGATAGCAACGCGAAGGCTCCGAAGCCCAGAGGGAGTGCTCCCTCCACGCTCCGGAGGCTTCGCATTGCTTTCGCTGAAGCCTGGAGAGCGAGAGGGGTCTGTGCGCACCGCCCCCTCTCGCTCTCCAGGCTTCAGGGATAGCCGCCTGAAGCCTCCAGAGGCTTCGGGTTCCTTTTGTGGAAGCCGGGAGAGCAAGACTCCCCTGGCTTCAGCAGAGAGGGAGAGCTGCTCAGCACCCCTTCAGCCAAGCGGGAGGAGAAATGGAAGGGGCTCCATTTCTCCTGCTGCTTCGCTAAAGGGGCGCTGAGCAGAGAGGCGGAGAATTTTTTTTTTCTTGTTCTCCCCCTCTAAAACAAGGTGCGTCCTATGGTCGGGTGCTTCCTATAGAGCAAAAAATACGGTATTTATGAAAACTGGCAAAATGGCACTGCCAACATGGCTTGCCACACATCCAGATTTCCCCAGACATCTCGCCAATTTCCACCCAGACACTGCTTTTGATCACAGTATTCCAGGTATGTCCGGGGAAATGGCAACCTTAACTAGCGTGCCCAGCTGTCCTGGACGAAATGGCTTTCCTTGCGTACAGTTATGCTGAACAGCCTCCTGTTTGAGCAGCTCAGGCCCATTTAATTGAACAATCCCTCAAAAAGTGATCTTTTCTAATGAGAATGAAAAGTTTTGTGTTGCATTGCTGTTGATCGTATACACGACAGGGTGTAGACTGTTCCAGAATCTCTCTCCTCATATAAACAGAGTGCTACTGTCTCTTTGAAAAGCATTTTAAACTCTTTTCAGACCCCCCCACCCTCCACTTGGGTGCTCAGGTTTCCTTCCTTCCCCCCGCCTTCCTGAGCACTCCAGCAGGTATTAGAGCTCAGAGGTTTCTGGTCTCCAAGTAGTTAAGTCTACATCAGCACTAATAGCTATGAGCTCATCTCGTATAAGCACATTTTTTCGTTAAAAACCCCGCAACCTCGGAAAAAAATGTGAGCACTCTTAAACAGCCCGGCTCGGAATAACTCACGATATGACGCATACCACAGGAAATAAAGTGGTATGAGGCACCTACAAAATATTTTTCAAACAAGTCATTGAAGCCATAAGCCCCATGCCTCAGCTTTTAGGAAGTCACTTATTAAGAATCAACACCAGCCGTGCCAAGCTAAGCTCTCGCACTTGGTGATTTTCCAATTGAATATTCAGGGCCCCGTCTCGGTCTTGTTTTCAGGGAAGTACATGCCTGGAATGTTAGCAAGCTATTTGCTGGAGAGAGAGAGAGAGAGAGAGAGAGAGAGAGAGAGAGAGGAAAATGCCCACAACAAGCCCAATGTTGATCACATTAATGCATTTGAGTGGGTATAGAGTGCAAATCATTGAAAGCACTTCCAGATCTCGGTTGCCGGGGGACAAAGCAGACTCTGTTCTCTGATCTGATGGTCATATTTTTCTGGGGAGGATGTGGTGCAGGAAGAGGGAACACTGCCAACCCCTGTCGAATGGTTCCAAACAGGGCCTAGGCCTAGCTCTTTGGCCATTGATGAGCGGGAAATGAAACACAGATGGGTCAGATGCGTGAGGAGAGGGGGGATTACAGGTCAGGCCAAGGAGTGGGAATAAATTAAGTGCTTATGAGGTACAGAATGGAACATTGTGGAACCGAAACAGAGCGGGATTGGCGGGGGGAGAGAAAGAAACGTACATCCTAATGCTGTTAGGCAAAGGGGGGGGTGATACACCTCCTCTCTCCCCGTCACTGGAAAGGCACCATATCTCTGCTGGGATTACTGCGCAATTGTCCCACGGATTCCTAGGTATGGTGTGGAAATTTGGGAGCATGCAACCCTCTGGAGCGATCGGTGGGGAGGGGGAAGAAACACTAGAAAGAGGTTATTTATGGGGAGTAAGGGCGGGACGAGACATTACGGGAGCGATGGAGCTGTGGCCAAAAGTAGCAACTTCACGTTTCCTCCTCTCCTCCCTACTCCTGGTAGTATTCAGTAAAGCGAAACGTGATGTCATTGCGTTCCGGTTTCTGTATACCCCATCCAGCTTTGAATCCAACTGCAGAAGCAGTTTGGTGAGCTGTCACCATCTAGTGCCCAGTGCTGGCTTCTCCTTCCCTCAACCGCCACTACATGGGCTTCTAGTGAATCCTCTTGCCCCAAGGAGAGGAGAGTAGAAGCAAAAGACCGCAAAACCGTTGTCGGCACTGTTGTTGTCGTGAAAAAATAAAATGACGATGGTGCTTCTCATCGTATTAAATTCATGTGCAACGTTCTGTGAGATCAGCCTAAAAAAAGAGATACAGTGGTACCTCAGGTTACAGATGCTTCAGGTTACAGGCGCTTCAAGTTACAGACTCTGCTAACCCAGAAATAGTACCTCAGGTTAAGAACTTTGCTTCAGGATGAGCACAGAAATCATGCGGCAGCGGCACGGCAGCAGCGGGAGGCCCCATTAGCTAAAGTGGTGCTTCAGGTTAAGAACAGTTTCAGGTTAAGAACGGACCTCCGGAATGAATTAAGTTCTTAACCCGAGGTACCACTGTACACAAATATGTTAAATTAATGGTTTGCTGCATGGTAAGACCAGCCACGGCTTGAAATAGTTACCATGGAAATTACAATAGGTGTACAGTGGTAACTTGGGTTAAGAACTTAATTCGTTCCGGAGGTCCGTTCTTAACCTGAAACTGTTCTTATCCTGAAGCAATACTTTAGCTAATGGGGCCTCCTGCAGCAGCTGCACTGCCGCTGCATGATTTCTGTTCTCATCCTGAATCAAAGTTCTTAACCTGAGGTACTATTTCTGGGTTTGCGGAGTCTGTAACCCGAGGTACCACTGTAATGCCCTGGATTTACCAGGGCAGTTGCCCTGTGTGTTAGGACCTCCAGACCACAGCAATCATCAGGCATTTTCCCTGTGTTGAAATTTCACAGCTTGTTTTATTAAAAAGGCATCTCATTCTTGTAATACGTATTAATGTTCCTCCGAAAAGTCAGTGCAAGGGGCTGAGAACACTTGCTAGGCCATTCACAAAACAAATCAAGACCTTTTTCTTATGAGGATGCTCTCTGGGTTTCGAGTGGAGAAAGGGTTTATGGCTCTCCGTTAACTAAAGAGGGTTGGCTTAAAGGTCTCCCCCAAACTCAGCTCAAGGAGTCTGCATGCACAACGTCTGAGAAATGAAAACCTCCAGGAAGTCATTGTCCTTTCTTCGCAGGTCAGCACTGGAGCTATATCCTCCAATATTTCTCCAATGAAAATAGGGATGTCCTATTCCATCATCATCAACATTATTCCCCACCCATCTGGCTGGGTTGCCCCAGCCACTCTGGACAGCTTCCAACATTTATAAAAACATAATAAAACATTTCACATTCTTTTTTTAAAAAACCCCTACAGAGGGCTGCCTTCAGATGTCTTCTAAAGGTGGTGAAGTTATTTATCTCCTTGGCTCGGGCGTCGTATAACTCCATATCTGCTAACATTTCTCCAATGAAAACAGGGACATCCTCCATACCCTCCAACATTTCTCCGATGGTAATAGGGATGCCCTAAGGAAAAGCGGAGCATTCTGGGATCTAATCAGAAACCCAGACGGCTTCTGTAAATCTGGGACTGTTGCTTGACAGCAGGGACACTTGGAGGGTCTGTACTAAAGTTATTTTCTAGACTTAATTCTGCTTAAAGGGCCCACATAGTAAATGTAAGACCATTGCAGACCATAGGGTTCTGACTAGCTTGTACCAGGCCAGATGCTCATATGTCTTCTAAAGGTGGTATAGTTACTTATCTCCTTGCCTTGGAGGTCACATAACTCCATATCCTGCAATATTTCTTTGATGGGAATAGGGACGTCCTAAGAAAAAGCAGGATATTCTGAGATCAAATAAGAAACTGAGACGGCTTCTGTAAATCCAGGACTTTCCCTGGAAAATAGGGACACTTGGAGGGTTTGCTGGAGCCCAGTCACTTTCCATTCCGTCTTCAGTGTTACATGAGCTTCCTAGTGCAGTCTATTGTATAGTTCTGAAAAGTGGAGCTTCTCCGACCTTGTACTGTTATCAGATATATGGCACAAAAATTCCCCTCACCCCATGTAAAACACTGGCACACACTACTGAGGTACAAGATCTGTCCATTTACCAATTTTTTCACATTTTGAAACACAAACCTTACTTTCGAAGTCTGATTCTGTACAAAGAAGGCATTTAAAAAGCCAACACAGCTCTAATTCTTTCTTGGGGATCTGATGGAGTAGATTTGGCTGACTCTGGAGTGTTTTGACCTTTGAAATAAAAAAAGAAAGTCTGTGAGACCATACCATCTCTTGGCAAGATGTTGTTGTCACTCTGAATTTTCACTTCAGCCACTGGCCAGATGCCACAACCACAGTCTTGTTTGAATGGTGTTAAGTCTCACCACAGTGCTATGTCTGATACCCAACACTATCTATTTGACCATAAATCATTGCCTGTCAATTGGGCCCCCTCCGGACTTGTATAGTAATAAAACTGAGGCAATTTGGCATAAATGATGGGGGCTAGAAAAAATATCTCATGTGGTTCCACTATTTCACCCCAGGTCACCTCATTTGCAAACTCTAGCTACTCACTTACAAATTTAATGTGGCTGGGGAAACTCCATTGCTGATGCTATAAAATAATTTTGTGCTTATGATCAAATGGTAGTAACTGCCTTTTACCGATCATTAACAGTCATTTGTTTCGTTTGTAATTAGAATGGACAAATATGTCCATTTCCTGTCTGTGGCACTTTCACACATTTTGCTCTGTTCCATTTCCACATCCACCTGCAATTTGTCTATTTATTTTAAAAAAGCAGCCCTCTCAAAATATGTATTTTCAAATGCTATTTTTCTCTATCAAAGTATTACTTCAAGACATATTTTGATGCGCTGAAACTGCTGAGAGGTGTAAATATCATAAAATCGAGAGAAGAGCAGAATCTTGTGGTGTAGATAGGATTTGACCCACACATTCGTTGGAGGAGCACAAATCTAGGATTGCCTAGAAGTAAAAATCGGGACACAGTTGCTGAGCTTTTTGGGGGCGATTGTCCAAAGTTGGGTGCCCAGTGTGCACATGCCATGCCACCATGACATCAGCACAATGTGATGTCAATGTGACGTCATGACATCATGCCATGTTGTGACAGCGCGGTGCATTTCCGCACTCTGGAGCCATGATAGCAACTGGGCCAGGGCCTGCATCTCCACTGCGGATGCACCCCAGAAGCAAGTGGTGGTAGATGGTGGCAGCAGAGGTGGAGTCCGGGCACCCAAAGCAAAAAAATTGTGGGTGCCTGAACAGCCAGGGCCTCTTGGATGTCTTTTTCAGGCCCCCATAAAAGGTACTGGTGGCCTAGTGATGTATGAGCACAGGTGGCACTGTGATCTAAACCAGGTAAAGGCAAACTTGGCCCTCCAGATGTTCTGGGACTACAACTCCCATCACCCCTGACCATGGGTCCTGTTAGCTAGAGATGATGGGAGTTGTAGTCCCAAAACATCTGGAGGGCCGAGTTTGCCTATGCCTGATCTAAACTGTGGGATGTGTTACATCAGTACAGTCAATTACAACTTGCTTTAATTCCTAGAGTGGACAGAGACAGAGGGATATGTAACTTCCTGTTCCTCTTGTAAATGACTCAGCAGATGAGTGTGACTCTATAAAAGGCAGAATCACACAGCCATTTTCTCTTCAGTTCGATTTCAGCTCTGTTCGATTCAGTTCAGTTAAGTCTCTGGCTCTCAGCCAGCAGCACTTAGGCCCATCCTCACAAAGGATGCAAGCCACGTTGTATGTTTTAACCTGAAGCTTAAAGACTGCCTTCTAGGATTTGTACTGTGAGCAACTTATGAGTAAACTTATTGTTATAGTTTTAAAAACAGACTCATGAGTCTTTATTGTATTTCAAGAGGGAGAAAAGGGGACACCAGGAGGAATCCATCTAAGCAAGCCAGATTGGATTAGTCATTTTGTAAAGATTCAAATGAATCTAATCAACTAGCTTCCGTGAATATAGAGGGGCTTTGCTCTGCTACATCTACTAGAGTGAGTGAGTGAGTGAGTGAAGGAAGGATAATACTTAACAAATATTTCCTTGCCTATTATCCTAAGCATCCCCATATAAACCACTGAGCCTCTTGGGCTTGCCAATCAGAAGGTTGGAGCTTCGAATCCCTGTGACAGGGTGAGCTCCCATTGCTCTGTCCCAGCTCCTTCCAGCCTAGCAATTTGAAAGCACACCAGTGCAAGTAGATAAATAGGTACCACTGTGGTGGGAAGGTAAATGCCGTTTCCGTGCGCTCTGGTTTCCATCACGGTGTCCCGTTGTACCAGAAGCAGTTTAGTCATGCTGGCCACATGACCCAGAAAGCTTTCTGTGGACAAACACCGGTTCCCTCGACCTGAAGCGAGATGAGCACCGCAGCCCCCTAGTCACCTTTGACTGGACTTAACCATCTAAGGGTCTTTTACCTATATGAGCGCACCATGTTGGCAACTCCTGTGTTAAAGCATTCATCATATAGACAAAGACCAACTTGTGGGGTTGACTTCAGCACTTACATAATGCCGGTAGCAACTCACTTCTGTGAAGCAGCACCATATCCAGGCAGCAAATTCCAAGAGAGGGGCGATCTTTTTGCCTTCCATTGGCCACCTCATGAGAAGAGAAGACACCCTGGAAAAGACCCTGATGTTGGAAAAGATGGAGGGCACAAGGAGAAGGGGACGACTGAGGATGAGATGGTTGGGCAGTGTTCTCGAAGCTACCAACATGAGTTTGACCAAACTGTGGGAGATAGTGGAAGACAGGAGTGCCTGGCGTGCTCTGGTCCATGGGGTCACAAAGAGTCGGACACGACTAAACGACTAAACAACAACAACATATCTCTGTGCAGCACTGCAGGCAGCAGTTGGGAAGGCAGTTCCATTCCAGAAGAGTAGGGAATCGTTTTAAACTTGTTGCTTCAGGTGCAAAAGAACCTCTACCCCATCGAAACCCATGGCGTCTCGGGTGTCGCTTCCCCACCAAGGCTTTGTTGTTAAATTTGCTAACATTTTGTGCCTATTGAGAAAGCCTCCTTAGAGAGGTGCGGACCTCAATAAGAGAACGGCTGTGCTCTTAATGAAAAAAACCTTTGGGATATTTCCTGAAGAAGGAGGGGAGTGTTCCCAGCTGTTAGCTCAGGTCTCTTTCTGGAGAACATCTGGAAATGCATCTCCAGGGACTGCATCTGGCTTTACTTCCCAGCACTCTGTCTCACTGATCTGGTTCCGTTCTGGCCCTCTGTACTCCTAGTTCAAAGAACAGCAAGGCCTGTTAAGAAATTACTGCCATATTGTTCAGCCGGTCGCAACGAGCAAATATATGGAATCATAATTGGGAACATATTAAGGGAAACAGCTCGATAGAGATAAGCTGTTCAACTACATATGCTTCTTCATGAGGGCTTAGTGCCAATCCTAGAGGGTTTTCTTTTTCTTTTTGTTTAAAAAGCAGGGGGCGGGGGACTTAAATGTTTGTTACCAGTCCTTTTGAACTTCTGGCAAAGCAGATGGTAAAGCATTTTTTTTATTCAAATGAAAAGCATCCTAGTATAAAAATAGCTTGCTCTCCCAGACCTCTCAAATTGAAACCATTGGAGGGTTATTTATTTATTTGTTGCCCTCTTTCCTACCAATCTCATTAACATATGCATTTCTGAATTGCAGGTTAGTCTGGCCTGAATAGATATTCGACTTATTGTATGCATCTGCATGGCAAAGACCAAGCGCATATGGCATATAATAGAACAAATTCTGTTTCCCCGCCCTTGCAAGACTGGGGTGGAATTTACACACATATAAAAAAAATGCTTTTTAAAAAAATGTTTTGAAAAATACATTGAATTTGGCGTAGCTCACTGTCACCACCTAGTGTCACATTTCTATATTGCACTTTACAACACATTTAAAACGTTTTATTTGCAGCTGTATAGCTGAGTGCCCAGGACTCAGGGCAAAACATAGGCTTGGTGGAAGAAACGAACCAGAGATCTATGGGGCAAACTGTTTAGCTTTTCTCACGTGGGAATGCAATCAATCAATAGGGGAAGGGGAATGACAGCACTGTTGAAACTGGAACTGGCCTTGGCTAGGGAAGAGAAGAAGATAACGATGATAATAACAGATGAATCCATATTGCCTAAAACTGCTGTTCTAAGTTGAGCAAAAGCTTACTTGCATTTTGCTAGCAAAAGCTGCCTTTCTGCTAGCAAAAGCTGCTCTGTGCGTGTTCTGAATTAAAGAAACCATACCGCCACTTGCAAAAGTCATCTGCCAGGTGGGGCAGAGTCAGTTACAAGGATCACTATATGGGGGCTTTTGGTGAGACCTCACAGAGTTCTCATGAGATCTTGCGGAGCGCCACGAGATCTCGCTGAAAGCTGCAGCCTCCACTTTTCCAAACTGCTATGCAGTTCCCCAGCCAAATCATGCATTTAAAAATGAATACACTAAACGAAAGGTTCTTAAAAATGTAAATTTTAGTGATATTCACATACCAAAATGCATTCTATGGCGATATTGTTTGCAAAGATGCAGATATTAGGCAAAATTGTACAGGTGAATTTTCGGGGATGCTTAAAAAAAACAAACACCTCAAGCTGATGCAGAAATATTGTATGAGCTGAACTTAAAACTAGGAAGCTGAAAGAAACTGAAACTCACAGGTTTGAGCATCGCTGTTCCCGAGTGACATAAGGGGGAGCTGACTGGCACCGTGAACAGTCCTTTGGGCTGCAAACCAAGAGTAAACATTTCCCTGAGCAGATACAGGAGGAAAAGGACCAAAAAGGAGTAAATGGACTCACCACTAAAAATCTTGTCATCATCTCACATCCCTGGTATGAAAAAGCATTCAGAAAACATTTCAAAAAGTATTAAATTAAGCAAAAGGATTTCCAGTCTCATAATAACAGTAATACTTTTGTGCACTATTATATTTGTAACATGTGGAAATTCACAGAATTGCTTCTATCGTCATTCCGTTCGTAATCAGGACAGTTTTATGGGGATAATATAGAACAGTAGGGCATGTCTTCGTGAGATTCATAAAACAGTCAAATGTTCAGCTGATGTTACTATTCTATCATTCTTAAAAGGCCCAAACTTGCTACACAAGATTTATTGTAAAGCCAGTTTCTTTTCCAAAGTTGTTATGTGGTTGTATAGATTTTGCAAGTCGTTAGAGCCTTTGTTACAGAACTATTTTGATCGATGTAAACGCAATAAGGTCTGGTAAAAATTAATAAAGAAAAATAAACAACACGGCTGAAAGTTACATTTACTGTGCAAGCTATGTAAATTAGATTAACTTGAAGCTGCCATAAATCTGGTACGACTGTTGGTTGTTAGAACTAGAGACGAATGCTTAGCACTAAAACCATGCTTTCTAAGTACTTGTCGTAACGATATTTCTGTAATGTGTTACTACAGCAAGCTGCTATTATCATTCCCGCAGATGGGAGCCTGAAAAAAATAGTGGCTTGCTTGTGATAGTGATAAGATTAGTACTGGGGAGCTTCTAGTTTACATATTGTTGCATGCCACCCCAATCTCTGAACAGTGCAAGATTCCAAGGGTTCTGAGATAGATAAGATAAAACTTTATTCACATTAGCCAATGGCCATAGCAACAGTAAAACATTACAGTGGTACCTCAGGTTACATACGCTTCAGGTTACAGACTCCGCTAACTCAGAAATAGTACCTCGGGTTAAGAACTTTGCTTCAGGATGAGAACAGAAATTGTGCTCCAGCAGTGCGGCAGCAGCGGGAGGTCCCATTAGCTAAAGTGGTGCTTCAGGTTAAGAACAGTTTCAGCTTAAGAACGGACCTCCAGAACGAATTAAGTACTTAACCTGAGGTACCACTGTACAGTATATGCAGAAAAGGAAATTTGACATAAGAGCATAATTTAAAGTCCTGAATCAGCCGTCAGTTCCAGGGGTTCTGAGAGCTTACCCAGGGTTTTGTTTCCTCAGAATGGGGGACAGCAGAGACTGTGGTGTCTTTATGATCTATGGTTTATTGACACTCACATATGAAATCTGAGGATACTGTGGGGGGGGTCACAGCATCAACACCCCAAGAAGTTCATGCTCTGCTCAGAGCCACAGTCTTAGATTCCTGCAGAAATCAGGCATGGCTCTGTCTCACAGGCTTCTGCCTGCAACCAGTCTTGCTCTTGTCTTTTTAACTACCAGATAGTTGAGGGAAAGAGCATCCTCCATTTTTTCTTTAGCACAGAGCCCCTTCCTTTGTTACTTGAATGGCCCATATTTAAAGGGCCATTACCAAGAAATTCATCAACTGTTTTGCCCAAGCCTGCAGGGAGTTCAGCCTTACAGTCATCCTGACAAGGACCCATATTCAGGGTGTCACTCTGTGCATCAACACTGGTGCCCACACTGAGTATAGACAAATATTATTATTATTAACAATAATAATAATCCAAAATTCTCCTAAAACACACATTTTCGTGCAGCAATTTCCCCAATATGTGTGTTATTTTCAACAATCTATACATGTATGTGCAGACTTTACCCTAGTATACATCTTCATGTACAAAACAATTGGCTGGAGAACTGCACGGCAACATTCAGAGAAGCACAAATTATTTATAGAATCATAGAATCATAGAATCATAGAGTTGGAAGAGACCACAAGGGCCATCAAGTCCAACCCCCTGCCAAGCAGGAAACACCATCAGAGCACTCCTGACATATGGTTGTCAAGCCTCTGCTTAAAGACCTCCAAAGAAGGAGACTCCACCACACTCCTTGGCAGCAAATTCCACTGTCGAACAGCTCTTACTGTCAGGAAGTTCTTCCTAATGTTTAGGTGGAATCTTCTTTCTTGTAGTTTGGATCCATTGCTCCGTGTCCGCTTCTCTGGAGCAGCAGAAAACAACCTTTCTCCCTCCTCTGTGTGACATCCTTTTATATATTTGAACATGGCTATCATATCACCCCTTAACCTCCTCTTCTCCAGGCTAAACATGCCCAGCTCCCTTAGCCGTTCCTCATAAGGCATCGTTTCCAGGCCTTTGACCATTTTGGTTGCCCTCCTCTGGACACGTTCTGTTTCTGTTTGGTTCTTATTTGGGAAAGTGCAAGCTTTGGTAGGCTCACATTTAAATGTGAACAGAACCAAATTTCTCAGCCCATTCCTATCCTCTAAATTAAAGTATCTGGTCAACGCATCTGGATAATTTAAAGGCGACAATGCATAAAATGCATGAACACATTTCTGTATCCTTACATATAAACCTGTCCCCTTGTAGCTGTCCCAACACAAACACACAAACACTGTCTGCATCTTTTTAAGATTTAAAGATTTAAATTGAGACTATCCAAGGCAGCAGAGATATGAGATGATCAGAGCCCCACCAAACTTGAAGCATGGGAAGTCCCAACCAAAATATTATAATTCAGGCAGAATATTTGGAATAATTGACATGTAGTTGTATAATTTGGAATACTTAATGTGATTTGATTGGATTGTTAAAATGGGAAACTTAATAAAAATGATTTATAAAAAAATAAAGAAAAAAAGTTCAAGATACTGAATTGTGAGCATACATTTAAAATATCCTTTATTTTGACCCTAAGGGAAAAGAGCTACCGATTTGGACAACAAATTTCTAGTTGTTTGGAAGAGGGTTTGTAATAAACTTAACTTCTGCTCGCTTTCTTCATGCCACCATGACATCTAGCTGTGCTTCTCGGGAGCAGGCAAGTCAGTGGCACAATACCACAGCAATTTGTTGTGTTGTCATGATCTCTTCATTTTTCAGATTTTAGGAAGCTCGACTCATTTGGATCTCCATGGAAACTATTCAGAAACGTAGCTAACCTGCTGCGGGAAGGCCAGGAAAATAATGCTCTCTCCTAGTGGATGGTTCGCCAGTTGAATAACGCTCAGCCGTGCAATTTATAATGATTTGATAAGCAGTGGCAGCTCGTGGATTATTGTAGTAATTCTCAAACGGAGGTGGGCTACAGCAGTGCGCTGCGAGAGAACGGCTAAAGTGCAGCAAAAGGTTTAAAAAGTGACTGGTTGGCTGTTTATATGGCATGCACGCATTCCAAGACACACATCCACCCACTCTCAGAGGAGTCTGCCTGACGCCACTCTGCATGATCTGGCCTTACCTCCTTCCAGTTAACCTCCGCAGAGAGGTCTAGAAGCCATGCAATTGAATTATCCCCATAATTTACAATGCAGATGGATTGCCAGCCCTCAGAGAAGCCTCGCTTTTACCTTCCCAGTCAGTGAGTATATATTTGAAGGAGCGTCTCCACCCCCATTGTCCAGACCGGACCCTGAGCTCCAGCCTCGAGGGTCTGGCAGTTTCCTCACTGCAAGAAGTGAGGTTACAGGGAACCAGGAAAAGGGCCTTCTCGGTAGTGGTGCTCGCCCTGTGGAACACCCTCCAAGCAGATGTCAAGAAAATAAGCAACTATCTCACTTTTAGAAGACATCTCCCCTGTATAGAGAAGTTTTTAATGTTTGATGTCTTTGCTTTAATTTGTTGGAAGCCGCCCAGAGTGGCTGGGGTAACCCAGTCAGATGAGGAGCATATGATGATGGTGGTGGTGGTGGTGATGGTGATGATGGTGATGATGAGTAGCCTCTTGATAGCTGGTCATTTGTGCTGGGCTATTCCCATGCCTGTTGTCTTTGTCCATGGAGTTTTCTTGGCAGGAATACTGGAGTGCCTTGCCGGTTCCTGCTCCAGATGGATCACGTTTGGTCAAAACTCTCCACTATGACCTGAAGGGGAAGAAATGGAGGCAGTGAGAGATTTTACTTTCTTGGGCTCCATGATCACTGCAGATGGTGACAGCAGCCACAAAATTAAAAGACGCCTGCTTCTTGGGAGAAAAGCAATGACAAACCTAGACAGCATCTTAAAAAGCAGAGACATCACCTTGCCAACAAAGGTCCGTATAGTTAAAGCTATGGTTTTCCCAGTAGTGATGTATGGAAGTGAAAGCTGGACCATAAAGAAGGCTGATCGTCAAAGAATTGATGCTTTTGAATTACGGTGCTGGAGGAGACTCTTGAGAGTCCCATGGACTGCAAGAAGATCAAACCTCTCCATTCTGAAGGAAATCAGCCCTGACTGCTCACTGGAAGGACAGATCCTGAAGCTGAGGCTCCAATACTTTGGCCACCTCATGAGAAGAGAAGACTCCCTGGAAAAGACCTGATGTTGGGAAAGATGGAGGGCACAAGGAGAAGGGGACGACAGAGGACGAGATGGTTGGACAGTGTTCTCGAAGCTACCAGCATGAGTTTGACCAAACTGTGGGAGGCAGTGGAAGACAGGAGTGCCTGGCGTGCTCTGGTCCATGGGGTCACAAAGCGTCGGACACGACTAAACGACTAAACAACAACAACAGTTCCCATGCCTGAATGCTCCTCCATATAAAAACAAACTCAGATAGAAAACATGCCATGTCATTGTCTGGTGGGTGGCAGAACCATCTGTTTATAGAACATGATGGTTTGCTTGACATCAGGATCCTGGCAGTAGATCCAGCCCCAAGTCAACTTCAGTAGTACCACCATTGACAGGAAGGCCCCAGGTGCAATCTAATGTGAGGCTTAAACAGACTCCCTTTTGAGACCCTGGAGAGCTGCTACCACAGAGCATAGACAGTCCTGATCTGGATAGACCAAAGGTCTGGCTCAATATAAGGCAGCTTCAAATGTCCCCATACCATTTAGTTCAGACTGATAGCTCCTTGGAGGAAAAGTGGGATTTAAGTGTAATTCATAACGAATTTTAAAAGCACGTAGGTTTGCGCTGTCAGTCAAAGTTTCTCAAGACAGATGGCAAGCCTGCAGATTGATGATGAGATGATTGGTACTGAAAAATATATTTCTCAAGCTGCGTTGAAGGAAAAAAACGGAATCCACATGTGCCTGACAATGCTCTGTGTAACTTGCAGAGACTTCAACTTCACAGGGAAGCAAATCTTGGCAAAGCAATCACATTTTTTCATATTATTGTTGGCTTCCCCATGCATAGAGGCACAATACCTTCCGCTCCTGAGGTTCCACGTTTCGGGAAGTCTCGTTCTGCTTAATTAAGCAACAAAGCAGAGCGGCCATTGTTTACTCTTTATATTATGGGGGCATTAATTAAGGACTAATGAACTGAATACAAATTGCAGGCTGGAGTGGCAGCTTATTGTGATATCAGAAAAGTATAAATAATCTGTCCCTATTTAGCATTCCTCTCTTCTCACTGACATCTAATAGTGCCCTTTATCTTCAACGTAAGGAATATAGGATTCCTAAAAGGAGCAATTTATTTACTTGCTACATGGTTCCGTTTCCAGGCATTAATGTGATTGATGCAGGAAGACATATCCTTTTATGGTCTCTTGTTTTCCCGAAAAACACAAAATAATACACGCAGCCAAAGGAAGCAAAATAACAATAGCCATGTCCCTGTGTGCATCTGGCATCTGCGTGATTTCGCCACCACATATGTAAGCAGACAGTTCCAAGGAAGAAAAATCAGTGCAAAGTCCTGATTGGGTCTACCACATGTGAGCATGCAAAGCCAGAGATTTACAGAAGTCATCCCAGTTTCTGATTCAATCCCAGAATGTCCTGCTTTTCGTTAGGATGTCTCTATTTTCATCGCAGAAAGACTGTAGTTTTAGGGGAAGGACTATAGTCGATGAAACAAAGGCTTTGTCTGCAGAGAGTGTTGTTGTTTAGTCGTTTAGTCGTGTCCGACTCTTCGTGACCCCATGGACCAGAGCACGCCAGGCACTTCTGTCTTCCACTGCCTCCCGCAGTTTGGTCAAATTCATGCTGCTAGCTTCGAGAACACTATCCAACCATCTAGTCCTCTGTCGTCCCCTTCTTGTGCCCTCAATCTTTCCCAACATCGGGGTCTTTTCCAGTGAGTCTTCTCTTCCCATGAGGTGGCCAAAGTTTTGGAGCCTCAGCTTCACGATCTGTCCTTCCAGTGAGCACTCAGGGCTGATTTCCTTAAGAATGGATAGGTTTGTTCTTCTTGCAGTCCATGGGACTCTCAAGAGTCTCCTCCAGCACCATAATTCAAAAGCATCAATTCTTCGGCGATCAGCCTTCTTTATGGAGAGAGTAGGGCTGCCATATTTCAAGCAGTAAAAATCTGGACAGAAAAAAAATGCTTCTTCTTTTTTAAGGAAAATCGCCAAACACTACACTGCCAACGTGGTTTACCATACGTCTGTATTTTCCCAGACATTTAAGCGCTTTCCGCTTGGGCACAGCTTCTGACTGCAGTATTCCCGATAAGTCCTGTCTAAAACCCTAAAGACCTGCTGTCAAACATTGCAGCATTGCATTAACTGATCTAGGTGGGTTGAATTCAGAGTATGGTAGCTGTAATGGTTCTAGGGGTTGCTCGATCATAAACCGGCGCCACACCTGGCTGGGTTGCCTGAGTGAACCTTTTCTGCCCGGACAGCCACTCGCCCGTGGCTGTTTCAATCACTGGCAGAATCCATCAGTCGGCGTTTCTTGAACTTCTTCCAGCAAAGAAGCTCTTTGATGCCTAGTCTCCGCCTACTCTCCCTGCGCAGAAGCCTTCTGCGCAAGGAGGGTGTGGGCAGCGGAGGACCCTTACTCTCCCCGCTGGTCCCCGGCAAGGAGTCATGGGACCGCCTCATCGATTCCCCCATCTGCCCCCCTTCTCCACTGGTGCTACGCTGATTCCCTTCCCCAGAAGATGGGCTGCCTCTCCCCATCCCGGGACGCTCTCTGGAATCCCTCTGGAGCCCTCCCTCGCCCTCTGGCCCTGATGGCAGTTCCCTGACAGTAGCTTTCAGGTGTTTTAAAACATTATTTTTTTAAAAAAATGAATAAACAAAATATTCTACATAGATTTGATTATTTATTCATTTGCTTTATTGTTTCATTGATGTGCGCTTCTTGGTGGGGAGGAAGATCATTTTAAAGTCAGGATACAAAGAACTGAAATAAAGCAGAGGCTGGATGGCCATCTGTCATGGATGCTTTAGTTGAGATTCCGGCATTGCAGGGGGTTAGACTAGATGACCCTTGGGTCTCTTCCAGCTCTATGATTCTATGAAAGAAGCATAGCTGAACTACCACTTGAAAACAGCAGCAGCAGAATAAGAGGAGCACACAAACATCTGGGAGATCTCCAGAAACGGGAAGAGCAAGACACATCTCACCATACTTCAGCCTTCTCTTGTCCGCATTTGGAAATGTTAAAAGTGGCATCTGTTTCGACTTTGCTCAGGAAAAGAAAAGGCAAACCAGCTTTGATTTATTTATCTATTTTATTTTATTTTTAAAAAACACAAATTCATAAAAGGCAAGCTGGCTTTTGTGGTGGAACATCCAGCGGATAAAAAAAAGTATTTGGGTACATTTGAGACCCACATGGCCTGTGTTAACTTCTGGGTTGCCCAATCCATTTCTGTTGCCCAGCTTACATGTTTTCCCCTTCCTTCCTTCCTCCTTTCCTTCTTTCCTCCCTCCTCTTCATGCCATTCTTTGCACACTTGCTTTATTGCTGAGCCCCCACCCCCCACCCCGCCTTGAAAACAACACGCTGTAAATTTGTTTATGGCCCCCATTTTATTAATAGCGGCAATCAGAGGAGACTTCATGGATATGGCGATTTCCCTCCAGCCGCAATTGTGTCTGCCGACTTGGTGGGAACCCCACGGGGTGCTCGTAAATGGACAAGTTTACAATCCGGCCGACGTGAAGTACCCAAGCGGCATCTACAGCCAAGTCTCCTTTGTGCTCATTCGCCACCTGTGATGCCAGAGGGCAGAAGGTTAGCAAAGGGGGCTTCCTCTCCCTCCCCATGGATCAGGATCAGCCAGCCTCCATCTATCTGCAATGGAAGACTTTGTTTTGGTTTTGGTTTCTCCCATCATGACTCTGTGGGGTTGTTTGGATATTTTTAATTGAAAGACAAAGCACTTCCTTCTCAAAACTTGGCATCCATGAGGTGGGGGAAATGCTCGTTCAAAATAATTAAGGATGTCAGGAAAATCCTTTCCTAACTACTACAAGATGAATGCATTTCGTAGCATAGTCAAATTAGAGTCTCATAGCTGCAGAACTTTCAGCTGACCTATATTTTTATTTCCTTCGCCCTTCCAACCAATGCTGGGAACAAGCACTGTGGGAAATACAAGCGATTTCTAGCGTATTTAACTACCACTGATTAAAGAAAACTAACCTTGGAAAGAGAGGAACAGCCATATAAACATCTGACCAGGTACAAGCTCGTCAGAACCCTCTGGTCTGCAATGGCCTTACATTTACTGTGTGGGCCCTTTAAGCAGAATTAAGTCCAGAAGCAAAACAAGAGCTTTAGTACAGACCCTCCAAGTGTCCCTAATGTCCAGCGAAAGTCCCAGATTTACAGAAGCTGCCTGGGTTTCTGACTTGATCCCAGAATGCTCCGCTTTTCTTTAGGACACTCCTATTTTCATTGGAGAAATGTTAGTGGATATGGAGCTCTGCAACCCCCGAGCCAAGGAGATAAGTAACTATACAACCTTTAGAAGACATCCGAAGGCAGCCCTGTGTAGGGTTTTTAAAAAAAGTTTAATGTTTTATTATATTTTTATATATGTTGGAAGCAGCCTAGAGTGGCTGGGCAACCCAGGCAGATGGGTAGGGTATAATAATGATGATGATTATGGAATAAAGCTAAAGGAACCCCTGACCATTAGGTCCAATCATGGCTGACTCTGGGGTTGCGGTGCTCATCTCACTTTATTGGCCAAGGGAACTGGCGTACAGCTTCCGGGTCATGTGGCCAGCATGACTAAGCCGCTTCTGGCGAACCAGAGCAGCGCACGGAAATGCCATTTACCTTCCCGCCGGAGCGGTACCTATTTATCTACTTGCACTTTGACGTGCTCTCGAACTGCTAGGTTCGCAGGAGCAGGGACCGAACAACAGGAGCTCACCCCGTCGCGGGGATTCGAACCGCCGACCTTCTGATCGGCAAGTCCAAGCTCTGTGGTTTAACCCACAGTGCCACCCGCATCCCGATGATGGAATAGGACGTCCCTATTTTCATTGGAGTAATGTTGGAAGATATAGCTCCAGTGCTGACCTGCAAAGAAAGGCGATTGACCTCCTGGAGGTTTTGATTTCTCAGACGTTGTGCATGCACACTCCTTGAGCTGAGTTTGGGGGAGACCTTTAAGCCAACCCTCTTAGTTAACTGAGAACCATAAACCCTCTCTCTGCTCAAAACCCAGAGAGCATCCTCATAAGAAAAAGGTCTTGATTTTTTTCTGAATGGCCTAGCAAGTATTCTCGGCCCCTTACACTGGCTTTTCAGAGGAACATCGATATGTATTAGAAGAATGAGATGACTTTTGGAGAGTATGGAGGACCTCCCTCTTTTCATCAGAGAGATGTTGGAGGATATGGAGTTATGCGATCCCCGAGCCAAGGAGATAAGTAATGATACAACTATGTTGGAAGCCACCCAGAGTGGCTGGGGCAACCAGTCAGATGGACAGGGTACAATAATAAAGTTGTTGATTATGATTAGGAAGTCCCTATTTTCATTGGAGAAATGTTGGGCACAGCATCTGTCTTAAACAAGAACAAAACAGCAATGGGAAACTCCTAACTTTACCCAGATACAACTAAGTCCAGCACCATGTAGTGACTATACTATGTATACCGACACTATCCCAACACTGGCCTTCCTGTGTCACTGGAGAAGTTTGGACACAACTTTTTCTGCCTCATTAACCCAAGATAGGTCTGGACCTTTCACACTCTGTGCTTGCTCTACATCTTTCATCCTCCCTTCTTGGCCTGATGCAATTCATGGGTTAATTAAATGTAGTTTTCTTTTATAGCTGAACTGGGAACAACTCGGGAGCTACAGCAGTGACACACATTGACTCCAGATTCTGACAGGGCAAAATGGAGTGTGTCACTTCAGACTGTGGGACAACTCCTTTCCACGCAGGAAGGAAATCTCTCAGCTAGCAACCTCTCCCCTTTCCCTCCCCTCCCCTCCCCACCAAAACAACAACAACAACAAAACCACCCTCTAGCAACTTCAGGAGAAAAAAATCCCACTTCCTGAACATATTGCGCACCTATTGATTGCATAGATTCCAGGCTTTTGGCAGTATTCCTTGACATGTTTTCCTGTTGATGCTCTTCCTAACATCCCCTATTGCTTTCTTGCCAATATGAGGAACCCCCCTAACTTATTCATTCCAGACTCCACTACATGAGCACGCTGGTTGTGTAAAACGACAACACAGAATAGCAAAGCACAAAGGAATTTTTCACGATCAGTTTGATCCAATAGAGCTCCATTTTCTGTCAACCTGCCACCTTTTGACCTCTGCCCTAAGAGCACTGGTCACTCAAGGGCAAAGGTTCAGTGGTAGGTTAAGTCTGTGTGTGTTTGTGTCGAGGGGCGAGGGGCTGTCTGCTCCTGCTTCCTGTTGTCTCTAGCCCAACAATGCAATTGCTTTCTAAATGCAAACTTCACCCCCGCTAAGCAATGGCATACAGATGTTCTGCTCTTCCCGTTCCCATGCCTTTGAGTTTTGTTGCACAACTAATCAAGTTGGAGGAAGTGCAGAAGAAGGAGAGGTTACTTGTAAGTCTCTATCCTACTTTGGGGTCGTTGAGCTTTAGAAAATATTCTACACTTCCTCTTGCTAAGACCTTCCTTAATTTTAATCACTTATATATAGGATTGTCTGGTCGCATGGCAGAGATCTTTCCACCTTTTTTTAAAGAGCAACACAGCCTCAAAAAAGGACACCATCTTCATCATCACCCTATGAAACATCTCAAAGCGATTCCATCATATGATAGAAGGATATATAATACATCGGCATATATAAAAACAGTTAAAGCAATTGCAAATATAAAAAAGCAATTTCAAATGCAACATAGGTATCAACTGGGAGAAGCCTCCACTTTGAAAGCTTGTTGAAAGAGGATCCTGTGGATATTGCCAAGGGATCTCTCCTAGACCAGCTTTCCTCAACCCCCAGATGTTTGGGCCTACAGCTCCTATCATAGGGTTGCCATATTTATTTCAAAAAGTAAAAACCAGAGCACACACACACAAAAACGTGGTTTTGACTTGCCAAAGATCAAGAAACAAGCATCACGCTTCAGAAATTCACCCCAGAAATGCTGAGGCTGGTGCGAACTATGATCCAAAACAAAGGAGCTCTATGGTCCAAAAGAAGGAGCTCTAGGATTTCTGAATTCAGAAGGTTGCTCAGAATTCTTCTGAATTCAGAAGGAGCTCTAGAATTTTGAATTTGTAAGGTTGCTCGTTCCTAGGGATGAAAGATAACTCAGCTCTCTCAGTTTCTCAGTTTTCCAACTGTAAATTCAGTTCACATTTCTGAAGTAATTAACCAAAATAATCAAGCAATCAATCTCCCTTATTGGCATAGAGAAAGTGCATCATATACGTGGATCAGAAAACAACACAGTTAATGAAACATAGTAGGAGATACTTTAGGATAAAACTGTCCAGATATCGTGAGGTACGAAAATGACTCCTCTTAGCACCTATAGTGATGTAATACTCATGAATACTGATGAATGGTGCCAGCATTCTAGTGCAATTTTCTCCTAATAAACACATTGTAATGCAGTTTTGATTCATGTACACATTTTCCCAAGCAAATTCCCCTTATTTGATGCATTTGTGTGTGTTATTTTCACTCGTTTATTCATTTTAATGTACACTTTCCCCTCATGCAGGCATATTTGTCAACCTTGGTTGGTTGGGGAATTTCACTGCAAAATTTGGATCAGTGCGAATTTTAGTTCTTTGGTTCTCACATTGTTTCAGAAAGTGTGGATATGAAAGCTTCACCTTTAAAATGCCAGTTATTTAACAGCAGCAACTGTTCAAAAAAAAATTCTTTCTTCTTCCTAAATTATGCTGCCAATATTAAATCCTTCATAGGTGAGGGAACCAAGAATGGATTTTTGTCTGTCAGGATTATAAACTCCGTTCGGGTAGTGAATACAAATTGCTGGCTTGAGCCTCTACTAAGATCCAAATAAAAAAATTAGCTTTAAAAAATTATATAGTGAGAGGGTCAGGGTGGGAGTCCTTGACAGATATCAAAGGGTGTCTGAGGGTACCATGGTGCCCAAAGTCACCACATTGGACACCCAGATCTAAGCAGAGGAGTCAGCATGAAATTAACATAAAGTTAACAGAGAGTGCTATGTCTAATTGTCGTTGTTTAGTCGTTTAGTCGTGTCTGACTCTTCATGATCCCATGGACCAGAGCACGCCAGGCACTCCTGTCTTGCACTGCCTCCCGCAGTTTGGTCAAACTCATGCTGGTAGCTTCGAGAACACTATCCAACCATACCCAGGTTCATGGTTCTTACATTCCAGATTCCTATGCAATATTTTTCTTTACAGCATTGGACTTTCCTTTCGCTTCCAGGCATATCTGCAACTGAGCGTCCTTTCGGCTTTGGCCCAGCCGCTTCATCAGCTCTGAATCTACTTGTACTTGTCCTCCGCTCTTCCTCAGTAGCATGTTGGACGCCTTCCAACCTGAGGGGCTCATCTTCCAGTGTCATAACTTTTATATGTCTGTTGTCTTTGTCCATGGAGTTTTCTTGGCAGGGATACTGGAGTGGCTTGCCGGTTCCTGCTCCAGGTGGATCAGGTTTGGTCAAAACTCTCCACTATGACCTGTCCATCTTGGGTGGCCCTGCATGGCATAGTTCATAGCTCCTCTGAGTTATTCAAGCCCCTTCACCATGGCAAGGCAGTGATCCATGAAGGGGATGTCTAATTAGGTGTGTCCAATTTCTCTCCTTTTCTCAGCAGGTTGTAATGGAGACAGAGTCAGGTGTGGACCAAGGGCTCCTGGATTCGAACTCCACCACAGTCATGTTGAACTGCTCTTGTGAGATTACCCCACCAAGTGGGATTCCCATAAACATTTTGTTTGTCACCATGAGAACGGGATGCTGGGCCATTGGCTTAATCCAACAAGCTCTTTTCATGTTCTTATGATCTCAGGCCAGTCTCTATCACTCAGCCTAAGTACTTCGCAGAGCTGTTGTAAAGATTAAAAGGAGGGGGGATAATTCTACATACATCATATCACAGCTGGCCCCAGAAGTACCCACATCTGACTGACTCAGTTTTGTGACATCTGAAAGAAGTCTTTGAGGTCTAGGGATGAGAGGAGACACTGGTGACATGATGGGGTTGCGAGATGGAAGCTGTAAAGGATGCTGGGGCCCGGAGCTCAACATTTATGAAGTGATGGGTACCGTCTTCTGAATTTTTCACTTGACTGAACCACATATTAGAAAGCTAAAAGCAGATGTAGCTGTGGCCAAAACCATACAAAACTCAGCTGAGTTTAGCTCTGAGGAAAGGAAACTTCAAGTGGTGGGTGTATTTCTGTTTTGTGGTTCTCCTTCACAGGAAACACAAAGGGTACATAAAGGACTGTAAAAATCTACTTTTAGCTTATGCTGTCTGTGTTTGATGTACGTGACACTCGGTGGCGGGGAGGGGAAATTTTCCATTCCCTGCGATGATAAGAGCATGTACAACTCACACCTGTATATTTATGGTAAAGAACTAGAACTAGCCAAATAACTGTCAGTTTTCATCCCCATTGTGTTATTTGAAGAGTGACTGCATGCTTGCTTCCTCCCTCATCAGTTAGGGCCTCTGTACAATTCAGGCATCTAAATTGGAGCTGTATGCTTGAAGTTTCTTAAAAATATACATCTTAAAGATGTAAGGTATGACAAACAAAGGTCTGAAAATTCAAGTATCATATAGGTAAATACAGAACCAGATTTATTTCTGAACACACACCCTCCCCCAAAAAACACCCTATTTGTAATTAAACAGCATCACTATGTTGTGTTCTGTTTTTATAGTATACTGCAAAGCGTTGTTATGAGTCCATAGGGGAAGTAAAATGGATTTAGTAAAATTTAGTGGGACATGGGTGGCGCTGTGGGTTAAACCACAGAGCCTAGGGCTTGCCGATCAGAAGGTCGGCGGTTCGAATCCCCGCAACGGGGTAAGCTCCCGTTACTCGGTCCCTGCTCCTGCCAACCAAGCAGTTCGAAAGCACGTCAGAGTGCAAGTAGATAAATAGGTACTGCTCCAGTGGGAAGGTAAACAGTGTTTCCATGCACTACTCTGATCGCCAGAAGCGGCTTAGTCATGCTGCCACATGACCCGGAAACTGTAAGCTGTGGCCAATAAAGCGAGATGAGCGCCGCAACCCCAGAGTCGTCCGCGACTGGACCTAATGGTCAGGGGTCCCTTTACCTTTTATGTTGTGTTTTGTTTTTATAGTATACTGCAATGTGTTGTTATGAGTTCAAGGGGGGAAGACTCCCCATAATCCCTGGATTTAGTAAAAATTAGAATTAATCAAGGTTTGATTAAACTGTGAGAAACAGTGAGCCCCTTTGTATTTAGTTTATGCTAGCAGCCCATTCCAACTTGGAATAGCCACTGAGATGGGCCATTAGCAGGGGCCAAAGGCCAGTGATGGCCCACCAAAGAAACCATCATAGGGCAAAACTGCCAGGCAAGGAGGAGGATGGGTCCTTCTCTAGCTGTGTGTGTTAGTGGGCAGAGCAAGAAAAGGGTTAAGATTTCAGTGCTGGGTGATGTAGGCTGAATGAATAGTGGCGCTTTGCTAGAGGTTCAAAAAGCAGGCTAGAAAGGGGTCCAGCAGAACCCTTGATGGGCTGGCCGGAGCAGGGTAGAAGAAAGGGACAGGAAGTATGGCTGCTTCCTCTGTTTGTAGACCTAAGTCTGCTGCTCCTAAATAATCATCTTGAGATGTGAATGCTCTGAACCTTCTCTTCATTGTAAATTCAGGTTGTATATGTCTAAATAAACCATATATCTTAAAGACACTGCAGTCTACCCTGTGCCCAGTGTTCAAAAGAAACACAAACTCTGGGTAAGTGGCTGGAACGTTTTGTGCACTGCTCATTGGAGATAAGGGTGGTGTGTAACAGTATTTATGATTTTAAATGTGTTTCAACTTGCTTGGAGACCTTTGAGTAACAAGCAATTAACAAATAATAAGAATAAGAATAGCAATAATAATACAAAATGACAACAATACCAAATCACAGGGTACAATTCAGCCAAAGTTCAAAACTTTTCTGTCCCATTGGTTTCAGCGGGAAAGGTTCGCAGCCTTCCAATTCAAGTCAATGGTGCTTCAAAGCAGCTGGATCACGCCCAAGGTGATTCATCCACGATATCTAACAGCATGAGGTGGAAGTAATTTGTGATGTCAGTTACCCACCCTGTCCACATTAAGATCAAATGCCAGGACTGTACTAACATCAGAGACCAGCCCCCTCTTCAGGGATAATCCAGGCCCTCTCTGTGAATGTTCAGTTTTGGTTGAAAAAAGCAAATGCCTAGACCATAGATGCATCTGGCCCTCAATTTCACTTTTTGTGGCCCTTGGCTTAATTTCAAAATCGATCTGCAGTTCTCATCCCTGGCAAGAATAATTTGTTGCTACTTTTGGGTTGGAGACACACACACACACACACAGAGAGAGAGAGAGAGAGAGAGAGAGAGAGAGAGAGAGAGGAGCAGTGTTAGAAAATGAGAGAAAGAAGGGGCAGAAGAAACACAGAATGGGCGCATCCTTTTCCCCAGTTTTGACTGAGGCACCACTCCCTGCTATACCTGTAATGCTAGTGATCTCTAGAGAAATGTGGCCTGTGACCCACTCCCTCAAAAATGTCCAGCCATGTCCTCGGCCTTTTGCTTGTGGAAAAACACAGAACACTGCTTTTTTTGGTGTTCTATTCAGTGGCTCACTAAGAAGTATGCTTGCTCCTGCCATCAAACATTCTGGCCAATGGTACAAAGGCAAGCACCAGGCACTGTATGGATTGTAGAGTAATGGGAATAAAGGAAGCTGAATAATATAGAGTCAGAACCTCAGTCCATCTACAGTGGTACCTTGGGTTACGTACTTAATTAGTTCCAGAGGTCCGTTCTTAACCTGAAACTGTTATCAACCTGAAGCACCACTTTAGCTAATGGGGCTTCCTGCTGCTGCCGCACCGCTGGAGCACGATTTCTGTTCTCATCTTGAAGCAAAGTTCTTAACCCGAGGTGTAGCCTTTTTAGGCTTTGCCCTCGGGTGGGAAGAGCATTGCGCCCGGGACAGGGAAATGGGAGTCAAACAGACACTCAAGGAATAATTTCAGAGAAAAAGCTTTATTTCTACCATCCGGGCTTGGTAGAAGGAGCTAGTGTGATAAATTCACGAACAAGCACAAGCACAGCCATTTGCACAGAGCATATATTCCCCTCCAGTTCTTTCCCCTTTCTCCCTCCTCAGGAGACCTGCCCCATGATGAGTTTCCTGAGCATGAACAGAAAGTTCCTGTCTCCAGACTCTTGGCACTCTTCCCAGAAAAGGGGGTAGAGAAACCAAGGGGGTTGAGGAGCCTTGCATTTCAGCGTGTCCAAGATGTGTTGCAACCAAATGAGATAAGAGTCAGTTCTGTTCTTTTAGCAAGGTCAACTAGGCTGGGAAGTGAAAAAGCATGGTTCTTTTTCAGCTACCTTTCTTACAGCAGAGCAAATGAGCAAATGCTTAGCTAATGCCTTTTAGCTACTTGAGAAGCTAAACTTCTCAAAGCTACTTTGAGAAGCTTTGAGGCTTGAGGCCTAGTGGGAGGGGTGACTTCGGGCCTAGGTGGGGCACCTGTCCTCACCTCCTTCAGAGGTACTATTTCTGGGTTAGCAGAGTCTGTAACCTGAAGCGTATGTAACCCGAGGTACCACTGTACTTCCATATTGGCTACTCTGACTGGAGGCAACATTCTAGAACAGAGTTTCCCAAATTGGGTCTCCAGCTGTTTTTGGACTACAACTCCCATCACCCCTAACTCACAAGACCAGTGGTCAGGGATGATGGGAATGGTAGTCTGAGAACAGCTGGAGACCCAAGTTTGGGAAGCAGTGCTCTAGAGCAGCCTTTCTCAACCTGTGGGTCCCCAGATGTTGTTGAACTACAACTCCCATCACCCCTAGCTAGCAAAGCCAGAGCTCAGGGGTGATGGGAGTTGTAGTCCAACAACACCTGGGGACCCACAGGTTGAGAACCACACTGCTCTAGAGCTTCAAAAGGAAGCCGGTCCCATCCTAATGTGGAAATGCCAGAGATTGAACTATGGACCTTCTGTATGCAAAGCAGATGCTCTATGATTGAGTTATGGCCCTTAGGAAGAGATACTCTTCTTGACGCATCATGTTCAAAATGCAGGTCCTGGGGAGGTGGGAGGCTTTCTCAGATTCCTCTTAGGACCCAAAAGCTGTTGATTGGTTTGGGGAAAGAGGCAGGGAAGCAAGGAGGGCAGGTATTGAAAGGCAATGCCTGTAGCAATTAACTTCATGACCATCTCTTATCTGCTAACAAGCCAATAGATAGATAGATAGATGATAGATGATAGATATAGATAGATAGATAGATAGATAGATAGATAGATAGATAGATATTGATATAGATAATTATTATTATTATTATTATTATTATTATTTATATCCCATCCTCCCTAGCCAAAGCCGGGCTCAGGGCGGCTAACAACAATAAAATAATACAACATTCTAAAATCATTTCATTATAAAATTAATTCAAATCAAATTGATGGCAACCATTGGGCTAGAGTTCTGTGAAGACTGCCAAAGGAGGGAGTCAGGCTGTGCCCTGGCCAAAGGCCTGGTGGAACAGCTCTGTCTTGCAGGCCTTGTGGAAAGATGTCAAGTCCCGATAGATAGATAGATAGATAGATAGATAGATAGATAGATAGATAGATAGATAGAGTGGTACTTCGGGTTAAGAACTTAATTCGTTCTGGAGGTCCGTTCTTAACCTGAAACTGTTCTTAACCTGAAGCACCACTTTAGCTAATGGGGCCTCCTGCTGCCGCTGCGCTGCCGGAGCACGATTTCTGTTCTCATCCTGAAGCAAAGTTCTTAACCCGAGGTACTATTTCTGGGTTAGCGGCGTCTGTAAGCTGAAGCGTACGTAACCTGAAGCGTATGTAACCCGAGGTACCACTGTAGATAGATGATGATGATGATGATAGATGATAGATATAGATAGATAATAGATAGATAGATAGATAGATAGATAGATAGATAGATAGATAGATGATGATAGATAGATGATAGATAGATGATAGATAGATAGATATAGATAGATGATAGATAGATAGATAGATAGATAGATAGATAGATAGATAGATGATATAGATAGATAGATGATAGATAGATAGATAGATAGATAGATAGATAGATAGATGATAGATAGATAGATAGATAGATATAGATAGATAGATAGATGATAGATAGATAGATGATAGATGATAGATGATATAGATAGATAGATGATAGATAGATAGATGATAGATAGATAGATAGATAGATGATAGATGATTGATAGATAGAGATAGATAGATGATAGATAGATAGATAGATAGATAGATGATATAGATAGATAGATAGATGATAGATAGATGATAGATAGATAGATAGATAGATGATGATGATAGATAATAGATAGATGATAGATAGATAGATGATAGATAGATAGAGAACAGATATTGTGTCTTGGTATCTAACATGGCTGCAGAATATAATACAGACTGGGGCCTTGCAAATGAGGAGAGAGGGCCATGCAAGTTAGACAGGCTCTTTCCCCAAGGCTTCTATGGTTCAAACTATATAGAATTTATTCTGGGGGTGCGAATTTGCCCCCCTCCTTGGACGCTGCTGCCCCCTCCTGCAAATCCTTGTCTCTCCGTCAGCCGTCCACCTTCAGGCAGTTTCCTGCCTCTGCAGTTGAGATCTGCCAATGCCTGCCTTTCAAGTGTCAACACTCCCCCCCCCCCCCCCGGCTTGGCTAGGCCAGCCAAACGCTTGTTAATGAGAAATAGCAGCTGGGTAGAGGTGAACTACTGAGAAGTATAAAGGCATGCTGCTGGTGCAGGAAGCAATGCCTTTTGGATCTTTTCAGCACTCCAAAAGCATTCGAATCAAAGAAGGTATGTTGCATTCATTAATGGGGGAAGAAAATCCCAGTTTCCCATGCAACGGTAGGCTAAACTAGACATCTCACAGAGGATGCTTAGAAAAAACCTCCCTAGCACTTTGGGGTAAAGTTTTGTTTTCAAACTGAAAAGTAGCCTTGGAGGCTGCAAGCAGGAGTAGACAACCAGGGGAGTGGAACTGCTTAACCCTTTCTTTTCTGTTTAGTTGTCTACTCAGATCCGCTCTCCCCACTGCTTTCATATCCATTTCAAAAATGATTGTTGGTCCCCAAATAATAATAATAATAATAATAATAATAATAATAATAATAATTTATTATTTATACCCCACCCATCTGGCTGGGCTTCCCCAGCCACTCTGGGCAGCTTCCAAAAAAAATTAAAATACCGTAATACATCAAGCATTAAAAGCTTCCCTAAACAGGGCTTTCTTCAGATGTCTTCTAAAAGTCTGGTAGTTGCGGTTCTCTTTGACATCTGGTGGGAGGGCGTTCCACAGGGAGGGCGCCACTACCGAGAAGGCCCTCTGCCTGGTTCCCTGTAACTTGGCTTCTCGCAGTGAGGGAACCGCCAGAAGGCCCTCGGCGCTGGACCTCAGTGTCCGGGTAGAATGATGGGGGTGGAGACACTCCTTCAGATATACTGGACCAAGGCCCGAAGAGCAGGTTGGTTGGAGCAATTTACAAATGGCCATTGTTTGAATTGGACTCAGGTCATACTTGGAGGCCCACTGTATGAGACAGGATGTTCTAGATGAGTTTTTGGTCTAAAGCAGCAGGGCTAATCTTATATTTTTGTTATTTTTGTTATTTTTCAGGGGGCGAAGCATATAGGTGGTGCTGTGGTCTAAACCACTGAGCCTCTTTGGGCTTGCTGATCGGAAGGTCGGCAGTTCAAATCTGCACAATGGGGTGAGCTCCCAGCTCTTGCCAACCTAGCAGTTTGAAAGCATGCCAGTGCGAGTAGATAAATAGGTACCACTGCAGCAGTAAGGTAAACGGTGTTTCCGTGTGCTCTGGTTTCCGTCATGGTGTTCCGTTGTGCCAGAAGTGGTTTAGTCATGCTGGCCACATGAACCGGAAAGCTGCCTGTGGACAAACACCGGCTCCTTCAGCCTGAAAGCAAAATGAGCACTGCAACCCCATAGTCACCTTTGACTGGACTTATCCATCCAGGGGTCCTTTCCCTTTTACCTTATACACCTTGATATCACTTGGATTATGATGGCCAATTTAGTATAACACTGAAGGTCCACGTATTGAATACGATTTATCTTTCTATACAGTGGTACCTCAGGTTAAGTACTTAATTCATTCCGGAGGTCTGTTCTTAACCTGAAACTGTTCTTAACCTGAAGCACCACTTTAGCTAATGAGGCCTCCCATTGCCGCCGTGCCGCCGCCACACAATTTCTGTTCTCATCCTGAAGCAAAGTTCTTAACCTGAAGCACTATTTCTGGGTTAGCGGAGTCTGTAACCTGAAGCGTATGTAACCTGAAACACTCTCCTCCCTGGAAGAGAGGGGAGTGGTTGTGGGCGGGAGACCGAGCTCCGCCCCTGGTAGGGGGCCTTAGCCCCCTCCCCTCCTTACCTGGCTGGTGCCCACGCCCACCGGAGGCAGCCAACCAGGTGCCTCTGGGGGGCGTGTGTAGCAGCTTAATGCTGTGGCACCAGCTCCGCCTCCTCCTCATTCGTCGTCGTCCCTCAGCGAGTCACCCACCCTCCACTCCCATTTAGCTCAGGGTCTAGGTTTTTGGCCTTGCTATGGACCTTAGGTTGGTCGCCCCGGTTGTCTGGGGGGCCTGGTAGGAATTTTTCCATTTGGCATTAGGCTTTTTGGTTTTTCGCCTACCTCGTAGCAATCGTCACAACTTTTGTGGTATTGGTGGGTAGGTTAGGCATTGGATTCATGTGTTGTGCTGTGTCAAGGGCTAGGTGTGGCCATCGCCTATGCTATCTACCGTGGGTTATTCCGTTAAAGAAATCTGGCAGTCGTGTATTCCGTCCGATGCCTGCTTGGCGGGAGGCCATGGCACGACCCTCGGTGACATCAGGGGGTGAGCCTATAGTTGGATTAGCATCAACAGGCTCCACCTACTGTTGAATAAACCCACCTCCTATAGTCATCCAATGCCTAAGCCAATACCTTTTCACTGCTGTAATCAATAAAGTTGTGGCCTTTCCTTGCCCATTAACCTTATATCACGTGTCCTTGTGTATTTATTTCACTTAGCGGGGGTCGGGCCCTCGATCCACAAGCATATGTAACCTGAGGTACCACTGTACTAGATTCTCATTCTGGACATAAAATGTTGTTTGGCTGTATACAGATTCATTTTCTAACACAACGGGAGCTTCAGACATTGTTGGACTGCACTCCCTTCATTCTTGACCACTGGCCACACTGTTTGGGGTTGGACAGGAGTTGGAGTCCAACAACGTATGGAAAACGACAGGTTCCGCAGCCCTATTCTAATAGATAGAACCTTCCTTAAATAGCAACCCAAGTTTTGGCTATTATCAAGATGTTCTCGAGCTGAAATGTAAGTTCACATAAACTCTAACCCCCTGCTTCCTTTATTTCAACAACCCATGGGTCTGCCGCCATCATGTCTAGTTAGAGTTAGACCTTTACAGCTCAGTCATATTCTTACTCATAAGTAAGGCCCACTGTATTCAATGGAGCTCTCTCCCATGTCATTGTGGCTAGGATTAAAGCAGAGACAGGGGTCATGTGGCGCCCCAAATCTTGATAGACTCCAACTCTCACTGCTCTCAGCCACATCTGGAGGGCAATGGGTTTCCCATCCTTGTATTACAGATTTAGGCCAGCATTACATAGATAGCTTTGCTTGTAAAATAATTCATCTAAATGCCCTGTTCTTTTAAAGGCAATATACTTATCTGAGTTACTCATACACTTACGTCTTTTGTTAAAATAGTTGAGGGGAGGGCTTCAGGTCTTTTAAAAGTGTTTTTTCTGAATTCTCTAATCCGGGACAGAAGTTGCGTTTTATAGTGGAAGAGCATTTCTTGTTCAAACATTTCAAAGTCCAGTCCAGTCTGTTCCTTCAACATTATTGCCTCCCACTGGACTACCATTTAGTTGAAGGAGCATAGGAATAAGAACGAGATACTTGCAGACTTCAGAGCTCAAATGTTCACCGGGAGAGACAAACTGATGGAAGAGTATCTGACAGAAACACCCCACATGAGCAATGTAGATGGCTGCTTATACCACACAAAACCTACTAACCATTTCCTAACAAGCAGTTTTTGTTAAACCAAGCAGTTAAACCAAATTTAACCAACCAATAGACTTGGGAAATCACTTCAAGTTGGAGGAAATTGGCTGAGCCATTTCAGAACTGTGTAACACACAAAAAATTGGACCCAGGCAGCCGACAATTTGTTGCTTGTGTATGCGATTGTGTTGGCTGTGCATGTTTCATCTTTTGATCATTGATGTTGCTCAAGCAGTAAAATTGCAGCAACCAACCATCACTCTTCTTAAGTTCGTTGTTCATCAAAGTGTTGCTCAAGAACCCTTGACAGGTGGTTCTCATTAACTTCAATGAGAACCCAATGCATGCACCAGAAGAACAAATTTGGTCTCCAGACTGCCAGCCTAAATATATATTATTTGGTAGGGGCGGTTTGAGAGAGCAAGAGTATTTTGTTAAAATATGTTGAAAAAGACATGCTGGCAATGTTTTTAGAGAATGCGTCTATCTGTCGGTGAACAGTGTAGCTGGAAGATGTTTAAATGTACGTCCACACAGAATGGTTTAATTTAAGCTGAAGAATTTAGTGGTCATCAGTTTGGAACACTCTCCCTGATGAATGAGTACCAGGGAGATTCAAAAAGACAGTGCACATAAATTTAACGGATTCGGGGAAAGAACAAAGAGTTCAAGGAGAAGGTGTTGGAGGGAGACTCAGGTGGTGTCAAGCTGAAGGAAATGTATTCTCCTGTTTTCTTTCAAAGAGAAATCTAGCAGCCATAACAAAAAGAGAGGGAATGCTATAAAAAGTGGGGGGGGGGAGGTTTCTATTATTGAAATACAGTGTACCTCTGGTTAAGAACTTAATTCGTTCCGGAGGTCTGTTCTTAACCTGAATGTTCTTAACCTGAGGTACCACTTTAGCTAATGGGGCCTCTAGCTGCCGCTGCGCAATTTCTGTTCTCATCCTGAAGCAAAGTTATTAACCCGAGGTACTATTTCTGGGTTAGCAGAGTCTATAACCTGAAGTGTCTGTAACCTGAAGCGTCTGTAACCTGAGGTACCACTGTACTGTTGACCTCTCTTTTCCTCTCTCCCGGCCTGGGCCCCAATCAACCTCCTAGGACAATATACAATATATTTTAGAAAGCTGTTTATCTAAGGTATTATAACTGATTTTTTCATTATGGTCCCTGCGATCAAGGATCAGCTTTGGGATAAAGTTTTGATATGACTGGACACCCGCTTGAACCAAGATGGCAGACTGATCATTTCTAACCTGCATTGATATTTTGGTTTCTTAGATTTCCTGTGCATCACTGGTTAGGCAGCTGCAAGTATGTTACAATTCTAGGTAGACGATCACATGGTTTGTTCTTTCATTGCAAGTCCATATCCGATATATAAATCCAATAAATTGAGCTGTTTCAAGTTTTGTGCTTTTCATTCTTTTCTACAAGGCATCTGTTTTTGAAAATCGAAGTCAGGAATTGGGGGGTGGGGGGGAGCAGTGCAAGCCGTTAGTCTTGCCTAGTCACAAAATAGCCTCAAATTGGAAAAGCCATAGTAAACCTCAGGTTTCCATCCTCCCTTCTTTCCTTCCCTTGCTCAGCTGTGGCTGTAAGGAGGTGATTGGAAGCTTTTGATTCCATTTTAGATTAAGCACAATTGAGCACTGCATTCAAGTCCTAAATTCCGATTAATCTTAACACGGCATAGGCAAACTCAGCCCTCCAGATGTTTTGGGACTACAACTCCCATCATCCCTAGCTAACAGGACCAGTGGTCAGGGATAATGGGGATTGTAGTCCCAAAACATCTGGAGGGCCGAGTTTGCCTATCTTAACTGTGGGTAGTCTAAACAAGCCAGCCTTCATAGTTTGAAGTCGCCTTGTGTCCATTAACCATAGTTTAAACTAGCCACAGTTTGTTGAGGTTCAGATGTCAGAACAAGCTGCGGTTTTCCAAAGCAGTTCCTGAAGTCCCACTTGCAGAGACACCAGAAGAGAAGCATGGACAGACAGACAGACACATCAATCTATCAAACTTCTGCGCTATCAAGTTCTCCCTTTTTGTGTGTTCAGGACCATGTTGCTCGTGAATTTGATACAGGTGTACCTTCCAAATAGGAAGCTGCAAAGTAGTATTCCTTTGGGTGGAAAATATGCAAGAGTTATATATTACACTGATATATTTATTATATCACAATCCCTCTTGCTGTCTTACTGTCTGCTTTGAGTGCCAAAGTGTCTGTTATTTCATAGAGTTTCCATACTTTCACTTTTGAGAAAGTTGTCAGCTGTTCAAAGTCAGAATTTTCACTGCCCCTCTTTATCACAGCTGAGCCAGAAAGCATTTTCTCCAGATTATTTGTACACCAGATATAAGAGCAACTGAAGAGCACCAGAGTTAAGGCATCAGGTATGTAGATATCATATAATTCACATTATCATTTCAATATTATGTTGACCTGGGCTGCATCTACATAGCTATAAAAAAACGCTCTGGAAATCCTTGGGGGGGGGGGGAGACTGTTTTAAAGCTCACAATGGAAAATTTCATAAGGTTCTGGTTTCAGCTCTACAGCGCCATCTGGTGTCACAGTGTTATAACATATTTATAACGTTTTATTTTTACTAATGTAGCTGAGTCCCTGAGCTCTGTTCACAAGTTGCTCATGTCTAGGACATAATTGTGTGGAGTGTGGAGCAAGGTCATGCTTTTAGTCCTGCTTCCAGGGTCTCATTCCCCCCCCCTTCAACAACTGCATTGGATGTGGCTGTCCATCATTTGACACCTTCCTCCGGTCGATCAGGCAGGGTCACTGTTAGTTTTCTGTCTCCTCTCTAGGCCACTCAACAGACTAACAGGCAGAGCAAAGGCAACTTCACAGTAAGACAAATTTCTATTTTTACCAGATTACAAATTTTTGTCTAAAAAGGGGGCTCTCTAAGGTCTGCAACAACCTTACATTTACAGAGCAAAATATCTTCTTGAATTATGTACCCATAATGTGTCCTTACAAAAGGACAATACGAGTGGACTCTTCGTGCCCTTATCACAGCAAAAAGACTGATACTGATGAATTGGAAATAAAAATAAAAATGCGGCTTCCTTCTATAATTGGACTGAAGACTCATACAAACTCGCAACATATGAACAACTTGCATATAAACACAGACTTGCCGTGGAAAAATATTTGGAATCCATTCTTACAAATACTGTGATAGGTTAAGCTCTGGTGAAGTACAATAAGAACTTTGTAAAATATACAGTTTTGGGTGTGTGTCCCCCCCTATTTTCCCTTCTATGTGTGTTCAGTTTCGCTTTTTCTTTTTCTCACTCTTATTTATGTCTCACCATGTTTTGTTGTTGTTTAGTCGTTTAGTCGTGTCCGACTCTTCTTGACCCCATGGACCAGAGCACGTCAGGCACTCCTGTCTTCCACTGCCTCCCGCAGTTTGGTCAGACTGATGTCTGTAGCTTCGAGAACACTGTCCAACCATCTCGTCCTCTGTCGTCCCCTTCTTGTGCCCTCAATCTTTCCCAACATCGGGGTCTTTTCCAGTGAGTCTTCTCTTCCCATGAGGTGGCCAAAGTTTTGGAGCCTCAGCTTCACGATCTGTCCTTCCAGTGAGCACTCAGGGCTGATTTCCTTCAGAATGGATGGGTTTGATCTTCTTGCAGTCCATCGGACTCTCAAAAGTCTCCTTCAGCACCGTAATTCAAAAGCATCAATGCTTCGGCGATCAGCCTTCTTTATGGTCCAGCTCTCACTTCCATACATCACTACTGGGAAAACTATAGCTTTTACTATATGGACCTCTGTCGGCAAGGTGATGTCTCTGCTTTTTAAGATGCTGTCTAGGTTTGTCATTGCTTTTCTCCCAAGAAGCAAGCATCTTTTAATTTCATGGCTGCTGTCACCATCTGCAGTGATCATGGAACCCAAGAAAGCAAAATCTCTCACTGCCTCCATTTCTTCCCTTTCTATTTGCCAGGAAATGATGGGACCAGTGGCCAAGATCTTCGGGGGGGCTTCAGACCATATTTTCATGTTGAGCTTCAGACCATATTTTGCGCTCTGCTCATTCACGTTCATTAAAAGGTTCTTTAATTCCTCCTCACTTTCTGCCATCAAGGTTCTGTCATCTCTACGTGGGGCTACCTTTGAAGGTGACTCGGAAACTACAACTAATCCAGAATGCGGCAGCTAGACTGGTGACTGGGGGCGGCCGCCGAGACCATATAACACCGGTCTTGAAAGACCTACATTGGCTCCCAGTACGTTTCCGAGCACAATTCAAAGTGTTGGTGCTGACCTTTAAAGCCCTAAACGGCCTCGGTCCAGTATACCTGAAGGAGCGTCTCCACCCCCATCATTCTGCCCGGACGCTGAGGTCCAGCGCCGAGGGCCTTCTGGCGGTTCCCTCATTGCGAGAAGCAAAGCTACAGGGAACCAGGCAGAGGGCCTTCTCAGTAGTGGCGCCCGCCCTGTGGAACGCCCTTCCAGCAGATGTCAAAGCGATAAACAACTACCTGACATTCAGAAGACATCTTAAGGCAGCCCTGTTCAGGGAAGTTTTTAACGTGTGATATTTTACTGTATTTTTGGTTTTTATGGAAGCCGCCCAGAGTGGCTGGGGAGGCCCAGCCAGATGGGCGGGGTATAAATAATAAATTATTATTATTATTATTATTATTATTATTATTATTATCTGCGTATCTGAGGTTGTTGATACTTCTTCCGGCAATCTTAATTCCGGCTTGGGATTCATCCAGTCCAGCCTTTTGTGAAAGGTTGGACTCACCATGTTTAGTGCACATATAATTATGTAGTTTTTGACTTTTCAGTAAAGATGTTTGAAAAAAGGGGGGGAAAGATTACAAATTTCCACTTTTACCAGATGCTGCTGAAGGACATACCTGATATCTGGGATGCATCAGAGCACAGGTGAGCTTTCTCACCTGTCCCTCCTGACAAGCAGTCAGCAACGACTTCACTGCTAGGTCAGATAAGAGGGTCGCCCACGACTGGACTGTCTCCTGCTGCCCTGTTGTTGCTATGAAAAGCACCACCTATTTATTTCTGCATATCAAACTGTGCCAGGGAAGAACAGGCTGGCTGGCAACCCCATATATGAGATACCTTCCACTTTAATGGGACACTAAAAAAAAACTGCTTCAAAATGAAGAGGAAATGTACTATAATTTTGCCTCGTGTGCATTAATCCTGTTAAGTAGGGCCTCTTAAGGCCTGGTGGAATTGCACTTTTATCAATGAGGGTACTATGTGACTTTTTTTTTTACAAATTCCACTGCCGTAGGAAAACGTCTGTTTGCTTTAAAGGCTAGATTAAGCTAAGGGTGCCCCCCGCCCTGCTTTGCACACACAGAAATCACCATATTTAGGAAAATAAAAGTTGGCATAGTAGAACTATGGAACCACGACAGTTTTAAAAATATTCAAAAAGTTGAAGTATCTCAGAAACTATTCTTTTAAATATGGGCTTCATTATTCCATGCTGCTGGGCTACCAACAGCTGGAGGAAAGATGTCCAAGGCAGAGTGGATGGTTCTCAGTGATCATAAGCGGTTTTCCAAAATAAACATGACTATATGGAACTGGCGGAAATGACTGGCAGAATCCGAGACCTGGGAGAAGAGGCGGTGGAGGAAGACTGGAAGAAATTTAAAGTTTATCTTCAGAAATATTGTAAAATTAATGAATGTTAAAATTATGTTTGGATTGGCAATAAGTGGTAATTAGCAACAAAAGTTAATAAGAATATGTAAAAAATGAACTGATAAATGGACGAAAATATTGAGTTATAATATGCTATGATATAGAGTTAAGATAAATGAAAAAGGGTAAGGATTTGCTGAATTGATTATGTAAATGGGAATACAAAAGGGGGAGGTGTGAGGAGGTCAAGGAAACAAGCAAATGAACTTAAAGATATCAAAAAATGGATTTGCTTTTTAAATTTTTTCCTATCTATTTGTTTTTTGTATTTTGTATTTTTCTTTTTCTTGTTTATTCTTCTATGAATTTTTGTATTTTTTGTATTCCTTTCCTATTTTTTACTTTTCTCTGTTGGTTTTTTCATTTTGTAAATTTTTGTTTTTTGTAAAATCCCAATAAATATCTTTTAAAAAAAAAACAAAATAAACATGGAATTCGTTTTGTGCCTCCTTCCCAGATTAGAATTTCAATGTGCAAACACATTCCAGGGATTTGCCATGAAATAAGGCCCTCTTCTTAAATGCCAGGAAGCCAATCAGCAAGTAGAGTCAAGAACTATCCACAATTTCATTCCACACTTGGCTTCCTGGGGAGCAATTTGGTGGCCCTCATTTATGGACACGTGGGTAACTCAATTTTGAAAATGTCTGCTGTTTATTATAAAGTTACATTTATAGGCCACTGTAGCCATGAGCACTAGGGACACTTTCTCTCTCTCTCTCTTTCTGCTGCACACCAATAGGTAAAGGTAAAGGGACCCCGAACCATTAGGTCCAGTCACAGAAGACTCTGGGGTTGCGGCGCTCATCTCGCTTTATTGGCCGAGGGAGGCGGCGTACAGCTTCCGGGTCATGTGGCCAGCATGACTAAGCTGCTTCTGGAAAACCAGAGCAGCGCACGGAAACGCCGTTTACCTTCCCGCCAGAGCAGTACCTATTTATCTACTTGCACTTTGACGTGCTTTCGAACTGCCAGGTGGGCAGGAGCAGGGACTGAGCAACAGGAGCTCACCCCACCGCAGGGATTCGAACCGCCGACCTTCTGATCGTCAAGCCCTAGGCTCTGTGGTTTAACCCACAGCGCCACCCATGTCCCCTGCTGCACTCCAATAGAATTACACAAAGAGAATAATATTCTGTTAGGATGGAGGAATCTATCAGATTTTGGTGTCTCTCACTTTCATATTTTTCCAAACTTACATTCAGTTCTCCACATTTCCATTTTTTAAAAAACTGCTTTTGAAAATTCACCAGCATTTTAGTTTGAATTTCTCCACATACACACATTTCTCTACGTCGTTTAGCCCTAAACGGCTTTGTCCCAGTATACCTGAAGGAGTGTCTCCACCCCCATCGGCCACTGAGGTCCACGTCCGAGGGCCTTCTGGCAGTTCTCACATTGCGAGAAGTGAGGTTACAGAGAACCAGGCAAAGGGCCTTCTCCATGGTGGCACCTGCCCTGTGGAATGCCCTCCCATTAGATATGAAACAGATAAACAACTATGGCTTTTAAAAAAGACATCTGTTCAGGGAAGTTTGTAGTGTTTGTTGTTGCATTGTGTTTTTACTGTTTCTTGTTGGGAGCCACCCAGAGTGGCTGGGGCAACCCAGTCAGATGGGCAGCATAATAAAATAATAAAAATAACAAACAACAACAACAATTTACTACTAATGCAGATATATTGCCAACCATTCCTCCTAATATAATTTTTGCATGTTGTTTTCAGGGACCCATACATGTTTACGCATATTTTTCCTTAGTATATGCTGGGTTCTTGGTGTGTTTTTTTTATATCCGCAATATTTGGGTTGGAGAATTGCATTGCAAACCTTCGAAGACCTGCAAATTTGTAAAGGAGAGCAGTATTTTGCATTGTGTATTATTTCAGGAATTGTGAATTAGGTTGCTTTGCCCAAAAATGTGAACCATGCCAAATTTCTACCCCCGTCCCTCTATCCCATGTCTGCTCAGTTTGCTTATGAGATTTCAAAGGGGAGCTGGTCCATAGCTTTTGGAAAATTCAAGAGTCCAATGCCTGCCACTTAAGTTGGCATCTTTTGAGCAGCTTGATAAGTGGTGCATCCCATTGCCTTCATGCTGCCATGAAGAATTGACACGCCAGATCTGTTCTCAAAACTGTAGTCACAATCCAGACCTGGCTCTGGAAGAATCTCCTTGTTTTCCCTCTTCTTTTTTTAATTAGCCCAAACTGTGGAGTTCAGAAAGGCTAAATAAATGTAGTATTTTAATGGCACTGGAACAGCTGCAGAGGCAGACACAGTCGTTCATACATACGCATAACCTCCTGACCACGTCTGCCAAAAGGCTGTAAACAGGTGCACCCAGAGGCCGAAGCTGTTTTTTAAAAAATAAAAATAAAAACTGTGACACTAATTTCATTGTCCGCAGAGAGCTTTACAATTAACTATGTGTTAGGACACCATAAAGGAATCCAGACACATATGGTCAGCTGGAATTCCAAGCCCCCTTTCCTCTCTCTCTCCCTCTCTCTTTTTTTCTTCCTTTCCCTCCCCTCACCTCCCAAAACTGAGCTGCAATTCCACTCATCAATACTGAGCTCTTTCGTACCGTGACGGGGGGGGGGGGGACCCTGTTGTTGTTTTCAAGTAAGCTCCTGCATGGCTGTACATTTGAAACACACTCTTTCCCTCACACCGGCTCCCTCAGCCAATAAAGCGAGACGAGCGCCGCAACCCCAGAGTTGGCCACAACTGGACCTAATGATCAGGGGTCCCTTTACCTTTACTACCCTGGGAACAGTCTTTTACCCTCACAGAACTATGGTTCCCAAGATGCTTTGGGAACAGTGGGATGTGGTGAAAATTTTCGTAGGGGGGCAGTTTTGGCCAGAGACACCAATTTGTGAGGAAGATTGGAGGGGCATTGCATGCGTGATCATCATGCCTTCTTCGCTAAGCCGGGCGGAAGCTTCCCAGTCTTTGGGAAGGAGGCACCAAGGGGACATGTAGGTTACTAGCCCAGTCCCCCTAGTCTACTGAACGCACATAACTGTTTGGAAAAGACATGTTTTAAGCTCATGGGGTGTGTCTGGCTGTGAGAGTAGGGTACTTACATCATAGAAAGCTGTCCTCCATTTGAAGAGCCAGCAGAGGACCATCCTTTATTTGAAGTCTTCTGCTGAAGAGCTGTACAGTGGTACCTCAGGTTAAGTACTTAATTCATTCCGGAGGTCCGTACTTAACCTGAAACTGTTCTTAACCTGAAGCGCCACTTTAGCTAATGGAGCCTCCCACTGCCGCTGTGCTGCCGGAGCACAATTTCTGTTCTCATCCTGAAGCAAAGTTCTTAACCTGAGGTACTATTTCTGGGTTAGCGGAGTCTGTAACCTGAAGCGTATGTAACCCAAGGTACCACTGCAGTGTCCAAGTCTGTTTTAAAAGAGAAAGAAGCATAATAAGAGACAACAGGGGCCTTGAAATTTTCAGCCAGCAAGATCTGGGCCGTAGACTGAACAGGCACAGGCCACAGTCGCCATCTTCCCTAGTGGTGTGCTGAAAATTTATCCTGTGGTTTCTCCACCCCTTCACCCCAAGCAACCATTCTTCAACAAATAATGAGAAAAGAAATTGCATTACAAATCTATCAAAGGCTAGATAAACTTTCAATGAATTTGCATGAGCGGGGAGCAAGGTTGTTGTCATGCCTACAGGAAAGTCGAACCGAGAACATCATGGGATTTTCAGGAAACATGGGTACCCCAAAAGTTTGCAGAGTGAACATGAATATGTACCACGAAGCATGTGAACAGCTGCCCTAAAAAGGGCCAGTGTGCAGTAGTTTATTACATTGTTGAAGGCATGGCTGTTTGCTGTGGCCGTCTGCATGTTGATGAACTCTACCAGGCCCAGCAAGCTTGGTCAATGGTCAGGGATTGTGGGAGCAACATCTGGAGGGATACAGGTTTGCACGAGGAAAAGGCAGTTGACAGCTTAAAATGGTATTTGATTCTTTTTGCATGTGTGCAAAGCAAAATGCAGCTAAACTGGGCTCACCTTGTGACTGAAGGACCTGCTGGGACCACAGGTACAATTGTCACATCTTCTTCCATCCTGCCTTTAGTCACAACTGTAACAGTTCCATAAAAGTTGATTCCCTTTATAAATAAAGGAGTTCAGGGAACTTGTGTCCTTGTGAGATAAAATTTCAATCAGATGTTAAGAACATTTACCAAATAGGAAAAAATAAGATTTTTTTAATATTAAAAAAATCTCATTATTGGATATGTTTTTAGTTTGAGGTCAACAATCTTTAACTGGGTTACAGAGGAGATGTCCCACTTAACTTTGCCCTGATTCACTCTATTTTTTTGGTGGGGGATCTTTCATTTCCTGGTGTGTTTTCCCCCAGTCTCCAGACATTTTCTCCTTGCCGGATAAGGTATGTGCCTGCAGTATCTCAAAATGGATTTAGAGAGTGCTTTTAATAGAATTCAATTTATAATCTTCAGTTTCAATTGTTTTGTGTAAAGTATCCTAGCCATGCCATTGGATTGTGGCCAAGAAGATGTGATCTTCTTTATAGTTGAATCCCAAAAGTTCCAAAAACGTTTTGATGCGGGGGGAGATGGTTGGGGGGGTGACTAGATGCCGGAGCGCTGGCCCACTGTCATCTCTGATAAAAGATGGGATACCACATGTGCTTAATACTGGATCCAGAGCAGGAAGCAAAGTATCCGATGAGGTAGATGAAAAAATGCCAGTAACGGATATCTGGAATATGCATCTGTCAAAATGGGAAAAAAATATTTGCCATTGGGCAAAAGTTCTTTCAATGCTCAGTAATTCAGATGCCTGAAACTTTCTGTCTTGGATGTCTGAGGCTTCAGTTGATTCACCTCAAAAATGTAATGAAAAATTCAGACCGACGAAACTACTCTCTCGCCAGCACATTTATGAACAAAACCATACTTTCTTCCTTAATCTCCCTCTCCCCCCCCCCCCGCAACCAAGGAATGCATTATTTGCAAATGTTTACATAGCAGAGGCTGGTCCATTAGACTGAATTGCCCCACCAACCTCAGTCTCTCCTCAGCCAGCCCCCACCTGACAGAATTCTTACATCCAGCCCAGGAGGCATCGCTGCTGTCAATTTCTGCTTCCTTAGTGTCAGAGTTGCACTTAGTGTCAGAACTCAGTTTGGGGGAAAATGGTGGTAAAAATGTCCATCATTGGTTCTGGCTTCATCCTGTGTTGATCACACTGCTTTCCACCCTGCCAGTTCCAATAGTCACTAGCCACTGCTGTGTTTAGACCAGGGTTTCCCAAACTTGGGTCACCAGCTGCTTTGGGACTACAAATCCCATCATCTCAAGCTAGCAGGACCAGTGGTCAGAGGTGATGGGAATTGTAGTCCAAAAACAGCTGGAGACCCAAGTTTGGGAAACCCTGATTTAGACTATAAAGAGGTTTTTGTTTTTGTTTTTGAAATGGAATTAAAGGAAGAAAGCAAAAGGAATAAAACATCACAACATTCCAATAGCATGGTGCAAAGCAGCACAGGTATAAACGCAGGTGTGACATTCATTCAGAGGAGCAGGGTGAAACCAGGTGTCAGGATGCTGTCAGCGGCTCCCAGCTGGTTGCCCAGGAAAGTATAAAGACAAGGAAAAATTTATTACCGTCCTTTTTTATTCCAATCTTTACGCAGAGAGGATATAGAACCCAGCCTCTTGGATAATGACATTGTCTTGAGTGAATCTTCACCCCCCTTCTCTCCCACTTCCTCATTTATCATCGTCATCACCTCCTCTGTGGCTTGCAGGGATCCTTGCGGGGATTTGAACTGCCGACCTTCTGATCAACAAGTCCTATGCTCTGTGGTTTAACCCACAGAGCCACCCGCGTCCCTACCTAGTAGCAAATAAGTATGCCAAGTTCCCAGTCCAGGGTCAATCCACGTGTCCAAAGTCCAAACCTAAGCACAGTCCTGCAGAGCTCCTGGAGCATCCAAGCTGAGGTCCATCAACATGGGTAGCTGAACAGACCCAGCACCTCAGATCTGTTGCCCTTTTGTATCTTGCATGATGACTGCAGCATCTGGGCTTGAGGAGGCAGCTGACCCTCACCTGTTCCAAGCCTACTCCAGCTGAGGAATCACACACCTCCTCCCAGAGCTAGCGAGCCCCACCTGGCCAACTAGTGAGCTGGGCTGTGGGCCCTTACCTGCCTCAGCCTCCTGGATCACCCAGCCTGCTGCTCCTCGGAGCCCACCACATTAATGGAGACAGGGGCCTCTCTAGCTCTGCTGACACGTCCTGCTACTCTGGTTCCTCTGGCTCCTGACCCCCATCCCCTCCTCATCCTCTATCACCCTATGAGTACTTCCCACACCAACCCCCATCCCCAGTTTGCCCCAGTGTGTCCCAGTCCTGGCTACACACCTCACCAGGATCCTCTTCCCCGTTGTCCTGCCAGTTCATGACACTGGAGGCCTTCACTAGATCAAGCATATTCTGGAGTCTTCAGACCCAGTCCAGTTTTTCTGGGTGGCCCAGAGGAAAGCTGCTTGGCTCCATTTTTAACATATTAAGAGCATATGAAGCACAGTCCTAGATGTGTCTAAGGAGAGGGATTGTGTGTGTGTGGGAACCGAACTTGATTCTCTGCGATTTGGTGAGAACTGGGAACATTGCTGTAATCTTTTGAGTACCACTTCAGTTCCAGGGTGTAAACCACAAGACCACACTTCCATTTTGGTTCCAAAGCAAAAGATTGTCATCCAATTGAATGAAATACCGCATGGCATTAAAGTCAGGCTGTTTCGCTGGCCTGCTTTCCCTTCTCTTACTAACTCTAGGGGGGGGGGAGCAAGGGAAGGAGGTGAGATTTCCAATTTGCACGACGATGGCTCCCAGTCATTGGATAAATTATAACACATGCTGTGGTCGGGACACAAAAAGCCCTCTGGAATTATGCATTCCACTTGGGGAAGATATTGTGATAGCAAACATTAAAATATATGACTGCACAGATATTTGTGGTAAATTGTTATATAAACTTTTTTCCCCGGTGCCAAAAATAGAGTAGCTAAACTGTTCTCAACAGCAGTGGCGATATCTTTCGACAATGTGATACTCTGGGAGCAAAAACTGAAAGACGGTAATGAGAAATAGGAAAATATGCACCACTTCAATGGTATATATTTGAATATGATCCTCTCTTGTGCCAGGGGTCTTAGACTGATGTATTTGAGAGATTGCTAGACTCTCTCCTAGAGCCGTTGGCAGGGTTGGACTTTGGTATTTCAAATTTTAGCAGTGCCCTGTGCAAGGCCAAAATTTGTCCATGTCCCCACCCTACTTCTCGCCTTCTGTTCTGCTCAATTCACTATGTCATAACTTTGATGCCCTGCAGCACCCCCTAGGCTCAGCACCTGGTGTGATTGAAGTGGACCCACTGTTCTAAATCCACCTAGGATTCATCCCTAGGACCAGGCGTGCCCTTCGTGTCTCGGAGCAGAAAGCCAAATAAAGACAGAGGGATTCCCTTAGCAGCATCCGCAGGTGGCAGGAGGGCTAGGAAGTAGCTGCCAGGGGGTTGGAGCAGCACTCTGAGCAACGTTGGCTCCAACTTGAGAGTGTACATTCCATGTCTTCCTGTGTTTCTGTGGATTAAAATAAGGAAACTGAAAGAAGCTCTCTGCATCTCTGACTTCACTAGGCAGTTAGCCAGTGAGCTGTTGATGGCGCCCCTGACAACAGGATCGTATACAAGCAAGCAAACAAATGAATGAATGAATGAATGAATGCTCTTCCATGCAGAATGGGCAGAATATCCATCTTCAGGTATGCCACCACCTCTCCCTATTCTATAAGGCCTTCAGGTGGGCAGAAAAGACTTTTAAAAAGAAAAAAATCAGATTGCATTTTAAAAATAAACGCTGTGCATCTATTGCTTTTTTACAGGTATTTAACTGATCTAAACCACACCTACATTTTAGGTTCCAAGCAGTGTTTTGCAGTGGCTTCATGGCCTATCTCCTCTCTCCAACTCAGAACTGCCTCTTTCCTTTTAGCCGGCCTTTCCTTTCGTGACATCAGGACCTGAGCACAAGAAGAGCCCTCTCTCCTCCGTCAGTCTCCAGGAACTGGAAGAAATCTGGTGGGATGGAAGAATGGGGGAAGCCCACTCCCCCAGCCATAGACTGCCCACGTGTGCTTTAGAGCATCTGAACCGACAACAATAATAAAAATAAATAAATAGCAATAATCTGAGGCCCTTCTTTGAATGCCTCCTCCACTAGAGGTCTAGAGGATGGCAACATGAGAAGAGGTCTTTTCTGCAGTGGCTCCCCATTTGTGGAATGCTCTCCCCAGAGAGGCTCACTTGGCGCCTTCATTACATATTGTTAGGTGCCAGGCAAAAGCATTCTCCCAGGCCTTTGGCTCATTAAACAATCTATGGCCTTTTAAATTGTGGCGGGGTATTGTTTTCTTTTATTACAAGGTGTGTACGTATATTGTAAACTCCCCTGTGATCTTCGGATGAAGAGCAGTACAGAATTTTAATAATAATAATAATGTCTCTGATCCTAATTTTTTAAATTAAAAAAAAATCAGTGTCCATTAAATTACCTAAACAAACCTTGCACATGTGGAGTTGGAAACAGTAAAAGGTGGCAATCATGCCCCTATCATTTTTTGCAAGAGAGACAAAAAGGTATTGATGCACACTTCAGTGGCGTAGCGTGGGTTGTCAGCACCCGGGGCAAGGCAAGTAATTTGCGCCCCCTAACCCGTGGATTTGCGCCCCCTAACCCGTGGATTTGCGCCCCCTAACCTGTGGATTTGCCCTAACCCCAGATGTTGCGCCCGGTGCGGCCGGCCCCCCCTGCACCCCCCACGCTACGCCACTGGCACACTTGAATCCTTTTCTGCATAAAGGAAGCAAACCTCTGGGTTTAATGAATCAAAATTCCCTTTTGAAGTTCCTCCCCCCCCCCATTTCTTCACAATCCATATGTACGGGAGACCGGCAGACATTATGTGTGTACGTTTCTACAGTCTCCCTCAATATATAATCTCCAGCCGGTTCCCTAGTCACAATTTCCCATGCTTTCAAAGCTTTGCTGCGAAGGCAATCAAATGCAAAGCCGACCAGTCTCAGCAGCCTCCATGTACTGGCATGAAGGCTTCAGAGGAAGCCGGGCTGTGATGCCTGTTGTGCAATCCTATACCCCCTGGAGGTGCTTTTTCGGGACTTGCTTCTGAGTAGACCGGGATAGGATTGCATGGTCAGTCTGCCATCCCAAGCACTTTTACTGGGTTGAAAGTCCCATTGAACATAGTGGTCCTCGTTTCTGAGCAAATCTGCGCAGCACAGTGCGCCAATTATGTATTAATAGGAGTTAGGAGGGTTCCTCTCCCCCCGATTCCTCAGCGCACATGTGGGCAAGTCAGCTGCAACTGATTTGAGCTGTGTACCAATTCCATGCTCCACCATGCCAAATGGCACTGCCTTGCAAAATATATGAGCTAAGAATTTCCCACGGAGCAGCTCCACGGCCGTCTATTAAACGTGTAATCCACAGAACCAAAGTGCCTTTTTGTTTTTTATGTACTTGGGAACAGCCCTCGGTGAAAATTGAATCCATTCCTCAAAGGGCTGGATGTTAAAAGCTGGGACAACTGAGGACGAACTGGGCTCGCCTACGACGAAGGGAGAACCCAGAAGGAGCATGTGGCGGTGTTGTTTGGGGTCTCGGCTTCAGAAAGAAACTGGCAGCTCGGATTAATCTACAGATGGTCACAACCGATGTGGGAAAGACAGCTGCTATTAAGAACCAGGCCTCATAAAACTCAAGACATCTGCACTGTGTCTATTAATGTGGCCCTTCAGATTTTTGGATCCTAAAGGCGTCCAGGTATCCAATTACATTTGGCAAGCAAAGGCCCGAGATACGAAGCAGTTGCCAGTTATTATACTATGTGTTATTGCTTTAGCGTTGATTGATTTGGAAGTCTTATATTCCAACTCCTGTGCACAAGGGACAAGTTTTGTTCTCTTTGCCAACAACCTTCCCCAGGGTGGAAAACACACAGTTCGTTCATCTTCACAACAACCCTGCGAAGTGGAATAGCTTGAGAGACAGGGCAAAGTCAGCCAGCAGGCTTCATGGCTGCATGGAGCCATTCCCCTTCGTCTAAGAGCCATACTACAGATTACGTACAATCAGGGCTTTTTTTAAAGCAGGAACTCACTGGAACTCAGTTCCGGCACCTCTCATGTGGGCACCATAGCCATTCCAAGAGAACAAGTTCATGGTGAGTTCCGGCACTTTTCCCCTAGGAAAATAGCGCTGCGTACAACGAGATGGGGTAGAATTCTGGTTGCACCACTTCAAAAAGCTGGTGGGGTCATGTTTTTCAAATCTCCCCCTGCACGCAGAAAACAGCCCCCCTGAAAATTTGGAAGAGGGCTATAGCAAACCTCACTTCATGTTGGGCTTCAATGTGCAGATATAATTGTCCTCACCACAAAATGTGTGTGCATGCAAACAGCTGTCTGAAGTGGTAAGGTAAAAGGTAAAGGACCCCTGGACAGTTAAGTCCAGGCGCTCATCTCCACTTTCAGGCCGGGGGAGCCGGCATTTGTCCGCAGACAGCTTTCCTTCATATGGCCAGCATGACTAAACCACTTCTGGCGCAACAGGACATCGTGACTAAAGCCAGAGCACACAGAAATGCCGTTTAGCTTCCCGCCACAATGATACCTGTTTATCTACTTGCATTAGTGTGCTTTCGCTCTGCTACGTTGGCAGGAGCTGGGGCAGAACTATGGGAACTCACCCCGTCGCACAGATTCGAACCGCCAACCTTCTGATCAGCAAACCCAAGAGGCTCAGTGGTTTAGACCACAGTTCCACCAGCATCCCAGCTCTGAAGTGGTGCAGTTCACAAACTCTACCACCTCACTCCACCATTCTGCCTATTATGGTATGACTCAGTGTCTAAGTCGTTATCCACAACACCACACAACCTTCCCACTTTACATACATTGTGGAGCTGAGGCAGGGAAATGGTAAATATTGGCCCAAGGCAAGCTATAATTGAGGCTGGCCAGCATTTCCCCCTAGATTGCTCTGTCAGCCCTTATGTGCTAGAGAACAGAGTGGGGGAACCTCTGTATTTATTGCATGGTTTCCTTTTCGAGGAGCACTGTGCCCGAAATCCACAGACTGCTTAAACCGGTGTACCCACAGCTGAACCACAGATCCCAGGAAGACTAATAGCACAATCCTAAGCAAGTTTCGTGAAATATACTCAGAGTCGCAAAGTGATTTCATGCTCTTTATTCAGCTCATAGTGGTGAGGAGGAATGAATGAATGTCCCCTCAAAGTATCTGCTTAATATACATTATTTACACAATGGGCTGCACATGATTGGCTAATTCCAGAATTCTACTGTAAGCCAATCAGGTTGTGGATTCACTTTTATGTGGAGCATGATTGGGTGGTTCCTGCCAACCAATCATACTGCTGCATTGTTCTAGAACCAATCAGACTGCTGCATTCTGAATCCTATTGTTCTAGGACCAATCAGACTGCTGCCTTTTTGGATCCTATTCAACTCAGTACATAACATTTCCTCAGAAGTAAGCTTCACTGCGTTCAATCTAGCTTGCTCCTGAGCAAGCATATGTGAGAATGCAGCCTAGATTCCTTTTAAATGCTGGCTAATAGGCTTTGTAGGGACGCTGGTGACACTGTGGGTTAAACCACAGAGCCTAGGGCTTGCCTATCAGAAGGTGGGCGGTTCAAATCCCTGTGACGCGGCGAGCTCCCATTGCTCGGTCCCTGCTCCTGCCAACCTAGCAGTTTGAAAGCAGGTCAAAGTGCAAGTAGATAAATAGGTACTGCTCCGGCGGGAAGGTAAACGGCGTTTCCGTGCGCTGCTCTGGTTTTCCAGAAGCGGCTTAGTCATGCTGGCCACATGACCCGGAAGCCGTACACTGGCTCCCTCGGCCAATAAAGCGAGATGAGCACCGCAACCCCAGAGTCAGCCACGACTGGACCTAATGGTCAGGGGTCCCTTTACCTTTAATAGGCTTTGTGGATCACACTTCTCTGGTTTGTACATCATGGTAAGCAAGAGCCTGGCTTACTGTGGCTGGATCTACACTGACCTGTTTTAACATTATTTTCCTCCTATTAGAACGATATTGTTGTTGTTTAGTCGTTCAGTCGTGTCCGACTCTTCGTGACCCCATGGACCAGAGCACGCCAGGCACTTCTGTCTTCCACTGCCTCCCGCATATTAGAGATGTCTAAAATGACATTCGAGATGTCTAAAACATCACAGGGCATACTTGTTAATGGAAACATTTTTTTATGCTTCGGTTGGGCAAATAGGATCACTTATTCTAACAGATAGCACTTATCACAGCATCAGCGGAATCAACTGTGATTTGAAAGATTCTTGATCTGTCAAGGGGTCAAGAAAAGCAAGAAGGCAAGAGGGCTTTGCAGGAAAATTTGCTGGCTGGCAGGCAGGCCTAGTGAAGAAATGATGCATGGTGCTTTCCTCATTTTCACTCCCCGCTTCCCAATCCTAGACCCATCATTCTTCTAATCTGGTGCTTTCGGCTTTGTTTAAAGGTCAGAGCACCAGTCTCCACATGCCAAGCCAACTTAGATAGGGCTGGCATCAGGAGTTGCCATCATCAGGCACCTACCAAGGGGTCCTGCTGTTGATCCCTAGTACCCTAACATTCATAGCAGGTGTGTGTCCATTCGTAAGTACATCTATGGAGCTCAGTGGGGCTTGCTCCCTGCTAAGGGTGTATTTGCAATCGCAGCTTCCCACCTGCTGTCTGAAGTGGCATCCCACACTCTTTCTGCATGTTTGGATCAGCCTTGAAATACGCAATATGGAAAGGATGTGGGGATTGAGGAGCGAGTCGATTTCCCTAATTGTGTAACGCGAGATAATTGGTTCAGGCTCAGGCATACGGTACTCGGCTGGAGCCAAGAGTTGTTCTCCAAGACTGGCAGCTCCGGATCTTCTCAGCTCTTGCCAGGTTAGTTCGAAATGTCCCTCCATCCGTCCTGACAGATGCAAACCAGCTGCGTTTTAACAGGAGGACACAAGCAAGAGGAAGAGGCAGGCGAGTTGAGACTGAGCAGCAACAGCTTCTGGAGCCAGCTGGAGCCCGAAGATCACAGACACTGCCACAGCAACACACACAACAAAAAGATGTTGTTTAATATTTGCCAAACAGTGAAGTAATTCATCGCGAGGTTATAAGTGGATCTAAAAGGTCTGGAATCGCCTGCTGAAGATTAACGTAACATCTCATGTTTCCCAACGTGATGACCCAAACGGGAAGGAGAGTCGAACGGGGCTTGTCGGAAAGGCAATCGGGACATTCAGAGAACCAGCAGAAAATTCTCAGGCTGACCATCTGGCAACACATTTTCAAAAGGCCCTGAACCAGAATGACATTGTGAATGAAGATAGAAAGCAGAAGGTGGTGTAAAAAACAGAATACTCGCGTTGGAATTGCTCTCAACAGCATTGGATGCAGACAATCATTGTTCAGTGAATTGGTTGCGGTGTGAGACCCAGATCATTAACTCGGGTGTACACAAGAAGAAGAAGAGTTTGGATTTGATATCCTGCTTTATCACTGCCCTAAGGAGTCTCAAAGCAGCTAACATTCTCCTTTCCCTTCCTCCCCCACAACAAACACTCTGTGAGGTAAGTGGGGCTGAGAGACTTCAGAGAAGTGTGACTAGCCCAAGGTCACCCAGCAGCTGCATGTGGAGGAGCGGAGACACGAACCCGGTTCACCAGATTATGAGTCTACCGCTCTTAACCACTACACCACACTGGATAATGTCCAATGGGAAGTGATGAGAGTGGACACTCTCCTCAAATAATTCCCACTGCTCCAATCACTTCAATTAAAATAAGCTAGTGAGTGTGTGTTGTCTCTTGTAGACAGGTTCATGCTACCATTTTCAGGATACCATTAATCTCAGGTTAGCACATCAGACAAAAAACTGGTCAAAATTGTCATTGACACTAGTTAATTAACCTTCCTCCTATTTGACCCCCACAAATATTGTCAGATATTCCATGAAGTCATGTGGTAGCTGGTGCATGATGAATTGCCAGGCTGCCTTGAGTAAACTCATGGGGAGGAACACATTTAGAGCTCCCCATTACTACACAACAGATTCTAAACTTCACGAAAGCCAGTTTAATTAACTACCATTCCACCCCACCCTCAAACAATCCTGGCTTCATTTGCTATAGAACGTTTCAAAGAACTACAGTTCCCAAGGTACCTTAGGTGGAAAATGACAACAGCTAAACCTACTGTGATGCAGACAGGCCCAGCTGGCTCAACAGGAAATGATGGCGCATCTCTCAGGAAACCCCAGAAGTCCTAAGTTCTCAATAATTGCATGCCGGGTAAATAACGTCCTCCCTCTGGTAGCTCACCAAAATTCAAACCAGGTCATTTTCTAAATATGATGCACAATTCTCTCTCGCACACACATCTGCCATGATCATAGGAGAGCCAAGAACTGGCTGAAATTTAATTAAGTAGAATACTAAACAAGTATCAAATCATAACAGATTTGCTAATAGTGCTATTTTAAATGTGCGTTTTATAGTTGACTTCCTTTCGGATGCTTTTTTTGAAATGTTTAAGGTTTTTTTTTTGTTAACTTTGCTGCGTTAATGCTGTAGTTGACCACCTTCCTAATGTTTTGTTTTGAAATCTTTAAGACAATGCTTTAGTTTCCTGTTAACTACAGTGGTACCTCAGGTTACAGAAACCTCGGGTTACAAACATTTCAGGTTTTAAACTCCACTAACCCGGAACTAGTACCTCAGGTTAAGAACTTTACCTCAGGATAAGAACAGAAATCGCATGGCAGCAGCACAGCAGCAGTGGGAGGCCCCATTAGCTAAAGTGGTACCTCAGGTTAAGAACGGTTTCAGGTTAAGAACGGACCTCTGGAACGAATTAAGTACCACTGTACATTGCTTTGAATGTATACTTTCTTCAGTAATGTTTTATTCTGGGTTGTTTTATTTGATGTTTAAATGTGTTGTAAACGGCTTTGAGATTTTTTTTCTTAAAAACGTAAAGCGGTATAGAAATTAAATAAATAATAATAATAATTACAGGTGGTGGCCATTGCAGTTTATAAGGGGCATGGAACTCTACGTTCGAGTTTCATCCGGATAATTATGGAAAAACTAGAGAATTAGGGGGGACAATGAATGAGCAAGTCTATACAGATATAGAATCATTTTTAGCTAGCCTGCGTAATATTGGTCTTAGAGAGAGTCACAGGATTCCTTTTTTTACATAATTACAGGGTAAGGAGGCAGGCATAAGTGCTCCTCTTATGACTTGGATAACTACAGACCACACTGAACAGCAGAAGTGTTTCAGCTAATGAAATGTGTGTCAAGGTGGTGGATTCCCTGTTCTCTCACGTCGAAGAAGGTACAATCTGCATTATCATGATGCACTTAGGGGAAAATAGTACTTCTTTTGGGCTACGTTTCCTATCAAGTGCATGGACCACTGCAGTGGAAATGGGTCACTGCCATGGTTCAAGAACTCAATGATCATTGCTACGTGCACCTGAGGAAGAACTACAGTGGTACCTTGCCCTCGGCGGTGGTGGATGGTCGGTACGGCAAAGTACAGCACAAGGAGAGACTTTGCCTGTGTGGGCAACCTTGCGTAGAGGACCTGTGCCACTATTTATTGCAATGCCCGCTATATATAGAACCAAGAAACCAATTCATAAAACCCCTGCTTGCGAACGGAACACACTCGAACAGGGCGGAAAGGGTGAAATGGCTGCTGAGCGATACTGGTGACTTCGTAACTTACAAAGTAGCACTATACACGTTGGCAGCTAAGAAGATCCGGAGAAAAGAACTAGATAAAATAGCGGCCAATTGCAAAGGTGATTCGGACATTTAAGCTGGCACATTCTATCTAAGAACCCCCTGCTATTCTATCGTACAAAACAAATAATTTCTAGGAGACGTGACTGTGGTTTATTGTATTTGCAGCGCCTGATGTTTTTATGGTTATTGTTGTTTTTGTTTCCTTTATGAATGACGCCATGGAGTTTGGCTAGTGCAATAAAGTTTATGATGGCGACAGTGGTACCGTGGTTCTCAAACTTAATCCATTCCAGGAGTCCGTTCGACTCCCAAAACCATTCGAAAACCAAGGCACGGCTTCCGATTGGCTGTAGGAGCTTCCTGCACTCAAGCGGAAGCTGCGTCGGACGTTCGGCTTGCAAACCGGAACACTTACTTCCAGGTTTGCTGCACTCGGGAGGCGATTTGTTCAGCAACTAAGCCATTCGGGAACCAAGGTTTGACCGTACTCTGAAATGTGTCAGGCCTGAATGAAATCTTTCCTCAAGCAGCTAGCATCTTTTCCTGTTAGTGCTGTCTCCTTGGTTTTCTGGTAGCTTGTGACCATAGTTTCCATCATCCCTGTCTGTTGGCCCCGCCAGCTGGGACTGATGCTAGTAGTAAGCTGGCAACATCTGGAGGAGACCCCCATCTCCATGGTAAAACTTTGAACTTTAATTGCGTTTGAAATTAACTGTAAGACCCCCTCTCTCAGGAAGAAGCGCAAACAGCCAAAGAGGGAGATTTGTAGCTTAGAAGCTGTTGCGATGCACCTAGTGAAGGCAGACATCCTGAGGAATTACAGGTTTATTGTACTTCTGGCTGCGTTGGCCGCCAAAAGCCAGTTTGGATATACCAAATGTTGCATTTGGCTTCCATGGCAACATAAACTTTAGGAGTCCAAACTGCTTGGCTGACATATTTACTGCGATGTTTTTCTTTACTTCTGTTCCCTGCCTTACAAGGTGTCTGTGAGTCCTGATTACTGCCAGAGACAGGTTCAGATGACTGCTATATTATATTATATTATATTATATTATATTATATTATATTATGTACTATATTATGTACTATATTATATTATATTATATTAACCATTGTTTCTCTTGCCCATCATGGCTGTATATGGCCTGAAACACTTTTGCATGAGACTGAAATTGGGAGATACAATTATAGTGTTCATACCACCTTATCATGGAGGGAGAACTCAACTTTGGTTGCATTTGAATGAGAAAGTGCCTAATACGTACTTCTCACCAAAGTGCAAGCTCCAAGGCAGCTATACTTCATAATTTGCTCGTCTTCAGGTTTTTCAGTGCAGTTTTCCAAGTAAAATGTGCCTAGTGTTGTATTGGTTAGTGAAAATAGCATACGAAAAAAGCATACATTCAGATGTTTTCTAAAAGTCAGACAGTTGTTTATTTCCTTGACATCTGATGGGAGGGCGTTCCACAGGGTGGGTGCCACTACCGAGAAGGCCCTCTGTCTGGTTCCCTGTAACCAGGGAACACTTCTCGCTGTGAGGGAACTGCCAAAAGGCCCTCGGAGCGGGACCTCAGTGGGTGGGGATGGAGCTGAACGATGGGGGTGGAGACGCTCTTTCAGGTATACAGGGCTGTTCATGGGGCAGTGCTGGATTAAACCCTATGGAGGCCCCTTGGCAGCCAAAATCTGGGCAGGGGGACAGGCCTCGTGCGCACACTGGAATAACCTTGAACAAAGAAAGCTTGATTGTTGTTTTCTTTCAAGATCAAATCAATCTTATTTTGATCCATTGTCATGGGACCCCTAAAAAGTGTGGGGTCCATAGGCCAGTGCCTACTCTGACTATTTGGTAATCCAGCCCGGCCCCTTTGGCTGCAAGAGAGAGAAGAAACGGAAGTTGAGGGACACCTCCTGAAGCGCTGCAGCTGTTCCCCACAATGAAATGGAAGGCTCAACATTTGTTAGGCACTTTCAGATGCTCAGCAGCCTTGTGTGGTTACAACAACCCTGTAAAGTAGGCCAGTGCCATGCAGCTGAATCCCTCGCAGATTGGCATCTAACCTCTGCTTAAAAGCCTCCAAGGAAGGAGAGTCCACCACTGTCCCAGATAGTCTTACTGTCAGAAAGTTCTTGCTAATGTTTACTCCGAATGTCCTCTCCTGCCCTCCCCTTGGGAGCAGCAGAAAACAAGCTTGCTCCCTCTTGCAGCCCTCAGATATTGGAAGATGGCTTTCCTCTCTCCTCTTCTCCAGGCTTCTCCAGGCCTCAACTGTTCCTCATCAGGCTTGGTTTCCAGACCTTTCATCATCCTGGTTGCCCTTCCCTGCTCACCTTCCAGCTGCTCAATATCCTTCTTCAACTAGCCTGCGCTGACTGGCAGCAGCTATCCAGGGTTTCGAATGGGGGGGGGGGACATTCCCAGGACAGAAGGCCTGCATGCAAAGTAGATGGTCCAGTGCTGCGCTATGGAGACCCCTAGCCTGCCTTGAAGGATGTGGGGGTGGTCTCCCTTTGGAAATGGGGCTGCAGCAAGAAGGATGTGAAATGCCGATGTGAATCTGTGGATAGAAGATACAGCCCAGCTGCAGGCGGAACAGAAGGTGCCTCCAAGTTCTGACAAATAAGCATCACCTCTCAGGAGGGGCCAGGTCCAGGTGGAGGGGTTGCCATGGTGACAAGGACCTGCCCTCCTTTGTGACATCTCTTGCTCTTCCCTTAAAAGCCTCTGACTTGCAGGCGGCCATTGTGGGTTAGTGAGGAGAGTCAGGAGAGAGAGGTAGTGGTGGTGGTGGTGGTGGTGGTTGTAGAAGAGGAGAGGTTTGCTTGCTATTTTTCTTTTTATTTTATTTATTACTTTTATTTGATTCATTCTATTTTATTTATTTTTATTTTATTTTTTATTTTACTTTTTTATTTTAACACTTTTATTTCATTTTTATTTTTTATTTTTTATTTTTTATTTTTTATTTTTTATTTTTTATTTTTTATTTTATTTTTTATTTTATTTTTTATTTTTTTATTTTTTTGCATATTTGTGCGCATTTGTGCACATTTGTGCGCATTTGCACACATTTGTGCATATTTGCGCGCATTTGTGCGTATTTGTGCGCATCTGCACGTATTTGCGCACATTTGTGCGTATTTGCGCGCATTTTGCACGTATTTGTGCGTATTTGCACATATTTGTGTGCATTTGTGCGTATTTGCACACATTTGCGTGTATTTGCGCATATTTGTGCGCATTTGCACGTATTTGCGCGCATTTGCGTGTATTTGCGCATATTTGTGCGTATTTGCACGCATTTTTGAATATATTTCTTTTGTTTGTAGAAGAATAGTTAGGAGTAAGTGTAGGGTTAGGGTGGGGGTTAGGTTTAGGATTAGGGCTGGGTTTGGGGGTGGGATCAGAGTTTGGGATCAGGCTTGGGTGGGAATTTTAGCTAGGTAGTTAGCTTAGATAGGGGGGGGGATTTTTCATCAAGAAGATGTGCCGGCTGTAAGTACCATTCCTTTGCTTTCTATTGGTCTCCTGGGGGCGGGGTGTGAGTCCTGGGTCCCCTCCACAGCTTTAGCTCTCTGGTCCACCAGGGACCAGAGTCTCCTCCCTCACCAGGAAGGGCAGGGCTGTCCTGTTAACGGAAAAATCTGAGGGCTCCCTTGGACAAAAACAAAGACACCAACCAATAATACAAAGATATTATCAAAACCACACAGATTACTACTGGACTGAAAAAATGGGAAAACAATGGGGGGAAAGCTTAAAATTCACCATGTGCTATCTGATAAAAAGGTAAACAAATACCATTCCACAAACAATGTTTGTTTGTGCTTCGATTAATTTCATAGACATCATGGAAAAACTGATTTAATAAATGAAAACAGATTATTTGTAACTTAAAAGGTGTCAAAGCCATAAAGAAATAGAGGAAAGTCAACTAATATAGCAGGGATTCAGACTTGTTTCGCAGAACAGAAAGAAAGTGACTGTTTGGCTGTAAGGGAAGAAAGACGAAAAGAAATACAAATGCAATGACTTTTCTGAGAATCTTGGGTACAGAATATTTAAATTACTGTTTGTATCCCCCCCTTTTGTTTGTTTGTTTGTGGGAGAAAAGAAGGGACAAACACTTTGTTAGAGGTTCCCATATCCTGTTTAACATATCCTGTTAAAAGGGAAAATTATTTTACGTGAGAAGTCTGTGAGGAAATGCTGTTCCTAAAATGCACACAAACAAAACCTGTTATAAAATTTAAATCCCATGGGGGGGGGGACTACTCAAGAGAGGAACTCACAGTGGGAGTGCTTTGATATTTACCTGTGAAAAGAATTTGGCATGTTAAGATTTGAAACTTGGCAACCTCTTGACTTTTGATGGTCCAGTACTTAACCCTTTTGTCTTACGTAGCCCCTGGAGCAAAGGAGACATTAAGGGTGATTTCCCTCAATGGTTCCAAGTTTACATAAGGAAATTTGGATAAGTTTCTCCCTGCAGCCCATGCTCTCCAAACCTTCTTTCCCCTCCTTTTTTGTGTGTTTTTTAGCTGATCTAGCCTCTGTGCATGTGCAGAGTTCATATTTCAGCAAACCTTTTATACCATTGAAAGTGTTGCATCTTTTGGCTAAATAAGGGAAGGGTAAGGAGTAGATTTAAAACATAGATTTAGATTTAAAACAAAACAAGAAACTTAGCTAACAATAGAATTTGGTCAAATTAAATTTCTGTTAACTCAGTTCTAAGGGATCATGTTTCCTGCAGCCCAAGCAAAGGGAGTGCTTTCTTTATGTACAGGAAAGGGCTATCATTATTTTGTGCTGCCCCTCTGGTCATTTGCGGAACAATCAACCGTTCTCTTATTTATGAGTAAAAATGGCCAGAGAGTCAGAATTCATTGGATCTTTAACATTCTCAGTCATTTCAGCCTTACCATTTGCAGACAAAATTTTCTGCCCTTTATTTACAGGATGGTCAAGGCTCATTCTACTTGATTATGAATTTGTATGTGCTTAAACTTTGAATAGACTTTTAAGTCTGATTTTTGTAAATAATAGACAAAATGATAAACACTGTAATCACTCAAATGCTTGATATTACCAGTTCTGCTTCAAAACATCATGGCTTTCACCTCTCACCTTTTAAAAAACAAAGAGCAAAGCTGGGCCGAATTTCAACTCATCACCACACCAGAATTTAAGAATTACCCTCCAATGCTTGCAGACACATGACCTTCCACACAGCCACAAATTGGGAGAGTTGAAAGGGACCCTGGGGTCATCTAGTCCAACCCTCCAAAATATAGGGTTCACAGCAAGATTTCACAGCAAGATTTGTACTACCAAAGAGACACACATTTAAGTATAGGTGCACAACTGGGAAAGAAAACACAGCGAGCACACACGTGTACTAAGGAAGAGGAAAATAAAAGTACCCAACTTTATACAGAACTCTTTTAGCAGATCTTGAAGCTAATTTGAGTGAGAGTTTACTTCCTTAGACTAAAGAGTGCAAGTTCCTAGAGAAATGATCTTTAAAGGAAGAACAGTTTTCCTAAGATAAGATAGGAAGAGAATCAGGGAGGTAATATTTTATAACCATAGGGTTAATTCAATTGATATAACCACTCACAAATAATAAAACAGCCATAGATTTGATTTAAAAGGAATACAAAAGTGAACAATTTTTCTGAACTTGCATAGGAATAGTAAGCCTAATAAGGATTTTAAAATTACCGCACATAGGAAATTGAGATGCAGGGTACCTTTAGCAAAGATTCCCCCCCTCCCCGCAGTTTCCGTTTAAAGGAAGCTTACTCGGGAGTAAATTTACCTGGCACAGAAGTAAGAAGGGGGGGACTGAAAAAGACTGAAACAAGGGGGGGCATTTTCCAAGAAAAGAGGCCAGGAAGTCTTATAGAGACTGATATCAGGACTCAGATAGACAATCACTGACTATGGGAGTGTCTACCTTTTAATAACAAATTTTCTTAGAAGGAACACTGTTTTTATTTTTATTTTTTAGGCATATGCTTAATGAAATACAGACACTGCATTTTAGCTTGAGAGAGCAGTTGTGCTCAACTAGGCTTTTGCAGCAGTAACATTAGTTTCTTCACAGCACATTCCAAAATACTGGAACAAAAAAACTGGAACACGGATGTAGACTCACAAACTCAAAAGTTGCAACAAAACATCATTTACCATCAACTTAAAATCATCATCCTCACTTAAACTACAGAGGGAAGAGGTGGGGTAATTCTCCTTTCAGAACACAAGTAAGCACATATACAGGATTTTTCTTCTTTTTTTCTTTTTACCACTCGGAGGAAGACTCTCTTTGGAGCCTCTCTCAAATAACAAACATTTGCACACTTCATTCTCATTTTTGTCCTGTTTAAGATTGATAAGGCCCACCATGGCTTCCTTAGATTTAAAATTTTTGAAGCAAGCTTGCAATTTAAAAACTATGTGCACTTAAGAACAGTCTGTGGATGCCAAAGCCAATGTAAACACAAACCCTTTAAATATTTCTAAACCTTTGAGTACATCTCTTATTCATTTTTAGAGAAACTAAGATCTGTAATGTGTGGGCTCTCAGGCTGGGTTATTATTATATCTACTGCCTTCTGAACACCATTAAGTTTATGTTTCATGTTCTAGCTTTAGGTTATAGTTTAACAACACAAATTTGATGTGCTCAGTTCTCCTTAAGGGTTCACACCCTGATTTTGTTGAAGGATCCCTGAGGTGGCCACTGTGCCCTGGTTTCCAGGTGGTGGGCCTAAGCCACCCACTAAAAGTTACAGCGGTCTCGCAATTTGTACTAGGAAAGACCATTTTGTCCCTTTTTTATTTTATTTTATTTTATTTGCCCAGTTGGAGATGACAAACTGGAGGGGCGTATCAGAATCCTCTCTGGGGAAAAAAGGCTTCACGGAAGCTTTGTTGCCAAGAGGAGTCCAGCTAGGGTGTTTAGAAGAGTGAGCTCCCATTTCCCTTTAATACCAAGGAGGGGGTTGCTCGATAACAAGCTACACAAGGAGATACATAAACAGAGATACAAGAGAGGGACAAAGAGGGAGGGGAAGAGAAAAGAATATCCTATCAGTATTATTAAGTCTAACACTCAAGTGCCCCTCTCGGCCCTTTCTGGGCAAAACTCTGACGGATCAGAACCGGAGAAGGCTAGTAGAAATACAAAGGCAATCCCTGCCTACAACTAAAACCACAGGCAACTAGCCTGGAAACCACGGGTCTCTTAACCCGGAAAAACCACGGATCCGGAATTCACTCAGCGCTACTCACAAAACTAATCCTAGTGCGGGGCCCCGTCTTCTTCCCGAACCTCTCGCTCTACTGTCCACGACAGCCTCCTGCCTGACCTTAGCACTATGTCCGAATTCCCTACTGGACGCTTGCACAGTGCAGTGCCAGATTGAGGTCCGAGAAGACAAAGGTTTGAAAGGAAGCAAATGACAGAGAGAGAGAGAGAGAGAGAGAGAGAGAGAGAGAGAGAGAGAGATTTTCCATGACCCTTCTGGCCACGCTCCGAGAGAAGGCGTCAAGGAGAGAAAAAAGAGATTTTCCACGATCCCTTTGCTCACGCTCCGAAGAAGGGAATCAGGAGAGAGAGAGAGAAGAACTTCCAGGACGCTTCCAGCCACGCTCCGAGAGAAGACGTCAAGGAGAGGAAAAAAGAAAAGTTCAGCTGCCGTGGAGACATTATTCTTCCACCCCCCCCTCCCAATGTACTAACTTCAAACCATACTTGAATGTCCCTCGTGGATCCCGGGATCCTTTTCTTTGGCCGGCTTGACCTTGCCTTTGCTCCCCTGGTTGAGCTTTCTGGTGACGATTGATTAAGAGGAGGCAGGGAGAGGAAAAAGGATCCCTGGGCTAAGGTTGCCCAGTGGCGCCCAATCCCCTCTATCTCCTCCCTCACCTTCACAGGAGAACCAAGAGTCCCTGAGCATGGTCGCCAAACTGTTAACAGAAAAATCCGAGGGCTCCCTTGGACAAAAACAAAGACACCAACCAGGATAACTTGGAGCAAAACAGCAGCCTGTAGGCTTGGCCTTTATTGATCTGTTGCAACAGGGTGCTTCCCTCAGGAGGGACCCAGAAAAATGGTGTGCAAGGCCTTATAAAGACTTTTGGAATTGCCACCCTGTAGATCAAGACCACCCCCAGAAACATCATACATACATCACAGAAGGGGTGTAACCTAAGACCACCCCTCAGATACAGCACACCTACATCACAGAAAGGAGGGGTTGAGGGAGGAGTTGTGGTGGTAACCTGAGTGTCCTGTCACCTGGCTGGTTCCCCCTTTGCCCCTCCCCATGAGTACTTTCCAGGTGACAGAGGGGAGTTTGCAGTTTCCTGCCCCCAGAGGGAAGAGCTGATCATTGTCCTTTGTTCCAGTCCGTGTTGAATCCACTCCCATATGCAAGTTCTTTGTGATCTTGATGGTCTTCTGTCTAGGACCATCAGGGTTGGCATAGCAACTGGGCAGGGCTCCTGTGTATGTGCTGGTATGCTCAATGGATTATGGCTGCCCTATATCAAACCTTCCCCATTTTGTAGTCCTTCCTTCATGGAGTTAAATAAAAGTGGAACAGTGCAAATCCGATGTATGGTTGATTTTCTATGGATTTATAACAGAAGTGTAGTGTATGTAGTGTGTGAGTGTGAGTGTGTGAGTGTGAAGTTTGTACAAACTGAATGATTGGGGGGGGGGGTTCCTGCGACAGTCCTAAGAAGACGAGGCAGAGCAGCCCTTTAATAGCTGGCAATGCTTGTCTTTCCTTTGGGTTGGAACTCTTGAACCCATAGCACTTGGGGCCTCCTTTCTCTCTCTGCCAGCCATTCGTGCTCTGGGCTGCCTCTTTCCAGCTCTGCCGATGCCCTTTCAGGTCGCAGAACTGCAGAGAGATGGCAGGAATTGGGCCAGACGCCCCTCCTCTCTCTCACACACACACGAATTGGGGCTGCCAGCTTCTGAGTCGCTCTCTCTGCTCGTCTCTTCTAGGTTCAGGCGCTTAAGGCGGCTGATCAGCTGCAAGAAGGTGGCCCCCCTAGAAGTCCTGGAGCAGCCCACGGTGTCAGGTGAGCAAGTGGCCCTCCTTTTGGAGATGGAGGAGGGCAGGAATGGGCTGGGGGGGCATCTAGTAAAAAGATGCACGGCTGGATCCAACCCGCCTATCTGTGACAGCATCTGGAAACCCAACCCCCCCCCCAGCAACCACCCCATTTTGTGGGGTCTGTTGGAGGAAGCAGGGGGCTGGGCTGTGGGGCAAGGCAGGGGGACAGTTGTCAGAGGGGCATCTTCCTTGGGGAGCCATGTTCTGGGGGCAGGAGGTTAGGATTGGTCCCCAAGGCCTGGGGCGTCCCTCTCCTGTAGTAGGACTTGAATCCAGGAGAAAACTCTTGGAAAAGCCTTGCAAGGGGCTCAGGGAGGAACTCACCAATCCCCATGTCCTTCTCTTTGCAGATGTGCTGGGAATCCACATCCCTTCCGTTGCGGTGAGTATTGGATAAAACGAGAGCAGGGAGGGGATCCCTCAGACCTTCCCCCCTCTTGCACTCCACTCTGCACTCTCAGATGTGGAGGAGCCCTCCCCCCACAAGGAACTGACAGCCTGACTTTTGCCTTTCAGCTGCTTGAGAAAGATCAGCTCCAGCTTCTGGGCATCATCCAGGACTGCCAGGCAGCTCGGCTCAGGGGGCTCCGAACCCTGAAGTACTCCAAGGAGGAGACTGCCAAAGCCATTCTGGTGAGTGATGGGTGGTGTGAGGGACCCCCATGGGGAGGGAGGGGCAGAGAGGGGCTGGCGTTTGGGGTTGGAGCCGTCCTCTGGAGACTCCTGGAAGGAGCTGACTTTCCTCCTCTGCTCTCTTCTAGAACATCCTCAGCCACTTGGAGTACTTCAGGGATCGCCCCCTGAGCCTGGCCCTGGCCTTCGAGGCCCTCCTGCAATTGAGGTGAGTGGGATCTTTGGGGTGGGTGGGGCTGCAGGGGGACAGAACTCCAGGGGGAGCTTTGGGTGGGCAAGTCAGGCAGGAGGGAGAAGGGTCAAGGGAGACTTGGAGGAGGCAGTGTCTAACCCCTTCCCTTTCTCTCTCCAGTTTTATGAGACCCCACTTCAGTCTCTCTATGGTGAGTTCAATCCTCCATAGAACAACAGAGGCAGTTCTGGGGAGTGCAGAGGAGGACAAAGAGGTATGTCCTCTGCTTTAACTTCTCTTTTCACAGCTCTTTCTTCTTTTTACACTCTTACAAAATTGAACCCAGCAGCACTCAACCTCTCTTCTCTCTTTTCCCACAGGAACTGAAGAGACCATTCCAAAGCCTGCTGGGGGGTCTCCTCCTAGAAGCCCCCAATACTAGCACCCTTCTCCAGTTGCTTACCGTAAGTATCCTGATAGCACCAGGAGTGGTTTTAGGGTTGCCCCCCATCCCTTACCCAACTGACTGTCCCATTTCTTTCATCCCGCAGGACCTCCGATATTACGCCCTTTTGGGGAGTGAAGACCAAAGAAAATTAGGGGCCAGCAGTATATCCCTGCTGCTGGCCCTTTCACGAAGATTCCCGAACCTCAGAGTAAGTATTTTGCCTTCCTGTATTCAGTTCTTTGGTTGCTTCCATCCTTCCTGGGTGGGGCTGCTTCTCTTACACCCATACAGGGTGGGGTTCATATAGTCAACTGTCTCATATTTGTCTTTCCAGAACACAGTAATTCGGCCAGAGCTGACATGTTTCAGGAATAATCTGAAAGAAGGTAAGCCCCACACCTTGGGGACAGTGAACTCACTTCTCCCTTGTTTGCCCAAGGCACACCTCCCAGGTCTTCTTGCAGGGAGTCCTGCAGGACCTGCCCCCTGCCTGGCAAGCCTTTCCCACCTGGCCTGGGAGGGCAGCACCCAGACTGACTCCAGCTACAAGAAGCCCAAGAGGACTGAACTGATTTTCTCTCTTTTTCATTCTTTTCCATCCAGATGACATCATCATTGAGGAATTGTGATTTGGACGTCTCAACTGGCCAAAGACTGGCAGAAGAAGAGGCACTCACTGAGAATCAGGAGGGGGACAGATGATTTAAGCAGCCATGAAATATGGACTGAGATTGGGCAGAACAAGAAAGAAAGAAAGAAAGAAAGAAAGAAAGAAAGAAAGAAAGAAAGAAAGAAAGAAAGAAAGAATCCATGACAGATGGCCATCTAATCTCTGCTTTAAAACCTGCAAGGAAGGAGAGTCCATCACCTTACAGGGGAGTCCATTCCTCTGTTGAACAATGTTCAGTTGGAATCTCCTTTGCTGAATCCTGAAGCCATTGGTTCGAGTCCTACCGTCCAGAGCAGGAGAAAAAAAGCTCGCTGCATCTTCCAAGTGAAAATGGCTCTCTCTGGTGTCACTGGATCAAGCTGATCGATTTTCTTGCATTACTTAAACGAAATAGTTTTTAATTAATTTTGAATAAACATGCAATAAATTGTTACTGTTCTGAATTTCATTGTGTTATTGTCTTCCATTGAAAAGGGGCAAGGAGAGGGGCTGGCTTTGGACTCAGAGCCTGACTGATGAGCTGAGGGGGGGCAGTGGCGTAGCAAGGTTAGGTGGGACCCAATGTGGAAAATTTATTGTCAGCCCCCCCCTTGAAATTATTAAAAGAAGGAAAAATAAGATACTTACAGCTGCAACTGTTATTTTCTGGTTCATTTACTTAACATTGTGAGCATAAGCACATAAAACCTTTTTTTCACAGTGGGAAATTATTATGAATGAATTTGTTTTACTTAATTTTGCTATTTTGCAGCCTGCTGTTGATGTGAAGTGCAGGATGTTGAGGTGCTGTATGAGTGGAACTGCAAGAAACAAGCACCAGTGCGGATATTCCCTCACTCTTAAAGAGCTTACCTAGAATACAAGAAGAGCCAGTGGCGGAGGAAAGGGGTGGGGGGTGCGGGCCACCCCTGGTGCCATCACTGAGGGGGGTGACAAAATAACAAAAATAAGAGGGGGGGGTATTTTTTTAAAAAAATTGAGCTCACAAAACTTTTTAGTTCAGTCAACAGATGTAACGAAACGTGGCTGGCACTGGGCACCACACCACGGAGGCCGGCACTTACCTCAGGGCCTGCAGCGTGCCTGAGCCACACGTCCCTCCTGGGAGTGACATGGTGGCTTGGGGGCCTGCAGGCTCCGCGCTGCCTGAAACGGCAGCATGGGACTTGCATCTGCCCTCCGCCTCTCCCTCAGCCGCCCTGCAGCCGAGGGGGAGGCGGCAGAGAGGCTCCACACAGCAGACTCTGGCCCCATGGGTGGCTTGCCCTGCCCCCATTAGGCTGCTCGCCCCACCCCTGGCTGCAGGATGTGCACCCCGTACCCAGCACCTGAGCGGCTGGCTACGCCACTGAGAAGAGCCCTGCTGAATCCTATCTGGAACACAATCCTGTTCTCACAGTGGCCAGCTAGATGTCTATAGGAAACCCTCAAGCATATACCTTCTGATACGTATTTACCCACCAGCAGGATCTTGCACCTTTGCTAGTGCTATGCACAAACATTTGAAGTGTACAATATGATTGCATCCTGCCCTAACCCCACCCCAGTTGTGCGGCAACTGAAATGTCTATGGGTCCTTCCAGCTGGAGCCTGAATACTGCAAACTGGCCGTTCAGACATTGCAAATGGGACGTTGGCAGCAGGTTTTTCTTTGTTTGTTTTTACTTACCTGATTTTCTGCGAAAACTGTGACTCTGAATATAAAAGGAATGAAACACAGCCCAGCATTTTGATGCTGATGTCATGGGGTGTACGTGAGAGCAGTGCCAATCCCACAATAAACACCAGTCTGGAAGCAACCTATAAAATACCGGGATGCGGCAAAATAGGGAAACGTACCTTTTAATTCTTCAAAACTGCAGCGGCAGCACATCTCACCTTGCCATATGGATGAGACTGTAACACAATAACATAAGACGATCCCTACTGGATCAGGCCACCTCGTCCGGCATCCTGGGGCTTGTCCACACCTGAGCAATATGTGGCTTTGCACCTGCCTGTCTCATTAATAGAGGGACGTCCACATCCATCCCAGTGTTGTCCCAGATCTTTTCGAGCTTTGAAAAGTCAGAAATGGCCACCATAAGTAGGACTCCCCCCCCCTGGGGGTACGCAATGGTATGCAGTACCCACACACACACCCCGTGTTAAAACTGTGGCACATATTGTAACAAATTCATGGTGATTACCAGCATCGTTTCCCGCCCCCCTTAAAAAAGAATAAAGCACTGGGAGACCCACATTTAAAGGGTGGAAAGGTCCTAAACAACACTGGGATAGGAAAGTTTCCCTGAGCACTTTCCTCACTTGTGCTGTAACAAAATTATACAGGAGGGGTCCTGTATACCTGAAGGAGCGGCTCCACCCCCATTGTTCAACCTAGACACTGAGATCCAGCACCGAGGGCCTTCTGGCGGTTCCCTCATTGCGAGAAGTGAGGTTACAGGGAACCAGACAGAGGGCCTTCTCGGTAGTGGTGCCCGCCCTGTGGAACGCCCTCCCTTCAGATGTGAAGGAAATAAGCAGCTATCCTATCTTTAAAAGACATCTGAAGGCAGCCCTGTTTAGGGAAGTTTTTAATATTTAATGCTGTATGGTTTTTAACACTTGATTGGGAGAGTGGCTGGGGAAACTCAGCCAGATGGGCGGCGTATAAATAATAAATTATTATTACTATTATTCTGCTTCCTGGGCTTGCAGCCTCCTACAGAATCTCCCAGGCACATGTGGGGTTTTTTCATGCATTACCTTTGGCAAAAATGACTTAGCATAAATCTGCTCTAGAATCGGGTACCTCTGAATTCTGTTAGCTGCCTGGTGATAGGCTCATTTCAGTAATCAAGACAGCAATACTCCTAGCAATATCTTCGTATGATTCCTGCAATCCCGTCGCTCAGGATTTCCAGCTGTGCGTGAACTGAAGCCAAAGTAAGACAGGCAGATTTGGCTTTAAAGTTCATTCCTGAAGATTGGGAGGGGAGAAGGTTGGGGGCTGGGGAGAGAGAGAGCAGTTTCCTCTATCCTCCCCTCCACCCCATAGATGTCATTACATTCTCACTCCTTGGAGAATTAGCCAACGTGGAAATACAGAGGCTAACACTTGGCCTTCCTTCAGCAATGAACACATACCACAGAGTTCACATTTGCTCAGAAATAATCTGGGCCGGGGGGGGGGGGGAGAGCAGGGTGGAGGAGGGAGAGATGAAGTGAAGCACAACTGCAGATCATCAGTCTGGCTTAACCTTGTCAAGCAGGGATGAAGCAGGAAGTTCCTTGTGACAATGACTGGCAGGTATACAAATGGATGAAGGAAACATGCTGCAAACCAGAGAGGGTCTCAGACAGTCAGCTGGAGCACAGGAAGAAGACACAGGCAATAGCCAAGATCAGAGGAAACTGACATTGGTGGCAGACATTTCAGCAAAAAGATCTATTCCAGATGCATTTTATTGGGGGTGGGGAACCTTTCCAGCAACGCTCTTTGCTAAGTGATTGCAGTGAAGATCGAAGGATTTCATGGGGTGGGGTTAGCTTTTTAAAGTATACTGTTACAAACGTGGAAATGATAAAATAAATTGAAGGAAGCTCAGAAAGAGGAGGGTGGAAGTCAAGGATTGAAATGTTGGAACATTTGTTAAACTATATAAAGGAAAATTGTAAATAAAATTATTATTTTTAAAAAAGTATACCTTTACAAAAGTCAGCTGCCTGCCCCTCTCTCTGCCGAAGCGGTGGCAAGAACCCACGGAGTCACAGGCACCCACACAAGGCCTGTGTCCCTTTGAAGATGCAGTGGAGACTGTTGTGGCTTTAAGAAATATGGTTTGTTCACCTATTTACACCTTCAGTCTGCATGGAGGGAGTCAAGATCTTATAACACGGTCATTTCAAGAGGCAGCAGCTCAAGCAGCCGGCAGCCAGCCTCCTGGAAAGGTGGATCTCAGCTCTTTTTCCTAATTCTTCTTCCCAGAAACCCTTTTCCTGTCCCCTCAAACATACACCTCATCACCGTGGTAACATCTCACTCCCCAGTGGCCCATCACCAACTTTTGTCATGTTAACAGGTTTGCTCTTCGCCCAGCCAGGCCGGTTTGCATAAGCCAGCCTAGGAATTCCCTGAATTCCTTGTCCGGCACAGTTCTGCACTTTAATCTGTATCCCAGTTAATCAAAACCCCGGCATTTATTAATTTCTGGGGGTAAAGGTAAATGACCCCTGAGCCTCCAGTCAAAGGTGACTATGGGGTTGCAGTGCTCATCTCACTTTTCTGGCTGAGGGAGCCGACATTTGTCCACAGACAGCTTTCTGAGTCATGTGGCCAGCATGACTAAACCACTTCTGGTGCAACAGAACACCGTGACAAGTGCCAGTGTACACGAAAACACTGTTTACCTTCCCGCCACAGTGGTACCTATTTATCTACTTGCACTGGTGTGCTTTTGAACCGCTAGGTTGGCAGATGCTGGAACAGAGTAACAGGAGCTCACCCCATTTGGCAGATTCAAACCGCCAACCTTCCGATCGGCAAGCCCAAGAGGCTCAGTGGTTTAGACCACAGCATCACCTACATCCTCCCCTTAAATCTATAACATAACATAAACTTTTATTGTGCTAGCCAAAGGCCATGGCATCATCCAAAGAAGGGGAGAGAGAGAGACAGCAGTTGCTACATGTGCAGTAAAACTATGATCAAATCCACCAAAATTCCTTATTGCACAGAATAAAAAGTAATTCTCAGATAAAATGCTCAAGTTAGATCTCTGAGACCCCTTTGCAACTTAACCCATCCAGCCCATCCAGTTCTTTCTTCCTAATCTTCCTAGCTGCCAAGGCATAGAGATCCACCTTATAAGTCACAGAGTTGTCAGTATCACTCAGCAGCCATTTCACCCTCTCTGCCCTGGTTAGATTTGTTTCCTTCGTGAAAAGGGGTTTTATTAATCAATTTCTTGGGTCTGCATATAGTGGACATTGTATTAAGTAATGGCAAATGGTTGTTCACACAGAAAGAGTCTCTCTTCATAAGGCATTTTGTTGTATTGTCCATCTAGGTAAAAACTATGCTTATGCCATTCTTGACATCATAATCAAAACAAGAATGCCACTGCAGGCACTGAACAACAGATAGAGAAGCGACAAAGAGAAACAGGTTCATGTTCCTTGTACACACACTGAATTTTATCACCTGAAAAGTCCAGAGCTTCTGAGTGGATGAAATATTCATCAGTCTTCTTCTTTGGCGATCACTCGTAGCCGAGTAAGATTGTCTTCCATGAACATGGTCTTAACAATGAGTCCATAAGTGACTGTGGAGGCCAATTCTGGATCCACACGTCCTTCCACAGTGGGGACATAGGTTTCCGAGCAGGAGCTGATCACGGTGAGGATTTGCCAAGCATGCCTTCCTCTCAGCATGTTTCTCCCCTTCGTCCTGAGTTTGAGCATCTTCAAAGCCCACGACACCTTTGGTAAAGGCTGTTCTCCAACTGGAGCACTTGCAGGCCAGTGTTTCCTAGCTGCTAGTGTTTATACTACATTTTTAAAGATTTGCCTTGAGAGAGTCTTTTAACCTCTTTTGTTGACCACCAGCATTACGCTTTCCATTTTTAAGTTCGGAATAGAGTAGTTGCTTTGGAAGATGATAATCAGGCATCTGCACAACATGACCAGTCCAAAGAAGTTGATGTTGAAGATTCATTGCTTCGACACTGGTGATCTTTGCTTCTTCCAGTACACTGGCATTAGTTCGCCTGTCTTCCCAAGTGATGTGTAAAAATTTTAAGAGACACCATTGATAAAACCTTTTGAGGAGTTGGAGATGGCATTTGTAAGTGGTCCATATTTCACAAGCATACAGTAAGGTTGGTAATACAACCTTCTGAACAGATGAAAGATTCATGTGTAGAAGGTGGTTTGTTCAATAAATAACAGCTGGTTCGCACTTGCATATATATCTCTTATTTATCCAACCCCTGATAATTCTCAGTGGAATCTCCATTAAAAAAAAAAAATGTAGCTGGACTTCAGTATTCTAGATGGAGGCATTGCTGGCTAGGTGAAACGCTGAACAAGAAAGTAAATTGTGTTAATTTAAGTCCCACTTTTTCTGACCTAAATTCAGTCTGGTCACTCTTGGCTCTAAGTTGGTCCGAAGTTGAGGGCATGGTCCTTGTTGTATGCAAAATTGAGTGGCGGAGCTATGTGACACTGAAAAGCAGCCTTGAGGAGGCTGTGGTTTGGACCGGTGGGGCGGGGAGCAGGCATGTCGAATTTAAAATCACCCTCCCCAGGTTTCTTTCCCCCCCCCCATAGCAGATCCAGATGTGTTTGCTCCGAGGGGCTCTTTAAAATAAGAGTTTTGAGGGCGGGGGAATGCAAACCGACAGGTGCTCAGGAACACTGGAGTCAGACAAACATCTGCTGCGGATGTCAGGAACGCACAAAAGCTGCTCTGTGTTGGGTAGTGAAGCATAGGAGCAAAGGAACAGCTGGAGCAAAGGAAGGAAGGAGCCCGAGAAAAACAACAAGGTATCAGATTAAAAGAAGACAAGCGAGAAAAGCTACTTTAGAGGCCTAGTAAACAGTCTCAGATAGATAGATAGATAGATAGATAGATAGATAGATAGATAGATGATAGATAGATAGATAGATAGATAGATAGATAGATAGATAGATGATAGATGATAGATATAGATAGATAGATAGATAGATAGATAGATAGATAGATAGATATAGATAGATGATATAGACAGACAGATGATAAATAGAAAGATAGATGATAGATAGATAGATGGATGGATAGATAGATAGATAGATGATAGATAGAGATATTGGGGAAATGTAGCTCTGGAATTATTTCTTTGTTTATTTGGTTTATTGTAAGGCTGGACAAATCTGTTAATTTTGGTTTTGGTTTAAATTCAGTTCTCCACATTTTAGAGTGATTTGTGGCTTGCTTGCTTGTTTATAAAACTTCATGAAAGTTTGCCAGCATTTTCATGCCGATTTCTCCCAACATACACATTTTTGCAAGCAATTCTCCCTAATTTCTGTATGTTACTTTCACTCATAACTGCATTTTTATGCACACCTTTGACACGTGCACTTTTATGCACATTGGTCATCGCAGAATTCAGAGAAGAATGAATTTCAAGGCGTAATTGTATTTCGATTCTTGCCTTGGTTTGAGAATTGGGTGGTTTCACATTCAGATGGAAACCAGATCAAACTCCTCCCCAGCCATAACTGTAAGTCTCCCTGCATGTCTTCAAAGAGAAAGATAGGTTGTAGCATAATAAGTAGGTTGGTAGAACACCTGATCAATTAATACTCTAAGGCAGTAGTTCCTAATTGGGGGTTCGGGGACCCCCAAGGGGTCTGCGTAACACAGCCAGGGGTCCGTGGCACCATTCACATAACAAAAACTACTATAGAGATATCAACGTTTTCAAAAGTAGGGGGTCCACGGCTTGGCTTTTGAAAAACAGGGAGTCTGCAGAACTTAGCTAATTGGGAACCACTTAGCTTCCCAATGAAGAGAAGCAGAAGAGAAGTGTATTCTGGCTTCTTACATCGGCCAGGGGATCGAGAGACACTGAGAGGCTGCACTCGTCTGCCTCTCAGGAATAAACATCAAGGCAACCGGGAAGCCGTCCTGGCTCTATCCATCAGCCAAAGAAGCAGCAGCTGCAGGGAACTTACTTTCCCCCTCCATTCCTGAAAGAATGTTCAACTCTAGTTGACTGTTGCAGAAGGCAAGCCGGAGAAAGAAGACACCCAGGCCTAGGGACTGGGGAGAATTTCTACTCTGTTTGCATTGAAAGGAGAGGCTCTCAAATCCACCCTTTCCGACACAATCCGTGAACCAAAACACAGCCCTCTTTCGAAAATCGCACTCCTCCGAATTTTACAATGCCGTTCTCCAGGCCTGGAAATGTACACAAGAATGCACAGCCCAGGAATAAAATGTGCATCTATGAGTGAAAACAGCATGGTGGGAGAAAGGGTTTTATTAGAGCTATCCAATATGAATAGAACAACCTGGAACTGTTGACTCGTTTCATGTCAAGGTCCTCTTTGAGGATAAGTCTGATACTATTACACTGGCTGTAGCATAATTTCTCTCGGAGGCAGTAAAAATAAAAAATCAGTATGTGCAGCCTCTGTTGACTAGCAAGGACCATCTTACACCTTAATAACTGTTGATATATACTATTGTTGTACTGTGTGTTTATTAGAGGGACATTGCTTTGCAAAAATGTGTCTTAGGGAAAATTGCCCCCAAATTATATATATTAGGAAAAATTTGCACTAAAATGCAGGTGAATTATCAGGAGGACTTTTTAAAAAATAAAATAAAATAGCAAGTTCTGATTTGAAGAACTAAAGTTCAGATTGGAGAAATGAGAAACTGAGAGACACTGAGATTCCGCCTCTGACACTCATCCCACCTCTGACCCCATCCATCATTCAAAAAAGCAAGAGAACACCAGCAATGGAAGACCAGCCTGATCTGAACTGCATTCTTATGAATATTTGTTGGAAATTTAAAGAGAAGGAAGGCACTTTCTACCATATGTGGTGGACATGCAAGATAACAAAAGCATATTGGGAAACGATATATAACAAGTTAAAAAAAAGTTTAAAATAACTTTTGTGAAAAAACCAGAAGCTTTTTTTACTAGGAATTTTAGGGACAGAAATACCAAAGGAGCAGAAAAAAACTATTTATGTATGTGACGATAGCTGCGCAGATACTTTTTGCCCAGAGATGGAAGGAAGATAAAGTCCCTAAAAGAGAAGAATGGTTGATAAAGATGATGGAATACGCCAAAATGGCGGAAATGACCGGGAAGCTTAGAAACCAAGAAGATAAAAACTTTCACAAGGAATGGGGGGAAATTATAAGTTATCTTGGAGAATACTGTAAACAATTAAAAACATTAGCAGGCTTGTAATAGCACTTGTAATGTAACAAGAACTATGGTAAGAATAGAATTTTGAACGAAAAGTGGAGAACATTATTAGATGCAGTTGAATAAGATTAACAATGGAACCCATGGAGGGAAGTCCAGTGATTCAGGGAATCCCATATTTTTATGATTATGATTTTTATTTAAATGTCAATGTCATTTGTAAAACTGGAAAAAAATTAAAATAAAATAAAAATAAAAAATGAACTGCATTCTTACAGATCACCAATTTTATTCCAGCCCTGAAGAACTCATCTCCTTCCTCCACCTTTTTTCTCCTCTCCCTGTTTCAGTGTATGTCTTGCTTTTTTCGTTTGTGAGCCTGATGGTCTCTCTCTGCTTTATGACAGGAAGCAGCTTCAGGAGTCAAGACCTGTCTGAAAAGTGGATTCAGTCAGTAAGCAAACCAATAAACCAGAGTGCTCTGCACTTGTGAGCTTCCCTGAGTTGGGCTGCATATACACCACATATTTAAAGGATTGAGCTGGTGGAGCTGTGGGTTAAACCACAGAGCCTAGGGCTTACCCATCAGAAGGTTGGCAGTTTGAATCCCCGTGATGGGGTGAGCTCCCCTTCCTCGGTCCCTGCTCCTGCCAACCTAGCAGTTCGAAAGCACGTCAAAGTGCAAGTAGATAAATAGGTACCACTCCAGCGGGAAGGTAAACAGCGCTTCCGTGCGCTGCTCTGGTTTGCCAGAAGCGGCTTAGTCATGCTGGCCACATGACCCAGAAGCTGTACGCCGGCTCCCTCGGCCAATAAAGTGAGATGAGCCCCGCAACCCCAGAGTCATCCACGACTGGACCTAATGGTCAGGGGTCCTTTTACCTTTACCTTTATGTGTCTTGTGCGCAACACATCATATGGGGACTTCCGGCAAGGGAAAATGGCGGGCGCCACGGCAGAGAGCAGCGAGCAGCTCCTGAAGCCAGCCAGAGCCAACTGTGCTACCAGGCTGGCTCTGGGCTGCTGAGGCTGCCGCTGCCAAGTTTCCCAGGGACAGATTTGCAAATCTGGTGACATTCTGGGGACGGAATTTGTTTGGGGACAGATTTGCAAATCCAGGGACTGTCCCCGGGAATCCCAGGAACTGTAGTTTCCCCCCTACATTTCTCAACACCCACATTTAAAGGGATTTTTTGGGGGAAGTCATGTGGTGCCTTGGGCACTCTTGTAAAGACCCGGGAGTAAAAGAAGGACAAATCTTTAAAACAAAAGGGACAGAATATCACAGTAAAATATTTATAATTTTCCTCTTTTTTTGCAGAGATTTTTATTAAAGTTTTCACAATGCAATAGGATTATATCTAGAACCAGTATCAAGAAAGAAAGAAGAAACAACAAGAGAAAAGAGAGAAGAAAAACATCAGAAATAATAACACACACACACCTATTGAAAAGGTTTTCCCTTCCCTCAGCCTCACACCCTAAGAAAATCCCATTCTTGCCTGTCTCCCACCCAGGCCCCTGTCTTCTATCCATCACCTATTTATAATTTCCAGCACATTCCTAACCCCACTGAATTCAATGGGACCTACTTTGGTCAGGATTGCAGCTTTAGTGTGTGCATATGATAATAAGACAAGGTGGGTGGTGGGGGGAGGGAGAGTTGGAAATTGCCCAGAGCGGCAGAAAAGTAGTCATAATCTCGGGCCAGCCCTGATCCTGACCCTGATTTCAGAGCACGCTTGCTGCTCCTTTCGCCCCTCCAAAAACAAGTCGGAGGAATGTTCACAAAGTCCAAGGAACACAGGTAAAGCTATGGGTGAAAAAAAGAAAGATGTTATGTGTGTGAGGGAAATAAAACTCGGGATATTGGGCGTGGTGGAATGCGTTTGGGAGCACAAAAGACCCATTGTTAATGTGGGACGAGCCTTTCCCCAGTAGGGGAGGGAGATGAGAAAGTGAGTTTCTAGCAGATCAGGGTAAAAGCATAAATGCTGTTAATACGACACACAGCTGGTGCATAGAAGGTTTTGGAAGTATGTATTTCTTTTTTATTTATTTTGACAAAGTAATAATAATAAATAAATAAGAATAAAAATGTGCACCCCGCCACTGAGACCATTCCATTGTCACTATCCAACCTCCCAAAATTTCAGCACCTCTTGCTATGGTTTGACCCCTTTCTGTTTTAACCAGCCTTTCTCAACCTGTGGGTCCCCAGATGATGTTGAACTACAACTCCCATCACCCCTAGCTAGCAAGGCCAGAGCTCAGGGATGATGGGTGTTGTAGTCCAACAACATCTGGAGACCCACAGGTTGAGAACCGCTGGTTAACAGTACAAATTCTACAAACACCTTCCATATCTCCTCAAAATCATTTCTCCTGTGTATTCCCCATCTTACCTTAATGGTACATGTTAATTTATCATTAATAGCTATATCCCACACCTCTTTATACCGTTCTTCCATTTTACATTCTGCTTGCCCCTTCCGGAAGGGTGTATTTGTATGGCCAACCTGAGACATGGGTGCCCAATTGAGGTAAGGAAGCCACAAATGTTTATGACACACTTAGGAAACAGCAGAATGGCTCCTCTATGGTTTGCACCTTGATTCCAGACCATATAAGAGAGAGCTAGGCTCCATCTTCACCATATACCACTTTAAGCAGTCATGGCTTTCCCCAAAGAATCCTGGGAACTGCCGTTGGTTTAGGAAGCTGAGAGCTGTGTGGAGACCCCTGTTCCCCTCATGGTGCTACAATGTTCAGTGGTCAGGGATGATGGGAGCTGGAGTCTTACAACCTCTGAAGGTCATCAGGTTTTCCGTCTCTACAAACATACATTCAATGATTGCACTTGGCACAGGCCTCCATGAGGTAGCCAAGCTGACAGAGAGCTACGCTAACCTTAGGAACCAAGGAAGAGCCAAATATGCAGCTCAGAGAATCAGTGGGTAGAGTTTAACACTAGGTTCATTGCAGAAATCCACACTGGGCCAATCTCAGCCATCTCACTTAGCAGGGCCCTAAGGGTTGCATATCTCAAGTGAAGCCACCAGTCTCCTATCGAAATTTGTAGCAGTAAACAGGGGCATTACACTGAGAAGGGGTTTATGGCCCTGGCTGGATATGCGGGGAGAAATCTGATGAGGTTCACATTTAAAGGCGAATCTACCCAAATGGTGCTTTGCAAAATGCTATGCAAACCAAAATGCAGTCAAACTTCAGAACTGACACTTCTCCAAATTTTGCAGTTTCTGGCCAAGTAATGTGTATGATAATGCTGATGCTAAGTGTGCATAAAATGCAAATATTTGTAGAAATAAAATACAACAAATGCATTGCATTAGAGAAGGTGGGTTGGCAAAAATGTGGAGAAATCCACATTAAACCCTGATGAATTTCCGTGAGGGCTTTGCAAAGAAAATCTCAGACTGGTGTTGAAATGTGGAGGTGTGGTTTAAGGGGGAGGAAAAACAAGGAACGAACCCCAAACTGAAAAAAATGGTCCACACTGCTATGGCAGAGAGGAGGTCAATATTTTCCCCTTCTGCCATTTACCTGCTCTATAAACATCCCAAACGGCAGGAGGCAGTGGAAGACAGGAGTGCCTGGCGTGCTCTGGTCCATGGGGTCCCGAAGAGTCGGATACGACTAAACGACTAAACAACAACAACAACATAAACATCCCTCTTTACTTGCTCACCGGCTCTTTGCCTTCTTAGAAAGTATCCGGGTACCCAGTCACAGATCTCCAATGTCTCTCATTTTTTATCCATGGGTCTGCATATTAGCACATGCCTCTGAATCTTTAGCAGTATGCGGGGATTTTCTGACAGGTGCTCAAAAGCTCCTTCATGGACAGATCAGTGCGGAAAGCAAGCCGTGAAGTTGGAAAGATGAAAAGCCATTGACCGTGTGATATAAATGCATTTTGTATTTAGCACTAGCAGCAATGTCTCATGATACAAATATGAGACAAGCTCCACTTTCTGGGTCTACGTATATTCAAACAGCAGCATGCGATGGTGAGAATGACTGCATGTTCAGAATCACTGCATCGCTTGCCATTCTTCCTTCTATCGACACCAAGCTATCCCCGAAGACAATAAGATATTGTTCCTAGTACATGCAAAAGGGTTTTGTTCTGGCAGGTAGAGGCTTCCATCCAGCCAGCTTAAAATAGTAGGTTAAAGAGAGGCTTGACTTGTTGAAACCGGGCTGTCAGAGCACTTGATAACAGCAATGATTCACTACTGGCTCGAGCTGTTTTGTGGAAGTATTGCAAACAGAAACCAGACATTGAGTGAAAAAGAGACTATTGCAGGGTTGGGGGGGGGAGATGTTCTAAGAAGGAAAAATGTCCAAGGTAACAATGGCGTTTCAAAACAAATAGCTGCAGATCTTGACGTTACAAAGTGTCCCAACTGTGTGTTTTGAAATTCTCTGCTTCCAAACGTTTTCTCAAGACTGAATCAAATTAAACTCAGCTCCCAACGAAGAAAAGCAAACGGTGTGCATTCTACAATTTTGCACTAACGAAAGGGGGAATGTTGCACTGAATTCAACTGCCGTAGATTCATAGAATTGTAAAGTTGGAAGGGACTCCAAGGGTCATCAAGTTCAACTTCCTGCAATGCAGGAATCTCAACCAAAGCATCCATGACAGTTAGCCATCCAAACTCTGCTTAAAAACCTCCAAGAAAGGAGAGCTCATAACCTCCTGAGGGAGACAGTTCCACTGTCGAACAGCTCTTACTGTCAGAAAGTTTTTCCTGATGTTTAGTCGGAATCTCCTTTCTTGTAACTTGAAGCCATTGGTTTGAATCCTCCCATCCAAAGCAGGAGAAAACAAGCTTGTTCCCTCTTCCATGTGATGGAGATATTTGAGGATGGCCATCATATCTCCTCTCAGTCTCTTCTTCTCCAGGCGAAACATAAATCTCATTTCTTTAAAAAGTTCCTAGTTCTTACTGATATAATGATAGACTTGGGAAATTGACTTGAAATTCCACCGCAAAAATAAATGATGTGCGGCCCTGCTGTACCCCTGTTTATTTGGAAGTCAGTCCTATTGCTCAAAATGCATCTCACTTCTGATTAAGGCTGCCATCTTATGCGTACTTACTTGGGATTATTGAACTCAGTAGGAATCACATCTGAAGAAATAAGCATAGGATTGGGTTGTAAGTGCATGTAACTGCAACTTTAAAATAGCCTCCAGTGGCGGGGTTTGGGGGGCCCATGATGTTCCTTGCTCTTCTTCATACCGAGCAAAAGCCGGAAAAAAATGTTTTAAAAGTATATAAAAATGATGCGAAGTAAGCATAGCTGTCAACTTACAGATTTGAAAATAAGGGATCAGCAGCCTCGAAAATAAGGAATCAGCAGCCAAAATAAGGGATTTTAGTCAACCAGCAGCCAAACAAAGCCTCAAGTGGTTGTTCCCATAGCGCAGCAACCCAGCAAAGGGGTTGCAGCAAGGAAAACCACTGTCACCTCTCCGCTGGGAAGCGCTGAGCAAAGGCGAGTCCCCAGGCAACGTGGCCGATTTGATCGGCACAAGGCATGCAAGCTCCACCCCCCAGTCGTTCTTAGAATCCTTATTGGGTGAGCAACACAGCCAAGTAACACAGTTGGAGCCTCCCTCCTCCCTGGCCAGCAGGGAGGGAGGGAGAGGAGCTGCTTCCTTTGAAACCCGGGAAATTTAAGGAACATCATCAATAAGGGACAGCAGAGGGACATGGTGCTGGGATAAGGGACTGTCACACCAAATAAGGGATGCTTGACAGCTATGGAAGTAAGCCAAAGGTATGTTGGTCACAGAATTCACCTTTTCTTAATAATTACATCTTTATTTAGGCTCAGCGTGCACAGAATCCTGCATATAGCATGTATGTGGGAGTCTTTTTTGGATACTAGTTGCACTGGGAGGAATGCAAAAATTTTTTTTTGACAAAAATGGATAAATTCCTCACAGTGCAAATAGCAGCTTCAACTAATGTTTTTCATCAGGACACCAGAAGGCAGGAAAGGGTTAAAGTCCCGCCTCCCTGCATGCTGTGATCCCATTAATCCTTCTCCTCTTCATTTGCATTTTTTTAATAAAAAAAACCCCTATGCATTTAACCCACCAGTTTGGGTCCCAGTGTAACAGATGCAAGAGACCACATATCAGAAGTGCTGTTGTCTGAAAACTTGTGCATTTCCTTCCCCATTCTGCCAGCTGACCTCCTTCTTGACCCGCAAAAGCTTTGCCATTCCTTTCTCCCCTGCCAAGTTATGTGGTGGTTTTGCGATGCGCACAAATAAATGATCAAGCTCCCCGGGACATCCGCTCCAACACGTTTGAAGTCAAAGCTTCAGGCGATGCAGACCTTGGCAAGATCAAGACGTTGGTATTTGAGGGAAGAACATTGTTTTTAATCCAGAGTTCACCAGTCACCTGCCAGGGTCACCTGAGAACTGCCGAAGGATTGTACGTGCGAGGCTGCTCAGAAATTGCCATTTCAAATATCTAAAGTCTGCAACGCACACCTGAGTTTTGGTTTCTGAACGTGCAGGTGGCAAGAGACATATGTCATGCGGCTCTCTGTTCAGAAACACGTATTTATACAGTGATTTCCTTAAGAGCTCTAGGATCATCTCAGAAATCCTTCCAGCAACCTGCACTGTGGGCCAATATTGCTGTCAGCATGTTGCAGATCCTGGGGACTGAGGTTGAGAGAAACAGTGGTGGGTTGGGGTTACTTGGGATATACCTGTCTTGAACCACCTAGCCAAGTATCCACGATACATCTAAAACAAGCAGGACAAACACTTCACATGATGTGAATAAATGCAGGCATACAGCGTGCAAGTTTATTCTCTTATAAACTGTGTGTGCAACTTGTGAAGCAAAGTCATGACACAGACTGCCTATGCAAAGAGGTATTCAAAAGTTAAACAAATGAAGGGATGACAAACACTCTCCTTGGCTGTAAGGTAGGGTTGCCGTATTTCAAAAAGTAAAAAACAGGGTCAATGAAATTCCAGGACAAACCTAAATTTCCTGCATCCAACTTCAGAGAGTTCCAATATGTCATAAGGGACAATGTGTTAAATAAAGGGTAAGATGCAAGCACATATAAAACGCTCCAAGAACACAGAGCCAGCTGTTCTCAAACTGATCCCGTTTGCTGACAGGGATCAACAATGGTTGGGCAATCACACATACAAATTATTTGGATGTCAAGGAGCTAATTAACTATAGAACTTTTAGAAGACATCTGAAGGCAGCCGTGTATAGGGAAGTTTTTAATGTCTGATGTTTTCATATGCTTATATATTTGTTGGAAGTAGCCCAGAGTGTCAGGGGCAATCTAGTCAGATGAAAGGGTACAAATATTATTATTATCATCATCATCATCTTCCCCTGCCCCTCAGTGCCCAATGACATATTGCATTCCAAAAAACACATACAGTGGTACCTATGCTTCAGGTTACAGACGCTTCAGGTTACAGACTCCGCTAACCCAGAAATAGTATCTCGGGTTACGAACTTTGCTTCAGAACAGAAATCATGCTCCAGTGGTGCGGCGGCAGCGGGAGGCCCCATTAGCTAAAGTGGTGCTTCAGGTTAAGAACAGTTTCAGGTTAAGAACAGACCTCCGAAACAAATTAAGTACTTAACCCCGAGGTACCACTGTACATGAAAAGGTAAAGTTACACAGGAATATAATATTCCTATTTGCCTCACGGAGCTACAATTCTCAGAGAGGTTAACAGTCAATCCCTGTTCCTAAGGAATTTTGGGAATTGTACCTCTGTGAGGGAAATAGAGGCCCCTGAAAACTCTTAGCGGTCTTCACAAACTATACTTCCCAGGACTCTTTAGGAGAAACCAGGGCTTATTTTTTCAGCTGGAACTCACCAGAACTCAGTTCTGGCACTTCTCAGGTGGATGTCATTTCTGTTATAAAAGAACAAGGGTGATGTTCATGGTGAGCTCTGGCACCTCATATTCTAGAAAAATAGCACTGGGAGAAACCGCTGCTGTTTAAAACGGTATGATACTGCTTCAAATGGAGCCTGAGGCGGTTTGTCCTTGCAGCTTTTTTTCTTCTTGGGGGTCGTAAATGTAATTTCTAGTCCACACTTTCAAAAATGAGCCATGAATGATCAAGATGCTAAACTTGCATGCTTTTCCTTCTCCTCTCACTATGCATGGCTGATACAGCTCAGCTTGAGAACCTTTGTAATATGGGTCCCTCACTGTTTTATCTGCCAATGTGGTTACCTGCTAGTGCCAGATTTCCATATAAGCTAAACAAGCTATAGCTTTGGGCCCCACTCTCTTGGGGCCCCAAAAAAATTAAAGGGAAAAAAAACTGGATAAAATACATATTTTGTTATGTGCAAATTGCTTTAGATACCTATTAGCTCCATAAATTACCATATAACATATATTCAACACAAAAAACAGCGATAATTTGTTGACAGCTGGACATATAAAGGGCCCCATTACCTTCAGTAGCTTAGGGCCTCACCAAATCTGGCCCTGTTACCTACCTACTCCAAGACTGGGAGGTTAAGCAGGTTGTACACCGAAAACAAGAACATCTGTATTTGTAAAGAAGGCTGTTATACACCCGGAAAATCCCAGACATCGCTGGGATTTTGATCCCAAAAATGGCATCTGGACGGATTTTTTACTGTTCATTCCAAATGTTGTAGGACAACCCATTCTGCAAGTGGTTGGGTTTTTTTTTTGCCAGTTTTCTTTAAACTAGCAGAAAAACTTTGTTCAAAAAAGAAAGAGAGTAAAAGAGAGGGAGAGAGAGAGAGAGAGAGAGAGAGAGAGAGAGAGAGAGAGAGAGAGAAAGAAAGAAAGAAAGAAAGAAAGAAAGAAAGAAAGAAAGAAAGAAAACAATGTTTTCGTCCGGATTTTCACTTTCTGAAATGCAGCAATCCTGCACAAAAGGATGTTGCATTTGGGCTAGGGGATTTCTCAGTAGCTGAAATCCGAAAGTGTCCCACCTCGGCTCGATATTTCTCTCCCCACTCACACCCTCCCATTTCCCCACTCAGTCCGATGACAGTTAGGTGAGAAAAGCTGCCGACAGCTATTGTCAGCGCTGCGTTTCAGCCCTGCGGTGACTGGTGCCATTTCTGCGCTGGTCACATTCCACGCAGAGGGGAACTGGAGGAAGATGGGGTTATAAAAGGGAAAGGCTTTTGACATTCCATATCCTCCTCTCATTTGCCAATTCGGAAAGCTGCCTCACAAATAGGTCACTCATTAAATGCTTATATAGCTGGATTGAGGAAGGCCACTTCTCCAGAGAACAACGGAAGAGAGGAAAGTGGTTTATTGAGCCTTCTGGGTGGTCACAACGGTCAAGAAGAAACCCAAGCTTAATGAACTCATTACCCTTCAGGTCCTCATACGGATACTCATTACGCAACTGGTTATTTACCCTGTGTAAATATCTGTGGGCATTTTTTTCTCTCATCCATGTTCTGTACTCAAGTCAAAAGAGAGGGAGGTGTCTTGTTTTGTTTTTTTAAAGTTGGCTCCCGATCTTGCAAAGTCCTTCGGTTCCCCTGTATCTGATAACTAAAAGAACACTATTAAATTCTAGTGGAGTGGCCGGAAACGAGAAGGGAAATGATCGGTTCTGACCAAAGGTCGCAGTTAGAAAGATTTCCCAATAAACGAACGCCGAGAACTGCAGGCTTAACAAACTACGGTTCCCAGAATTCTTTGAGGGTTTGGGGGGAATGTGGTTTGAATGCGCTTTAAAGCTATAATGTGTACACAACCAGAAGGGGAAAAATGTCCGTCTGTTTCCAAAATCAGCATCTCAGGTGAGTTTGAAAACAATTAAAGCAAGATTCCTGCATTGCAGGGGGTTGGACTAGAGGACCCCTACGATTCTATTTTAAGTTTTCTGGGCAGAGGGATACATATAGGGCTGCATCAAACCACAGCCAGAGGCAGAGTAGACCCACTGAAATTTATTCAGTATGGCTTAAGGTAGAGGTAAAGGGACCCCTGACCTTTAGGTCCAGTCGCAGATGACTCTGGGGTTGTGGTACTCATCTCACTTTACTGGTCGAGGGAGCCGGCGTACAGCTTCCGGGTCATGTGGCCAGCATGACTAAGCTGCTTCTGGCGAACCAGAGCAGCGCACAGAAATGCCGTTTACCTTCCCACTGGAGTGGTACCTATTTATCTACTTGCACTTTGATGTGCTTTTGAACTGCTAGGTTGGCAGGAGCTGGGACCGAGCAACAGGAGCTCACCCCGTCGCGGGGATTCGAACCACCGACCTTCTGATCAGCAAGCCCTAGGCACTGTGGTTTAACCCACAGCGCCACCCCTGTCCCATATGGCTTGCTTAGGTCTATTAATTTGACATGAGGGTACTCCACACAGAAGTCAGTTGGATAAAGCCAAAAGATCCTAAAATGCCAAGGTGCAATGCTGATGGACCAGACAGCACAGCAGAATGCTACCCTGTTGCTCCCCCAGTTGCACAGCTCACATGAGGACGTTGGCACGTTGCACAGGTAACTCACAGGCAGAAGCTGCTGGCAGGCCCCATATTTCTAAGTCTCCAAAGCTCCTTTACCCGCTAGAGCAGTGTCTCCCAAACTTGGGTCTCCAGCTGTTTTCGGACTACAATTCCCATCATCCCTGACCACTGGTCCTGCTAGCTCTGAACGATGGGAGTTGTGGTCCAAAAAACAGCTGGAGATCCAAGTTTGGGAAACTGCCCTAGAGGGTTGCAATCTCTTTTGCAGGTGGGATTCAACCAAATCCCAGTGCAATCTATTTGTGCGATGAAAGGGATCCAGTGCTCTTGCACAACAACCTCCCCTCCTCCCCTCAAAAAGAAAAACAACTTCAAGAGTTTATGCAGTAAGGAAATGAATGGGGAAATACGAGATAATTGCTGGGTGCAATTTTGCATAACCTCGCTGCAGAGTAGGAAGGAACGTGCAATCAATAGGTCCTCCAGAAGTGAATGGAGAAATTAATCAGAACAAAGTTGAGCTTTTTTATTTTTTCCTGAAATTGTTGAGTTTTTGTTTGTTTTTAGGGGAACCAAAGTTGTTGATCTACAAGAAATTTGGAGCTTTGTTTGGGCACTTTCAGCACAATTTAATCCCCGTTGCCGGTTTCATGAGACATTTGCCTGATTTCCGAGAAACAATCGAGGACGCTATTTTCAGAGGTGAGTTCCAGGACACGTCCTGGAAAATCAGGACGTATGGCAGGAAGAGAAAGACAAATGAGAATTAGTTGGCTTTGCCTGTCATTGGCTCTGGCTCCCCCTACTGTTCACCTCCCTGCCTTACGCCCTGCCAGTCCCAAATGGGGGACCAGCCACGCTCCAAAGCTGGCAGAGTTTTCTCTCACTGCCAATAAAAACCAATAAATGAATGGAAAGAGAACATACCCAAGCTGATGCAAAAACCTCACGCATGCACTAAGTTTTTAAAAGATTCAGTTTACCACCCACCCTCTCCCGCAACTTGTCTTCCCCTCCAACCTTATACTGAGCATCGATGTCTTGCATTGAACGTAACTAATCTATGACTCCGAGACCTGAAAAGAGACATTGCACGTTCTTTTGCAATCCAGGAAAATCTTTACTAAGAAATGCTTATCCAAGAAAGGAAGGAAGGAAGGAAGGAAGGAAGGAAGGAAGGAAGGAAGGAAAAGCATCACCTCTGTAATTTCTTTGTCAGGCTCTTGTAAAACACACAGGGAGGGAAAGAGATGACAACCCTCTCCTGGGCCTTGAATAGGATTGACTTTTTTTATTATCAGGCCTCTTTTGTGCCATTAAAAACTGCAAGACCCTCCAACATTTCTCACACGAAAATAGTGACGTTTTATTCTGCATCAGGAAGTTTCTCCCGCGTTTGATCTTGCTGCACACACAGATGTCATAAACACATACAAATCTGTCTCCTTGAGCCAACAACAGCCTCTCCTCCGAACCTGCCTCACAGGATTATTGTACATAAAAAAATGTGCAAGAGAAGGGATCGTGTGAAACATCTTCCGCAGATAAATGGAATGAAATTAAATTCAAGCTGCCCCAGTCACTGTTGGGGAAATAATAATAATAATAATAATAATAATAATAATAATAATAATAATAATAATAGTGGAAACTGTGAGAACAATCAGGAACATACCAGAAAGTAAATCCTATTGAACCCTGTGGGACTTAATTCTGAGTAAAAATGCTTAGGATTGCAGTGTAAAGCTGCCCAGTGTTGACCCATTTACCTGGGAGTAAGCTCCATTGAATACAGTGGGACTTCCTTCTGAGCAGACAGTGTAAGGCTCCATTTGCAAGAAAGGAATCAACACTCCCACCCGTTTCCTACAAAATTGCTGGCTGCCAAAGCATTGCAATTAAAGAATTTAAGGCGGATTGGTGACCTTTCCCGTCAAAATCATAGGAAGGGCTTTGTACGCCAGCTTCACCATTTCCTTCATTTGCTGCCGATATTTTATTTGCAGTGTAAACAGGGCTCCATTTTTGCACACCCACACAACTTTTTATTGTTCTCCACCGATTTCCGCCCAGACACTTTTTGTGGCTGCAGTATTCCGGGTATGGGGTCTCCAATAGTTAACATTTCTGCTCATCGTAGCAGAGAGTGGTCACTTTGGGAACGTACAGAATTAGATGCCACTTAATTCTTGTCTGTGACATCAACTCTTTATTCAGAAAAACCAAAACAGCGCAGGCCTCATGATCCCAGCAACTCTTCCTAGGTCTTGCCCCAATGAGGCCGTTGTGAGGAATGAAGGTCCCCACCTTCCCACCGCTATCTAAGATTCCTCCCCCAGCAACCAGAGGCTCCTTTTCCTCGTTTTTCTTGTCTCCCGTGCTCTGGAAGGCAAGCGAGGAGGGTACTAGACACAGAAGGAGGGGTAGACTCCCTGGCTTCTTCAGCAGCCTGCCCTCTCTCCTCTCCAGTCTCCAGTCTCTGCTCCTGTCTAGGAGTCTGGACTGCTCTCTGCCACAATATCTTCCTGCTCACTAAACCCTGCTGCCTCATCAGCTTCTGACACCTCCTCCTCCTCCCAGTCTGCTCCCTCTCCTCTAACCACTCGCCGTCATCCCACCACCAATCCCCTGACTCTTCAGCCTTCTTCCCCTGGGGGTTCCCCGACGGGTGCTCCACAATAAAAATACCAAATCCACATTTACAAGACTTCTCAAAACATCTAATACCCAGAAGCTATGATAAGGCTGATATCTGTCGGGATTTCCCCCAGACATTACTGGGATTTCAAAGGTGGAATTTCCGAAAGGTGGTGCTGGATCTTAGACAAGTCAATTGAAAAATCGTGTTTTTGTAAAACAACAACAACAACAACACACCTCAACAACTTTTGGGTTTTCCTTAAAAGGCCTTCCCCCCAAAAAATTCAGGGTGTCTTGGAAATCCTAAGCTATGAGCCTACATCTTGCTACGTGTGCACAAGTCCCATTCAAGTAAGTCTCCCCAATTGATGGAGATTCTGTATAGGAGTCAATCCAACAGCAGATTTAAACTCTTCCTATGATACTAGTAGCTTAATATAGAAATAAAAAAAAAGCAGGACTTTCTGCCAACATGGCAATAACAAGAGACTACAGCCAAAAACCATTAAAATGTTCAGAAGAGATCATCTAAGTCCTGTTTATTTTATTTTCCTCAAATAACTCTTTACAAGAACAATGTCTACTAATCCCTCGGCTTTAATATTTGTCTGAAGAGAGCACAAAATGAACTTGAGATAAGTTCACAGATATCCAGAACTGAAGTCAAAGAACAAAACTTTATGAATGGGCTGTTTAAGGTTCTGCTATTTTGATCTCTGATGCAGAAGGACTTTTGGTCCCAGGAACTGAAATGCCTGTTTCAAATGTAAAACAGATTATTTTTAAAATCTATTTAATATCAGACGTCCGTTAAACTCTATACTTAAATCTCTTAAAAACCAAGTCCATGAGCCTCTATTAAAGTCTATTCTACATTTAAAAAAACTATTGGGAACAATATCCAAGCATTTGACACTATAGATCAGAGTTTCCCAAACTTGGATCTCCATCTGTTTTGGAACTACAAATCCCCATCTTCCCTACAATTCCCATAATCCCAGATTACTGGTCCTACTAGGAATGATGGGAGTTGTAGTCCAAAAGCAGCCAGAGACCCTAGTTTGGGAAACCCTGCTATAGATCATGTATTATTGTGGCAAATTAGCACGTTTAAATTTTTTCCCACTGAAACCAACGCAGCTATAATAAAAACCCTTGTAAATAATTCAGGTTGTTTTTCTTAATACAAGAACTGAAGAAGGGGAGAGGATGAATTCATAGTTAAAAGCCAAGGGACCTAAAGCAGTAAATTAGGAGCTTGTACCCGTTGAGACAATGTATTGTCCTCTTACTACCAGTCCTTCCCCCTTATGAAAACTTCTGAGCTCTTGCATTTTGAGGCATGCACTGTTTTTCAATGTCTGCTTATGTGTACAGAGAAACCCAAATAATTCATTTCATTATTACTTGCCCTCCCACTTCTAAGGGCTTTGGACTACGCATGTAGATAGAATGAAGCTCCTATTTAGCTGAACACTTTCACATGGAGTATACATGGGTGAAACTGATTCTAAATAATGTCTCATCTATATCTTTCATTTAAAAATAATCCACTCTGGGGCAGGTGTAGGTGAGGAGCGGACACAATAGATTCAAGAACTTAGCCCTACAACCTCATTATTTTTAAGGGGACTGCAAAGTACATATATACAACAGAAACTTTCAGGCTTGACTTCTCAGGGAAGAAAAACGAATAGTCACTTCCGCAGCAAGATCATTCCAAATGAGAAATTCCTTTATTGCCTTGCAGTTTCCAGGCAGGAACCAGTTTCTTATAAGCACCAGCAAACCTAGGAAGTCACCTTAAAATGATTTATTTCTAGCCATGGGAAATAACTTTTCTACTCATCTCAAGTCCTGTATGTTTTCCCTTGTGGGCAAATATCAATTCTTTCTATGTGCACACAGTTATTTAAAAACAGGACACTGCCACCAGGATGGGAAAATCAAGAGACTCTTCCTTAGTACCTTGCCCCTAGTATCTGAGTGTTTAAGGAATGGGACATTCGCAGGGAAACCAAAATGCTTGTTTACAAAGCTATTGTACTACTAACTTTACTGTATGCTTATGAAATATGGACCACTTATAAATGGCATCTCCAGCTCCTTGAAAGATTCCATCAACAATGTCTCAGAAAAAGTTTACACATCACTTGGGAAGACAGGCACACTAATATCAGTGTACTGGAAAAAGCAAAGATCACCAGTGTCAAAGCAACATCAACGGTCATGTTATGCAGATGCCTGATTATCGTCTTCCAAAGCAACTACTCTATTCCCAACTCAAGAATGGAAAGTGTAATGCTGGTGGTCAACAAAAGAGGTTCAAAGACTCTCTCAAGGCAAATCTTTAAAAATGTAGTCTAAACACCGACAATTGGGAAACACTGGCCTGCGAGTGCTCCAATCGGAGAACAGCCTTTACCAATGGTGTCAGGATGAAAGGGAGAAACTTGCCAAGAGGAAGTCATGTTTGGCAAACCTTCAACTACTACCCAGAAACCTATGTCCCCACTGTGGAAGGAAGTGTGGATCCAGAATTGGCCTCCACAGTCACTTACAGACTCACTGTTAAGACCATCTTCATGGAAGACAATCTTACTCAGCTATGAGTGATCGCCAAAGCAGCAGCTTTGATCTTAGATAAAAACACCGCTCACACAAGTATGTTCTCTCTCTCTCTCTCTCTCTCACCCACTCTCTCTCTCTCACACACACACGTTTACAAATCCTCCACAACACTGTAACACTATAGTTTTAAAAATGGAACCAAGCAGAAAGAATCCAGACAAACCATTTGACCTGATAGAAACTGCAGCAGTTTCCTAATGTGCAACATAAAACCAGGAGCCTTTATTCCAAAACAAAAACTTTTATTCACCTGCCTCTTATGAGAACAAATAATGCAAAAAAAAAGGAAGATAAATAAGAGAGATAGAGAGGAGAGAAAATCATAGAAAAAATACTGATGAATTCAGAGAGAAACACATGGGAATTCCCAAGAGAATCTTGTTTTCATGAAAAGCAGTAGTGGGCTTTTGCTTTCAAACTCTTCGGCCTTTTTTTTAATTATTATTAATCCTGAAATATTAAAGAATATAAACCTTATGCATACAATAGATACAAAATTGGATACAGCACTAAATGAGACATATAATTCCTCTACACATTAGTATTAAAAATGCAAGAGTTCAAATTAAGAAACAAACAAAAGAATAAATGTGCATCTACCACTCCCCAAACGCAGAGTGATTAGTGATTGGCAGCAACTGAGATGAGAGCTGTTTGTGGATATCTGGGAGATTTTGACTCCCGTCATGCCAGAGTGCAGAGTCCCAGAGATGTTTGGGGAAGAAACACATGTGCTTCAACATTTGCCTCCCCATAAAAAGCCCTAGATATATTCCTTTGCACGGGAGGGCCATCATTACTATGGTGCGGATACCACTGATGGCGAATTGCTTGTATTTTTGCAAGGAAAATGAAAATGTGCCCAATGGAATTGACCTAAACTTAACATCATTCCTGTGAAAGCATGGCGAGTAACCTTTGGGGTTAAGGAACGGCGGTTATGGAAATACTCCCACAAAACACAACGACAAGGAAAACTGACACTCCGGCTTAAAGAACTAGGTTGTTCATCTACTGCTGATGTGCAATGTCCGTTCCTTTCAGCTGGAACGGAGCAGGGCTCCTTGACAAACTCACCTAGCAGAGTGGAGGTTGTGCAGTCAGAGTCAGAGAGTGTACAGTCCTGATCTCCAGTTAGAGCCAATGATTGTAGGGCGAGAAAAAGGAGTGGGGTAGAGGTCTACCTACCTAGATAAAAGTGCAGGACCAGACTAGCAATTATCTTACGCTAGCCTTTCCAATGAGATGATGAACATGACAGTGAAACGAGTGTAAGATTTCCCCCCCTGCAGGACCGGGACTCAAAATCCATCAATTTGTGCCCTTAAGGAAACATCATTGTTCTGATGCATGTCTTAATTCTTTTGGCTCTGTACAGATTGTTGCCAAAAGCTTTCTTGCAGGGCTTAACGCTCACAAAGTTACACAGCCCCAAAGACCCGTATGCACATCAAACTGGTAAGACATTGGAGAAGAAGTGATATTGCTAATATTTTGCCATTGTTTGTAATCCGGACACTTCTTTTTGAAGCTTAAGGGCTGGTGGGAATGTTTTGGGAGCAGCGCAGCCACTGATCCAACATGGCTCAATCGCATGTTGCTCTGCTAAGGCAGAAATAATGGAGAGGCCACAGAGGAAGAGAGAGAGCAATCCCATTACTCCCTGATCTGATAACTGAGGCTACTGCTCCCATCTCTCATCTGGTTTCCTAGATCACTAGAACAGCATGGGATGGTGTTACACTTTCCTGTAATATAATTATCAGATCAAATATTGGGACTTTACGAAATATAGCACATGCAGATTTTTTTTACTGTATATGCTTACTTTAAGAATGTGTTCAAATTGGGCTTAAAATGGCAGTGATTAAGGCTACTGCTTTTATGCCCACATCTATGTAGGGGGGGGGGGACACACCCAAATTCACACCAGTGTAAGAGAGGTGCACTAGGGAAACCTTGGTTAGCCCTCGACAGCTTTTCAATGCGTGTTTATAGAACTACATATCATGTGATAGAGCAGTTTTTATGTGCATAATTGGATGAATGCAATTTACATACTAACAGAGTCTGAGTGGCTTACTGCGAGTCATTCAGTACAAATTACTTGTACTTAATGAAACTTCTGTTAAGTAGATAGTACATAATACTGTGAAAACAAGTTACCACTTTAAATCTTCCAGATACAAAACACAAATTAGTCAAGTCTGGCTGTATTCAACTGCTTAGCAGACCATATGCATGGAATTTATTCTTTTTAAAGTTCTTGTTAAATTAGCACATATGCATATGTGCAAGACAAAAGGCAATGCTTAATATAAATATTTAGTGGAATGAACAGAAATGGCACTTAAGCACAGACCACCCTGTCATTCCCTAAGCGGCAAAAAGATCCTGCTTCAAATTTATCTCCTGCTTCTAGTAGTCGTCTTTCCCTATTCGCTTGGAAGGTTACAGATTGGCTGGAAGTTCACATTGGTATGAGAAAGGAATGTCTGGTCGATGCAGTCTGGGAATAAAAGAAAAGAGCTGTATTTTAGTTAACTAAAAAAAATCAGCGGGATAATCAAACAACATATTTAACAATACTGCATTCTGAAATATGTATGTGAATATAGTCTCTCGGGGCTATTTCAGTACATGGATAATTTTTCACCGTTACAACAAGAACTCCAGTAGAGGCAAATTAGTTTCTGGGCTAAGTTAAAGGTGGTTTAATCTTTAAAACCCCATATGCTTTCCCCCTGTGGTATCTGAGTGAGCATTTTCCCCCTGCATTCCTTCCCAGGTGTTAAGAACAGGAAGCAAGGCTTTTCCTGCAGGTGTAACCACCATCAGAAATGTGACTGGCCACCACCTTAGGGTGGTGGCCAACTATTGTGGAATTCCCTTCCTTCAGAAAAACTCAAGATTCATTTAGTTGCCCCTTCTAAAGCCCATGGGAATCTCTCTGTTTGGAAACATCTTAGGTTTGTAAACCCTTGGGAGACACGGTTTACAGACTGCTACCTATTCCATGTCAAGGGATGCGGGTGGCGCTGTGGTCTAAACCACAGAGCCTAGGACTTGCTGATCAGAATTATGGGGATAGTTTGAAATAAAAATAGCATTTTTGGTAGCACATTCATCTTAATTGTGGAAATCCTTCCCCAAAATGACAATTTCATTCTTCCCCACACCTCCAGGTCCTTTCTTATTCCATTCCATACTGGCTCATAATTATTCTTGTATAGATCTATATTTTTAGGAGTTACCCATATTCCTAGATATTTCACCTTTTTAACCACCTCTATCTCTATTTGCTGTTGCATTATTTCAATTTCACTTTGATCCATATTCTTCGCAATCATTTTCGTTTTCTTCTTATTTAGTCTAAAACCTGCCACTCCTCCAAACTGTTCAATTTCCTCCAATACTTCTTTTACTGTACTTGTTGGCTCTTCAATCATTATTACCAAATCGTCTGCAAACGCTTTAATCTTATATTCGTTCTGGCCAATTGTCACTCCTTTTATTTTCTTGTTTTGTCTAATCGAATTCAGAAGGACTTCTAGCACCGTTATAAATAATAGTGGCGAAAGTGGGCATCCCTGTCTTGTTCCTTTTAATATCTTTATTTCTTCTGTGACTACATTATTTATAATCAATTTGGCTTTTTGTTCTGTATAAATTGCCCTTATTCCATTGAAGAACTCTTTATCAACCTCCATATATTCCAAATTTCTCAACATAAAATCCCATGCTATATTGTCGAAAGCCTTCTCCGCATCCACAAACATCATTATGGCTTTTTGTTTATCCTCTTAATCCTCATCCAAACTTCAAGTGTTTGCAACAGCATTTGCCCACATTCTTCCCTCTTCTGTTGTCCTCCCCTCCCCACTCTCCCTTTTAGATTTTAAGCTCCTTGGGAAACAGGAACCCATCTACATTGCTGGCATAATTCTGTAAGGCACCACTGCACACTGACGGTGCAGTTTAAACATCCTCTTCCTTGTCCAGGGAGATGAGCATGTTTGGAAAGAGTCAGTATTGTGATATGAATGTTACACTAGGACCACAAGTGTTGCAAAGGGAAACCTCTCATTCAAATCGCACTTTGGCAATGAACTTGCAAGCTACTTTTATGCACCATGCTATTTTCTTAGCCCGCATGACACACACTCCCAAACTGAAACATGGGATAATAATGCCGGTCTAACTTGCATTTTTGTCAGAAGTCCTTGCAAAAGCCTTAAGATAAGTGATCTGGAAACTGAAAAGGGAATGCAAATATCATGGGCAACGTTCAATGGGACCATACTACCATCAGTTATGGCCTGGTATGTCTCTTTTCTATAGAATGTGGGTTGAAGTTTAAATGCTCATGGACTTTGAAGACATAATAGTTACGCCTGCCAAATGTTAAAAAGGTGTTTAGGGAGTTGATTTATCCTCACTACAGAAGAGTCAGGCATTTATGCAGAGGCCTACAACATTTAATAAAGTTGGGGAAATCAGATATTAACAGCTTGCTTTTCTGTCAGAGGAATGCATGGGACTTGCTGTTGCTGTTTTTTTTAAAAAAAGAAGGGGGGAAACACAACCCTGACGTTGCAGAAATAGGCTTGACAAACAAAGGCAACGATCAAGCAATAGAAGGCAATATTTGTGCATGCAAGCCCAAGTGTGCAAAACTGAGAAAGCAATTTCGCTGAAGGCATTTTCTGTGCCAAGTACTTACCTACGAAAGGAGCTACGGTGCTTACCTCTAGTACAAGAAGAAAAATCTTGTTCTATGAGCAGCTGCCATACTTTCAGACATGTTTCTGACTTTCAGGTAATTAACAAAACCTCGGAAAAATAGGAGGAGACCTGAAAGCAGAGGTGCAATGTGAAACTCAAAAGATGCATTCTTATGCTAATTGAAAGGAAGCAAGCTTTCAACGATTTCCCATTTTACACATTCAGTACGTATGCCAAGGAACTTTTATAGAGTCACAGTCACATCAACGTACCTTGGCAAGTTCAAGGAAAGGGTGCTTTCCTAAGCTGGCTTTCTAAGTAGGAAGTCGGGGACTGTACAGAGAAGCTAAAAATATGCGGCAAGTAGGATGAAAGCTTAACTTTCCTATGCAATCAATCACAGTATCTCCAACAGGAACCTATATTAATTACTGAATCAATCAACGGCCTTAATTTTAATTAGACTTGAGTTTTACTCTTGCTTTTTCTGCCAAGGTATGTATGGGCTATATGGGCATTTATTTGCATCAGCGGTGCATCTATAAATTGCCGCTGTTTACATTTAGTTCTTATATTTTATTGTTTACGGGCCGTTTCAAGAAAGTTGGCATGGAATTTTAAAATAAAGTGGTAGGAATAAGCTGTAAATAGTTGGGGTGATAGTTACGCCACAAGGCAAGATCACCAGCTGACCCAAGCAAGTGAGCCAAGCTTCGGACGTACAATGGATGCTCAAATACACTTAAAAGCCTTCTTTTCGCCAGCAACCTTCCCTGCAGCTGCCCCAGAAGCCTGAAGCTCGGCAGACAGCTTTTCAAAAGAAAATTGAGGGAACAGAAGCACTGTGTTCAGCAGCATAAAGCCCTTCCCCTTGCCTGAGTGAATAATGATTAATGCACAGTGCATTTCTAAGGCAAAAAGGATACCTCCATGGATTGAATACAAAGTGACAGGCACACTCACATTCAAAACCATTCATATAGTCCAAGAAAATAATTATGAAAACTAGTTATCTTAATGGAAAGCTTATATATAAACTTTGACCTTATATACTTGAATAGTCTTAGTTCAGTTACGATGCTGTGTTTTAAACATAATGAGATCAATTCAGAAATTCAGAAAGCTTTATCTTATTTAGATTTAGAAAATGTAAAAAAAAATATTCAGAAAAATCTACCCTCTGTCTCTAACAGACTTCTGTTTTTCTGACTTTTAAAAAGGAGTGGTGGTAAAACAAAGAATATCAATGAATCCCACGGAGGACGAGAAATATAAATCAGATTGTCAAACACATATCAGACGACCCTTTGCATTAGCATGTTTGGGATTTTGCTTTTAAAAGTTAAGTTAAATATTTAATTGTTCAAACTTTATCTATTGAGGACTGGTGCCACATTCAGGTATGAAAATTATTTTGTCTGTGAAGAGGCAATATGGAAATTCTATCCAACGTGCTTGATCTGTGATAAGTTCTATTGCCACTACAGTAAGCCCTTGATTTCAATGAGCAAATTTACTGCCAATCTTTCTTAAACCCAGTTAGGATTGTTCTACTCAGTTATAAAGTTATTTGGAAATTCAAAACGTAAAGTTTTTGAGTGGGACTTACCAAGTACAAGAAATATCCACCAAAGCCAGTATTGTCCATTGAAATAACCAGTAAAGTAATCTGAGAACTGGAAGGGGAGAAAACATGTTAGCTACATTTCAAATCATGCTTGTAACATATGAGGATTACTGAAAATACATATCTAAGACATTACAGAACATACACAACAAATAAATAAAAAATCACAATTGGTGCATTTGGGAAGACAAATATACTCTGTGCAGCTTTAGAATAAAAGAGGAGTTATTTCTTTTACTTTCTTGCAAGCAACGAAGTCTCAACCAACCTGTGAAAAAATGGTTTATTAAGCATTGCTCATTAGAATCAGACAGTCACCATAATAATGGTTGCGTTTGTAAATCCGTCTCTCTCCCCCCCCCCCGCCCCGTGTCTGCCATCTCAAACACATTACAGGAGCCTGCTGCTTTCGATATTAACACCAAAAGTCACATTACTTTAATCTTATCAGATGGGGATGTTTGGCTGACCCCACAAAAGGAGAGCTTTTGACCTTCTGTACACCCCCTACTGATAATCGCTGCCAAGAATACCAGTTCCATAAAGACCCCTGATTCATTAAACTCTTTTCATTTTCAAACTAGATTCTCCTGCATTCAGTTCCCAGCAGTGAGCTGAACGCAGCTAAATGAACCTTGAAGGGCCAATTCAATCGTTCCTGTTAGCGAGCACGGTAGACAGTTTTGTCTTCTCTGTGATGTGGGAATCTGAACAGGCAGCTGGAGGGTAGGGTGCGATGGTTTTGGAGACAGGTATCTGGCCTTCAGCAGACTGCAGACTGCATGCTTCACTGATAAAAAGGGTTGACTCAAATGTCTCCAAGAACTCAGCACCGTTACAGCCTGAAACTCAAAGTAACGCAGAATGTGCACTGCAACTTTTAGAGGGTGGTAAGAAACAATTTAGTCAAGCAGGGGCTGTTCAATCACTTCCTTCTCTGTTGCTACAATTGCCCCAACTTGCCAATCAACTCTAGGTTGTTTCGTGTCAGTAAATAATTGGCTAATTGGCTAATGCAGTATGTTAAGTCAAACATTTAAAGAAACAAGGCAGGGCCAAATGCTCTTATAAATGATTACATAGCAGAAAAATAAGGCCAGTTTGCACATAATCATTTAAGGTGGCTAATGGAGCATTTCCATTATTTAAAGCTTGTTAGTGTATTTATGGCATTTGCAAAAAGAAAACACAGTAAAAACAAAAATACTTCCAACACGGTCTAACAATATGCCTTCGTCAAATGCAGAAAAGCTTCCCACAGTATTACAACACATTCACTAAACTTCAGTAAGAGATGGTCACATTATTATAGCTTGGCCAACTATGAGTGTCTCATAGGGCCATGAACAACCTGTTCCTGCCAACTGCAACCAAGCAGTACACTTGCCTCTGTTTTTGTGTGGTCCCACCTATTTATATCACCTAGATTTGGCATCATGACACAACTGCAGTACAGCAGAGGACACACACTGGAAAGGGCTTAAGCCTGCTGTAAATCCGAGATTTCCCCAGGCTGTGGGCAAAAAGAGGGGAGCTACAGGAAACCCAAACAGGCCAGCAAGGAAGGTTTGTAATAGCTGTAGACAGAACAGGTCAAGTATCTGACATCTATTAAAATTCCCATGCCTGAGCAATTTTAAGGGGGTCTCTGCTGATGTGTTAACTGCAACAGACTGCCTTTGCTCCCACTGCTTTCCTTTGGATGTGACCTATTTGTCTCACCTTTGCACCCTCTCAAAAATGTGGCAGGAGCAGGGAATCTGTGGCATCCTTAAGTAGCTGCTGCTGCCTATGTGCCCTAGGTGTGCCCAGACCTTCACGCCTGACCTGGGCCCAAACTTTAACATTAATAGCACTTAGAAAAGCTTTTAATGGTTTGGGGCAAAAAGGTACCATGTTGTATCATTTATTGGGAGCTTCTGTACCCTGTCCCACAACAGCTTAAATACAATCAATTAAAAGAGGATACTTCCAGACTTCAGGCCGAAAAAATCCAAAATGCATGGCCCAAAATGAAAAAGGGATCTGAAGGGAGGAGGGGGAAAGCAAACTCAGACACCAATTCTTAAATGTCAATAGTAGGTCTTATAATAATGATTAGCTAGAATGGAATACACAAACTACCAATTTACTTGATAGACATGTTGTTCCTCTTGCCTAAATTGAATCAGCTGTAGAAATAGCATCATAATAGTTCAATAAAATTAAAGCATTAAAAGATAACCAATTAAACAAAACAACTATAAAGGCAAAAGTTCCCATGTCATAAAAAACAACCACATAACTCAAATTTTCTTGCGTTAAACTACAACAAATTCTTGGTCCTTTAAGTAGATTCTTGGAAATAATTATCTGCCAATATTCATTTTAAACAAAAAAAAGTACTTTTAAAATTCATTTTAAAATCTGTAATTGGGAGAGACTTACTCGAACAATGAGAATCCATTTGATCAGAGACAGCCCAAATCCACAAATGGCACCATATCTTCCTGCTATGGTGTTCGTTATACAGAACGATAAGCAAAATCCAATCCAGTTGAAAATGAAGGCCACTAAAATGAAACGAACGCCTCGTTAAAACTTAAATGCATTTCTTTTAGCTGAATTCATACGTGTGTGTGTCTGTATGCAAATTGACTTTATCAAGCTACTTATTTAAGACTGTTTAAAAGGTAAAAGCAACCAATAAAAAAGAAACTGCTAAGAACGGAGAAGCAATGGAGTAGCTTGTAATACTTAGGGTGAGCTGTGATGAACCAAATCAAAGTTGTAAGATGTGGGTGGACGGTCCGGGAATCAGCATGTTTTTTACATGAGTAGAATGTGTCCTTTTATTTAAAATGCATCTCTGGGTTATTTGTGGGGCATAGGAATTTGTTCTTTTTTTCCCCTTCAAAATATAGTCCAGCCCCCCACAAGGTCTGAGGGACAGTGGACCGACCCCCTGCTGAAAAAGTTTGCTGACCCCTGTTCTAAGGCTTCACAGACACTCCTGACAAATGTCCAGAGTGAGCAACTCTGAGGATCTCCCAATAAAGAGCAAAAAGCTTGAGTCAAAAAAGTGTATTATGGACATATGGACTTCCTCACTTCTAACCAAGTTTCCCAATGAAAGATGACTTTAAAAGAAGCACTCATTGTTTTAATACCCCGGGAGGTCATCCAGAGATTTGGAGCAAGATGTCATCAACACGCAGATAACATCCAGGTGCACTTTCGCTTTTCATGCAAGACAGGTGAAACTGTAGGGATGCTAAACGGATGCCTGGATCTGGTAAGTGATGCATGAGGGCCAGAAACCTGAAATCCAGTCCAGACAAGATGGAGGTGGTGTTAGGAGGTGGTTTGTCTGCTCTAGGAGAAGTTCAACCTGTTCTTGATGGGATTGCATTCTCCTTGTCTTTGGAGCCCTGAGTAGCCTCCATAGCACATAGCGCATAGCAGCTTTTACCAGCTTTGGCTATGCACCAGCTCTAGCCCCTTCTGAACACATATACCCTGGCGATGATTTATCCATGATCTATTAACATTCCCGTTGATTAGAATGTACCGTAGCGCCATTAAAAACTCTCAGAAAATGTAATTGGCAATCTAGCCATTATATTTCAAACTAGCCGGGTCTGGTTGAACAAAACATTACACCCGCTTTAAAATGGCTAAAATAGCTCCCTGTTCATTTCCAGGAATAATTCAAAGTATGCATATTGATCTTTAACATGTATTAAGATCTGCCTTGGAGACCCTCCTCCAGGATATTAGGATGATAGCAATTGGAGCTTTTCTATAGCATCATCCTGGCTTTAGAATTCTCTTCCCAAAGATTTTCCAGATAGCAAGTTTATCTTTTCAGCATAGGGTGAAACACTTAACAGGCTTTTTAGGTCACCAATTTCAACTCTATTTTTAGCTGGCTGCTGGCTGCTCCATCTGTATTTTTCATTGAAGATATTTTACCCTTTCATTGTTTTTAAGGATTTTACATTGCATGCCTCTCTGGAAATTTCTCTGTTAAAAGTGAGGGGTTTCAACTGCTGGGGATAAACACAACCCAGTATCCAAAGATTAACAGATTTAATTGTCCTTTTCTTTCTAGAGGTCCAGAAATTGCAGGGAGGTTTTGTATTCCCCACCCCATTGCTCAATACTGCTAGACTGGAAAAGCAGCCTCCACAGTGGTGTGCTAAATATTTAAAGGAGCATCACGTCTTATGCCTTGTGCTAAAGAGGTGCACAAACTCACATTTCCATTTACAAGTGGCAAGTTCCATCATGTGGAGCTCTTATTTTCATTAGAGTACTCAGCTATTCGAGAAGCTGCTCCAATTTCCCAGAAACATTAATCAGCACTGTCAAAATGTAATTTTACTCTTCCACCAGTTCCTTGTTTACATCTAGATTGCACAACTTGCAACCCACCGAACTGAACATAGCCTAAAGGCCATATATGGTGACTACCCAGAGCTTGATAAATCTCTCGATTTTGCTGCCTGTGAAAATTAGGGGCGGTGAAACCATTTGGTTCATACGTGGCTCATCTGCTATGCTTGGACAGTGCTGACCTGGCTGACATGAATTGAAAAAAGCCCCTGCCCCATTATCCTAATGCAGAGCTTTCCAAACTTTTCATGTTGGTGACACACTTTTTAAGCATGCATCTTTTCACAACACAGTAATTCAGTTTTACTAGCAAACCAGAGGCTTTCCAGCCACTGGAGGAGCACGGGGAGCGTTCGTGCGACACACCTACAGACTGCAGCTGACAAACTTAACGTGTCGCGACACACAGTTTGGAAAGCTCTGCTCTAATGTGATTTTTTTACTTTGCAAACAGCAGCCAAAGATATGCTTGTATAACATATCTGTAGTATTCAATTAAAATACAAACACAGAATCTAAAGACCTGCGTTATTGCAGTTAATTTCAAGTATCGACATGAATAGTTGCAAAACATTAAACACCTGTTGCATATAAGTCATGAATGACAGCAGCTGCAATACAGAGAATTGTCACAGGATGGCAGTCACGTATCATGATCCACAGCAAGGATGGAAATTAATTTAACTTCAAAATAAGGAGCAATGTTCTGTGTGTGTGACACACTATGGAACTACTGGATTCAAATTACAATGCTTCAATTACTGTAAATTCAGAATCAGGTGCTTTTATCATAACACTGGTCTACTGGGGAGGAGGATAGGAGCTGGGTGAGAAAGATTATCATCCTACTCCACATATCAAGAGCCCAGCCTATGTTACTGATGTCAGTAAAAACTGATATTTGAGAGTACCATAATCAACCTACACTTTGCCTCCACTTATCCAGCCTCGGAAGTCAAGTGCAAATATATCATTGGCCGCTCATGGAGTTAAATTTGCTCAAACCGCATGTCAATGGCAACTCTTAACAACACAGATCTCTCTCAGGATTCTAACATGCTTTGCAATTTGATGCATAAGCCTAAAATCATAAAATGTGAGTATCAAGGCTGGTTGTGGCTCCTTGTGGCGCACATGAATCTAGGTCAAACTGCAAATTGCCGCTGCCTAACGTTGGAACAGCCCTCAGAAGAGAGCTAAATTATGAACAAGACTTTAATATATTTCTCTATTCTCCATTAGTAAATGCTGCATCTTGTGTGGCTGGGAAGAGAGATTCTTAGAATCATAGAACTGTAGCGCTGAAAGGGACCACAAGGGTCATCTAGTCCAAACCCCTGTAATGCAAGCATCTTTTTGCCTAACATGAGGCTGAAACCCATGATCCTGAGTCTCATGCTCTACCAACTGAGTGACATCAAGAATCCTGCTGCATTTACCATGGAGGAAGAACCTCTGGCTCAGGGTCTGAGTGTGTCCCCAGGACTCAACCCAGGTCCTGTGCTCCCCCTTCCCTCTACATCCTCCTCTGTTGATTTTACCTGGCTGGAATGTGTCCCTGAACTGTGGTGAAACCTTTTGCATGTCTGAATGGAGGGTGGACAGTGATGGGTGTCTGGCCACACCCATCACTGGTATGCAACTGTCAGAAAGTTGTTTGCAATGAGAAGTGGCCCTTGGGCTGTAGGGTGTTCCCCACCCATGCCTTAAACAACTGCTGCTTACGACAACACAAAGATGTGTTACTTACTGAAAAAAGCCAACATGAAGATGCCATCATTGCCCACGCGAAGCTGGTCTGCGTCACTGAAATCGTCCCTTGGGGGATACTCTTCTTCCTTGAAGATGATGATGATTAATAAGCACACATTGCATGGAATTAAATGAATACTTTTCAAACTACTAATTTAAGTGGGAGTAGGTATCTAGGTAAAAAACCAAGGTGAATAGATATGTACACTTCAGTTGCTTAGATTGCTTGTTCATAATAAGTTATTTTTATTTATTAAGTGCACATGGCCACACATCAGTAAAATTCTGTGACTTACAAAATAAAAACTGAAATATTTAAAAACATAAAATGCAATAATTAGAAAAATAACTAAGAAAAAATCCCTAGTTCAGTATCATTTATTTTAACATTGTACTGAAGCCAAGCTAAACCTATTTACTGAAGTGTTTTTAAATTGCTTCATATACTAAGATTTCTAAGGACAAACAGAAAAACGGTATTATAAAAACAATCTAGTAATGGCAGGGTCGAATCTTATGGGTCTGGGAAAACTTGGGACAAAAAGTTCTGTCTTTGTCAGATGCTCGAAGCAACTGATAGAGGACACTTCAGGGGCAGTAGAGGGATGCAGGATGCAGAACACAGGAGCAAGGGCAGAAAATTCTGATTTCCGCTTACTGCTCAAATGGGAAACCTGCAGCCTTCCAGATGTCGCCGGACTACAAATTCCACCATCCCTGGCCAAACCATGCTGGCACGGATTGATGACAATTGGAGTTCAGCAGCATCTGCAGCCCCCATGGATTCCCTCCGTGCTGTGGGGTGTGGTATGAGTACAGGACTTTACAGAGGAAGGCAGTCCTTTAGGTAAATAACTTGTTAAGTCCTGTCCAAATCTGGAACAAGACCTTGAAAATGACCTGGCAGCCAGCATAGTTCTCTCTGTAATATGTCTGCAGGCATGTACTCAACTCAACAACCTGGCTGTGGTGCAGTGTTCTGCACTGGCTACGGCTTGTGGAGCTGTCTCTTGAAAGGCACATTAAGGTAGTCCAATTTGAGATTACCAACACACATACATCAGGCGGCTACGCTATCCTTGCTGAGGAAAAGGCACAGTTGGTAAACCAAATTAAGCCGTAATAGGCATGCCTTGCCATCGATGTTACCCAGATCTCCCTCGGCAAAGATGGATCACAGAGCACCCCCCCCCCATGACACATCTGGTCCGTCAGAAGGAGTGCGGTCCCATACAGACCTGGGAACCGCCCACCAACCAGGTCTCCCTCTTACCAAAGTATAGGCCAGGCTTCCCCAACTTCAGCCCTCCAGATGTTTTGAGACTACAATTCCCATCATCCCTAAGCACTGGTCCTGCTAGTTAGGGATCATGGGAGTTGTAGGCCAAAAACACCCGGAGGACCGAGGTTGAGGAAGCCTGGTATAGGCCCATGAATGGCTTCTCTATTCTCACCATTCCATCTCTTTCCCAAGCTAATGGGTTAGGCCCACACATTCCTTCCTGGTTGTTCCTTTGTCTCCCTCAAGAGTCAACCAAAACAAGCAGCAAAGGGTGGCAGCCTCATTGAACCACATAATTTTACGAAAAAGTTGCGCTCTAAAATTACTTAGCCGCTGAAGTCAGAGAGCCCCTTCACATTTCAAGTTGTTGGGGTGCAGTGTAACATGTACGACAAAGACACCGGTTAAAAATGCACACACACAGGAGGCAGCAGTGACTGGCTGCTCCCCCAAAACGTACATTTATGGGGAACACTAAAATGTCAACGGGCCACCAGTTTATGTATGGATATTTAACACAACACCCTAAAGTGTGAAACACCTGTGTGCTTTCTAGTGAACTCAACGGGAAAGTGCAGGTGTGTGTCTTTCTTCCCTAAGTCTTGCTAAAGTAATTAAGATTTTAGATTCTGTTGAGTTTATGTGTCTCAATGAGGAGCCATAGTTTACTGAGGGACTGCAGAAAGGTCTAAGTTGGTTCCCCAACTTCTGTATTGAAAAGGAAATCAGTTCCGGGAAAATTATTTCCGCTGTAGAGAGAGACACAATGAAACTCCACCAAAGCCCAATGTTTAACCTGCTCCCTATGCTTACTGAGCCTTGGGCTTCAAGTCTTAACTTCTGGCTTCCGCTCTTCAGTAAATAAAGTAGGTGGTCAGAAGGTATTCAGTTGGTATTTTAGGGTTAGATCAAAACGCACAAAAACTACAACTAAGACACTTCAGCAACTTCCAAGGATTTTTGTCATTGCTATCCTGTTGTCTTAGTGGCACTTTGGGAAGTTTGAAGATAATTTTTGTTAAGGGAACTTTGTTATGAAAGAATCTGGAGAACCCCTAATTTTACTGCATTCCTGGATATATTTTATTTTGAAGATGCATATAGAACATTATTGAGCATTATTTAAAATGCTGCAGCAGCCCCTGTATAAACATAGACAGACCTATCTAAATGTTTTCTGATTTCTACCCTCAACTGTTCACATACATTTTAGTAGTTAGGGACTCTCTCTAAATTCCCACTAAATAATATGAACTTAAATCTCATTGATTCTAGCTACGCTATTGAGATATTCAACATGTGCTCATGTAATTGTCCAATGTAAGACAATAGTTTATCCGCAAGTGTGTAATGAATATTCTAAATCAAAAGTTTTGCTGCTATCAGACAGCAGAGGGTGCTAACATCCTAAAAAATACAACTTCAGTTGAGGTACCATAGTTTTGTTGCTCATACCATTGCAATGTTAAGCAGCAGTATGGCGTCCCTACATTAAATGGATATTTATTCATTTTTTTCCCTTTTTTTACTTGCTAGTATGTACTATGTAATAGTGAAAATTATACCTATTTTGACTATATGGAAAGACATTATAACAAACATATATTTGCTTCGCATTCTGCCTGGTAATGTTTGGTAGCTGCAGCATAAACATGTATTTGACAGAAATTAGCCTAAACACATCTTTGTTGGTATTTTAGAAGTACCAAACAATCATCATTTGGAAACATAAAGGTGATGCGTAGTAACACCTCACAGAAACTCAATGAACCGAAAGCAAGTGTTGCATTTTATTTCCTTTCATCCATCCTACTGGATACATTTGCCACTCCAACCCCACCCCCACCCCCAATATTGGAAATTGCAACAATATCCAATCCAAAGGCAGAAACCTTGTTCACAGAAAGATACACTCTAAAACAGGGGAGGCTCAATTGCCCACAGAAATGATACTAGTTTGAATGACCATGATCAATGCTCCCCAAACTAATGTTATTCAGTTGTTTTAGACTAGAACTCCCATCAATCATAGCCAGTATGGTCAATAGTCAGGGATGATGGGAGCTGTGGTACAAGGCACACAGTGAAAGCTCTTCTAGAGCAAGGATGCCCAGCTTACCAAGTATTCCTGGTTATTTCCCTCATGTTTTCAAATTTATTTCCACTACTATAGCAGATGAAAGGATATCTTCATAACAGCACAATCTTATGCATGCTTACAATTAAACGTAAGTCCCAATGTGCTCCGTAGTCCTTATATCTATTTTAGTCTTTATAGAAAACTAATGAGAATCTTCATACAGAATTGTGAGATTTCAATCGTGGCAAGTTCATCAAGCAAAGGCATTTGTTTCTGCTTGGCAGGAAGAAAACTCACTGCAAAATCTAAACTTTATAGAACTGTTTCATACCTCTGGTGGGCTCAGGAATATTTCATCAAACAGACTCCTAGAGTCCCTAAACTGGCCGTGCTATGCATGTAAAGAAAATAAGACAGAAGAACTAAAGGAATGTTAAGCCATTCAGTACAAGTCAAACATTCAAGCAATGTTTCTAGCAAACTAAATTATAATTTAAATGTAATGTAATATAAAAGGAATTGAAAATAGCTCACAGAGAGAGATCCAGTAATTCAAATACTGACAGTGCTCTTCTATACATTTGTATTCAGAAGCAAGCCCCACTGTACAATGGGACTTACTTCTGAAGCATAGAATTTTAGCATGGAAATAGATCATTGCTATTTGGTCCGATTAGAAATGAAAAACTCACGAGGAAACAGTCACACCAAAAGGTGTTCTACTACACAGTATGCAACGGCTTTTACAAATGGGCAACTGAGGTCAAAATACAGGCTAAAACAGCTTTCTGTTGTCTTAACATTTATCTGAGATAGCATATCACATTGTTACTGTGATGGCAAACCCCTGTATTTGAGCAAACACTTTCTTATCCGATTTATAAGATTTGAGAGTAGTTAAAAGGGGCAGGAAGTTTCCAATGCTACCCCCATTTAAGTGTAAGAGTGAGTGAGTTTGTTTGTTTAAGTAAGCAAATGTCTTTTCATTCAGATGAATACAATATGTTGCATTCAATGTAGAGCTAACCAAAACATTCCATCACTGCAAGGATTTCTCCTGGTACCTGACCCCCTAAATCAATTTTGGGGATTCCTCCAACCCTGTATAGCAGATTTGGGGTGGTACAAGGTGCATGTAAGGAGGCGGGGAAGGGAAATCTCCTTGTAACAGCACAGCTATTTAGTTGAATACCACCTACAGCCCAGTACAATGACATCAGAGATGGAAAAACATTTCAAATATTTATGCACTACCGTAGTTTTATATATATATAAATAATACCAGTTCTGAACAAGAATGAGAATAAAAACCTGCAAAAATTCCTATGTGCCAGCAAAATTATTAAGCATGTGCATGCAACCAGGTACCTGCAGTTTTGTACTGTGACATATACTTACTCTCTAGCATTGTAACTGGTGACCCTTCAGATTAAATGCAGCTTAACCACTGCATATGGTGGCCCACCAAGAATTCAGTGGAGCTACTATTGTTGCCTCTCTAGGTCTACGAAGTAGAAAGGACTACCGTGCTCTTGTAGCTGGTGGACTGTGCATGGTTTGATTAGTTATGAACTGAGTTAATGAATATTAAGCATGAAATAAAGCGTGAAGCAGTCAACGGGTCAATGGGTCCTTTTTTTTACTCCATAAAGTGCTACAAAAACATTCTCGATTCTTAAGATGCTTCGTACAAATAATCAAACCAAACCCCACCTTAATTTAGCTAGCTAATATATCCTTTAACAAGCTAAGAGAGTGTCAATGAAGTTTGCTTCGGAAATTGATTTTTATCCAATGTATACCGAAGCCAATCCGAAGTTCCGTATTTCAAAACTGCATGTTTTCATGCTGCACATATTGCTCACTCACTCTTTGAGCTGCTGCTGCTTCTGCTGCAACAGCTGCCATTGCTGCAGCTTTGGCCTTCTCCGCTTCATCATAAGTGGGAAGAGAGGTAGCTACACTGTATGGAGGTGGCACAGGGTAAAAGTCATTAGGCGATTCCATTTCTGTTAAAAAGAAAACACACACACATCAACTCAAGTTTTAGAGGCTAAATAATCATTAGTCAGAACTACACGTCTATAAAGCCTTTAAGAATGCTGTATTGTTTCTTATAGCTAGAAATAGTGAGTGAGGGTGGTTTTATATATTTATCAATACAATTGATTCCTCATATCTCTGTCCTGTTAGGATTGTGGTCCAAGTTTAATCAAATAAGACATGCTAGCCTTATCATACATAGACAGAAAGGCATCCAAGACAAATCCGTATCACAAAGAACATTAATTTAATCTGGTTATTTGCTCTATTAAGCACAAAGTCATTTGGGGTCCTGTACAAAAAGAAAAGAGCAGATTGTATTTTATAAAGGGCAGCAGAAGGAAGCATGAAGAGATGATGGCACCATATGCTTCTGAAAAGATTATTCAAGCTATATTTACTGCTCCAGCATTGCTAAAAATATCTGAGGTTATATAAATGAAAGGAAATACCTGCTGTTGCAGCTGCTTCTGCAGCAATACTACAGTAAGGTGGAGGTGAAGTATCTTCTTCAGGTAAAGATGCCTCCATTTGAGAGGCTGGTGCAGTTTCTGTAGAGGTGGAAGGTTGTTCAGCCACTGATGATTCTGGAAGATCATCTTCATTGTGAAGCTTTTAAGAAAAACAAATACATTCAGGGAACTGTTTCATCTACTCCAATGCAATTTATTAAGTAATGACTGAAGAGAAACCAGTAACAAGAGTAACTCCTAATCTGGACTTAACCATACTACAGTGGTACCTCTAGTTACGAACTCAATTCATTCCGGAGGTCTGTTCTTAACCTGAAACTGTTCTTAACTAGTGACGTGCTTTCGCTAATGGGGCCTCTTGCTGCCACTGCACCGCTAGCACACGATTTCCGTTCTCATCCTGGGGCAAAGTTTTCAACTCGAGGTAACTCTTCCAGGTTAGCGGAGTTTGAAACCTGAAGCGTTTGTAACCTGAGGCGTTTGTAAGTCGAGGTACCACTGTACTCACCTCCCGCCTCTCCCAAAAGGCAGCAAGTACGTAAAATGTTTTTTTCCCAAAAAAACACGTACTACTTACAAGTATTTGCCCATGATAAAAGGCTGAATGGTACTGTAGAGTTTCACCATCACCCTATTGTGTGTATTGGGGGAAGGGGTGTATTTGAGAGTTTTCCTAAAAGAACATAAGGATCAACTAGACCCAGACAAAGTAAATGGGTGAGAATATATGAAACCATTTCATGATATGTAGATAACAATGTGCTATTTCAGAATACCACAGAACATTGCCTAAACTGTCAACTGCCCTCTTCCTGACAGATAATTAGTAGCGAAGTCCAACTCATTGCACCTTTGATGTATTGTGACTTATTATGTAGCCTGTACTAGGCAAGCTTCTAACAACCCTTGATGTTAGGCCCTATAATGTGTAATTATGGTTGATTCAAATACTAGTCCAGAGTGTGAAGCAAGAGTTTCCTATGAACAACAATAACATTTCAGATTTGCCTGAAAATCCTCCAATTATTTCACTATGTCTACAAAGTCCTAGTTTCAGAATATGAAGTCAGAACAAGACATGATAGTAGAAAATAAGGGTTATGCAAACCACTTGTAGCTGCCCAGATTTCAGGAAAAAAATCTCTTCAGAAATGGTTGAGATGTAGCCATTTACCATTTCCTCAAGAAGTGTAAATTCTTGTGTTCTTTTTCTGTATTCTTGTTATACAGCTCATTCTGTTTGCCAGTTTTGTGATTCATCTGCATTTACATTATGATTCATCTAGGTACATTCAAGAGGCTAGTTATAGTTTGCACTTACGTGATATTAACTAAAGAAATAAAAAGAACTATACTATAACTTGTTCATTATCAGCAGTTACATCGCTCGCATTGTGCAAGTCAGAAATAATTCTACTAACAACTAACATCAGATCACATTGGCTGTTTTAATGTCCTCCTCTTGAATAAGAGTTGAAAATTCCACCACTCAATCTACAACCAAAAAGGTTATATAACAGCACTCAAAAAGCATTACCCTGTAAGTGAAAGCATTTTGAGACACCTTCCAATTCCTCAAGCCTTTCCCAATGTCCCTTGATAAAAAGGGACCTTATACCAAAATTTAAAAGCTCTGTGAAATCTAACAAACTTCCCGATTTCACAGTTTTGTGAAGGGGTGTTTGTGTAAAACAGGGCTGTACAGCCAATGTCTCAAAGCACCCTGAGGTCACATGGCACCACTTGCCCCAACCCCAATGTTCACGTTCAATGAAGATGTCTTCTACAAAGAAAAGCATATACATACAGACGTATTTACACAAGTTTTACTTTGCAGACATCTAGGCCTAACGCTTAGACATCCAAAGCACTTACATTTCACAACCCTAGATTCACGTCCAGATGAATGCCCTCACATTCTTCACAGCATGTGACTTTACACCACACACAAATGAAAGTGTATAGTATTTCACAATACTGCAGCTTCACACACACAGTTTAGCTCTGTGGTGTCTGGTCTTTATAGGAGTTTTATTTTAACCACCATACTTTACTTTCTGCTTTGGACATTTGGAGATCAACATGTTGACGTTATTCCTTTTGGGGTTGCACAGAGTATTAAATGCAAGGACAGATACTAAGCAATGCACTGGATTCTTAGTGACCCCAGATATTCTGTTTTATGAAACCCAAATTCCTGTGCCAAGAAATACACAATTGTTTGAAAAATAAAATTCTGTTCTGAACTTTTAAAAAATGCACTTTTGTAACTTTGGGGCGGGTTGTAATGTATATGCAAATTGTGGGAAGATATGAACTGTTACCAGATCTACTCATGTTTCTATGCAAGAAACAATTGTGCACCACAGATTTCATTGCAACAAGCATGATTACTCTGCAATTACCAACACTGCTTTGCTCTGACACAGAGGCTGATCTTATTAAGGGCAGGGCTGGGCTTAAGAGGCACAGCATTAAAGAACACAGGTAGCAAGTTATCCTTAGTCATCACAATATAATTTCCCTGCCAGAAAGGAGGCAAAGGACAGGTCTCTTGCCAATCCGACCATGCTCTTAGTACACAACTTTTTCTACTTCAAGGAATATTATCTTCATTAATATTTATTAAACTTGCATCCTACCCTTCCTTCCAGGGCAGCAAATATCAAAATGTTAAGACAATTTAAAACATCTATAAGCCATCTAAGAACATAAGCACTTTTCCAATAACTGTAAAGTAACTCCCAGTAATCTCATCACTGCAAGTTGTTACTTGCTGCGGGGGTTGCCTCAGTTATTTTAACTAACCAGTTAGGTATGTAGTTACATGATTCCATACGTGTATCGTATATAGACAAGGAACTTCCCTGTATAGCACAGCTAATATAGGGAGAATATTTATCAGTATCTACCAATACTTAGCTTGAGCCACTCTCTGCTTGGAGAATATTAGGCTGGGGTGATACTTAGTTTCAGCTACTGTAACTTCCTCCTGTTTCTTGCAACAGAGCCACACTCATTACTCACAGCCATGCCAAAACAAGCATATAGGGCATGTGCAAAGCTCCAGCTGAATTGAGCATCTGGGGAATGGAACCAGATTTGGGGGGAGCTGATAAAAAATATGTAGGAAGCCCACCGCAGAGTCAAATTTCTCCCACTGAACAAAATCTTGCTGCTTGTACAGAGCAAGCTTTGAATGTTTAGCCTGGAAAAAGAGGGCACTGAGAGGAGATACGATATCCATCTTCAAATATCTAAAAAGCTGTCACATGAAAGAGGAAGCAAGCTTGTTTTCTCCTGCTCTGGAAGGTAGGCCCTAAACCAATGGATTCAAGTTACAAGAAAGAAGATTCCAACTAAGCATTAGGAAAAACTTTCTGACCGAAAGAGCTGTTCGACCGTGGAAAGGATTCCCTCAGAAGGTGATGGATCCTCCTTCCTTGGAGGTTTTTAAGCAGATGTTTTAGTTGTGATTCCTGCATTGCAGGGAGATGGACTAGATGACCGCTGGGGGTGCCATGCAACTTTATGGTACCATGATTCTACTAAATAACAGCAGGCTGTGTTGGTGAACTGCAGGAAAGAGTAGATTTTCCCAGCTCTACTTTATTGCTTCTTGGGTTATTCCTTGAGTTGTACTATTTAGTAATAAGGAAGAATAATTTCCAGAATTCTGGTAGACAAAGAAAGCACTTCTGAAGAAGAAGAAGAGGAGGAGGAGCAGTTTGGACTTGATATCCCACCTTTCACTCCCCTTAAGGAGTCTCAAAGCGGCTAACATTCTCCTTTCCCTTCCTCCCCCACAACAAACACTCTGTGAGGTGAGTGAGGCTGAGAGACTTCAGAGAAGTGTAACTAGCCCAAGGTCACCACCCAGCAGCTGCATGTGGAGGAGCGGGGAAGCGAACCTGGTTCACCAGATTACGAGACTACCACTCTTAACCACTACACCATGCTGGTTTATTGCTTTGGCCAACATTAAACTTTTTTTTAACCATCCCTGCTTCCTTGAACAGAAAATCTGTGAATTCACTGACGGGGGGAGGGGGGAGCAACAGAAGACCAGCACTGCCCTCTGAACTACATACTTCTAAAGGAAGCAGGGAAGCAAGATGAAAACCTTAGCCCGGCAGTTTGAATTACATTTATGTTTCACAGATGGAAACATTGACAACAATAATGATAAGCAATCTTACATTTTTAGGTGATGTGCCCATTCCCCCCCCCCCACCTCTGTGATATTTGATCTGGCCACAAATGAAAGAAAAGCTGCAGTCCTATTCACCCTTATCTGGGAGCAAGTTTCACTGAACTCGGAAGACTTACTTCTCATCAGACTTGGATAATATTGCATTGGAAGTGATACTCGTATGTGTGTGACGGAATGCAGATGGGAATGACAAACAAGGTAGCAGCTTTCAAACCATCTACTTTCTCAGCAGAAAGAAAGAATGAATAATCTGCATCACTTATGTGTCGCAGAGAATTCTGCAGTGTTCTAGGATTTATGAAGGGAGGGATGACAGCTCCCCCTTGGAATCCTAGCTAACTTCTGATGGACTTATTAGTGCCTGCTGGAATTCCTGCAAGAATGCCCATCTAAGGAGGACTGAGCAATTTATCTTTGCTGAAAAAAATTTACGTACAGATTAAGTTATGCCCAAGTCTTGCTTTGTAAAGCCCACATTGGGGGAGCATAAGAATTCTAGTAAAAAAAAAAAGCACAGATGATGAAAACTGAAGTCAGCCCTGCTCAAGGGCACAAATGAAGGAAGGGCCCTGGGCCAAACTTGATAGGCACCATCTGAACTGAGAGTGAATCTCAATATCTCTATTGCTGCAAACTGAAGAAGATCAGTAGCGCTGCAGAAGCTGCCTTACAGAGAAGCTTATCCACCTTTACAAAACCCCTAACAGCCTTCCAAGGAATCACTGGAACAGAGTTCAAACACTATTGCAACAGACAAAGTGAATGATTGTTACTATAAGCTTCAGAAACTGGGAAAGTTGCCAGTTGCTGCTGAATATTGGTGACCCCCTTCACTTGTGGTTTCCTATATTCAGAGTAACAACAAAAATCTGTTAAAAAAACCCCCTGTAAATTTCCCACATTCACAGTAATAGACAGAAATACATTACTGATTCCAAGTGTAGCACAAGCCCCTTTCACCAACTCAAGCCTATCACATTCAGATATACAACCTACAGATTTTCTTGGCTGTGGTTCAAAACTTCACAATGAGGTTGATCGTATCATATAACATGGACGGAATTATGTCAAAAGTGAGACAGCAGATATCTACTGAATTTTCACTAGTTAGAAGTGAGTTCTGTTCTGAAGCTTGGTGAAGGCTTGGAGGCCACATATGGCCCACTAGGACTCCTGATCTGTCCCTCAGGACTCAAACCAGGCCACACCCCTTCCCCCAGTCCTGCTCCATGTTTTCCTTGAGTGCTTTTAGCTGGCTGGAATTTGCTCTCTGTGATAACGCCCCTTGCTTTCCTGGATTTAGGTGTGTGCGAGAGAGAGGGAGACAGATAGAAACATCTGACTTATGCAGCTTACTGTACAAAGGTAGAAGTGTAGAGTTGGAAGGGACCCTGAGAGTCATATAGTCGAACCCCCAGCAATGCAGGAATCCTGCCCACAGCCACATCTGGTTAGGCTCAAACCATCAACTTTCTGCTTAACAGCCAGACACACTGACCCATGGCGCCATTGGTAGGAGTCACATATCTTGCTCCACTCACTTTTGCCATGGTCCCTACCTACGTTTTGACTCTGGCCACTCCCACCACTGCCATAGTTGTCTCTCCATGCCAATGCCTACAAGGCAGTGAAGCCCTTGAGCTGAAAAAACGTTCTCCCCCCACTCTTCTCCCTCTTTTGTTATGTAATAGAAGTAAAGGGAGAAATAGGACATGGTATGCTGCATTTCCTTCCTGTTTTCTAAATAGTTGATCAGCCAGGTTGCTTACAAGGTCCATATAGATTTCAGATGCAGCAGTTGCCTCACTTCCTCAATGCATTTATGAGCAACTGTGATACAAGGAACTTGCTTGAAGTGGAGAAATTGTTAGAATGAAGACACCTCAGGAAGTTATTCATACAAAAATAAGCAAACCTTGCAAAACACTCCTGTATAGAAAGAGCTATGCCGTCATAGTTATAATCTATTGATGGCTACCATACTCTGCCTCCTGTTATAAGAATTCTAAGGTCTCAAATACAGAATAAATATTAATAAATGCTCACATATCTAAATATATAAACCATGTGTCTGAAATAGTACAGGAGAGCAATCCTGATGCCCATTTTGACTCTCTCAATGACCTCAAATATTCCTCTGCAGTAAGGGAGGCAAATGGGGAAAGCCTTCCCATTGTATTTTCACTTACAAATCATATGATGTATGTATGATGATTTTGGGGTGGTCTTTGGCTAATGTCAAAAGTCTTTAAAGGTTCCTGCACACTTTTGTCTCCCTCCTTGGAACAGAAAAATAAGTATCTGCCTTGCTTTCCACTGGATCCAGTCTCCATCCATTTTTCTCTGACCGATCATGGACTTAGGGGACTCAAGAGTCCCATGGGGAACTTGGCAGCAAAAGCCAAACCCCAATTTTTACATCACTCCACAGTCGAGGCAGCAACACTTCCAAGTACCACAAGAAACCACAGGAGGGGGAGAGTGATCTTGTGCTTGAAATCCTGCTTGCTAGTTTCTCAGAGGAATCTGGTTGGCCACAGTGAGAACAGGATGCTGGCCTAGATGTGCCAATGGACTGATCCAGCAGGTCTTTATGTTCTTATATAGAATGCTAATTAATGCTCAATCAGTTACCCTTACAGCATTCCTGTAAACTAGGTCAGTAAAATTAATATACTGAAGTCAAGGAATTGAAGTGGAGAAACATTTGGCCTAGGTCAGAGATTTCAACCAGCGACTGTGTAGAAAGCCATCTTGTGAAATACTAATTGGTCATATTCATAATGCACACAAATAATAAAAGCTGATATACATAACCAGTATACAGAAGGAGGAGCAAACCCAGCATAAATTTTCAGTTTTCCCTATACAGCATAGTAAGAGCTGGGTGGTTTTGATTTTTAAAGAGAAATGTAATACAAAGGAGGAGTATCTGGAGCTGACTGTAACAGCAGTGCAATTAGTTAAGGGTGGGAGGGGTGAAGGAAGCAAGGGGAAGAACCAAGGGTTTAAGTGGCCAGTGACAAAATACTTCAAATGGTACATCAATTTTCAGACGTACCCCTTGCTGCCTGCCTCCCGCATACACATATGGTGTGGGCAGGCTTTCAGTTTTCAAAAAGTCAAGACATCTAGTGAACCTTCCCTTGCCACTTTCCATTTCTTAAGCTAATGTTTCTGGGGAGAGAAGATTAAACTTTAAACATTGTCATAGGCCTGGAATGGAGAAGCTATGGCTCTCCAGCAGAATTAGGATTCCACCTCCCATCAGTTTCATGGCTAATGGGGAGTTACAGTCAATGGGTGGCCACCAATTTACCATCACAATATATAGGCCAAATATGGGAAGTGACTTGATTCAATCTGTATAGGCAGTTTCTGCTTGGGGGTGGAGGGGAATAGTTCTTTCTGAGCTTGATTTTCTGGAGAAAGGGTAAGTACAGATCTGCAGCAGTTTCCTCACTCTAACTATGCATATCTATGTGCACCCCAAAATACTCCTTACTTTCTCTTCCCAAAATATGCATGAAAGGGTATACTTTTTTGTATATTGTGCATGAGCAATCAGATTTAAAACCACATCAGCATGTAACCTAAAATCAGAGGCATGGGGGAAGTCTTACAGTACATCATTTCATTAATGCCTATTAAAGTTTCATTTGCAAGCCAAGGGTTATGTTTTTCTGATTTACTTGCTTTAACGACTGCAACATATCCAATTATAAGCCTATTTCTTTGTTTCTTTTTTTTCTTTTAAATTGTTTTAACACCCTTAATTTCTACTTGCCATGAGCAATAACAAGCAAGCAAAAGCAATAAGTGCAAAGGAGTTTGCTTTAAGGGTTGCTCCATGCCAAAATCGTCCATCATGTGATAAGCCAAGGAAGGAACAAGTTAAGTGCTATGTGGTTAGTTCCTTAAGTTCTGCAAGCAGCCAATCCTTAAAGGCACCTATGATGTAACTACAGCTGCCTCCAGCAGAATCAAGAAACCACCTATGGTTTCCCAGCACAAACAAATGCTATTATCTGCTTACAGAAAAGGTTCAGCAGGGGTGAAAGAAACCTTCTAAGAAACATTGAGCTTTACACTCTTTCCATTCATAAAATGAGGCACAGGGTAAGAGATGCTCTGGTTCTAAATCTTGTATGTGCAAAGATCTGCTTTTAAGCATGTTTCAATGCACATTGTTTGAAGTACACTTTGTATATAGTCACATTTCCAGGGACTGTGTGTATTCAAAGCAAAGAGAAATATAAAGAAATAGCGAAGTCCAAAGCAACTTTTTGCCAAATACTTTTGTTTATAAATTTAAATCCAGCATTCTTACTCAGCCATTCTCAAAATGGTTTGCAAACCATAATAAAATCACAATGCTGGAATACCTTTTATTCCAAAATATGAGCTCTTTTACTATATTCAAATATATTCCTTATTTCAGGGCACAAAATTTTATAGGGTGGAGCTTCGGAAAGTTGAGGCTCACTCATCCTACATATAGGAAGCTGCTTTATAGTGAGTCCTGCCACTGGTCCATCTAGCTCAGTATTCTCTACATTGATTGGCAGCAGCTCTCCAGGGTTTCGGACTGGGGACATTTCCAGCCCTGCCTGGATATGCCAAGGATTAAACCTGGGATCTTCTGCATGCAAGGCAAGTGCTCTACCACTAAGCTCCAGCCCTTTCCTACAGAGAGATGTAAGAATCCAAAAAATTGTACTAATACGGCATGTTAGTTTACAGATAAGGAGTGGTCATTAACATCTAGAATGAGATAGGCTCTTTTTAATAGTCTACGTTTCTAGTAAAATGCTTACCCATCACTGAAAAACACCTTAATTATGTAAAAGCAGCAGCAAAGAATAGGTAACATCCAGTTTGGGGATATAGGTTTCACACCTTTTGTCCAATTTCGACCCAAGAGCATTCAAACTGACCCCAAAAAAGACATGAGGTACTGCCAAAAATTTGGGAGCATCATTGAAACAATGTAGAAAAATCTGTTAATAATGGCAAGGAACAAATCTCTTTTTTACTTTATTTTTAGATAAAATTGTTCATATAAGTTGAGAAATGACTGGCATTTGGCATATTATAGGTACACCAACATTTTCCCCTCTCGGCTTGCTATCTGACATCAAACATCTCTATTCAAATAATATTCCTGGTATAAAACAATACTCCCCACCCCCACCATATTTCAGCTAAGTTCCTTCTATTTAGAGGGTAGTAGGTACCATCTTGAGGAAATAAAATAGGTGGGATTTGTTCCAAAGCCTCTGACCCTAATAAAAGTGTTAGTTATGATGGCAGTCAATAACGAGTGGCTTTCACTGAAAAAAAAATATTTCAGAAATAGGTAGCAAAAATATGAAATATGAAGCCACAAAATGACAAAACTACATGATCATCCTCAATGTGAAACAAAAAGCAATTAGAGGAAAATTAAAGAGAACCTGATTCCATGAGAGTACGTTTTATTATGGCAGTATGTTGCCAATACATATTCCTTTCTTCGGACCACTTATCTCCATTACAAAATGCACTTTCAAATGCAATACAGAAATCCCAACAAGAATTGTGCTTGGTCGTTTCTTCATTTAATAAGAGAAACTGTGCACCTATGGGCTCTTCAGTGTTACCAAGCAATATAGATCTGGGATGCCCCGGAGTGATATAGGTGTGGCATTAAGTATAAGAGCTGGAGCTGGAAACTGCATGTTGTTTTGCAGGCTTCAAGGTTTTCATGGGTAATCAGTAGATTTCTTAACTGAGGCTTTGCCCGATTCATTGGTATAGGCAGTGTTAGAAACTTTTGATAAGAAAGCTAGGAGCTCAATGGCACCTTCAACCTAGGTTATGGGCGCCACAACGGAATGTCTAGGCACGCTTTTTTTTATAACAAGTATACAAAGCTGAAAAGGAATGAACGGCAGCTAAAATATTATGTTCATTTTTCACATGGTTTAGTCCTTCCCCTGCCCACCTCCTAAAAGGGGTCTCTTCTCCAGTCTTCAAAGAGTAGCTGGAAGTGGGGAAGCAGAAAAAGGTCACTCTGCAGTTTTAATCTGAAATCTTATGCGCAGAGCTCAGAAACTGCTCGCGCTAAGGGAATTCCCTGGCGGAAAACGCGCCTCGAACAATGGGCGTTTCGAATGCTGGGGGTGTAGGCCATTTTCATTGGCGGCCCTTCGAAAGCAGCACACACGCTTGTTAGGGGAGACTCAAAACCAGGTGCTACTGTATATTCAATGCTATTGCAGTGCACTTACCCAAACAGGAAGTGACAGCACGGAAGGCTGTCTGCGGTTGGCAAAAGAAAAGCATCATCACCTGCTTATTGAATCATAAAAGTTCCCTCTCGCTCCCTTCACCAACCAAGGGGAGGCAGGGAAAGGGCTTAAAGTAAAACTTTGGGTAGGAACTGAATTCACATGAATCAATTCATTGATGCAATCATATCCACCGAAAGGCAAGGCAGGTGATGAATTATTGTTCTGACGCGAAGCCCTACAAACCCGTTCTCACTGTGTTGACCTCCGAAAGGAGCGCGGCAGCATTTAAGCCGCCCAGAGTGGCTGGAGAAACCCAGCCAGATGGGTGGGGTATAGATAATAAATTTTCATTTTTATTATTATGACCGCAGCCCTGCGGCGGAATCAGAGGTAACATTGAACCCCACCGTAGCATAGAAAGGTCTGCTCTTGAAAGGCAAGCACGAATCATAGTCATAATAATAATAATACAGTGGTTAAGTACTTAATTCGTTCCGGAGGTCCGTTCTTAACCTGAAGCTATTCTTAACCTGAAGCACCACTTTAGCTAATGGGGCCTCCTGCTGCCGCCACGCTGCTGGAGAACAATTTCTGTTCTTATCCTGAAGCAAAGTTCTTAACCTGAAGCACTATTTCTGGGTTAGCGGAGTCTGTAACCTGAAGCATATGTAACCTAAAGCGTATGTAACCCGAGGTACCACTGTACCTTTATTATTTTTACGCCGCCCATCTGATTGGGGTCGCGCCAGCCACCCTACAAAGACACAACAATACATTGTGTACTATTTCACATCGAGGGTGGTGTGTCATTTTGTCCTCGCGATTTGGAACATTTCCTCTTTTCGCTCCCTATTCCCAAAGCCCAAGATGTTTTGCTTTGTTTTCTTTTTTTTTCGGCGAAAGCCACGGGCCGTCGAGTGGCGACCTCCCGTTTCTAACGCGGGCTGGACTAGATGACCCTCGGCGTCCCCTCGACTGGGGGCTCCGAAAAGCTCATCTGGGCGGCAGCCAAAAGGGTAGGGGAAGCGCAGAGGAGGAAAGGGGGGGGGACCGTTAAGGACGAGGAAGGAGGAGGCCTCACCCCAGGTAAGCTTTTCCTCAGTATTACAGAGAGCGGAGGCGCTTTCCGTTCGCCCCCAGAGGCCTGAGGCAATGGAGGGCTCCCCTCCTCAGCCTCGTCTCCCAAGCTGGCCAGGGGAGGCCTCGAGTTGGCCTGCGGCCTACCCCAGCCCCGCCCTGCCGACGCGCTGACAGGACCCCGCGGCGCCACTCACCACTTGGTACCGGCTGGCGGGCTGCTGCTGGTGGTGCTCCATCCCGGCGACGGAGGCCTCTTCGGGCCTCGACGCTCGGCTAGGTGCTTTCGCCGCGGCCGCCGCAGCGTCTTTCTAGCTCTCCCTTCTCTCTCTCTCTTTCCCTCCGCCTTCGTCGCTCTCGGGCCGGCTCCTCCCCTCGCGTAGAGGCCGCCCTCTCTCGGCTCGTCCCCCTCGGAGGCGCGCGCGTGACGGGAGGAGGAGGAGGCGTCGGCGGAGGCCTCGTTTCTCCGGCGCTCGCCCCGAAGCACCGCGGTAAAGGTGGCCCGGGTCCGTTTTCGCAAAACCCGCTTCTCCGAGCGGCTCCCCGAATGAAACCGGCCCCCCCAACCCTCACAAACTGCGCGTCCGGATTTGTCCGGACCTCACCGCCGGTTTGCGCGGCTGCGTGTCCGGGAAATTCCGGGCGCGTGGCGCCGTGTGAGGCAGGCAGTGCCGGATTTGTTGTTGTTTAGTCGTGTCCGACTCTTCGTGACCCCATGGACCAGAGCACGCCAGGCACTCCTGTCTTCCACTGCCTCGCGCAGTTTGGTCAAACTCATGTTAGTATTTACAATTTATTTATTTACGGCTATTAGCCCATAAAATATGTACAAACATAAAAACACAGGGACATAAAAACAGATATATCCGAGGACAGGAGGTGAACACCACGATGCAAGGGTGGGTCATTGAGCAGAGCCAAGTGACAGCTTGGGGCCAGGAGAGCTCCAAGGGACAGATCACAGAAAAGGAAAACTGAAGACGAACTCCGACATGCACTCTCATCGTAACAGTCCGATTAGTTTTGATGTTGTTGTTGTTTTTTGGTGGTTTTTGAGTGTGAGATAACCGCATTCAGAAATCTCGCCACCTGCAGAGTTACAGAAGGATCTGTATCCTGCAAAAGCAGTGCGGCGTGTGACTCAACAGGCCTGCCAACCAAGCGCAGTAAAGCAGGACCCAGGAATTTAGCCCTGGCTACGCTATGTAGGGGACAGTTGAACATTATATGTGAAAGAGATTCAACACACTCATGTTAGTAGCTTCGAGAACACTATCCAACCATCTCGTCCTCTGTCGTCCCCTTCTTGTGCCCTCCATCTTTCCCAACATCAGGGTCTTTTCCAGGGAGTCTTCTCTTCTCATGAGGTGGCCAAAGTATTGGAGCCTCAGCTTCAGGATCTGTCCTTCCAGTGAGCACTCAGGGCTGATTTCCTTCAGAATAGAGAGGTTTGATCTTCTTGCAGTCCATGGGACTCTCAAAGAGTCTCCTCCAGCACCATAATTCAAAAGCATCAATTCTTCGGCAATCAGCCTTCTTTATGGTCCAGCTAGTGCCGGATTTATGTATAAGCTAAACAAGCTATAACTTAGGGCCCCTTCCCTCTTGGGATCCCCCCAAAAAATTAAAGGGGGGGAAAAAACCTGAATGTGCATTTCCAAAATATAAGATAATAATAATAATAATAATAAAACCTACATACAGCAACAGGGTTTTTTTTGTGTGTAGGCTCCTATTTGTTATGTGCAAATGGCTTTAGATACCTGCAGTATTAGGTCCATAAATAACTATATAGCACACATCCAACACAAAAAACCAGCAGCAATTTGTTGTTGACAAAGGACAGCTGGGCATATAAAGGGCTCCATTACCTTCAGTAGCTTAGGGCCTCATCAAACTTTAATCCGGCCCTGGGGGGAGGCAAGGCTCTATACACAGATAGAGGAGCTGCTTTTTTTTAACTGGGGGCGGCAGGGCTGCCTAAAATGAATTGTGGAGATGAGAAGGGACCCAAGGGTCATCTAGTCCAACCCCCCATGTAATGCAGCGATGCTTGGGAGTATTCAGAGCATATGACTATATAATAGGACAGAGCATCACTCTAAGTAAGGCGTAGGAGACAACTCCTCGGGGCTGAGGCTTGGGCACAGCCAAGCCCCCACCCCAATCAACCGAAATGGATACAAATTTGAGGTTCTGACCCCCCCCCCAACAAAAGCCTGCCCCACAAATCAATACAAATCTGAGGTTCTGCCCCACCAAACAAAAATCCTAGCTACGCCCATTGGCCAAGGGGTCTTCGTACGCCCCCCAATAACTTATTTGAGGGGGTCACCCCCCCACCCAAAAGTTACACTGCCATTCAAATGGTGTCCGTCCACCGCGTTGTTATCAGCAACATCGTAATCGTCAGTGCTGTTTTTCTAGGGAAAGAGGTGCCGGATCGCACCGTGAATGCTTCCCTTGTACTCTTAAGATGGCAACGGAGCCCACCTGAGAGGTGCCAAAGGCTCGTTCACATGCATATCTTCAAACACAATATATGCCATCATGATTCCACAATGCCCTTCGGCAACTGGCATAACTCAAATAGGTCAGGTTCAACTGCGGAAAATAAATGGGCACACATCACGACATTTAGACTGTTTCCAAAACCAGTGAGGGGGCATTTCAGTCTCTCTGGAGGCAGGCAACTCTAGCGTGAAGCTTCCTAATTGGAAGTCATTAGCAGTTCTGATGCTATGGCGTGTGGTTAGCTCATTACCGAAAGCGTTTGTCTCTTTTTAGCTGTTTATTTGCACTATTGTTCTTGCTATACCTATTCGTCTGTTGTGGCTGCTCCTCAGAAGTAGATCACACTCATGCTGACGGCATCTTGAACTCATTCATTTAATCATTCCCACTTTTTCTGATTCACAGGCATGACTGCTGTTGCTTATGCAGCCAAAAACAACACCACACACTTCCACAAGAGTTGACAGCAATAGGCTTGGTGAAACCCTGAGGTTTGAAGCAGTAGAAAAAAATCATTAAGGAAAGTTGATGAGGACTCGGCATGCTCACGATTCATAGAATGCTTAATCACTTTTGGGGGGGGGGAGAGGTGGAAGAAGGAATGGAGTGGAATGACCTTCCAGACTGGCTGAGTGAAATTATAAATTGTTCACTCTACACTGCAACATTTTGTTGCAGCTCCCCCATGTTGGCTTCTGCATTCATTTGTGCTCTGCTCAAATTCAACTGTAATGCATCTACTACTGCCTCTTTCTTCGCTTGCCCTTGCTCTGTAAAAATACTCTTCCTTGCATCCTTTTTAATAAGGTCACACACACAAACACACACAGTTGCTGTTTTGTTGTTGTTGTTTAGAGATGGTCTTCTTCTTCTTCTTTGGTGATCACTCGTATCCGAGTAAGATTGTCTTCCATAAACACAGTCTTAACAGTGAGTCTGTCAGTGACTGTGGAGGCCAATTCTGGATCCACATATCCTTCCACAGTGGGGACATAGGTGTCTGGGCGGGACTTGATCACGGTGTGGATTTGCCAAGTGTGCCTTCCTCTTAGCTCGTTTCTCCCTTTTGTCCTGAGTTTGAGCGTCTTCAAAGTCAATGACACCTTTGGTAAAGGCTGTTCTCCAATTGGAGTGCTCGCAGACCAGTGTTTCCCAGTTATCAGTGCTTATGTTGTTGTTTTTTAAAGATTTGCTTTGAGAGCATCTTTAAACCTCTTTTGTTGCCCACTGGTATTTCGCTTTCCATTCTTGAGTTGGGAATAGAGTAGTTGCTTTGGAAGACGATCATCAGGCATCCGCACAACATGACCGGTCCAACGAAGTTGATGTTGAATATTGCTTTGACACTGGTGATCTTTGCTTCTTCCAGCACACTGACATTAATTTGCCTGTCTTCCCAGGTGATGTGTAAAAATTTTCAGAGACACCGTTGATGGAATTTTTCAAGGAGTTGGAGATGACATTTATAAGTGGACCATGTTTCACAAGCATACAATAAAGTAGGTAGTACAATAGCTTTGTATGCAAGCATTTCGTTTTCCCTGCAAATGTCCCGGTCCTCAAACACTTTGCAGTTCACTCGGAAGAAAACTGCATTCGCAGACCTCAAGCAATGTTGAATTTCAGCATCAGTGTCGGTTCTTGTGGAAAGATAATTGCTCAGGTAGGAAAAGGGATTGACACTTTCTAACGTTACACCATTGAGTTGGATTTGTAGCATTACAAAGGGGTTGTTTTGTATTCACCAGTATAGAGAAGCATCACGTCTTTTTATGCTGCTGCTTCTGGCAGCCATTGTTTGCTGGCATGCACAGCACTTTTATCAAGATATGAATACCCACCCACCCCACTTTGATGCCCAAAACATGTATCTGATGGTTGGCTCTGATTCCCAGAAACTCATGTCACTATGAATATGTTGGAATTGAAAAAAATTATGACTTTTTGTTGTTCTTGCTGCAACAGAGTAACATAATATTTGAATCGCAATTCTTCAGCTAGGAAAAATAATCAGGATACTGATACCTGAACATGACACTTCTGGCTTTGCAGATAGTGTTAACTTTTTATCAGTTTTTGCCACTTTTATTACTCTAGGCAGGAACTGTCGCAAGCGCTCACAAAGTAGGAGCAATGGAGTTACTCTCAAGCTTAGGACCAACACAACTATTTACTAAAAGGTTCAACATGGGCAGTCTCACAAATTTAATAGTTTCATAAAATATGGAACTGCAATGTGAGTCATTATTAAGCTATCTGAGTTATTATTAATAAATGTATTTCCTTACAATGGCTTCATACTTGGAGGGGATAATGCGGACTGAAACTAGCTTTCCTGAGGCCACCCAATGAATTAATGGTTTTGTTGATATTTGATTGGGGTACTCTACTTTCCAGTCCAAGAGTCAATGCAGGCATTATTCAAGTAAGCTTGTCCATGCAAACAACTGTTCATGCAAGTGGTCTGCTTGAAGGAGTAGTTTAATGTTGAAGGACAAGACTCACAGACAGTTATGTCTCTTTGGCCATGGGTCAAGGTTGCAATCATGGGAAACTATGCAGTAACATCTGCAACTTATCTTAGTTACCTTGGCATTCCAGCTTTAAAGATAAAAGTTGGCATCATAAACCCAAGTAAAGCTGTTTTTGCAAAATATAAACATACACCATGCACAACTGATTACTAGGATCTTGTTATATAGATACAAAACTCTTAGGTTTTAGGAGCTGGAGTTTTTTAGGAGTTTTAGGAGCTAGGCAACATGTTGAGGTAATTACGGAGCTTTAAATGGGATCCTGGTCATTAAAATGCCATTTTTGGACATGCTCTAAGATAGACCCAAGGAAACCTGTAGTCCTCCAGCTCCCATCAGACCCTGACAGCATTGTCAGTAATCAAGGATGATGGGAGCTTCTGTCTAACAAAATCTGGAGAACTGCAGTTTCCTCTTCCTAGCCCTACAGCCATGGGGGTATGCCCTCCAGCATTTCTCCGATAAAAATAGAGACATCCTATTCCATGACAACAACAATTTTATTTTTTATTCTCCGTCCATCTGACTGGGTTGCTCCAGCCACTCTGGATGGCTTCCAACTTACATAAAAACATAATAAACGTCCTTCCCTATACAGGGCTGCCTTCAGATGGTTCAGGGGTCAAATAACTCCAAACCCTCCAACATTTCCCCAATTAAAATAGGGACATACTACCATACCCTCCAACATTTCTCCGATGAAAATAGGAAAAAAAGGAAAAGTGGGGCATTCTGGGATCAAATCAGAAACTTCTGTGAATCCACGATTGCCCCTGGAAAATAGGGACACTTGGAGGGGCTGTGGGGGCTATAAGCGTAGCGTAAGGCTTGTGACTGCTGCATGAATTGTTCTGATAGCCTGCAGATTAGATTTGTAGTTTCCCTCATTCCTACTGCCTCTGCTAACAGACCCAGAAACATTAACGTTTATGATTGTTAGTTCTTTACATTTAGACATTTCCCTCCCACGTTACAAGGTCGGCGGACCTAACCCTCCCCATATCACACTTTGCAGGAGTTATTTGTTATACCTCTATAAGGTGAAAAAAGTATCATAGCAACAGAGGTCTTTATTCATTCAGGCAGCTACCCTGCTTATAAGTGCCTATACATGGTAGGAGGTAATGGGAAATTAAGTTAGGTCTCCTTTAACAGAAAAGTTCTCTTGCCACCCTCTCCACTGTCCTGCACATTTGCTTCATTCAAGGCCACCACCAAGCACATTCATTTAGTTATTACTTATAAGCATAGGCACTGCTATTGTCTCTGGTTGGTCGTGACCATGCTAAGATGCTGGCCTTGGTGATACCTGAGTCAGAACACTCAAGGTAAATAATACAGATTGGCAAGGTTTTGGGGGTAGAGGAAAATAATCTCCGTTGTGATGGAGAATGGCAGTGACATCACAATACTCTAAAACTCCTTCAATTTAGGCCCAGTACTTAAAATGCTAGGTTTGAAGTGCTCACTTTTCAATATATACTTGCTAAGTATTATCCAGAGGCAATCCTATTGTTTTGGATATAGAAATGCATAGGAAAAAAGCTGTATACGTTCTAAGGGACAGTTGTGAGAAAGTTGCCATCATACATGTCCTCTAAGTTGCTAACTGACTCAGTTAATTAAAAAAAGACCAGTAAAGTTTATTTAGATTGGGTTGGCACCACACACACAGCCCTAAATCTGCCCTGATCTGGTTCCTCTCCCTCTGTTCCACATGCAGAAGGCACGTGGAAGTAAGTTGAATCTTACCTCAACACTGGCAATGGGGTACTGTTTGAAATATACTCGGAGTCGAGTGTGGATTTCATGCTCTTTAATCAGCTCATATTAGTGAGGAATGGAAGTTCCCCCGAAATGTCTGCTTTATATACATTATTTACACAATGGGCCCCACGTGATTGGCTAGTTCCGGGATTCTCCTGTAGGCCAATCAGGTTGCGGATTCACTTCCGCCTGGAGTTGGATTGGGTGGCTCCTGCGGACCAATCAGACTGCTGCCTTCTGAATCCTATTGTTCTAGGGCCAATCAGACTACTGCAATTTGGATCCTATTCAATTCAGTACATAACACTGTTCTTCTGAATACCAGTTGCTGTCTACCACAGGAGGGGAGAGTGCAGTTGCAAAAGGAACGCAGCTCCAGCTTGTATCACATAAGCCAAGGCACATCTGTACATGCATCCTGACTGCTGAACTGCATGGCTCAGGACGGTTGCCTCTCTAGCTTAGGGTTACCAGACGTCCCCGGTTCCCGGGGACAGTCCCCGGATTTGCAAATCTGTCCCCAGACAAATCCCGCCTCCGGAATGTCCCCAGAGTTGCAAATCTGTTCCCAGGAAATGTGGCAGCGGCAGCCTCAGCAGCCTGGAGCCAGACTGGAGGTGCAGTTGACTCTGGCTGGCTTCAGGAGCTGCTCGCTGCCGTGGCGCCCGCCATTTTTCCTCGCTGAAAGTCCCCATATGATGTGTTGCGCACAAGACACATCATATGGGAACTTCCAGGAGGCAAACTGGTGGGCGCCACGGCAGCGAGCAGCAAGCGGCTTCTGAAGCCAGCCAGAGCCAACTGCGCTACCAGGCTGGCTCTGGGCTGCTGACTGCCACTGCCGCCGCCACTGCAGAAGGGGAACCGGGGACGTCCGGCGGTACAGATCTCCTGCCCCCTTCTCCCTTTGTTCTGACTGATCGGGGGAGGCTAGGGAGTTGTGGATGGGCGGCCGTTGTCCAGTTTTTTTAAAACTCTGCGCATTTATGTTTCACAGGGTGCAAAAGAAGGGCTTTGCACCTTTATACAATATGCATGTGTGCTTGGGCCCAGGGTCTTTCACCTTGCCATCCCCACTACTGACTCCCTGTTGCTACTCAGCTTCCAAAAAAAAAAAAAAAGCCCCATTCATTGAAAAAAATCTGGTAACCGTACTCTAGCTGCTCACTAGGCCTGAGGCCTTTCCGAATAGTATTGTCTGCAACATATGAAGAGGAAGCCGGCTATTAAGTGAGAGGCAACTAGCCAGCCAGACCAGGCAACCAGCAAGTGAGCACTGTCACCAGTGGGTTACTAGCTAAGGTGGATGGTGATGACTGGGGGGTATGGGGCTCGCCCTAGCCACTCGCTGCATCACAGCCACCTCACTCTGGCAGGAACAAAAAGGAAGCCTCCATATACTGAATCAGACCTTGGGTCCATCTAGCCTAGTACTGGCTACAGGAATTGAGATTCCTATCTGGCGATTCCAGGGATTGAGCCTGGTGCCAAGATTGCAAGTTCAATCTCTGTATGGGGCAGCTGCATCTTCCTGCACTGCGGGGGGTGGGGGTGGGGGTGGGGGTGGGGGTTTGGACTAGTTGATCCTCAGGGTCCCTTCCAACTCTATGACTGTATGATATTCTGCATGCAAAACAGATGCTCTAGCACTGGGTTCCCCTTGGACTGGCCCTGGAGCATTCATCAATCTACGTGACAGAAGCATCACTGTAAATAACAAGCCTATGTTGAGTTTTACACATATCAACCAGTGCCGGATTTACGTATATGCTAAATAGGCTATAGCTTAGGGCAGGGGTAGGCAACCTAAGGCCCGGGGGCCGGATGTGGCCCAATCGCCTTCTCAATCCGGCTCATGGACGGTCCAGGAATCAGTGTGTTTTTACATGAGTAGAATGTGCCCTTTTATTTAAAATGCATCTCTGGGTTATTTGTGGGGGATAGGAATTCATTCTTTTCTCTCTCCAAAATATAGTCCAGCCCAGCACATGGTCTGAGGGATGGTGAACTGGCCCACGGCTGAAAAAGGTTGCTGACCCCTGGCTTAGGGGTCCCACTCCTTTGGGCCCCACCAAAAAATTTCACTGTTAATAGACTTCTTCTTAATTGTATTTCAGTTCGGCATTTCAATTAGGGGGTTTGGCTGAAGATGGCGCCGAGGTAAGACGCTCTTATCGGAGCTCAAAGAAATCTTTTAGCTAAATGCCTTTGTTGCTGGCTCTTCTCCTTCTTTTGGATTTTATTTCCTCTCACTACTTCGTATCTCATCTTCCTCGGTGCCGGGACTTAATGAAGTTAGTGAAGTTTTAACAAAGGCTCTCAGACATTCCCTGCCGGGCTTCAAGGCACTCCCTCCCAGTTTCTCTTTGACTCCGCGTGACAAACTTACTCCAAGGATTTTGAAGGACTTCTAATGGGCTTTTAACCCTAAAAACTACAAATTCATAAAACCACAAATTTCTCCCACCACCTTCAATTTCGTGGACCCCCAAACATCTCAGTTGTTTTAACAAACTGAGAAGAAGGGGGGGGGATACTGCAAAGGAGTGCTCTAATTGGACCCAGTTTTTAAACTCCTCGCAGCAGCCCACCTAGGACGGAATGAAAATTGAACGAGATTGCGACCTGAGAACTTTAATACTTTATCACTCTATTTAGAAGTCTGATCTCATTGATTTAAGAAGAATCTGCAATGAGAAGAACCAAAAGACTCAGGTGTCTTGACACAGAAACTGACGCAGAGCCCTCTGGTTTCAAACAGAGTAAGCTAGATAAGTATCTGCTACCTCAAAAACAGCACATATCTCCTCCCAAAAACTCCCTCAACTCTTTACATGGAAAGACAGTTGAAGAGATATCCCTAGGAATAAACGAGGACAAGGCTACTACTCCCACAACCGAGGCACAAGTACTAATTGATAGAAAGGTGGAGCTGCTGGAGGAATGCTGCCTACTGACTGCTCAAACAGTTCAAAAAATCTTTGAACAATTACAAAACATCTTCAAGAAGCTGGATAACCCAGATGAAAGGAGGCAACTCACTCCCTTTTTGCCATCCTTAACAAGCCCTGGAGATAAACAGAACAAATACAAACTCATACCTCTAAACCAGCCAAAAATCAGAGGAAGCCCCCCTCACTCAGTCAACTTGATACTGAGGCCATGTGAGATTGTTCTCCACATTTTTCCATACAGAGGGCCCCTACCTTACTGGGAGTCATCCTTTTGGGCCAGACATCATCTAAATCTGCTCCTAGGCCTTGAGGGGGGAAGGATTGACTTAAAAGCAGTCAAGAGGCTCACTAACGATGGATATTCCAAAAAAGTACTACTAAGATTTGGTAGTCATAGAATCCCAACCGAAATCTTAAGGGAAAAGGCTCATTTAGCCCAGAAAGGAATTATTCCACGTCGACACTTTGAAGATATATCACTCAGACCATTGATTGCATCTAAAAGACAGAACAAGATGAACAAGGCCATTCCAACAGAAGCCGATATCTGCCCTACTCCCGTGGAAGAACCCAGTAGATGGGAGAAACCGCTGCCAGCTACCCGGGAAATCACGCAAGAAAAATCCAAGCTCCCAAACCATGCGATTGTAGCATCAATTAACAGCCTCGCCCTTGACACAACAGACTGGACAGTCCCAGAAGAAGAAGATCTGCTGAGTAACTTTACCAACCTACCAGATAAAGAACAAATAAGCATACTCAGTAAACTGACGAAACTACAGGCCAAATTGATCGAAATTCACCAACAAGGTCAACAAAATGCAGTAGAAACAATACACAATCAAACTTCACACCTATCAGCCCTCTCCCCAAAATGCATAGTTAAAAAGAGAGCTACTAATGGAACTTTTAAATGTATAGATGCAGAGCTTCAAATCCAGCCTCCTTTAAAATATGAAATGACAAGGAAAAACTCCAGTAATGAGACCACAAATTCCTGGCTGAGATATCAAATACTAGCCCCAAACGAAATAGGTACCCCTTATTTAAGTACTACAAAGGATTCTAACACTCCCGAACAAAAGATGACTTCCAACAGACCTGACACATTGAGCTCAACATCAAATGAGACCAAAGAAATGGAAGTAGAGACCGAAAACAATCCTACGGTCCATAATAGTCCACCAACCACAGAAATCTCTCAGGAACAAGGAACAGCTAAGGAAGAAAATCAAGAAAGGGAGGAAATTCTAATTTCCCGCACTTTAAAAAAGAATCTAAAAGATCCACCATTATGTTCCCCACCGAAAGTAGTGACAAATGGCTGTATCGGCACAAGACAAAATTCCTCGCTGGACTCAATAACAGAATTAGAATGACTAAACGCTGTCAACCAGCCACCAACTCAAAAACGGATTCTACGCTTGCTGTCCTGGAATATTGCAGGGTGGGGAAACAAAGACGGAGACCCAGACCTAATGAACTTCTTTAAAGATTTTGAATTAATACTTCTACAAGAAACATGGTCAACTAGAGATATTAAAATCAATGGATTCTCCTCCTATACGAAACCCGCACTGAAAACAAACACGAAGGGCCGGCCGAAAGCAGGGTTCTGTTGTATGATCAAAGACAACTTAGGGTTTGAAATCAAGCAGCTAGAAAAATGCTTGCCACTTGCACAAGCCCTACTTTTAACCCAAAAAGAAGATACTTTGCTACTTGTAAATGTCTATATCCCCCCATCCAAAAACAACAGCAACAGTGAAAATTGGTCACAACTAACCTTTTATATAGAAAATTTGACCGCTAAATACCCAAATGCCTCATTGATAATAGCAGGTGATTTTAATGCCAGAGTGGGAACCAACAATGAACAACTATGTAGCAAACTAAATTGGAATACTGACAATGATATCGCACATGCCCTGAAAATAGGACGATTCTCCAGAGATAGGGTTGTAAACAACGAAGGCTTACGCCTACTTGAATTATGTAACAACTTTAATTTGCAGATTGTGAACGGTTCAACAAAAGGCGATAGAAGCGGGGAGTTTACATACTTCTCCCCCCGAGGATGCAGTGTCATCGACTATATTCTTGTCCCTTATAATATTATAAATTCGATCATGGACCTCAAAATCGGAACGCGTACTGAAAGCGACCATCAGCCATTATTGTTGTCTATTAACTTAAAGGATGAAACCAAAATAACCAAGCACAATATTATAAAACCCTCTCAATACAAACAAATGACCCAATTAAAATGGTCCCAGGAAATGAGTGCAGTAGTGGGGCAAAAACTTACAGCCAACCTGAGAAAACAAGTATTATCCAATTTAAAGACCACTAATTCCTACAGCGATATTCCGAAAATTTATAATGAAATCTTCCAAATGTTCGTAGAACTTAGTACTCCACCTAAAGTTTGGGTACTTAAACATAGCGCTAGCCCTTGGTTTGATGATGAATGTTTCCAGCTAAAAAGAAAACTGCGCCAAACATTTAAAAATAATCGCACTAAACTAGAGCCCTCTTATCTTGATGAAAAAAGAAAATATCATTACATTCTGGCCGAAAAGAAACAGAAATATGCAACCCAAAAATGGCTACAATTACTTGACTCAATTCAGAGCAAAAATAACAAAGCGTTCTGGAACCTAGTGTACGGAGGATTGAAAGCCGAAAATCAACTAACTCTACCACCAATTGCAGAATCCAAATGGTCCCAATATTTTACATCTGTATTTAACAATCTACACAGTGAACTTAAAGGAAATGAAACCACTAAAAATAAAATCAATAAACTCCAGGAGTGGCCAAGGGTAGAAGAAGAGGAAATTAGAGAGATAGTTAAAAATTTCAAATCGGGGAAATCTCCTGGGCCAGACGGTCTACCAATAGAATTATTTAAGACCTATATAGATTGGTGGGCAGAACCCTTAGCTCAATTGTTTACTCTCATAGATAAATATGGGATCATACCTGAGATATGGTTAAGATCAATAATTATCCCAATCTTTAAAAATGGCGACCCAAAAGAACCAAGGAATTATAGACCGATAAGCCTATTATCAGTGATAGGGAAAATCTACGCTAAGCACCTTTTATCTAAACTCCTTACCTGGATGAAAAATCTAAATTTACCAGGGAAAGAACAAATAGGTTTCTCCAAAGGTTGCTCTACATTAGACCACTGCCTTATACTTATGCATTTGGTTGAAAAATACAGATCTCAAAGGCAATCTAAGATATTTGCTGCTTTTGTAGATTTTCGTGGTGCATTTGACTCAATTGACCGCCCAAAGCTGTGGAGGAAACTCGCAGAATTAAAAATTGATCAGCGCTTATTGATCCTAATAAAAAATTTATACTCTTCCAATATCTGTCAAGTCAAACTTAACACCAAAGGTCACCTTTCATCAGACATCCCAAACTCGAAAGGGGTAAAACAAGGGTGTATTCTTGCCCCCTTCCTATTTAATTTATTTTTATCAGACTTGCCAGATCACCTTCAAAAAATAGAATCACATGCCCCTAAACTTAATCAGAAACCAGTTTCTCTGTTATTATACGCAGACGATGCTGTTCTACTATCATTAACGAGCTTGGGTCTGAAACGTCTTATATCTTCTCTGATCCTTTACTGCGAATGTAACAAGCTCTCTATAAATTACGAGAAGACAAAAATTTTGGTCTTCTCGAATGGTTGGAAATTAGAGAAATGGAAAATAAGAGGGCAGGAAATCCAACAAGTGAAAATCTATAGGTATCTGGGAATCTTATTCCAGAGCAATTTAGGGTGGGCAAATCATCGCACAAATGCCATAAAACAGGCAAAGTGCACCTCATCAGCAGTTACCCGTTTTTATTATCAGAAAGGCAATCAATTTATTCCTGCGGCCAATCAGATATTCCAAACAAAAGTGCAATCCCAGATATTCTATGGAATACCGCTATGGGTCCAAGCATATAATAGTGATTTAAAAAAGATTCACTCCAGCTTTCTGAGACGTATTCTTGGACTCCCAGCTGTGATCAAATACGAAACAATGTGTGCAGAAATAGGCATACACACAATGGAATATTGGGCCTGGTCCACCTCAATAAAGTACTGGTTACGCTGCCATTTTCGCTGCCCTCCATCAAGTCTGCTCGCTGATTTGCTCAAAGACTCCTACAAATCAAGATGGTATCAGTACCTCGAAAAAAAGATTGAATCTTTAGGCATCGAGCTGGAGCCCCTGTACAATTCTAATGAGCAATACATTTTCCATAATATCCTAACTAGACTAAAGGATGTCGAGAGGCAAAATATTATGGCAGCTGTAAACAAAATTTGTTCGCCCATATTCTATGATTTAAATATCTTAGATAGCAGAGCCAATTACGTCACCAAATTAATAATTCCAGCCCAACGTAGGGCTTTTATGCTGGCCCGTTTGAATGTTTTTCCCTCAGCATTTGTCAGGGGAAGATATCAAAACATCCCTAGAAACAAGAGATTCTGCAGATGTTTTATGAATGTCCCGGACACGGTAGAGCACATTCTCTTTCAGTGCCCATTGTACAGTACGCTCCGTCAACGCGTGCTGTCCCCTCTTTTGGGTGGTCTGGAGCCCCAACAAGGTGAATGTGTGGGATTCTGCCTATCCGACGTTGACCAAAGGGTAACGGCGGGGGTAGCCGAGTTTTTGGTAGCAGTCCTCCAAGGAGCAGGTTAACAAGGAAAACCACTGATCTTATATGTATATAAATATATATGTATGTAGCCAACTGCTGCCTTTCTGTATATATCTCAAGGCTTTTATATGTTACTTTTTCTTTTATCGTTTTATTTGTATAATGCCTAATAAAGGTTTGAATAAGTAAGTATTTCAGTTCAACAATTACTTCGATAAAATACATTTTGGTTATGTGCAAATGGCTTTAGATACCTATTAGGTCCATAAGGTATCATATAGCATATATTCAACACAAAAGACAAAGACAATTTGTTGCTGACAAAGGACAGCTGGACATAGAAAGGGCCCCATTACCTTCAGTATCTTAGGGCCTCATCAAACCTAAATCCGGCCCAGATACCAACACCACCAACAATGAGGCATACTTACTCATGTAAGTGCTCCTCATTACTGACTGCACACTCAATGTGATGCCACAACTCTTGGGTTGGGGCAACTGGCTAAAAGGTTTTAAAAGGTTTTAAATGGTTCTAATTTTGGTTCCTCTGTTTTGTTTTTGTCGGTTTGATGTTGATTTAATGTTTAGTTGGGAATGGCGGTTATTTTAATTTGGGTATAACTGTAGACTCTTTATTATTCCTCTTATTGTTACAATTATTGTTACTATTGGTTTCTATTGATTTATTGGTTTGTTTGCTGCTCTTTTAGGATATTTTGTTTTTTACTGTTTGATGCTTTGCTGTGTTTTTATATATGTTGTAAGCCGCCCAGAGTGGCTGGGGAAACCCAGCAACATAAGCGGGATATAAATTTTAAAAATATCATCATCATCATCATCATTATGGTATGGATAAATGTAGCTACTAAACCTTACAGTGAGAGTTGGGATAACACAACCACCCCTTTGGGTTTGTTGCCAGGATTCTCTGGGCTCTCTGAACATCAGCTCTCCAATAATAGATGTTACAAGAGACCTGCTTGAGCTCACATCCGTGTACCCAAGCAATTGTTAAGATTTCCTTGACAGACAAGCTATAAGCGTCTGATGAGCAAAACCATATCCTGAAACACAACCCGAGAAGGCCCACAGTATATCATCAGATAGGTAAGGAAGGAAGCCTCCAAAGTGACATCCTGCCCCTCTCATATCTAAGTAATGGACAAGCCAGCTGGGTTTGCAGTAGGCTTAAAAAGAAGAAGCAGCAGCAGCAGCAATAGTCTGCTAGAAACACAGTTGTTTTTAAAAAGCATTGCTTATTTTTAATAGGAATACTTGCAGGAAACCTCAGGTAGCAGTTCTGTCCTAAAAGAGGCACGCTTCATTCTCTTACACATAGGAGTGAATGGTCCGTCTAAAAGCTACATGCTGGGAATAATTGGTTTGGAATCGCCCAAGAAAGATGTTAGATTGTTTTTGTATGCCACAACTGCAGCAAGAATTTTGTTGGCCAAAAATTGGAAACTACAAGAAATGCCTACAGTAGAGGAATGGCGGATGAAGATGATGGACTTTCTGGAGCTGGCCGACCTGACTGGAAGAATCCGCAAACAGAAAGAGGAGGAGCACCAAGAAGAATGGAAGAAATTTAAGGATTATTTAGTTAAATATGCTAAGATAACATAAGTAGAATTATTTGTAAGTACCAAATTGGCCTAGGAGTTCAGTATGTAAAATTGTATAACGTTATGGATAGAGGATAATATGAAAAGAAAGAAAGATGTTAATTGACTAAGTTTATCTCAATTGAAAGAAGTATTGGAAAACTGCTACAATGACTTATATGGAAACTCAGCTAGGGGGATTTGAGGAAGTCACCCAACAATGATAACAAAATTGGGATTTTAACAGTTAGGATAAATGTTTGTTTGTTTGTTTGTTTGTTTTATATTGTAATGTTTTTCTTTTATGTTTGTTATGTTTGTTAAGCCCTTCACGGCCTAGGACCCTTGTACCTATGGGACCGCCTCTCCCGGTATGCCCCACGGAGAGCCTCAAGGTCCATAAATAGCAACACCCTAGTGGTCCTGGGCCCTAAGGATGTTAGATTGGCTTCAACCAGAGCCAGGGCCTTTACAACTCTGGCTCCGGCCTGGTGGAACGCTCTGCCTCATGAGACCAGGGCCCTGCAGGATCTGATTTCTTTCCGCAGGGCCTGTAAGACAGAGTTGTTCCGCCTGGCCTTTGGCTTGGAGCCAATTTGATTCCCTCCCTCTCTTTCTTTTTTCTTTTCCTTCTCTTCCTGCGATGAGGCTACATTTTAATATTTTAATGTTTCAATATTTTAATGTTGTATTTTAATTTTGTTTTTAAGTTGTAATCATTCAACTTGTTTTTACTATTGCTTGTAAGCTGCTCTGAGCCTGGCCTTGGCTGGGGAGGGCGGGGTATAAATAATAATAATAATAATAATAATAATAATAATAATAATAATAATAATAATTATTATTATTATTATTATTATTATTATTATTATAATAAATTTGGAAAATTAATTTGAAAAAAGGCTACATGCTGAGCCAAGGGGTGAGGCAAAGGGGTGCCGAAGTGGAGGTACTGAACAGTCCCCTGCAGCACCATCAATCCCTACCCCTACAATCTGTCTCCACGGAGCTTTTTCCTTCTTTCTTTCTTCTGGTCAGTCTCTAAGAGCAAATTGAACCTAGCTGGATGACAAGGGCTAGGGGGTAGGGTGGGCACCAAGGGGAAATGTCAGGAGCAGAGGAAGGTTTTGTCACCCTCCAGCTGTGCATCCTACTAAACTGCACCCCTTCTTTCTGCTTTGGATGAGAATGGAGCAGCCCCAAGTCCAGTATTTAAGTTCTGCTCCCGACATGACATGCAGTTTCGACCTTGGATGATAATGCTTGCAGTGAAATGCAAAGGATCGCCATATATACCAGAAAATTCTGGTGATGTCCTGGGAGTGGAGGCTAACATGGCCACTCAGAGGAATTTTTAAAATTTCATACTAAATGTCCAGGATTTTGTCTGTTCCTTGGTGGAAGCAGAAACATCTGCTGATTGTCCAAAAAAAGCTCTGGATTTTTTACTTCTTGAAATATGGCAACCCTAGAATTGCACAACAAAAATAAACAGATGCATAGATTTTTCTGCACTGATTTAGCCAAGGACATAACAGACTGGGAGGTGAAAATTCACACAGTAAACCAAAGCAGAAGCTTCTGCCTTTGCCTGCTTACTCATAGTCATAAGCAAGTGAATTCAATATAACTTACTCCTAGGCAAGGATGGCACCCTTTCTTTAAATTAATGACTACAAAGAAATAACAGCCAATCCGTCGGTCAACTATTATGTTAATTGCATTAAATGAAAAGTGTGGCTCTCAGTAGCTAAATGGGCATGCCAGGAATATAGCGAAACTTCTCCTGCAAGTAAACATTGCATCCATAAGTTGCATATTTGTTTCAAAAGACTTGTTTTGAAAGATCAACATGCTGAGCAGAACTTGAAAACCCTGAAAACCCGACACAGGTTGCTTTCAAACTGGAAGCCTGATATAACACTTGAGCCTAAACAGTGCTTAAGGAAAGAATATCCACTCCCAAGTGTACCCACACTAGGATTACATGAAAGGGCAAATTGAACACCCTCAGATCTAGCAGAGCTCTTTGGTTGACAGCAGACAGCTGGGTAGGCATCTGATTACCAGTCAAATCTGTCCTCGAAGCCCACACAGGCTGTTTCCACCTAAACTGAAAAAGAGGAGTCTTTCAGCTCTACAATCAATGACAGTTTCCACTAAGGTTAAGCTGAAACGGAACGGGCATTAAGGGGATGTGGGGCGTGTGAAAGGGAAAGCTGTAAAAAAGGGTGTTTCTTCAACCCCCCCCAAGATAAAAGTGATGTGCCCACTGTCTTGGGTGGAGTGGCTTGGAAGCCGTCTTTTCCAAACTTATCGAATTATCCCTGGATTGGGGAAATCCAAATTTACTGGGGGGGAACCAGCAGGATAGCTGCTGTTGGAGTGAGACGTCATGCGGACAACACCACATGAACAGGAATGCAAACAGCATCGGAAGCACATCAAATGTAGGCGTGGACAAGCCCCATTTTTTACTTTTATGCAAGCAACAATATCTTAGGAGGACTACATTATAGGTCTACTTCTGTGCAAATTGTGCAGTGAAAAGTGCACCTGGGGTGTAGTTTTACCCAGAAAGATCTGGGTTGGGGTTAATGTTTTGTTTGTTGATGTTTGTCACCATGTTAGCCCCAAACAGAAGGTTTTGTGCTCTTTGTACACTGTGTCTTGTTTACAGTACACACACAGTTCCTTCTCTTGTGATTAGTGACGGGTGTCTTGCATCTGTTTTGAAACTGATCGTGCCAAATCTGCACACACCTGGCTGCTAGTCCCCTTCATCCCATACATTTACTGCGGGAATAGGGGAGGTGAAATATACTCAGAGTCACAAAGTGATTTCACGCTCTTTATTCAGCTCATAGTGGTGAGGAGGAATGAATGAATGAAAGTCCCCTCAAAGTATCTGCTTTATATACATTATTTACACAATGGGCTGCACATGATTGGCTAATTCCGGAATTCTACTGTAAGCCAATCAAGTTGTGGATTCACTTCTATCTGGAGCATGATTGGGTGGTTCCTGCCAACCAATCATACTGCTGCATTGTTCTAGGACCAATCAGACTGCTACATTCTGAATCCTATTGTTCTAGGACCAATCAGACTGCTGCAGTTTGGATCCTATTCAACTCAGTACATAACAGGAGGGGGTGGACCGAGAGATTCAGAAGAATGTGATGACAATCAAAGTTGGGTGGGGGTGAGAGATAATTTTGAAAAGAAGCCTATTTGGTGGGAATTTTCAGGAACAGTGAAACATGCAGACTCAGATTTAAAAATATACAGTCTGAACCTCAGAGGAAGATGGAAGAGAACTCATGAGATGAAACCCAGGATGAAAGAAATTTCAGCACCAAATGCCCTTTGCTAACAAGTCATTTTGTAGCCAGGTTGATATGTCTCTGTTGTGGGCTACTATTGTTGATGCTGAAAAAGGAAAACCCAAATGGCATTACACTGCAATTCAGGGCGTGATAGATGCTGATTGCAAAATGGAAAATCAGCATGTGTTGGCATGTCCTATAAGAAACGAAAGGCGGCCAAAATGAAATCTTCCTTATTGTGTCTAACTTGTTAATCGAGCAGCATAATTCTTGCTTTGAGTGGGAGGTTCAGCACCCAAACCACTGTCCAAAGCAAGGGTTGCCAACTTGGCAACCTGTCCACTGGTGTCGCTGGACAGGTGTCCCAGACTGAGCTTTCATTTTTTAAAAGTGAGGAGGGGGAGAAACAAGCCTTTAGGCAACCCCCCCCCCCACTGAAAGTTACGGAGCAAAAGGTGCAGGTCCACTCTAAGTGATTTCTGTGAAATGAGAATGAGTGTGTTGTGGCTACAACCTTGCATATTTTTGCTAGTGCTGAGGAATGCTCCCTGTTGCGATTAGACGTCGACAGCATCAGTGTGTATGAAATCAATACCTTTTGATCTCCACATTCAGGGCCAGTAGGATATAGCTGACACCCCATTTAAGGTGGTCTAAAGTGGCTGTCTCTCTAACGTTATGCCATGGTCCTTGTGGCAGCCAATTTGTGTTGTGCCATGCTGCCCCCTCACCATTGCAGCTATTTTGCGGTCACAACATTATGATGGAAGATTGGGAAAAATTATGGAAAACTGATTTAAAATTTACAGATTGTTCCCAATTGAAGGAGAATTACATGAAGATGATGTATAGATGGTACACAACACCAGTGCAGTTAGGGAAAATGTACAAAACTAGTTCAAATATATGTTGAAAGTGTAAAGAAAAGGAAGGGATATTTTATCATATGTGGTGGGATTGTAATGTAATTTTAAAATTTTGGGAAATGATATACAATGAATTGAAGAAAATGTTCCATATAACATTTGTTTAAAAACCCGAGGCATTTTTGTTGGGGATTGTAGGGAAAGACCTGCCAAAAAAGCTGAAGAACATCTTCATGTATGTGACAACGGCCACAAGAGTTCTGGTAGCACAAGGATGGAAGCCTGAAGAAACCCCAACTAAAGAATCATGGCAAGAAAAACTGATGGACTATGCAGAACTGGCAAAACTGACATATAAGCTACGGGACAAGGATAATTGTGACTTTAAGGATGAATAGGAACCCTTTACAAAGTATCTGAAGATGCAACAAAGCGAACTGGTCTCCTTGGCAGGTTTTGAATAAACATTCATAAACTTTTTATTGATAATAATCAGCTAAATAGTTTGAGGATCTATACAACTTTGTAACATGCAGAAAACAGCATTTTTGGAGAAATCAAAGACTGGAACTGAGGGAAGTCGGGGGGTGGGGGCGGGGGAGTTTTGTGTGGGAGGGGGGAGGGAGGAAAAATGGGGGGGACAAGGATGATATGTTTTTGGATAATAGGTCTTGTTTTCATTTTGAATAAAAAAACTAAAACAAAAACCATTGCAGCTGTTTTGTGACTGGTGCCCCCAGCACATGTGCCCACTGGCCCAAAAAGTTTGGTGACCACTATACTAGAGGAGCAACGGGACAAAGCTTGGGGGCACTGCTCAGTGGCAAATCATCTGCTTCATATGCAGAAGATGCCTGGCATCTCTAGACAGGGGTCAGAAGAAGCCCTGGAGATTTGCTGCCTTCCAGAGAAGACAGTATTTACCTATGTGAACCAACTGTCTGATTCGTATAAGGTAGCTTCTTATGTTCCTGTCTCTAGCTAAAGATACATAGTATTTTTAATGGTGGCGTGCGAAAATGAAGAAAAATCACAAATAGTTTTAAAAGATGCAGCATAATTTCCCGGAATCACTCCAATATCTCAAGGTATCAAGGTATTAGATACCTGGGTTATCTGGTTGTTTATCTAGAAAGAAGATTAACGATTCCAAGACGAGCCCCGGGAAGCTCACTGTGTGTGTTCCTTCTTCCTGGGAGAGCAACAGCTCTCAGATAAGGAAAGAAGAGAATTGCTTGTGAACTCTTAGTTCAGCAGAATTCTTAAGCTGGATTTGCATACTCTCTGGTTTGAGGTGTCTGTTTGAAATCAGCAGATGGTTGCAATAGTTTTGGAAATGAGTCCCCAAGGATCTAACCTTCCCAGAGGCCCCTAAGGCACCAGCTTGTATTCAATGACATTAGCAGGCAAGGGCCTAGAGCAGTGTTTCTTGGGTCTCCAGCTTCTGTTGGAATACAGCTCCCATCATCCCATCATCCCTAGCAAGCAGGACCAGCGGTCAGGGATTGACCCATTCCAAGAACATCGTACAGTGGCATACTGTGGGGCGGGCACAGGAGTTGGTTGCCCTGGGCGCAAAATTGTTAGGGGCCCAACATTTCAACACCAGGTGCTGCCTCAATACAGCTGCACGCATCCATCACTGAGCTTCATTGAAAACGGCTTCTCCATGCAAACCAGGAAGTGACCTCTCCAGACAATGGAACAACTCTTCTTATCTCTGCAGCTGCAATCTCCTGGATGACACAGACACCTCTATTTTCAGATCATAAAGTCCTTTGCGCAGATCAGCTATAGAGTACTCAATGTGAGACTTTAATGTTGTGTACAGTATAAGGTAGGACGCGGGTGGTTCTGTGGGTTAAACCACAGAGCCTAGGACTTGCCGATCAGAAGGTCGCCGGTTCGAATCCCCGCGACGGGGTGAGCTCCCGTTGCTCGGTCCCTGCTCCTGCCAACCTAGCAGTTCAAAAGCACGTCAAAGTGCAAGTAGATAAATAGGTACCACTCCAGCAGGAAGGTAAACGGCGTTTCCGTGCGCTGCTCTGGTTCGCCAGAAGGGGCTTAGTCATGCTGGCCACATGACCTGGAAGCTATACGCCGGCTCCCTCGGCCAATAAAGCGAGATGAGCCCCACAACCCCAGAGTCGGTCACGACTGGACCTAATGGCCAGGGGTCCTTTTACCTTTACCTTTACAGTATAAGGTTGGGGGAGAAGAGAGGTGGGGAGAGAGAGGTAAAGACGGGGGGTAGCAAACTTTCATTATTTTTATTTGGGCCTTCTATAAGGGAGATGTGCTTGTGGTTTTATGCACTTGGCACATTTTTTGTAGACAACAACGCTGATTGTAGTAAGCTACTATGAACAAGCTTGTATAGTTCTGTGGCTTCAGCAGTACAGTACAAACAAGTTCTAAATTAATCCACAGCTCTGATGCTATGTTTACTCTCAAAGCCTTCTAAGTTGAGCAACGGCCAACCAGGAGTGTTCAAGAATGTATAAACCATGATGTGATACATTATACCCAGGCCTAAGAAGAATCTTCTGAGACGAGGCTGCCACACTTATAGGACTTTTGAAACAACAAGCTCTTGGGCCAAAGAATTGAATGCACCAGCATGATGCAACAACGGAAAGCTCTCTTCCATCTGCTGACCCCTACAAAATATTATCCCTAGGGAGCTGTCTAGAAGAGTTGCTTTCTCAGAAGGCCTGGAACTAGTTCTGATCTAATAACTATCTGTTATGCTGACCTCATTTTCCCTGCAGCACACTTTCCATGCAACTGATTAGCAAAAGAGATGCATGATAACGAATGAGACTTTCAGGCCTTCATCTTTTGAGCCTCAATTATTATCCTCGACAGTCAGCGATAAATTGGGAGACGCTTTGGGCCGTGCCTGTCTTTGGACTAGAAGCAGGGAATGAATAATGGTAATCGGGCCCTGTTTTTAGTGCTTGCTTATTGTAACTTTGCACCCTGTTGTGAATTAGAAATGGGAGGTGGGATCCTTCAAAAGAAGACATGCTTTTCTCCGCACCCCTCCAGCTGAGGCCTGTAATTGCCTCAGGGCCATCACTCTTGAAAACAAATCACGACATGTTGAAGGAAAGGCATCGTCAAAAGGCATATACTTCTTCTGAGAGTAGAATCAAATCTGTAATGTAAGCAGCGAGTACAAAGATATAAGATGTCATAGCAGCATCAGGTAATGTGCTGAAGAAGTTTCATTGAATATACAGGTGAAACTCGAAAAATTAGAATATTGTGGAAAAGTTCATATATTTCAGTAATTCAACTTAAATGGTGAAACTAATATATGAGATAGACTCATGACATGCAAAGCGAGATATGTCAAGCCTTTATTTGTTATAATTGTGATGTTTATAGTGTACAGCTGATGAAAACCCCAAAATAACTATCTCAGAAAATTAGAATATTAAATGAAATCAGCAAATAGAGCAATATTGGACCTCTGAGAAGTAGAAGCATGCACATGTACTCAGTACTTGGTTTGGGCCCTTTTTGCATCAATTACTGCCTCAATGCGGCGTGGCATGGATGCTATCAGCCTGTGGCACTGCTGAGGTGTTATGGAAGACCAGGAAGCTTCAATAGCAGTCTTCAGCTCTTCTACATCGCTCGGTCTCATGTCTCTCATCTTTCTCTTGGCAATGCCCCATAGATTCTCTATGGGGTTCAGGTCAGGACACCTTTTAAGTTGAATTACTGAAATAAATGAACTTTTCCACAATATTCTAATTTTTTGAGTTTCACCTGTATGTGTAGGTACAAAAAGCAAATATGTCATAGTGCAATGAAACTACCATCTTCAGGCAGATCAATCCATTTGACAAGTGCTTAGGGAAACACTGGTGTTTAATTCAGCTAGCACAAAAGGCCTTGGTTTCATACATACAAGTATGAGCATGTTAAATAGTACACCCATGTACACATGCTAAGGAAATCGTAATTTGACAAGATTTCAAAATCCATCTAAAGTGATGTTTAAAAATGATGTCCACAGGTATTTGTTAGAAATGTAAAGAAAAAGGAGGATCATATGTGGTGAACTTGCAAATTAGTAAAGGACTTCTGGGAAATGATATATAATGAAATGTGGGGGGGGGGGGGAATGATGAAGGTATCTTTTAAGAAGAAGCCAGAAGCCCTTTTTAAAGGAATAATAGGGGAGGAGATTCCAAAACATCAAAATAACTTATTTATGTATGCTACGACAGTAGCAGGGATGTTATATGCCCAGAAATGGATGGAAGGAGAAACTCCAACAAAAGAGGAATGGCAGATGAAACTGTGGGAATCTGCTGAACTGGCTGATTTAACAAGCAGAATTCGAGACCAAGAGAAGGAGATGTTTAAGAAAGAATGGGAGAAATTTGTGGAATATATGAAGAATTATTGTAAACACCTTAAAACGCAAGCAGGGCTAGAATAATCAGCAGAGAAACGAAATAAGGCTGAAGGTGAATATAAAATGGTAAAAGAGCATTTTGGATATGCAGTCGAATAAGGGAAACTTTCATGAGCTACTGAAGGTGGGGTAGGGAAGTCAAGGATAATGAGATTACTTTAATAAATGTGTATTTGTTGTGAAATTGAAAACTTTAAATAAAATGTGAGGGGAAAGATGTCCACAGGTATGATGATCATACATGTATGTTATGTGTTCACTAAAGGAAACGCTGGTTTAACATCAGTATAGTTAAAGGTGAAGTTTCCATCAGTAAATTGGAAGGGGATCGTACTGTAAATGTAGGGAATAGATTTCCCTCCTTACCTGTTTTGGTTAAGGTTGTAAATGCAAATGGATTAAACAGGCATATATAGATAAACAATGCAAACTAGTAACTTTGGTAAGCTTATTTGTAAGGTTCACGTTTTGCAAAACAGTAACTTTGGTAAGTTTATTTGTATTCTGCATGCATTGCCATTTTCAGTTAGCAATAAAATTGCATCTTAAATGGAATTCCACAAAGTAGCTGCTTAAATAGGCTTTGGTACTTAATTGTAATGTTTGTGACAGATTTGACCTCACAATGCTGCGTGCAACGGCAATGCATCTTCTCTGCAAGATTATTCTAATCTGCATGCATCCTGGTGTATTTATAGCCAATATCATCTCCTTGCAGAACCCTTCAGTCAGGTGGCAATTTCTATATATAGCTGAACTGTATATTAGTCCACCCTAGGGCAGGAGTTCTGATTTCAGATTTACAATACAGTACAGCAAACTTTTCAGTTGTCGGCTCTGATAAACGACATTTATTTTACCCTGTGTACTATGTCTGTCTTTATATTATTCAAAAGTTTTGCCTTGAGTACCTCAAGTGGATCTGGGCAATTGCTAAATAAAATAAAATAAAACCCAAAACACACCAATAGCCCAAATCATTTCAAACTTACTAAAGTCCTATTCTGTAGACAATGGCTACAAGATCTTTCTCTTCAAATTCATGCGCAAACATTTTGAGATGATTTGAGCCACTTAAAAGGAGAACTATCTATCACAAGTACGTTTCTTATTTCACAAAGATCCAGAGATTGTACCTGAGGGAAGCAAATGTTGCATATAAAACTTTGGGGGTGCAAGAAAGTTGACCCTTGTGAAGTACAGTGGACTGCTGTAACTTTAAAAAAGGACAAAAGAAACATATAGGAGGGAAGGGCGTGGGAAAGAAACATCACAATTACATCTAAATACTGATGTCTTGTGCTTTGTTTCTGTACAGCTACCACCACAACAAACACTTCTAAGATTACAGAACTTGTCCTGTCTAGAAGATTCCTGAGAGAATCCAAATGAACTGTATACAGTACATTTGTCTGATAAAAGGAAGTCCTTCATAAAGATGTTTGCAATTTTATTTATTTATTTAAAAAAGAAGCCGTACTGATTTCCTTGCTGCAGAGTAGGTTTTCTGTCTGTATTAGAAATGCTTTTTTTTTAAAAGAGAAACGCGTGTATTTGTTAAGGTTGCTGTATCACGTACACATTTGGAGAGATTTAGATTTTTTAAAAAGATCAGGAAGAGTTTTCCTTTTTGGCATACCTCTGAACTATGTATCATTATGGGAGAAATATGGGAATTGTTAAAGCAGACATATAGGGCAGCCACTTAAGCAGAAGAAGAAACAATGTTTGAGCTCCCTCTGGTGGGACCACAGAAGAAGGAAATAAAATAAACTGGTCGCTGACAGACTGCCAGTTGTTTTAATCAATGCCTTACCAGAAATTCAGGTTTGTGCAATTAAAGAGAACTAAAATGCTGTATTGTTCTGGCCCAACAAATCCACTTGTAAAGGAAAAGAGAGAGGTCACTTTGGGGTTAGAAAAGGAATGAGGAAATGCACTTTGACATGTGGCACAAATAGCCAATTAACCAGTACTTTTTTCTGGAGGTATTCAAGGGTAAGCAGTACCACTACCCATTTTCCCCTTAGAAAAAAAAAAAACCAGTGGTTAAAAGCGTGGTGCTTCCTGTAACAACATCATGGTTAGTAAGCGGCACTCTTTTTTTTCTGGAAGAAAAGCGCAGTGTTTAACTACTGTGTAAGCACATCAGGCGGGACACGGGTGGCGCTGTGGGTTAAAACACAGAGCCTAGGACTTGCCGATCAGAAGGTCGGCGGCTCGAATCCCCGTGACGGGGTGAGCTCCTGTTGCTCGGTCCCTGCTCCTGCCCACATAGCAGTTCGAAAGCACACCAGTGCAAGTAGATAAATAGGTACTGCTCTGGCGGGAAGGTAAACGGCATTTCTGTGCACTGCTCTGGTTCGCCAGAAGCGGCTTAGTCATGCTGGCCACATGACCCGGAAGCTGTACGCCAGCTCCCTCAGCCAATAAAGTGAGATGAGCGCCGCAACCCCAGAGTCGGTCATGACTGGACCTAATGGTCAGGGGTCCCTTTACCTTTTTATGGTATTGAAACAGAGTCAGATTTAGGGCAGTGTGACTAGTTTCTCCACGCCGGGGTGCTGCAGTTAGGACATGGTGCATGCGTAAAACAGAGATAGAGGCAGGGAGGGAGCACCAAATTTTGGGCTCGCACAGGGAGCCACTGAAAAACCAAAGTCCACACTGGTTGAAACTATACCCAGGAAGCAGTCCACTTATTCAAACAAGGCTAAGTGGCAAGAAAACAGTCTCCTTTTCACCATACAGTGGTACCTCGGGTTAAGTACTTAATTCGTTCTGGAGGTCCGTTCTTAACCTGAAACTGTTCTCAACCTGAAGCACCACTTTAGCTAATGGGGCCTCCTGCTGCCGCTGCGCTGCCGGAGCACAATTTCTGTTCTTATCCTGAAGCAAAGTTCTTAACCTGAAGCACTATTTCTGGGTTAGCGGAGTCTGTAACCTGAAGCGTATGTAACCTGAAGCGTATGTAACCCGAGGTACCACTGTATTGAAAATTAACTTTGCAGCGGGGCCCCTCGGACCTTCCCGCTGCCGTGACAGGCCTTGCGGTCTCCTTGCAGCTTGTGACATCTCACGTTCTCAACCCTTCCGAAAAATTTAGGTGGAGCCAGGTGCCTGTGCGCTCCCCAAACTCAGTATTATTATGCCCATAGTACTGACAGAGAACTGAGGCAAAGCCGTCCCTTGCCTAAAACCACCTCATGAGTTCATGGAAGGGGCAAGATTTGAATTGAGGATTTGCCGATTCGTAACTCCAATCCAACCATTTACCCGGGACTTCTGAACGGACACGCGCAGGATTGTGGTGGCAGTGTCCTTGCCACTTTGAGAGCTACGGTGTCACAAGCAAGGGAACAGGTGGGGAACAGGGAGCACAAGAACATAGAGATGAGCCCAGGGGATCGGACCAAAAGCCCAGCATCCTGTTTTCAAAGTGGCCAGTCAGATAACTGTGGGAAGCCATGCCACCTCCAAACATGTCACCCAACTAAGACACTAGTCCTCACGAAGCAAGCGCAGAAGACAGTAGGCTTACATTGTTGAGTTTCCTTTTGCCGACTCTAAGTCGCAACAAGAAGCGGAGGTGAAATTTGTCAAACCGAAGCATTTTTTAAAGTTAGAAATGTTCAGATGTGTACATTCTTATTTTATGTAAGTATATGAGCATTGCTGTGGAGGGCCATTTTCTAGGAACAGGATTTCTGACGGTTCTCCCCCCCCCCCAAAAAAAAAACCTACCCAGAATGCCAATGCCAACATTCCAGTGTCAAATTAACCATTTCCCCTCCAGTCTTGAACCTGAAATACTTGAGATTTTCATTTGGATTTTCTCATTCGTTTTCCCCCCACATTCCCATCTTACAAAAAGACAACTGCTTTCTAACTCCATGTATATGTACAACACATTGATATTCTTACATTGCAGTGTTTTCCCCGGACGCCTGCTGTTTTTACTCCGGGGGTGCACTATTCTCCTCCTCTGTAAAAAAATGAGCTATTCGAATGAGGGAAGATGCAGTACCTGAGATCCATTCTGCCTGTTTCCTACGCCAGATGGTGAAATTCCCCTTGTGTCAATTTCCATACTTCATGGGCACACAAAATCAGGCCCACAGACCGTAGTGTCAAATCTCATTTTTCGCACGACAGCCATGGGCTTGACAGGCTCATCCCGATGTCACCAAGTTCCATGCATGGTCATTCCATTCTACAAACAATTGTTTAACAGCCAAGAGTCTCCGTGTTGCTAAGGATATTGATGCATTCCAGGAACATGGAGAATTTCAGCCTGAGATCCTCAGTTCAGGTCCATTCACGGTATGTAGCATTTTACGGCTTAAATCCTCAGAGGATTTGTCACACTACAGGATTTTAATGGCTTCACATTTGACTGCTGTAGTCACATGACGGAATTCGTTTCTATTTTTGCTGTGTTCAGGAGGACGACAAAACTATTTATAATACTTATTATACAGTATTGATGACCATAATTGATACTCCCATGAACACGGAAGCAGTTAGCTGCTTGGAGGCACTTGGAATACATAAATAGGCAAATGGGGAATGGCCAAAAACTTCTATCCTCAAAACGGTCCCTTCCTTTCCTTTTAAATTAGCAGCCACAAATTGCATATGCCATACAGTCTTGGGCCCCCATACCCAAGATTTATTGAATCATCAGACAAGACTATCATTCTCAGCATGCTTTACATGTGATAGGCCACATATATCTCATAAAACATGAACAGGAACGCAGCTACGGTTGTACAACACTACATCCAACATGAAAATGTTCTATCATAAAGCATGGAGAGTTACAAGTGCTGCTGTTCCTCCAGTCCCGAGTCCAGCTAAATCATGAAGTTAATTCTTCATTTGTAGCCTTATGAGGCTTTGCCCTCGGGTGGGAAAAATATTGCGCCCAGGAAAGCGAGATGGGAGTCAACAGACACTCAAGGAATAGTTTAGGAGAAAAAGCTTTATTTCTACCATCCATGAACTGGTAGAAGGAGCAAGTGTGATAGCTCACAAACAAGCACGGGTTCACAGTCATTTGCACAGAGCATATATTCCCCTTCTAGTTCCCTCCCCTTTCTCCTCCTCTTCAGAGTCCTGCCCCATGTTGAGGTTCCTGAGCATGAACAGAAAGCTCCTGTTTTGGGACTATTGGATTCTTGGCACCCTTCCCAGGAAAGGCGGGGGGGTGAGAGCGGTTTAGCATGTCCAAGATGTGTTGCAACTGAATGAGATAAAAGTCAGTTCTCAGGCTTGCTTTGAACAGAGCCTATTCATTAGCTTTTTGAAGCCTTCTTGTGCCGATAAAAGTAACAATTTTGCCTATGCACAACATCTTGTGAGAAAAGCAGAAGAAAGCTTTAGCTGTGGATTTTTAGAAGACAAAAGGAATTTTGGACAGTTTTGAGGCCTGGTTGGGGGGGGTGACTTCGGGCCTAGGTGGGGTCACCTGTCCTCACCTCCTTCACATTTTGTAATTACATCACTAATACAGTTTGTTATTCCATATTAGTATATTCAAACCCACTTAATGGCAGCGAGACACACTTTAATACACTCCCCACAGCCTGCTATATTCAGTGTTAGGGTAGGCAAAAATGGGCAAAATAGCGAATATTTATGAATAGAGTTTCCGGTCCACTTTAGCAACTGAGTGCTGAGTTTGTGGTATAATAAGAGCTTTGCAAACTTTTCCTGAAAATGATTCCTGCAGGGTTTGGCAGTACTTACTGCCAAGAAACTGGGGTGAGCAAGAGGAGAAAAGAAGCATAAGGCACCAGAACATGTTCCAAAGGCGCAGCTTAGTCATACGCCAGACGCAGGAGAGTCTTGCAGAATGTGGAAAGGCAAGCACATTGTGGCAGAATGGGCTCATTCCAGGCACACAAGCACATTTATATAGAGGGTGGAAATTCCAAACCCTCCAACATTTCTCCAATGAAAATAGGTACATCTTATTCAATAATAATAATAATAATAATAATAATTTTATTATTTATTCCAAGCCCTCCTAAGACTGGGGTGGAATCTACGCACATACAAAAAAACGCTGTAAAAATGCTTTAAAAAAATGTTTTGAAAAACACATTAAATTTTGCAGAGTTCACTGTCGCCATCTAGCATCACATTTGTATATTGCACTTTATGACACATTTAAAACGTTTTATTTGCAGCTGTGTAAGTTGCTGCAGCCACTCTGGGCAGCTTTCAACATATAAAAAGCATAATAAAAAAAACACTAAAAAACTTCTCTCTACACGGCTGCCTTCAGATGTCTTCTGAAGGTTGTATAATTATTTATCTCCTCGGCTCGGGATTGCATATATTGTAACTCCATACCCTCCGACGGGCCACGCCCCCACGCTTTTGAAGGAGATCCCGCAGCCTCCTCCGGCTAGTGACGCCCCGCCCCGCCGTGCGCCTGCGCGCTAGCTCGCTCTCCCCGCCTCCCGCTTTCCCCGCGCGTTCCGCCCCCTCGCGAGGTTTCCGCAAGCCTCGCGACGCTTCCCCGCCGCCATCTTAGTTGTTCCTTGCGCGAAAAGAAGACGAGGAAAGGAAGGGAAGGGGCGGGAAAAGGGGGGGGGTGGAAATAAGAAAGGAGAGAGGCTTTAGCTGAGGCCGCGTCTGCATAAGCATTCCGGGGTCAGAGTCAGGGCCGGGGAGGCTGCTTGGCCGCCTGCCGTTGCCCCTTTCCTAGGCTCGGGCCTCTCTCTCGGCGTTCCCTCAGGCCCGGGGCCCTCGCCGCCAAGCCCTCGTCACCGCTGCCTGAGGAGGCGGGGCTCGGGCCGGCTCTGGATGGTGGCGAGAATGATCATAGAAAACTTCGAGGCGCTGAAATCGTGGCTCAGCAAGACCTTGGCGCCCATGTGAGTAGTAGGGAGCGTGGGGAACGTCTGAACGCGCGCGCACACACGTGTATTCAGGGCGCCTTCATTCTGCATATGCGTGTGCGGAGGTGCATAAATGCGCACCCGCCCGCGTGGAGCCTCTGCAAGCGGGGGTTACAAAAATGGACCCATAGTGTCACCGGGGTGGGGGGTGGGGTGTCTGGTGTGCAGAAACCTGACGACTTCTTCCTCCCTTGCATCTAGTTCAGTGGTTCCCAGTCGTTGCAAGGTTTGGCTGGGGGTGTTGAAAAGCGGGGTCGCCTAGCCCTAACACACCCCTGTCCCGTCCCCCCCTAACCATGAACACCCTATGCCATTCAGTGTTCAGTGTCTGAACAGCTTCGAGACGTGAAGCTCTGTTACTGTACCTCAGAAGCAAACTGGAATGCCAGTGTTAGAAACCGAGATGGGAAAGCTAGGAGCCCTGTGGCACCTTAAACCTAGGTTATGGGCTCCACGGTGTGCTTTTTTATTGTCTTAGCAAGACTACAAAGCTGTAAATGAATGAACAGCAGCTAAAATGTTACGTTGATTTTGCACATGGTCTGGCCCTCCCTAATACAGTGGTACCTCGGCTTACATACGCTTCAGGTTACAGACTCCACAAACCCAGAAACAGTACCTTGGGTTAAGAACTTTGCTTCAGAATGAGAACAGAAATCACGTGGCGGCAGCAGGAGGCCCCATTAGCTAAAGTGGTGCTTCAGGTTAAGAACAGTTTCAGGTTAAGAACGGACCTCCGGAGCGAATTAAGTACCTAACCCGAGGTACCACTGTATTCTTAAGAGGGCCTCTTCTCCAGTCTTCGGAGAGCAGCTGGAAGTGGGGAGGCAGAAAAAGGTCCTCCTTTCCTTCCCCTCTGCAGTTTTAAGCAGAAATCCCAGGTGCTGTGCTGTGCCCAGAGCTCAGAAACGGCTCACGCTAATGATTTCCCTGTCACAGAACACGCCTCGAATAATGGGAGTTTCGAACGCTGGGTGTAGGCAATTTAAAAGTAGCACACGTGTTCTCTTCAAAGCTATTGCAGTGCACTACCCAAACAGAAAGTGACAGCCTTAAAGGCTGTCTGTGGTTAGCAAGAAAACCATCATCACCTTATGATTATTGACTCATAAAAAGTTTCGAACACTGTTCCCAATTAGGGGTTCAGGGACCCCTGGGGGTCCACAGAACCTATCCCGGGGGTCTGCAACTCCATCTCTTGCTTCTCCCTTAAATAAATTTTTGCATGGTAATATCACAAATTTTATCGTTATTTAGCGTACCTAAAATCGTTTGCTTATTAGGGGCTGCTCCACATTTTGTTCAAAAAATTGCTTTGCAGAGGTAGCTACCATAGAGTTATAAAAATTTCCCATGGCTTGGATTTTGAAAAATAGGGGGTCTTCAGTAATTAGCTAATTGGGAACCACTGATCTAGTTCACTCTGTGAAGGTGTGTTTGTTTTTTGTCTTTGGTGGGGTGGAGGAGGGGGGAACATTGTGTATGGAGGTGCTTTCAACTCACGACAGCCCCTATACCTGCAGCCTGTAGTGGTACAACTCGAAACAAAAGTTGGAAATTAGCCCACATAGGTATTGCTGCCTCGACGTTTGTGGAAGGGACTTCTGCGCAAGAGGATGGGTGACTTGACCTTCCCTTGCTGTATTTGTTGTGAAAGTTTGCTGTGCTTAGCTGATCTGCACCTATGGCTTATGTATGCATACGCCTTGATCTGGTACACCTGACTCTTACATATGTATGTTTCAGACTTTATAGTGTGTAAATAACTGATGCTGTATAGAATTATACCGCCATCATATTGGATGATGTATAGTTTCCTTATGAGAAAGTACACTTAATTAACAAATGCTTTATGCACTTCTGTCATAAAGTCGTATGCTTCACAGTTCCTTGTGAGCAAGGAATTGAAGGGTAGAAATAAAAGTTCAGTTGCAAGAAATTTTCAAAATGTCAACTGTCGTTCTTGCCTGTTTGAGACTCTTGCCTAATAATGTATTAAATTGAATTGTTGGTTCACTCTTTGGTGCTTTGAATTGAATTGTTGACACCAAAGTTTGAGAGTGCAGTGTGATTTTAACAGATGTTTATTCTTGCCAGCTATTTCCGGGCTACCACCAATTCAAAGGGTTTGCACTGTGCAGCTGATATGTAGAAAAACATGCAGGAATTGTGATTTGTGGCAAAGCAGGGTGTTGGTACAATGGAAATACTCCTGGGATGAAGAATCAGTAATTCTTTTAACATAACAAAACATCATTTTAATATAATTTACTGCATAAAAGCAGAATGGACAAAACACGATAAGAAAATTTAATGACTGTGCTACTCCTTTGCATTGTCTAAGAAGTTGAACACTGTAAGTTGATTTCTGGACGCGCAACTACATTTTGGGATTATAGAATTGTAGAGTTGGAAGGTACCCCAAAGGTCATTTATTCCAATCCTCTGCAATGCAGGACTCTCTTGCCCAATATGGGGCCCAAACCCACAACCCTGAGAATAACAATCTTATGCTGTGTGCAGATTAAGCCTCCATAACCAGCGTGATAAGAAATGGTATGAAGAGTCATCATTGGTTCTCAGTTTGTCCAGTTTTTGGTCACGCCAGGGATTCTTGTTTCAAATGCAGAAGTAGGGACTTTGTACAGAAATCGTTACATTCTTTGCAAGAGCTGATTTGTTAGGCTGAGGATAGTGAACCCTGGATGGAAATGCAGTAGGATCCTTTTTAACACAAAGGTCCTGGAAGGAGCAGATGACCAGTTAGATTCTAAAGGTGTGATTTTGGGTGCCAAATAAATACAGTGGTACCTCTGCTTACGTACTGAATTTGTTCCGGAGGTCCGTTCTTAACCTGAAAGTGTTCTTAACCTGAAGCACCACTTTAGCTAATGGGGCCTCCCGCTGCTGCCGTGCCACCGCCATGCGATTTCTGTTCTCATCCTGAAGCAAAGTTCTTAACCCGAGGTACTATTTCTGGGTTAGCGGAGTCTGTAACCTGAAGTGTATGTAACCTGAAGCGTATGTAACCCGAGGTACCACTGTACTGAAAATGCAAGACGATTCTTTAACTGTTGTGCCCAGTGAAGTGTGCTGTGTGTGGAAACATTCATGTGTATATGTTCAAACAAGGGGAAATCTTGAAATCCTTGGTCAGATATGTATATTTTTGTGCAGTTTTGCAGTTAGGTTTCAGGAGTGGTTGGACATCTGCTACATCTTGTTTGTAAAAGCGGCACCGCATTGTGGTTGCTCTCTGCCTTAAGAACAGAAGAGATAGGACACATGTAGCCGCTTCATAAAATGGGAAGGGCTGCAGCTCAGAAGTAGAACATTTTCTTTGCAAGGAGGTTCAATCCCTGGCAACTCCAGGTAGGGCTAAGAGAAATTCCTGCTAGAAACCCTGGAGAGCCATTGTCGGTCTAGACCAGGGGTTCACAAACTGTGGTCCACAAACATCATTCCGGTGTTCCACAGTGTGCCTGTAAATTCTGTGGAATTCTATGGACTTCAACTTGTAATCAGTGTTGGATAAGAAATTAAAGAAGCAGTTAAAATGCAAATAGAAATCACACATCATTTCACATAGTGCATTACAATAGCTACAATAGGCGCACGGGGGGTGGGAAATCATTAAGTGGCCCTTCAAGAGTCTAATTTTCAAACGGTTCATAGAGGGGAAAGTGTTAGGGAATCACGGGTCTAGATAATACTGAGCTGCTTTGACTAAGTGTATGGTTGTTTCCTATATTGCTTAGTACTTTTCTGTTAATTGTGGATCTGGGAAATGCAGCACTGCTGCTGATGCAGTCCTAGTGCTCTGTTGTCTAGCCTTCTTAACAAGCAAAAAGTCTTATCTACGTAGAGTTGAGGGAAGAAATGCAACCATTGTAGCATTTCACTATTTACCTACTTGGGGCAGAGTAGCATAGTGCAGCAATAGCTGCTTGGGCAGGTTCACCTTCAACTTTCGGGTGATCTTCGGAAACGATTATTACCAGCCCTAAGTGAGTAGCAAATTACATAGCTACATTTGCAGGTAATAGTAGCACACCATGGAGAAAGATTCTAGTTCAGCCTTGTTCTTGTTGCACTCGATGGGCACACTTTTTTTTTCCCCACACCAGAGAGCTTTAAAAAATGTGATTCTTCCATCATCTGAAGTGAGATGGTGTGTTCTGCTATTCCCATTCCCATCTTATAGTTCTGCATGTCTGTACCAGGCTATTCTTTGCAGATAAATATGTGGCTAAGGAAAACATTAACTTGGAATCCTTTTTTTTTAAAAATATCACTTTTTGATACCAAACATGGAGACTTCTTTGCAATCAATCTCTCCAAGAAACATGCATAAACTTTTCTTTCATATGGCTACCGATGCCACTTCAAATATGGTATATTTTCTTAATGGAGAATCTATCTGATAAAAGATCAGTGTCCTCATAAGACAGCAGTCTTGTGAACACAATAAGTAAATATGGAATGGTTATTGTGAAAATAGGTTTTGATTATTATTCTGAACAGTCTTTCTCCCTGTTTTCCTTGTTAATATACTTGTCTCCTAGTTTAAAAGCATCCCTAGAGGTGCTGTCCGTGTAGACTGGGCAAACACTTTCAGTCATTGTTGTTGCTGTGTTGATTCACTGCAGTGCTCCCGGGAGTTTTCAATCATATTTATTTCTCATTTGAACTACTTGTTTGATTTGGCTTTTTCAGGATATTCAACCTATTGCTCTTTAGTTCTCTTGGAATGATACTTTTTGCACAAGCTTACTATTTTCTAACTCAGGTTATTTTGGGAAATCATGGTTAAACATTTGTATTGTACAGAGACATTGTAGAAGCATAGGCTCATTAAAATGGAAAGTGTTCCTTCTGCTTGTTAAATGCCCTGGGATTTTGTTGCTGTAATTCATTATGATGGGAATACAATCAAGGAGATGGTTTAAATGTAGTTCATGGTTTTATTATTACTTTGGTTTCCCATCTTTTATATTACCGTAAGTAAGCGGTGTGTAGGAGAAATCTTTGGGCAGGAAGAGGAAGGGGCAGGATTGAGAGGCCTGCAAGTCCCCAAAAGGAGGCAAAGCCTCAAAATGATGCAGACATTTATTGGAACAGTAAACTGAAATGCATTGTATACATTTCTGAGGCAAAGAAGTTTCTATTCCATTTACGTTGCCTGAATAAATGATAAAATGGCTTGACTGAATCGTCACAATGTGGAATAGAAATCTTTTTCTAGAAGAAGGAGATCACTTATTTACTTGAATCTAATACGCCATTGAATCTAATGCACACCTTAATTTTCGCAATGTCGTTTGGCAAAAAAAAAAGGTGAGCATTAGATTTGAGTAAATACAGCATGATGGATATACCTTATTTTGTAATGAATTTCTGCACTTCCCTGTTTTGGGACTTAAAGTCCTCCTTTTTTTTTAACTTCCTGAGAGGATTTGTTTTCTTCCTATATTCTAAAAAAAAATTGGTCTCCTGTTTTCTTAGATTTTCTCACATTTTTCATGTCATTTGGATTCTTTATACATAGTTCATAGTTTAAAATATGAGCAAGTTGCATGGATGACCCATTCATTTTGCTCCCAGGGAACAGCACTAAAAACTGTTATGTTTGGGAAATATGAAGTTGCAGGGAATCTACTAGTAGTTGGATTTGTTCTTTGCTGTTTGCACCACTTTTATAAAATGTTATCCAAAAGAATACAAACATAAAGTGTGTACAACTGAATGTTGCTGAGTGGGCAGAGTTTGTAGCTCAGAACTGGGGTATACATTTATAACTTTCATTAGGCTTCTGAAACTTGATTTCTGGAAATATTTGCTCAGATGGCTAAACAAATTATGATGCTATGCCATATTGGCAGCAAGATTCTTGTCAACAAGTCAATTAAAAATGGTAAATGTTGTATGTAAATAGTTTGAATGAGTTGGTGAGCTATATAAAAACTGGAAGAATGTCTGTAATTGACAAGAGAGCTAAACTTCCATTTTTTAAAATGACTTCTTTTTAAAAGGTTTTTAATCTTGTACTGTGTAATTGTGTAAACTCTCCAGCCTCGAAAGGTTTGCTGAGTAACTGCAAAATACAGTGATTTTTAACAAGTGTGTGTTGCAGTCTAGCATGGTTTTGAAACATTTGAAGCAGATGTAAGCTTCTGAACTTGTTGCATCCAGGGGAATCATGACACGGGAAGCTTCATATGGTAAAGGTTTTAAAGGGTACACAAGGGACATCATCATGGCAACCAGCCCCTACAAGGTCTTTTGCTATCATTCCAGCACCATTGTTGGCTCACCTTCCTCTTTACTCAACATGATTTTCATGCTTGAGTCAGACTGTTGAATTTCTGAGAAGCTCACATTTTTTTTATTTATCTTTAAGATTTCCTATGCACCCTTCATTGTAAGGTCCCAGGATGGGTTACAACAATAAAATGCAAAATTATGAAAACAGATAAAGCTGTTGCAATGATAATGTATGTAAACTGTTCCAAACAGAAGAGAACAATGTAAATTCAACAGAGGAGGTGGTTTCCAGAAGATAAAACAGTAGAGCAAACTCCCATGAGAGGTGGTAGAGTCTGCTTCCTTGGAGGTTTTTATGCAGAGGTTGGTTGGCCATCTGTCATGTATGATTTAGTTGAGAGTCCAGCATTGCTGGGGTTGGACTAAATGACCTTTGGGGTCCCTTCCAGCTCTACAATTCTATTATTCTATGAAACATTAATTCAGTGGCCATATACTGTGCAGAATATATATTAGATGTATGAATTCCCGAAATGCTTAGAAATTTTAATGTAATACTGGTAGGGGACCTTTCACTGATAACTTTGAAATTTTAAGACAGAGGTTTTCAACCTTTTTGAGTCCCCAGCTCCCTTGACCAACTCCATTTTTCTGCTGCACCCCTGTGGGGCTCAGGAGCCCAGTTATGTCACCCCTTTCTCGCAGAACTGGCAGCCTCTTACCCTTTTTTGAACACCCTCCATTGTGGAATGTTTCCTCAACCTCCTCTTACCTGTCCTTGGGAGTCCTGGCAGTTACTACTGCCACCCCTGGTCTCTGAGCCCCCCCCCCGCCCCAAAGAGAGGTGCCTCCTCACACTGCCTCACAGGGGCCTGGGAAGAGGATGCCCCCAGCCTTGGTGGCCCAACGGAGGCTGGCCAGAGGTGAACATGAGGCCAGCACCTTACTCACCTTGGGAGGCAGCAATAGCAGCAGCGGGTGCTGCTGGGTCTGTGTGGTGGAAAGGCTCCCTTTCAGAACCAGACACTCAACTCCTAGCAGGCCTTGCACACAGCAAGCACAAGAAAGGCAGAACACTGCCTGCCTGCCAGGCCCCCCACTTGTCTGTCCATTCCCAACAGCAAGGACCTGGCAGACTGGCTGGCTGAGCTCCCTCGCCCGCTTGCTTCCTCAGCTCCTGGCAACCAGCACTCCCTGAACAGTCCCTGAGACACCATTTGCCTGGGGAGCTTGTAGCCAGGACTGCTGCAACAAACAGCTGTGCAAGCCCTTGGGAGACAGACACATGAGAGGGCATCAGAGGAGGGAAGGGAGGAAAGGGGGACTGAGGCCAGTGTTGCCTGTGGCACATCTGACCTTCTTTCAAGGCACCCTAGGGTGCCACGGCACACTGGTTGAAAACCACTGCTTTAAGGCATCCTATACCATATTTCACAAGCCTCAGTTACTTGGTAATCAATCACTGTATTGTTATTATTTTTAAGTGCCTCAAAATGGTGGGTTGTAGCCAGCTAAGTTCTATTGGTGGACCCATTGAAATTTAATGTACTTATTAATTTCAGTGGTTCTATTCTCAGTACAACAACAACAACAACAACAACAAATTATATTATTTGTATGCCACCCATCTGATTGGGTTGTCCCACCACTCTGGGTGGCAAGATACACCTTGTATCTTGTTTTTAAGAATGGGAAGTGCTTATGTTTAATATTATGTTTGGTGTTTTTTCTAATCTCTGTGCAAGTGACCGACTGTTTTGTCTTGAAGAACATGATGGATAAAGAATATTTAAAATAGTGTAAAGTTAATTTTTAATTTAAAAGAACATCCAGTCTTGCAAAGACTGTTGATGCTTTCAGGTGTTCCCAGTTTCCTTGAACCATCTCTTTAAGGCTACTTTGATCATGACGGTCAGAGAACATTACTTGTTTAGATGGAATATCACACTCCTCCACAGAGAGACTGAAATTAGTCTCCTTTAGATAGATGCACAATGATGAAACAAGTTAGTAAAGTTTCAGCTGAACCCTATGCCAGTCCTGTATCACACCTACATCTTAAGGATACTCTAGTTGGATAAGTAAATTTGAAGATGACGTGTATGAGCATATTGAAAAGCCTAGATCTCCCTTTATCTGGAACTCTAAAGCAATTTGGTGGTAAATGTGTGGAATGTTATTGACCCTGCCCTGATAGCATTTGTAGTGGTGTTAAAGGAAGTGAATGTATTGGGATCATGTTGACTTCTTGGACTTTTGTGCAGCTTTTATGGTTTCTCAGTTACTACAGTAGTGGCAGAATTGACATCAAAAGTTGTAAAAGTTAAAACCTTGATTTTTCCATAATTTAATCCTCACAGAAACAACCTATGGCAATTTATACTTCACCATAGTGCTTTTTTAAATAGAACTGTATTATAACAAGCTAAATACATACAGGTATCAATATATAACAGTATTCCACAACCTTTCATCATTGAGGACTATTTGCAACATTGAATTGTGGAAGAATCCAAAAGTTTTATGAATGCTTTTTCAGTGCTGTTGGGGTGCATTTAACCCCACTTGTCAATAGATGGTTAAGAAATAAGTGACAATGTGATTGTCCTTGAGACAACTTTTGGTTAGCCATGAAATGCTTTTATGTTTAGTATTAGCCAGTTCTCTTTTTCTCTGTGTCATACCTCATCAGCTAATTACATATAGTCTGCAGAACAGTAACTAATGGCCAGAAGCCCAGTAATTATCATTGATAAAATGAACATCACAATGGTAAAACTATTCCAATGAAACTTCACACACCTTTTTTTAAATAAGTAAGAACAGCAGAGGCCACAATTCCTTTACTAACTAGCAAAATGTTACAGGCGGTGACCATATTGCATGGGGTTTCTGTTCTTGCCCCCATGTACATGTCGGCAGAGCATATATTAGCCAGTCCTGTTCTGCTCCGCCCCCATTCCACACCCGAAAGCTCCCAAGTGTTGGCAATTACACATCAGTTGAACGCTCCTAAAATGGTCATGCCTGTATTTTAATGATTGGGGCAAAGGGGATTTAATACTTTGCAGAAAGCCTGGCTGAAGGGTACACAATGCCCAGCATTTTGGGTCAACCTTTTTGACCCTGTCACTGAAGGCTGGGTAACCTTTGTTAAGGGATGGGAAGAGCCATGAGCACAACTGTGGTCCAAAATGCAGTGAAGCAAAACAAATTGATGAATCTCATAGACTGGCTTTTTCAGTAGATGTTGACACTTGGTTCATTTTATATAACACACATCAATGCAAAATTAAAGTGTAAAGATGCAAAACATCCTGGGCATACTGCACCAGCTCGAGTTAACTTTTTAGGGTATCTTCATTACTGACAGCAGCCTTGTTTTGCTCCTTTTACAGATGTGATGCAGACCCATCAGCTCTAGCTAAGTATGTTCTTGCTTTGGTAAAGAAGGATAAAAGTGAGAAAGAACTGAGGGCATTATGTGTTGATCAGTTGGATGTGTTTCTTCAAAAGGGTAAGCTCTTGTAAATATATCACTGACTTGTTCTGAATTCTGACTCCATCTTGAATTAATTGTATATGATTATTATTGCATCCTGGGCTGAATGACTCTGCATTAAATAGAACAAAAAAGTATGCAGCCCAACAGATTTCTTGATTCAAAGAAATAAAATAGTGTATAACATGTAAGAGACATTACAGATACTCAAATCCTGTTGTAGAAAATAAACGCATCATATGTTTCACTCTTAGAAGCTCTGAATCCTTTTTAGTGGTTATTGGATCATCATCTAGAATTAAGTATTAGAAATGCTAAGAATTAAATAGTAGATGCCTTAGATATATAAAAAATATAGTCGTACCTTGGAAGTTGAACGGAATCCGTTCCAGAAGTGTGTTTGACTTCCAAAATGTTCGGAAATCAAGCTGTGGCTTCTGATAGGCTGCAGGAAGCTCCTGCGGAACCCGCGTCGGGCGTTCGGGTTCCAAAGAACATTCGCAAAGTGGAACACTTGACTTCTGGGTTTGCGGCGTTTGGGAGCCAAAACGTTCTGCTTGTAAGATGTTTGACTTCCGAGGTATGACTGTAAATATAATAAACCAAATGCTTTCAATTACAGAGCACTCCCCAGGCATTTTTAGAAACCCAAACATTTTGTGATTTTTAAATGAATAGTGCAATCTGTGAGTTTGTATCTGTCACACCAAAAATTGGATGTAGTCAACCCATAATTGTGTTTTAGTCTACCATCTTGATTCAAAATGGCTCCTGGCATCCAAGCATTGATGAAGACTACCACCCCCACCTTGGGCATTCTTCTACCAAGTTTGGTGATGGTATATCAAGAGGCAACCTACAGAGAATAGACGAACAAAACTTTCCAAAGTGCATAGTAGATATACTTCTCTTCTCTCTCCTCGGTGCTCTGCTTGCCAGAACTGCTCTTTCCCCATGTGCTGTCTATAAAGAGTGTGCCAACACTTGAGGAGGCAGATGAATGCCTGATGCTGCTTTTCTCAAGATTGAAAGCTCCAGGGATGGGTTTTGGGGATAGCACTGTGCCAGTGATGGGAAAGGGTTGGTGAAAAGGTTACTGTTGGTCTTCTCTACTGCCTACAGTTGTCATGTACCCCAAGCAAAGAGGAGAGTGACGATTTACTCAACCGATGTAAAATTGAATTCCGAGTAATACTAGCCATAGAAATTGTTTGTCAAGTGTTACCTTTGGATCTTGTTTTAGAGACCCAGATATTCGTAGAAAAACTTTTTGATGCTGTGAATACAAAGAGCTATCTACCTCCACCGGAGCAGCCGACATCGGGAAGCCTGAAATCAGACTTTTTTCAGCATCAGGAAAAAGAAACTAAGAAGGAAGAGGTAGGGATCAGTCATGCATCCTCTTCTTAATGCGTATCTTGCAATTTGCGTCTGTATGTTTAATCTGTTTTCAGTTACAATGCATTTAAATGCCAATTTCTTAAAGTTCAATACTTTTGATAGGTGATCGTTGAGGACAAACTTCACTTGGTGACTCTTAACTACATGATAAAGTGAACCTTAGAGAATGAAGCTATGGGCGTTACTATTGGATCGAGGGTGTGAGACTAGTATTTACAGGTGCAATATTTGTTTGGAGAACCCTGAGCAAGAGTGGATTATCACATATATATCTAAAAACCCTTATTTATTGTATTACTCATTATTATTATGTTTATTAAATTTCTACACCTCCCTTCATCCAAAGTTCACAGAGCGATTTGCAATATAAAAACACAAAAGGACATACCATGGTAACAAACAAAAGCAACACCTCCCAGTTTAAAAGGTCATTGATTGTTTAATTAACCCAAGGCATGGGAGAAGTGGAATTTTTTGCCTGATGCGTCTTCTAAACTTCAAATTTTCATGTCAAGGCATCTTCTTTGTTACAGAGATGTGCAGTTCTGAGGGCTGAGGTTGGCATAGAATTCTTGAGAAGGATTTTGAAATGGTTCTATTTTGTTTGGTTGCTGGATGTTTCTCTGGGTGCTGTACTCTTGTCTGATTTTCATTTTCCTTCTTTATCAAGGTCATTAAAGAGGAAGAGCGAGAGAAAAAGTTTTCTAGAAGGCTAAACCATAGTCCCCCTCAGTCAAGTTCACGCTATCGAGAAACCAGGTGATCATGTATTCTGCCCCTTGTAGTAAAAACCAGGAGAGGTTATTTAATAAAGTTTTCATGTTGTTTTTTACTGGCTTTGCTTTCCTTTTTCATGTATAAATGTTTTGAGGTGGATTTAGTTACATTGTTTGGTGTTACAACCGTTTGAAGCAAATTATATGGTAAGGATACAAAGGTATAAATGAGCAAGTCTCCATGTGTAATACATACAGAGCACAATCCAAATTTTGTAGTTTTTAAATGAAGTTTTTATAGATACATAAGGGAGTGTGCTTTCAAACATAGCTATCTCCTGCCACCTGACAGTTTTGAAGTTAAAGAGCACCTTAGTGAATTTTGTATTAGAAAATTGTCAACCTCTGAATTTTCCTACAACAACTCTGAATCATCAGTGTTTTTTACACCCACTTAAATAGATGGTGATTGTCTTGAGTCAATATACATTTTGTATGATATATTGGGGGAAATGCACAACACTTGCATCTGCAGGAAAGCACCCAACTATGCACAGATTATTGTATTTGAATTAGCATTTGCCTTTGGTATGCATCCATTTTTCATGGAAGTAAATCCTGCCATGGCTACCGCTTAGAATGTCTGAGCTCATGAAGGTCATGGAGCTCCTAGCTTTCCTAACTCAGTTTCTAGCATTGGCACTGTGCTATTGGTATTCCAGTTTGCTTCTAATATACAGTAACAGAGCTTCATGTCCTTGAGCTCAGAAACTCAAATGGCATAGCATGTTCCTATATCCATGGGGAGTTCATGCTGAGGGCGGAATAGGAGTGTAGGTTAAGGCTGGGCGATACCGCCTTTCAACATCACAATGTATCACCAGCCAAACATTACAATATAGTAATGCATCGTAATGATGAAAAATGGAGGGGGGGGGGGAAAGCTACATCGACCCCTGGCGCCTCATGGGGCCGGGGCCGATGCAGCTCGTTTTCCCCTCAGTGTTTTGAGTGCTGGCAGCAGAGGGACTCCAGAGCGGTGGTGGTTTCACTCATGATATACCGCTCAGAAAGATGCCATTGTGCTCTGGCTCTCAGACCAGTCCTGGGCGATGTATCGATACCTGAACAAGCCCCCAAACCAGGGCTTTTTTTCAGCTGGAACTCACCAGGACTTAGTTCCACCACCTCTTTGGTGGGTGCCATTGTCATTATAAACCAACAAGGAAGGTGTTCCTGGTGAGTTCCAGCACCTCTCTTTCTAGAAAAATAGCACTGCCCCAAACTATATAGCTTTTAAAATGGCCTGTGGTAGGTGATAACTGATGCTGGTTCAAAGTTTGTTTTTGCCCAGAATTGGCACTTAAAATAGTGTTTGCATTCATTTTAAAAATATTTCCACTGATTCTGATACAAATGGTTACACTCTTATATTTGGTATGAATTTTTTGTTTAGAGCCTAGAATTTATTTCTATGTAACAATCCAAAATATTTAGAAGCAGGGATGAAAGAAAGAAAGAGGAGCGTTCTCGCAAGAGAGACTACGATCGGAATCCCCCGCGAAGAGAGTCCTATAGAGACCGCTACAACAGAAGAAGGGGGCGGAGCCGGAGCTACAGCAGGAGTCGCAGTAGAAGCTGGAGCAAGGAGAGGTTGCGGGATCGAGACCGCGACAGGAGCAGGAGTCGAAGTAGAAGTAGAACAAGGAGCAGAGGTGAGCGATGCTCTGCACATGCTGACTTGCAGCATTGCAATTCTTTTTGTAAACTGCTTTAAAGTTTTTTTTTTTTTTTACAATATATAAACTTAAATAAAGGAATGAATGAGTGTAGGACTGTCTCCAAACTACAAATTGGTACTCTGTAGAAGATGAACATTTTCAGGTTTGGATGGATAAGACTTGCTTACCAGAGACTTTTCAATATATGTGGTTAGATATCATTTGATACATTCAGATGATCATTAATGTTCTGTCCAATGCCGGACATTGCAAAAGTCTGAGGATACCGCTGAGAGGAGAGGAGTCATATGTGCTGCCTTGGGATCCTCAAAGGAGAGGCAGGATATAAAGTAGGAATAAATATATATGATTACGTTTATGCTCTAGAAAAGTTATGAAGATTTCTTTTGAAAGTACCAGGACAATAATATACAAATATGCCACACAAGTGTGTTCTAAGACACACACGTTTTAAGTACAGTGCCATCCTGTGGATATATACTTAGAAGTAAAACCATGGTGTTTGATGGTGTGTGTTCTCATGCATTGGATGAGCAGACATGTGCTTGTTGCTTTCCTTCGCATGTTTTTTCCACACTCTGTACACTAGAGGTGCAAAGGAGCGATTGAACTGAGAAAAACTGTATATATTTGAATGGTCTTTCTTCTGGTTCACTTGCCTGTTTCTTCCTGTGGTGAGATTATTGGGGAAGAAGAGCACACACGTGGGGCCTCCTCCAGATCTCTCTCTGGGTGAAATCTGATGAAATGACATCACAACAAGTTATTAGGTTTGATACCTCATTTGTCCCACAGTAAAGGGCTTTATTTATGTGTTTCAGGATTTAAGACACTTAGCCAATTGTATTTTGTAAATGTGATTTGAGGTTGCCATTGGCTGTCCTGCATGCTTTCAGATCGATAAACCAGCTGGGATTGGGATTTTTTTGAGTTTTAAAAATGTTCATCAGTTTGCATAATACTTGTCTTACTGACATAATGTGGATGCCTTGTTCTTCTTTGCAGAAAGGGATATAGGGAAACCAAAATATGACTTGGACAGAACAGAGCCGTTAGAAAACAACTATACTCCTGTTTCTTCTGTAACAAACATTTCATCCAGCCATTACCCTGCCCCTACACTAAGTAGCACTATAACGGTTATCGCTCCTGCTCACCATGGAAATAATACTACTGAAAGTTGGTCAGATTTTCATGAAGAACAATTAGACCACAATTCCTATGGGAGACCTCCACTGCCAAAGAAACGTTGCAGAGACTATGATGGTAAGAACAAAAAATGAGTTATCCTATTGCCTTGCCGAGCATTGATGACAATAACCATTATATCTTCCAGACATTTTAAATACCTTCTTCTAAACTATTTCTTATCCTCAGTATTTCGTATTTCATTTTATTGTTTTACAAGTGAAACATAAAAAGTGAAAGTGGGTGGAGCTTTCTTTGTGATTGGAGGTTTATGAACTTAATTCCGAAACTGAATGGAAAGCTATTAATTTGCACTGCTCAGAACATCCTGGTAACATACTGTTTTAACTTTTCAGAAAAGGGTTTCTGTATGAGAGGAGATATGTGTCCATTTGATCATGGAAGTGACCCTGTAGTTGTAGAAGATGTGAACCTTCCAGGCATACTGCCTTTTCCAGCGCAGCCCCCGGTTGTTGAAGGACCACCCCCTCCAGGACTTCCTCCACCGCCTCCTATTCTTACTCCTCCTCCTGTAAACCTTAGGCCTCCTGTTCCACCTCCAGGCCCTTTGCCACCCAGCCTTCCACCTGTTACAGGTAGGATGTACCTTTTAAATTTCAAAATAACTTACTGTACTATGTTGAAATCCATTAAAACACTGTTCAGATACAATGTCTCTAAACCAAATTGGGGGAAATGCCTGTCTTCTTAAAAATGAAGAGGAAGACAAGAAAATATCCTGGGACATGGAGTTCCATAACTGGATTTCCGTCACTGAGAAGTCCCTAGGTTTTGCAGCAGCTTGATACATCATGAAGCATAAGGGCCTCAGCAAAACAAGCACAGAAGGTCTCGCTGCCTGGGAGAGGGAATATATAGAAAGTAGCGTACTTTTAGGTATAACGGTGCAGATCTCGTAAGCTTTAAAGGTCAAAATTGGCACATTTATTAAATTTCCATTCAGACCAACTGTATCTCTAAGGATGAGTGTTTATATTGTCTCTATTACCTGTTGCATTTAAAATTCTGGTGGCCGAAGTTTGAACTAATTGTGGTTCAGGCACCAAGCTGAAATCTGTAACCAACCAAGCACTACTCCTCTTTCCTTTTACTACTCACCTTACACTAATAGGGAACAGCATGCTACTATTTTTACGGTGAACCTACATAGTACGGCAAGTAGCTTCCCTGGTGACTGTACACTTGTTAAACATTGGTTAAAACATCCAGGACCTTTATTTACATACTGAGGATAGCCTTAATTAAACAGCCAGAAGCTAAACAGTGAGTTCTTCTATCCCTATGACTGCCTTTATGCTGCTGTCTACCTCTGAAGATCCATAGTGCTGTCAATGGTCAGGATATTATATTTTGTGCTGTATGCAGTTGCTTTTTTCTTTTCACTTTTGGTATTAAACCATTTCTGGTTTTGACAGGACCACCACCTCCTCTCCCACCTTTGCAACCCTCTGGTATGGATGCTCCCCCAAATTCTGCAACTAGTTCTGTTCCTACGGTTGTAACAACCGGTATTCATCACCAGCCACTGCCTGCTCCACCCTCTCTTTTTACAGGTGCAGTACTAGAATATTTACTCATGATAAAGAAAGTTTTATTATCCTTAGACAGATGCAATGGACAATTGGAGTGTAACAGATTTTATCATCTGGTAGAAACTTGTCATTGTCAAAGAATAAAACTGTAGAATGTAGTTTTACACTCAACAACAGGATCAAAAGCATTGCAAAATTAGTTCCGAGCCCCATGGAACATGAAATGTATTTTTTCCAAGCAGCCAACTTCTTGCAGCAAACTACTTTTGAAACTCATGGGGCTTAAGCAGTTTGTAATTTTAATTTTTTTTTTTTGCAAATTTATGAATGCTTCATAGCCTGAAGCCATCCAAGTGGTGTACAACAGGATAAAAATAAGATAAAATCTACAAAATACGAAATATGTCATGGGGATCAGATGTTCATATTCAAAACAGAATTATTATTTTTTAAATCCACTGAGCTAGTTCAGGCTCCACAGAGGAGCCAAAGCAGCTCTTTGGATCCTGGCGAAGATTGTCCAGAGGAAAGGAAGGTTTTGATCTGTCCACTACAGATAGTTTTAGCTTCTATGGTGAGTGTTGTATAGACTGCCTTGTTTGAATTTGGAGCTATGTAACCCTTTCTGTATTGTAGTGTAACTAGATAACTTTGTCTTTAACAGAAACATACGACACAGATGGCTATAATCCTGAAGCACCAAGTATAACTATCACTTCAAGGCCCATGTATAGACACAGAGTGCATGCCCAAAGACCAAATTTGATAGGACTTACATCAGGTGATATGGACCTTCCACCAAGAGGTAACGTGAAAGATTTATTGATCTATGTTCTCAAGACTCGTCTTAACATTGTGTGTTATGTTTTCTGCCATTTTGAAATCTGCTAGGAGCAAGATGTTTTCCAAGCTCTGCTGCCTAACCAGCTTGTGATGTTAGAATAAAACATATTGATAATACAGGACTTGTTTGACAACGACATGCTCGTTATGGAAGCCCCTGTTCATAGACAGCGAAAATGTTGCTTTTGTAAATTTTTTAGCTGAATGTTGGTTTAATGCTATTGTGATATTTTATTATTGTATGTATGGGTTTTACCTATTTTATTGATGCTTTTGTATTTTTAAGATGTCTTGGGGTCTCCCATGTTGTCCAAAGGCAGATTCTAAAAGCTTGCTTAATATATCATTTGAACATACCTTTTCGCTATGTCCCATCTTTTTTCTGATTTAAGGAAGTATTTATGTAGTTATGAAATGTTAAGAATATCTTCTCTGAAGTAGAGAAAATAACAAATCAAAATTTTGTGTGTGTTTGTTTTTGACTGGTATTCTACTGCGGAGAAGCTAATACCATACTGTTCTGCACATGTACCTAAACCATCCAAAATAATAGATGTGTTTGCATTGATAAAAGTCCCAGTTTACAAGTTCATTATCTGATTTAAAAAATGCACCAAAAAAGAAAATTTTAAATTAAATGGTTGGTGGGGAGGGAGAGAGATATCAGCTAATGCATGATGAGACCTGGGCTTCTGATCATTGCCATAAAACATATTGTGTGTTTTGGAAAACTTGGAATGGTCAGTACTTAGGGCACTAGGAATGGTATAGCTGCTTCAGGATACTATAAAACGGCCATGTTACATATATGATTGGTGCAGATGATATTCTTCCCTCATCTTGCTTTACTATAAATTGGCTTGAAGAGTTGTGGGGAACTAAAGCATTTTGGTTCACTTTGCAATACATCACACAGCGCAGGATGGTGCTCCTTTAATTCTTTCTGCGCATGCCAAAACTCCTCATTTTTCTGGTGGACTGGTTTGGTTCCCTGGCTTGCAGCTTGAATCACCTGAGGCCAGGGCAGTTTGCTCAGAAAGATGTTTAGGGGAACTCTACTTTTGCCAGTTTGGGGGCCAACAAGACTTGCCTAAACTCAGGGTATCAATGGAAGGCATGGTTGGATCTGAAAAAGAAGGGTAAATTTGTGTGGGAGGAAGAGAGACTAGTTTTCAAAGCTACAAGGCTCTCCTGAACTACCCATGTTATATTTGTACTGTGCATCTATGACAGCCCCCCATCTCTTGTCTAGCTTCTTTTTCAAAAATATTGGAAAATATCAAAGGCATCCCTTTCGGGCTCAAGTCATAAGCCATCTGCTAAATATCTAAAAGCTGAAAAGAAATCTTGCTTTCTGGGCAATGTATTCTATAGTTGCCCTGTGGGGTTTCTTGCACTTCCTTTTGAAGCATCTGGTTTTGGTATCTGTTGGAGACCAGTGCTGAACCAAAGGGACCTTGGGTTTGAAGAAGTATAGCACTTAGTATGTTCCAAAAATGCAATAAGTCAGCTGATGGTAATAAGGAGAGAAAATCCTACTATAAAATGCACAGACAAACATCTTTTAAAAATTAATCAGTGTACTCTTCTCTTCCACACAGAAAAACCTCCTAATAAAAGCAGCATGAGGATAGTGGTGGATTCTGAGTCCCGAAAAAGAACTATTGGTGCAGGTGATGGAGTTCCAGCAAAGAAGAATTGGTTTGACAAGTGAGTAGTTGCTAGATGTGTTAACTGCATACTAATGCCTGAACTATGAAATGTGTTTCAAGTTTGCTTTTCCAGTGTTCAAATTTCCAAACCATTCAATATATTCCAATTAAAATTTATGTTTTTTGGTTTGGAGTATCCCCCTCTCCGTGATATGGTTGTTTGTCACAGGTTGTTTTGTGTAATAGTCGACACTTGTCCGTACACCTGTACAATCAGGTGTTTAAATTGTGTTATACAGCCTTTCAGTTGGTTCCCCATCACTATGTGTTTTTAGATTATGGGGGAGAGGACTTTCATCCTTTAAGTCTTGAGCATTTGGTTTCCATGATTAAGTCTGGTTCAACATGGCATGACATTGTAGTAAATTAGTATATGCAAACCCTGGTTGGCCTATGAGGGAGTCACACTGCTCTGAGTGCCAATTATAGAGGCACAAATGAATGGATACCTGCAGCTTGTAGCAGGAAGGACAACATATGTACATATCTGCAAATTAAGGAAATTCAGACATTTTTAACCTTAAAATCTAAAGTGGACAAAGCTTGTGATCTTAAGAGGCTTTCGGTGTTGGATTACTGAAAATTTCAGAGCACCCTCCCACCCAGATCTGCCCAGATCTGGTGAGTTGATGCAAGTGTTTTAAAGGGGACCAGCTCCCAGAATAACTGGTGTCTCTTCTAACTCCCTGCTTATCTTTTAAAGAGACATTTTGTGTATCCACACCGCAAACTCAGACCATCGGGAGGCCTTTGCCTGCAATGAGGGAGGTCTGCAACATCCTGTGGCCCCTTAGCCGTGTGGCCAAGGGAGCATAGGGTTGCTACCTTTGGTAGTTGTTTGGTGTCAATATGTGCACTCCTTCCACTCTCGTGTTTTATTTTTTGCATTTCTAAACAGCCCTTCTTAGGGCAGTTAACAGAATAGTAAGAATTGCGGAACAGCGATTAAAAACGTATGTAAGCATTTGTTCATCTGCAACAACTTCCTTATCTCAGCAGACCAGATGTCTTCTTAGACTCCACATCTGTCTCCCAAAAGCCCAAAGGAACAGGAGCGTCTTCAGTTGAGACCAGAACATTTCCTAAAATGTAGCTTTAGACTTGTTTTTACTGAAATTCCACATCTTACCTGTCTGTCCCATTGCAAATACGTTCATTACTAGTAGCTCAAGACAGTCCCCAACTCATTGTTTTATTGCAGGCAAAACTTTAATAGAACAAGCAGTCCTGCTTTCCAGAAGAAGGTGCAATTTGGAAATGAAAATACTAAACTTGAATTGAGGAAAGTTCCTTCAGAGCTTAACAATATCAGCAAACTAAATGAGCACTTCAGCAAATTTGGAAATTTAGTAAATTTGCAGGTAGGTGGTATCTTTGACTTTTTCATTGCTCCTTGTTAGAGCCTAGATCATCAGGGTGCTTTTTCTAACAGGGTGGCAACCTTTGGCCTTCCAGGTGTTATTAGACTCTTATCAGACCTCACCTGTGTAGTCAGTGGTCAAGGATGATAAAAAACTGTAGCCTAGCAACATCAGGTGGGCTGTAGGTTAGCAACCCATGCTTTATAAGGATGAGCTGAAAATTCTTTGATTTAGTCCACTTTACCGGTAATATAACAGCCAAGTATAAATGGTTATGCTTTCTGCACTCATCCCACTTCCTTAGCCCTGTTGCCTTTGTCTCCTGCTGTAGTTTGTCTCCTTACTTCTGGCCACTACTGCCATCCCTTAGAGCAAAGGTCTTTGTGATTGTGCAGAGACATGAAGCATGATTGGTCTAGGGATGCTGATGTCACAAAATAGCCATGTCTTACATATTCAGATAGCCTTGCAGTGGTTTTCTACACTGCTGTTCCTAAAAGAAAGGAGCTCTGCACACATCAAATCATTATACAGAAAGATGTGCAGAGGCAAGTGTGACCATGTTGTTGTTTTCACCCTCTGGAAAATAATGTTCTGTCATCCCCTCCACCAATATGTAGTAAAAAAGAGGGCCTGAAATTAGAAAGAAAGGCTACTATTTATAAAGTACTAATGCACATTTTGGACAGTGTTTGTACATTTAGAAATGGTGTTCCAAGTGCATTACAGTGAAACCTTGTTTGTCGAACGTAATCCATTCTGGAAGCCCGCTCAGCTTCCAAAATATTCGACAACCAAAGTGCTGCTTCTGATTGGTTGCAGGAGCTTCCTGCACTCAAGTGGAAGCCGCATTGGACATTTGGCTTCTGAAAAACATTTGAAACCCGGAACACTTCCGGGTTTTCAGCTTTCGAAAGCTGAAGTGTTCCAAAACGGAGGCGTTTGGGAACCGAGGTTTGACTGTATTAATAGTTATTCTTCTATCTCCATTCTCTTTTGCTACTTACTCCCCCCTTCCCAATCCAATTCCTGTTGCCTGCTTAGATTATAGCTGTAGGTATCTTTGAGGCAGGACACATTTTGCTTCTGAAAGTCTAGCACGCTGGCGGTTTGGGGTTAGTTTTCCCAGTTTCCCCAAGTGATGTGGCTGAATGGGGACAGCAAGCCTGTGTGTTGTTATTTGTGCTCTTATTCTTGGCTTTCCTTGAAAACCATAGGTTGCTTACCAGGGAGATCCAGAAGGTGCCCTTATCCAGTTTGCTACCCATGAGGAGGCAAAGAAAGCTATATCGAGCACAGAAGCAGTATTAAATAATCGCTTCATCAAAGTCTATTGGCATAGAGAAGGCAGTGCTCCACCAATGTCAACTTCAGTACAGAAGGTAAAGGGGTAGAAGAAACCTGGTTTAAATTTTGTTTTTGTTTTTTTAATCCATGTAAATATACATTAGCTTTCATGCACATACACATTTATGTATGTTTGTGTTTATGCAGAAACACCCTACCCTTGAGGAGGCCTCAGGGGTAATGTTGGAAGGTTAGCAGTGGTAATTCATTTAATATCTGATGTGCTACAAACACAAGATAGCAGCTTGGCTCAGATGTAATTTAGTGGCTGCATTTGCACCTAACTCCAAGCCACGGTTTGTTCAACAACCCCGAGTAATCTCATAGAGGAACAAATGAGCCATGGCTTGCTTGCTTTCCACCTGCTTTTGCATTGTTCCTTTGTAGCCTGGCAAGCACCTGGGGTAGAGTAGCTAACTAAACCATGGTTAAGCAAGGCTGTTCAGGCATAATACCAAACCATAGTTAAAACAAGCCAACAAAAAATCATGGCTTCACATTAGGGCTTGTTGTTAGAAGACAAACCATGATTAGCCTACAGGACTGGGTTCAGTTCAAATGTTCAAACAAGCCACACTATTTAAACAAACAATGGCTTAGCTTTATGTTCCAAAGAGTCCAGTGTTTCAGAAATTAGTCTGCGTGAACCTTAGGTTTGCATGCTTCTCCTTCATGAAAGGAGAATATTTTTCACCTTATGCTTTAGAACTACACTTCCTAGTGACATCTGAATGAAGAATTCTGATTTATTCCAACAGTGGTTAGTAAAAACAAACTGTCAGACTGTTTAGACTTTGAAGTAATTCATTTTTAGACTTAGAATTTACTCTTGTACTGCAGCCTTGTAAACAATTGCACTGAAATATAAATGCTCCTGCAAAAGTATTTGATGCTTAGATTTGGAAATTTCTTCAGCAGATGAATACTTGCAGTTTAGAAAGCAATGGAAGAATGAGAACATCTGCACTTAAACATTTAAAAATGGTATTGGGGTGAAAAGTTCATTCTGAAATGTTCATGTGCTGCTATAAAGATCTGCTCTTCTTTTTAAGGTAATGCAGCCTTTAGCTCAACAGCCCATTTTACCTGTTGTGAAGCAGTCTGTCAAGGAACGATTAGGTCCAGTACCTGCCAGTAACATTGAGCCTGCTGAAGCTCAGAGTGCCAGTTCAGAAGCTGTTCAGGTGGGTATAATATTTGTTTTCCAAAATATTAAGAGATCTGTAAAACTAAACTGAATTTTCTCTTTGATAAAGGGTTCTATTTAGCAGAAATTGGTGGCCTTTATACTGAAACATACTGAAATTTATAGATGGTTTTTTCCCCCTAATACAGACTACTGGTAAAAAATCATGTTTCAATTTGTGGACCAGGTTAGAGGCTCTTTAAAAAACTCCCTTTCACAGCCCTAGACGATAACTGACATAATACTCTTGTGATATACTGTTTTATCAAAGATGAAAGATCTGTCTTTTATGCTGCTGGTTGGGTAATATTAAAAGTCTTGGTACAAAATACATATCATACCAATATTGGAAAATGTCAATTATTTTACAAGCAAAACCTATCCACTTAAGCAAAGTTCTTTATGTGGAAAAATATGGGCAAAGCAATTTTTATTTTCTGTTTTTATGGAACTTTGGAAAACAATGTCATTTTGTCACATGTTTTAGGGAGATTGAGGTAGTGACATGGCACTGCTATTTTTTTGTGATATCTGTGTGCTTCCCGTAACTCCTAATTCCATTATAAGATTATCTTAACGGTGTGCCCTCTAAAGAAAATGCAGAGAGCACACTGTTGAGTTGATGAATTGTATTCATGTTTGTTAAATCGGTTTGCAATCTGTCTTCATGCAGTTCTTGGTATATTATCCCAACGAGAATTACTGCACAGCTTCAGCCTGGGTGTGGAAACCATATGACCCTTAGTTGGAGGAAAGGGGGTTGGTTCATCAATGCCCTGATGCGTTTTTCTTCATCCTAGCCTCTCCACAGCCCCTTTTGCAAGCTTTGGTGCTGCATCTCATTGGCCTGCTCTTCCCAAGCATTTTGTAGCATGGCTTCCAAACTGCTGACATCTCTCTGCCAACCCTCAAGGTCCTACAGGGTCTTGTGATAATGCAGGAGGGTGTGTTGCCATGGTGCTCTGACAACTTTTCACTACCTTGACCTCCTTGTTGCTGGGATAGGCACCTGCCATGCCAGCAATGGAGCTCCTGAATCCTACCACATCCAGCAAAAGGTGGGGGGACATATTCTTACCTGTTGGCCATGACTGCTAAAGTGGTGCTCCTTACTCTCATATGCTGCAATCACCTTTTCTTTCAACCTCCTGGAGGCTGTACTAGATCCATCTCTCCGAACTACTTACCAATCAAGCCCAGCCTTTCTAACTGAACATAAAAGAATATTTAAAAATGTATAAGCTTAAGAGAAATAATGGCTTTGCTTATAGCTTCAGTTAAAGTGAGAAATGCTGTGTTTAGTTTAAAAATACATGATCACAAACTATTTTTTAAATTGTTTTTCCTAGAATGTAACAAAACTGTCTGTGAAGGAAAGGCTGGGCTTTGTACCTAAACCACCTATTCCAACCACTGAAAAGGTAAGGAAATAATCGTGCCCTTGAACTGTCACATAGCAATAATATCACATGCACACTTAGCATAGGTGCTTCTAATGTCCATTAAACATGTGAATGCAAAATGATTGCATGCTTCTTCCTCTCCTCCTCCTCCTCCTTCTCCTTCTTCCACTGAATAGAACTCTGCAGTGAATTTAACACAACTAAACCTTGCTGACAAAGTTAAGATGAAATAAAGTTTTCAGTATATATAGCCGTCTTCATGAAACCTAAATGGTTGCGGTTTGGGCAGGAGCTTGCATGACAGGGTTGTTATTTGTAATACTAAATTGAGATTGGGCCTGTGAATGAAGAGTGGACAGAATTATGGTACGTTGGAAATGGCCTCTGAGATCTGGTGACAGGCATCCCTTACCGTGATTCTACTTCTTTTGAGGTCTAGGATATTCAGTAAGAGTTGAAACTGCATGGGTGAGCTGCCTTCTTCCTGAAAACTCTGAATGTTCCTAGTGAGTGAGGGGTAGCTTCTGCTGAGTTCTGCTTTTTGCTTTCGGTGTTGCTTTTGCTGTTGTCTTACTGCTTGCCCAGTCTGCTTGGGTGCGTGACCTGCATCTCGCAGGATTGAGATGCTGCTCCCTTCTAGAGCTCTTCTGTTCTGCTTGGTGAAAACTGCATGATAGAAAGGGGAAAGAGAGGTTGTCTGGAATGGGTGCAGCATCTTCATCTACTGCTGCCCTTGGATTGTGGACTTAGCTTCTTGCCTTTGCTGAACCAATATACGTGAAATGTGCTTCAGGATCATTTGACTTGGATAAAATTGCTCACGCTTAGTGCTATAAGCTTTCTGAAAGCTAGTTGGAAGCCCTGTTTATGTCTTACTTGTATGTTGGACATAAAAGCACGTAGAGCAAGGAGCAGGGATATGCTTTTAGGCCTGCCCACAGCATTGTGTGTTTTTCCTTCTCCCCACAAATGTAGCGCTGTGTGTGGTTGTGTTAACGGACAGCCCAGTGTGCAGACTCTTGCTCACGAGTAGTGGCTCCACATGAACAGGGCACTTCCATGATCAGGTGTCCTGATTGAGTGCATCAGGAACTCAACATGTTGGACTTTTTGTTCATACAACATTTGATGGTTTTTGAGGAGTGGGGAAAGACTCAGTTCATGCTAAGAACACAGCCCAGCTGCTTGTTCTAAATACTTATTATGCCCTACTTGCAAGTAATGTGTGAATAGGGTCAGTGTTGCAGAAAAGGGGGTGGGAGAATAACCTTAAATTAAGGTCATGCATGTTTGTGAATGCTTAAAATAGATTTGACACCCTAGAATTCATTTCTAGTGCCTGTTAAAGGAATATTTTGAAAATAGTTTCCTTCTATAGGTGTTATCTACTTCTACTTTGACATAGCTTCAATATACATATTAACAAACTGCTTGACTTGGTAGCATTGCTTCTGTATTTGATGACGCGCAATACAAAATAAGACTGGTTCTGATTTTTTTATTTGTGAATCCTTTCGTTTGTGACACAGTGTGAGGCAAGAGAGTTAACACCTTTCCCCCCCTTATTGTTTTTTCCCCCTGCGTGTGGGTTGGGTGATGAATAAGATCTGTGCTAAGCTTATAGAGCATATTTCTGAGACTTGTTTCTTAGACCGTAATATTCAGTACTGCATAGCAAAACTCTCTTGAAGCCGAGAAATGTTTAAAAGCAATTTTGTATGGCAGGGTGGCAATCTGCCGTTCAAAGGGGAAAGTCAGCAATCCCACTGGACATCCTCAGACATTAAGCAACAACCATTTGGGGGTGAGCGGGTAGGGATCAGCGGAGAATCTGCTTCCAGGTTTTACTGTGCTAGGAACTTCTGAGAAGAACATTAATCTCTGTATAGTTTGTGTTTTTCAATGAAAGACTTTTTAGCGATATAGAAATTCTTAGGTTTGCTAAGCAGATATCTCCCTTGGCTATAGAGCTACTATATCCTAGGGTTCTGTAGTCAGCAGAGTACTTATGTGTCTTGCTTGTATACTTGGGTGTAAGCGATCAACTTGTTCCACAGTGGGAATGAATCTCTCCCCAAGTCAATTTTACTGAGTTGTTGTGTTTCATCCCCCAATACTGCATAATGCTTGGCTTGCATGCAGCTTGGCTTGCTTGTTTATTTGAGCTATATGTTTTTTAACCAACCATATTCCATGTTGGATATATTGCTTCTTTCTAGGATGCTAGGGACATACAAATATCTCGGGCAATTGCTGGCAGCTGGGAATTGATCTTATTAGCTATATTCCGGCTGTGGAATTCTATGACTTTGTAACTACATCACTTGCCAGCACTTAAAATATTCACCCCAAAATAAGTGAAGAAATGAGAACTCCCATCTCTTCATTAACTGTTTATATTGCATCGTCTGATTCATATAGAAACTGCGAGGCACAACTTTCGTGCTGAAACAGAGGCACATGTTGATAAAGCTCAAATAGATTGTTTTCTACAACATATGGAAAACAATTCTGACCTTAGAGGCAGTCCTAGCCTGTCTTTAAATTGACATGAGTCTGTTTACTCCATTTTTTATGTTCATGCCATCTTTGCAATCACAGCAATAAGCATCTGTCTTGGAGTAATATACTTTGAATCCTATATTTACGAATTCTTTATTTACTAGCAAAATAAAATGGTTTCCTTCTGTAGGTGTTGTCTACTTCTACTGGCTTGACAAAAACAGTGTATAACCCAGCTGCTTTGAAAGCAGCGCAGAAAATGTTGCCTGTTGTTAACAGTTCCATGCTAGATTCTAGTGAAGCACAGAAGAAAAAACAGGTAAATTGAACTCTGCTTATTTATAAAACAGCAATAATTTATTTAGAAATTTGCAACATCTAGAACATAGTTTGCCATGATTGCTTATTCCTGAAGAAGCTGGATACTGTGCCTTTGCCAGAATCTCTGTCAAGTTCTGAAAATTATTTCAAAAGTTGCAGTTTGAGATGTTTTGTTGGTGCACCTTCTCAGTAAAGGCTAAACCTGAATCTGCTTTCATGGACACATTTTAGGAAGAGGGGTAATTTTCTCCTTGCTACCTAAGGCAGTGGGTTGTTAGATGCTATTTGATTATCTTACTTGGCTTCTAGGGTTGCAGAAGATTTGTTACATTGTACTCAGACCAATTGTTAGAATTTAGTTATGTGAATTATTTTTCTATTTCATAATATTTATATACCGCTTGAATGTTAAGAAAAAACCCCAAAGCGATTTACAAAAAGATAAGACAGTTGTAATTGCAGTTGTGCTTGTAGGTGAAGGATGCCTTTCTTACATCGGATCAGGCCAGATGCAGCCTAAAGCTTTCTGATCATCTAACAACGATTAGATTGAAGATGCCCCCTTCTCTGCGCCTTCCCCTCTTTTTAACAGATTCCCTTCCCTTCCATTTTTCGAGCTAACTGTGCTGTAGTGTCCTGTCCTCACTTAGTGTGCTTGCTAAAAAACGCTTAACTCCAAATCAGTTGCAGCCAATGTTAGTGGTGGGTTTGTAAACTGAAGGTTGAGCAGTTCATGGCTAGTGGAAATTCAGGTGCAGATTTAGTGCTATATCAGCATTATAAAGCAAAATGGAAGGAGGATTTATGTGCAGAAGCAAAGGAGAATGTAGGGGAAGTTCCATATGAGTTGCTCATATCTTGTGACTTTCATTAGACTTGGTTTGGTACCTAACTTCTGGTATTCAGTGCCTACATAGAAGTAATACCATCATGAATTACGTCTGGCCTGCTTAATCCCTGTACTGTGGACAAAAGAACACAAACGATGACCTCTACACGATAAAGCACAATGAGCTATTGAAGATCTTACACTCAAAAGCATGAAAGAAACATCTTCAGTACCAATTAATGAAATGCCCTTAGCCCCAAGTAGCAGTTTAATCTTGTGTTGATCTTAAGGACAGAACTTTGTTTCATGTTACATTTTTCAGTAGTATGTATTTTCTGCTGCTGTTCTTCCTGCTTAGCTTTCTGAGTCGTCACTTTTTTCACAACATAGTGAACCAGTTTTCTTCTTACCTTTTTTAGCAATGCACTTCATCTTTGGGTGTATTCATCTCCCTTTTCTAGAGTTAAATAATCCTGAACAATCTCTGCCTTGAGCTGCTGCTTCTCTTCTCTTAACGTCTTACATTTTCTCATTATCCTTGGAGAGGAGACTTCTTTCTTTTTTCACTTGATGTGGACAAGCGTAAAATGTTTTATCGGCATTTTCCTTTCAGGGCTGTAAGTTTCCAACATCAGATTTGCAGTATTCTGCACAGTATTTCGCTGAAGAAACCCTAGTATAAAAACATAATATTGTGCACATTCATTTTCAGAATGTCAAACCATTTTTCATTAGTTGAAAAATTTTTATCAGTGTATAGTTAGGGGAAGGTAATTAGTATTTGAACTTTGCTATGGGCAAGAGAATTTATTTGAATGCTGGGGTAGGTGATAAGATCTTCAGAACAGGGATGCAGCTGGTAAAATTTATCAGGAGATGCGAACTCTGGTATTCATACATGTAACACCTAGTGGTAGAAATCATTTGACATTCTGCATACTTCATTTTGCAGTAAGATAAATAAACTTGGTAAATTTACTTCCTAATGTCCCAAGATTAGCAACACATCTGTGTTATCTAAGTAAATCAGACAATTCACCAATTGAAACTCTTGCATTATCCAGTTTAGTCTCCAAACATAACAATTTGGAATCATTTATTGACCTTTGCATTTCTCTGTATGCTCTGGATTATTCGGGGAAAGGCCTTGAGTGATACTCAGCTAAGTTTTACTTAGAGTAGACCTCTTGGAATTACTAGCGCTTAGTCATGTTCATTAATTTAAATGGGTCTACTCTGAATAAGTTGAATAGCATCTCTTCAGTTTGGTGCCCAACTTTGGTTAAGAGATGCCACATAGAGCTAATATGCGCAATATATCTGAAACATTGACACTTAATTCTAATGTTTTAGAATTTCTATGCATATGTTCTAATAAAAAGGGGTGAGATCCATAGTTACCTGCTTTCAGAAACAAGTTTGATTTCTTACAAATCTGGTATTCCTATTAACCACTTTAGAAAGTTGTCATGATAAAAGAGTTTCTTTCACTTCTCTTGCAAGCTCAGATTTGTTTCAGCTACCACAGAAAAATCAATAAAATAAAATCCATTTGATCAAATATTTTGGAAGGGTTCTCTTATTGCATCACATTTTCTTCGATTGTAAATCAGACATGAATGGGATTCACCTCCATTTGAAAACAACTGGATTACTCAGTACTGTAGTCCCATTAATGTAGTAGTTCTGCAGGCTGGTTTCTTCATTTGCAGAGGCCAAATATGCAGATTTCTTTCTCAGAGGCCATTGATTCAGAATAACCCAGATTTGTGTCACATCTTTTTGTATTTAATCATTGGGAAAAGCAATTCCTCTAATTTCCTTGCATATTAATCATATTTGTCACCAGAAATTGAGTTTCTGGGTATCTTGCTCTGAAAGTCACGATGCAGGTGGTTCAGTGCTTTAAGAAATTGTTCTTGAGGAGAACAAGCTGGTTTTGGAATAGCAAAATAGGCTACATAGAGTTACAGCGATTTCCTTAATTTAGAGTCTTACATGCTTTGTGACAAATTTTCTCTGTTAAACTGTTTTGAATTTCACTTTTGTGCAAGTTATGAAACTGAAGTATATGACTGTCATTACTGTGTCTTGCCTCAAAATGGAAAACTTTCTGCTATTTTTTTTTTTAAAAAAACAAACTTCATTTGCAATTCCTTATTCAAAGAGTCATGGAAAGTTCAAACAGAAAGGAAACAAGGAATTCAGAATCATTTACTGAAGCAGTCCTAAGAGTGCATTCCAGATTTAATGAATTGCATTTCCTTGCTATGTGTATCTATTTTTCTGTAGGCTCTTAATTCATATTAGTTGGAAATCCAATATATTTTCAATATTTCTGTTAATTTAGCTACTAGAAAGGTGCAATTCAGCCATAAAAGTTATGCATCCTCCAGACCCCTAACTTTAGAAATGCTCCAACAAATCCTGTAAACAGCACAGAATTAGTAATCTTGGAATTCCAGAGTGGCACCTGTGACAAAAAGTATTGCACAAAAAGCTCTAAATATATAAATGGTGCAATGGTGCAGCATCCCCATAGTAAAGTGTGGAACCTTGCACTTCTTAATCCTGAATATGGTAAGGGAGTGTACAAGTGTCCAGAGGAGCAGATATAACACAAGCATTTGGTCCAAAATATCGGTTGTCAAATGATGGAACTGCATATACTGCTGTTCTGTGTCAATTATAAATATAGGAAGAGATGATATCACATAACCATTCAAGGCGAGATTCCATGTATTGTTAGCTCAAGATGTTTGAGAACTGACATTGTGCAAGTGGTAGCATGCAGAGTTTAATAATAGTAGCTGCATTAGGGGCTGAATATGATCTTTCACAAATGCAAAATACCCATTGGATTCTGCTGTTGTGCTACACTAAGACATAGGCACGAGTTAGCGGTATGGCTGCCATTATTGGAGATCACCTTCAGCATGCTCATGCTCAGTCACATCAGTTCTTTCCACATTATTGGTTTATTCTAATAGGACAGAATATATGGTTAAATGGGTGGAATTACGCAGTTACTCATCAGCTTATGTTTAACAATGGGTGATAATAATTGTGTTTTTATGCTTCCAGGAGGCACTAAGACTTCAGCAAGACGTGAGAAAGAAAAAGCAAGAGATTTTAGAAAAGCACATTGAAACACAAAAGGTAAATGTATACATTAATGCAACTGGACTACTGTTGAATAATATTAATAATCATTGATGTATTGTAAGACAGTGCTACTCAAAGTGGTGGTCCATGTACTGATGTTGGTCCACAAGCCATCACTTGCTGGTCCATGACCCCATCACAGCCCAGGTTGAATAAGATACTTCAGGAACCAAATAATGGCATATTGTGGGTGGGTTGTTGATCCACCACAGCAACATAGTTTGAGAAGCAATGTTGTAAGATACAGTGCTCGCTACGTCATCGTAAAATCCTGTGCTGTAAAGGTTGCTAAGCAGTGATTCAGGTAAAACACAAATCTTACTTATCATTCCAGGGCTCATAGGGATCCCACTAAAATTAATGAATCTGGGGCGGTGTGAGCTTGTGCACACCCAGATGAAACTTTGCAAGTAAAACAGAAAGTGGTGATGGAATTAATGGGGTGGAAGCCTCTTCCTCCGTATCCTAGGTATTAGTCTGTGTTATTTGAGTGGAATTCCGCTTGGGTCGCCAACCAAAAATCCACTCTGGAAGGTCCAAACTGTGTGAGGTGATGCCACAGGGCTGAAGGGAGAACTAGCGAAGAATTGCCCTCCCACTTTCATTCATGGAAGCCCCTGCGGAAGGTAAAACACTCCTTCCAAGAACAAAATAACTCCTTCCGTGGACAGAACCTTTTGGATCTGGCTCATGGAAAAATAATTCCAGATTCTCAGCTGAAGCAATCCATGCTATTCACAGCTGGTGTTACTACCAAGCTAGTACTACTTTAAGAATATGGGTTTTAACAGCATAAAAAATCTTCCCAAGTCAAGTTGTGGAGAGCTTCTACAAATTCAGTTCAAATCTGCCAAACGCTGCCAAGCTTTTCCACGAGTTGTCCTAGCCGTTCTTTCCCAGCTCTTCACAGAGGAGAGCACAGTTTACAAATTTGTAGAAGAGTTATAAGAATGACTAGTTGGATTCTGTATTGGAGTGTTCTCAATGCATCTTTCAAAGCACACTAAGTTTGGTGTGAAGACTTTAGTTCCTACATCAGAATTTAAGGGTTGCCTAATTCCTCTCTCCAGTTGGAGCTGTTTTCCATGGATGTTGGTGCCATTTTGGATATTTGGCAGGTTTCCTTATGTATGGATAATTATTTTTTTTAAAAAAACTTGTGTCTTCATAAATGCGTGCGATGGTGGGGAGCTTAGATAAACTTCCTTCAAAGATGAAAAATAACCCACGCGCAAAGGATTCCTGTTAGTAATATGTGTAATTTCAATAGATGCTGATTTCAAAACTGGAGAAGAATAAAACGATGAAATCGGAGGACAAAGCTGAAATCATGAAAACTCTGGAGACCTTGACTAACAGCATTACCAAGTTAAAGGATGAATTGAAAGGGGTCTCCACTCCAGCAAGCACTCCCCTGAAAAACATGAAAACAAAAACACAGGTATCTGTATTTTGTCATCATTGGATGCTTTTAATCTTTCTTTTCTTTAAATCATTTTCTTTTGATCTATAAGTTTGCTGCGGAAAGCTGGGAGCGGATGCATTGATCACATTTTTGTTTTGCTTATCCTCCAAGATAACATACATAGGACTCTCTCTTTCCCACCACCACAATCCCATGAAATAGATAAGACTGAGAAGTAGTGACTTGCTTAAAACCACCAAGTGACCTTTATGGCTGACTAGAAGTTTGAATCCATTCACCTGTCACTGGTGGGTCATTACAACACACCAAGGTCATGCTAAATCCAAACCACGGAGCCTAGGACTTGCTGATCAGAAGGTCAGCGGTTCGAATCCCCGCGACAGGGTGACGTCCCGTTGTTTGGTCCCAGCTCCTGCCCACCTAGCAGTTCGAAAGCATGTCAAAGTGCAAGTAGATAAGGTAAATGGCGGGAAGGTAAACGGTGTTTCCGTTCGCTGCTCTGGTTTGCCAGAAGCGGCTTAGTCATGCTGGCCACATGACCCGGAAGCTGTACGCCGGCTCCCTTGGCCAATAAAGCGAGATGAGTGTTGCAACCCCAGAGTTGGCCATGACGGGACCTAATGGTCAGGGGTCCCTTTACCTTTAAGGCAGTTTTCAGTGTGGGAGAGGAGGAGACAATTTTTGAAATTTGAGAAAAATAAAACTGCATTACCCTCCTGGATTTATACCCCGTTAAAAAAAGAAGTAGGCCCATATGCTAACCTAGCAATCATCCTTCTCATAGATGTCAGCTAATGTTTCTTTTGAAGACGTTCCCCCTGAAACTTGAAACATTGTAATGCTCTATGGGAGTCTGGCTATTTACTCCCATGTTTTCTGCACGAGTTAAGAAATGCATACTAAATTGCTTAGTATCCCTTAGATGCAAAAAGAACTACTGGACACTGAGTTGGACTTGTATAAGAAGATGCAGGCAGGCGAAGAAGTCACTGAACTAAGACGAAAGTACACAGAACTGCAGCTTGAAGTAAGTTTATTTCATTTTTGATGGTCAGCACGGCACTATTCCACATGTATCCCCCCCTCAGTGAATTTGTGTAACAGGAAAAAATAGATTCTTACAACATATGACAACATCATACGCATAAAATAAAATATCCCACCCTAACCCAGAAGATGAAGTTTATGCATTATATCCAAAATATCATCCAAATAACTTAACTTTGGGAGCAGCATGCATTTTCAAAATGTTCCCCTAGGTGGTGCTGTTGGTGTTTAGAACTGTTAAGCAGTTACTGAAATGTCTGTTTTCAATTCACTGCCTTTAAAAGAGCGCGAGAACATTGAAAATAATGCATTACCTTAAAATGATTGTATGTTAAGCCCAGACTTCTAGAGTGAAGTGAAATGAATGGCAGAAGGTCATCTGATGCAAAGTTAGTTCTCTTTCTCTTTGAAACTGAATTTTGCTAATTATTGCTTCCCAATTCTTATCGGTTTGCAAAGCATATTAAAATGAAGTGTTACGTAATGTCAGCTTGATCAGCATTCTTTCATATTTCATTTCTTTGGAAGTGCCTTTAGCAGGCCTAAACTTCATACACTGGCATTTGCTGCCCTGTTAGGTGCTGACTCAGTGCAGCGTACCCATGGGGAGAGAGCCTGTAATCCCATCAGGAACATAGTATTTCCTAAATGGGGCAGACATGAATTTGGCCCAGGACAAAACAGACTGACCACTACCACATATTAGAGAGATAAGAAAATGAATGGGTGGATTTAAGCATCTGGAATGATCAAATGTCTTTGGGAGTCCTAGAATCTGTGCCTGAGTATGAAAGTTGTTGCATGTAATTGCTCTGGGTTGTGTTTCAAGAGGTTTGCTATTCAAGGTGACTTGGGGTGGTGTTGCAAAGGGAATAAGCTGTCAATTGGCAAGTCTGGCTCAGATCTTACCTCTGCCATAAATTCCTGAGGTAGCATTAGACTTGCTTTTCCCAAACTTGGGTCTCCAGCTATTTTTGGACTACAACTCCCACCATCCCTAGCTAGCAAGACCAGTGGTCAGGGATGAAGGGAATTGCAGTCTGAAAACAGTTTGGGAAACACTGCAATTAGACAATCTCCCCGAGTCCCCATTTACAATGTGGAAAGAATAACAATACTGGTATATCATTGAGATGTTTTAAGGTTTACAAGTAGCATAAGTACAGACCCTCGTACCTACGGGACCGCCTCTCCTGGTATGTCCCACAGAGGAACTTACGGTCTTCAAACAAAAACATCTTGAAGGTCCCAGGCCACAGAGAGGTTAGGCTGGCCTCAACTAGAGCCAGGGCTCTTTCGGCTGTGGCTCCGATCTGGTGGAACGCTCTGCCACAAGAGACTAGGGCCCTGCAGGACTTGACATCTTTCCGCAGGGCCTGCAAGACAGAGCTGATCCACCAGGCCTTTGGCCAAGGCACAGCCTGACCCCCTCCTTTGGCAATCTTCACAGAACTGTAGCCCAGTGGTTGCCATCAATTTGATTTGAATTAATTTTGTAATGAAATGATTTTAGAATGTTGTATTATTTTATTGTTGTTAGCCGCCCTGAGCCCGGCTTCAGCTGGGGAGGGCGGGATATAAATAAAATTTATTATTATTATTATTATAACACATATGTATTAGCTTGGCTTGTATTAGATGTTGTTGTTATTTCATGTTAGGCTGCGAAACGAGGGATTTTGTCCTCGGGTCGTGGGAGAGGAATTCATACACGAGGTCGCGGTGCGTCTCGCGGCAGAGGCAGGGGAGGACGAGGCCGGGGTCGGGGAAGAGGTGTTCCTATCCATGCCGTGGTAGATCATCGTCCAAGGGCACTTGAAATCTCTGCTTTTACAGAGAACGACCGAGAAGATCTCCTCCCACATTTTGCGGTATGTACCCGCCCCACTGCCTTCCTGATCTCAGTGTGATAATATGTCTTAGAAACCTAACATTCTGTTGCAATGTGATTGTGATCAGTGAAAATCAGCAAAGTGTTGTAAATCAAATATGCATCTCTAACTTCCGGAGGAAGGCCTTAGGCTAGGTGGGCACTATAATAATGTTCTGTCAAGTATGTGAAATTAAGTGCAGTGGACAGGGATGATTGGTTCTTATAGTCACGACTGCAGGTTTGTTTTGATGCCTTTCCTAACTTGTCCGTCCGTTCTGGCAAACAGTCATTCAGAGAGAAGACGAATGGGCACACATGTTAGATTTATTATCAAGAGTGTTCTGTTGCATAATTTGAAGTACGTTGCAACTGTTTGTTTCTACTGTGAATATATTAACTAGAAAGGCAAAAGCCTTTCCCTGACGTGTGTAAAACACTCGATGCCTATGTTTTTTTCTACATGGAGTTTATTTCACAAACTCATGTGAAGCTGCTCTTAGCAGAACTAAGAACTGAAAATAGCTCTCTTGATCCAAAGTCAAAAGCAAGTAAAGTTTCAGGTCAAACTTGAAGTACATCTGACATAATAAATTCTTGGGCTGCTCTTTGGAATCATAAAAGTTATCATTAGTGACCTATTTATAAATTGAATATCCGCTTTCCTTGATATTTAAATTTGCTTAAGTTTCATTTTTCAGTTTCCTGTTCTTCTATTTTTTAAAATTTTGGGGGATGGTTTATTTTACAACTATCTTAGAAAATTTGGGACCATTAGGTTGCGTTATCAATCCAGAACTGTTAACAGCCCTTGCATGTTATGCATCAAGGAGAGATTATTTCAGTAAGGTGACAATTTTCCTCCTCTTAAAAAGCAATATGGTGAAATTGAAGACTGCCAGATAGATGACTCGTCTCTCCATGCAGTGATTACTTTCAAGACGAGAGCAGAAGCCGAGGCAGTAAGTAGATCCTCCTTTTTTTTGCTTTCATGATAGGCGGTAAGGTTGAGTTTAACTGCATCTAACTATTGTACAGAGCTTCTGTGTTCCACCCCTTCCTATTACCTGTAATACATGTGTCGTGTATTAGCATACACTTTGTCTGGCTTCAGTTATTTAATTAAATAATGAAGACCAAACCACCGAAATAAAGTGAGTGTGTACAGAGGCTTTGCTCTCATTTTCCCGTTTCAATCTAAGATGTTGGAGGACGAAGGACTGCCGGGGCGGGGGGTGCATTTCCTATAATGAAGTGTATCTGGCAATGTAACCTTAAGCACTTTGGATTGGTTTCAGCTAAGGAGTCCCATTAATGGAAGGATTTCTGCTGGTGTTGCAGGGATCTTCCCTCTCCACCCCACCCCGGGCTACCACACAGACAACCGATTGGCTCTGGGAGCGTTGAGAGAACCTCCACAACAGCATGCAGAATGTGGAGAGGGGGGTTCGTTCCAAGCATCATATGGAAATGCTTGTGTCTAGGGCTTGGATAGGCAAACTAAGGCCCGGGGGCTGGATCCGGCCCAGTCGCCTTCTCAATCCGGCCCGCGGGAAGTCCAGGAATCAGCGTGTTTTTACAAGAGTAGAATGTGTCCTTTTATTTAAAATGCATCTCTGGGTTATTTGTGGGGCATAAGAATTCGCTCATTCTCCCCCCCCCCCCAATATCGTCCGGCTCCTCACAAGGTCTGAGGGACAATGGACTGGCCCCCTGATGAAAAAATTTGCTGACCCCTGGTCTAGGGAATCATTGCCACAGCGCTACATTGAATTCTTCCCTTCATGGTTGTGTGTGTGTAAAATGCAGTTGACACGCTGACCTCTGTTCTATTTATCAGCTTTTGTCATATTGGCGTTTTCTTTGGCTGTAGTTCTCTTTCTCAGCTTTTAGTTGAAGAATCAAGAGAAAATGTGCTTTATCAAAGCTAGAAAGAGCTACGGCCTAAATTCCTTGTAACACGTTTGTTTTCCATGCTTGTGAGCGCAGGGATCGTCAACTAGGATTCTCTTTAACATCTTGCAGCTTCTAACAGTATTTCATCACTAAATGGCAAAGCAAAGTTTTGTGCAAAATTACTTTGGAAAGATTAAGGCCCCAAAGATGCTCTCCAAAACCCTGAGGGGTCCTTTGTGACATTGCGAATGGAACAACAGATTTGTGTTTTCTCTAAAACTTTCAATCTGATTGTGTTATGGATATGAATATTTTCTCGAATACAAGAAGAGGAACTTGATTAGCTGTAAAACTAACAAAAAAGAAGTTCATAGTGTATAAATCAAATATCTGCAAGTTAAGTTTCTACTTGTTAGCAAATCAAATATATTATAAATAATAATTGGTAGTAGAAGTTAATCTTCAAAGTAGTTATAGCTTTCTTTGAAGGAATGGTAGCTAATATTTTACTGTCTTGAATGAAAGAGGTTTAAGTTTTATGGCCGTGTGCATTTGAGCTTGGAAGGGTGAGGAGGATTCCCTAGTCGTAAAATGTTGCATTTTTATGTTGCAGTAATTTCTTTCAAAGATTACAAGTTGTTTCTGAACCCAAATGTCATATATAAGTATTCTTTAAAAATTCCAGTTTGTGACATTGTGATGAGACCATGGACAAAAAACCCACTCCTGTGGTGCATTTTAATAGGCATGGAATCTTTTAAAATTGATCATAAATTTATATGTACAGATTTAAAATTTATACCTGGGGACCTTAATATCACACAATTCATGTTCAGATGTCATCAAACATGTAATTGTTTCCACATTTCACATTATGCTGTACTTTCAGATTGTACTATAAATCTTTTGTGACTGTGGCAGTTATTTCGGAATGTTGCTAACACTGATTTATGCTAGTTCATGTTACTTTAATTTGAACATACTATTTCCAAAGCAGCCACTTAATGCAGCTGGTACTTAAGAAGGCATGAATATCCCATAGGTTAATTTTTTTATTTTTTACATTTCAATTACCAAGCCTTTAAAGAAAATGGAATGCTTTTCGGCAGAATAAGTTATATTCTTTAAGTTTATTTTTTTTAAAAAACCAACTCAGTTTTATTTTCAGGATGCCCCGTTTTGGGCAGTAGTAATAATGTATGAAGATTAAAAAGTATCAATATTTCAAAAGCAATACACCAGTGAGGAGATTGTTCAGTAACAGTTGGTTTCTCTGAACAGCATGCTACCTTCATGTTGAAATAATTCAGGACTTTAAAAAAAATCATTTTTCTTCATTGCCTTGTGTATGTGTAGACACCAAAAGAAATCTGGAAAGGCTTGCATGCACGTTTACCTTTGAAATAGTAATCTGCAATAGAATACTAAGACTACAGTATACCTTGTATACTGCACTCCTGCATTGAAACCTAGGCTTAAAATTTGCCAAAGGACTTGGGGATGCCCACTGGGGTGTTGATTTGTTCTTTAAACAACAACCCCCCCCAAAAAACCCCCACCTCCCAATGCTATATCATAACCTGCTTTTGTTAATACACACATTTTCCAAAGTGATTTGTCATGTGGCATAGTGAAATACTGTCCTAAAAACAAAAGTCCTGAGAGTTGGGACAATTATTTCAGTTGCAGCCTAGTTACGCAGAGGTGCATGCAGTTTATTCTGGTATTTGTTGCCATTCAACCATTTCCCCCCAGAGGACATGTTTCGTTATAAAGAGAATATTGCTGTTCTCTTTAGGCTGCTATCCATGGATCTCGCTTCAAAGGGCAAGACCTGAAGTTGGCCTGGAACAAGCCAGTCGCAAATATCTCAACGATGGAAACGGAGGAGACTGAACCAGATGAAGAAGAAGTAAGTTTGCGTCTCCTCCTCCTTGACAAACGGACGAAGGAATAGAAAACTTGTTACTGTTGCTGTTTAATAAAGATAGCTTTTGCGGATTCGTAACAGCTCTGGTGATTTTGTAACACTAATACCACTTGTTTTCTCTGGGGGAACGTGTGTCTTTTTGGTAACAGAAATATTAGCAGAAAACTTGAAAACAATTATTGAAAAGAGGATGTCAATATAAAGCTCTTAGGGATAGTATGCAACCAGATCATACTCAGTTGACCCACTGAAGAAAGGCAATTTATTTCATATTAGTAAAATGTAAAATAATATATTAATAAGTGTCCATTATTTCAGTGAGTCTACTAGGAATAAGACTTGATCAGATACCATCCATAGATTATGATTCAAAAGTTGAGTGGGTAGTTCATATACACACTTTCGTCTTAATAGCCCTACAATTTCCATGTATTGCGCACTGGAGCAACTTTTATATATTTATTACATTTTGTTTACTGTTCCCCCTTTCAAGTAGTTTAGGGGTCATGTTATCGTATTTATCCTTACACCAGCTGTGTGAGAGAGAGTGAGTTGCCAATAGCTATCCAGATTGCTTTGTGGCTAAGCAGAAATTTAAAACTGAGACTTCCGGTTCTATCTACAGCATCAAACTAGTGGATTCAAAATAGCATGCTCAGATAATAATTTTCATGCAGAACTATTTCAGGTGGTTGATATTCAGATCTTACTTGGTGCATATGCTGAATGTAAAAATACTGCAAACTCTCTTGCTATCTTCTTGTGATGCAATTGGGAGTCCTTAATTTTCTCTGAATTTGTGTACTTTGCATTTGTAATAGTTTTGGCACAGCACACACCTATATTTTCCCTTTTTTCCCCTTTTACTAGCTCATAGTCTTAATATACATTCTGTTACTTAAGTCATGTTTTCTGTCCTGTATGCATTGGCCTTTTTCTGATTTACTTAACCAGGTTATATTAATTTACGTTCTCTTCCACTATTACAGAACCCCTCTTTTCTTCAGTAAATTCCCATACATAATGGATTTCCAATCAAAGTTCCCTCAAGCATTTTGTATTTCTTAAATGTCAGCTTTTCCTAAGATAGAATTTCACGAGTGCTTCTAGCACAGACACCAAGGAGTATTGAAATAGAATATTTGTAATCACCAGGTCCTGGATGTATCAGCTATAGAGTAAATTATGAGTGAGAACCTACATTGCTTTCACTATAAATTTTGTCAGAGTTGCTGTTCCAATGTCAGGATATTTTCTGTTATTTATGGGTTTTGGCTCTGACCTTTGCGTAAGCAACTCCTAGAAAATGCATACTCCATTTATGAAAAATTAGTTTCATAACTTCTCACTGGAATGGATTATCTCTCGTTCTGAACTAGTAGTATGTGTTCATTGCAAAAATATTATATTTATTTAAATAAATAATAAGTAATTATCTATATTCAATAAATAATTAGAGGAGAATTTTGGCTCAATAGTGGATAGACCCTTACTTGGGTTCAGCCCTATCCAAAATTCTCAGGATGAAAGTAAAATATATGTGCATTACTAGATATCAAGGTTTGTTTAGGGCTTACATCTTGTAGATTGCTTGGAGGGAAAGAAACCACAAGTCCAGGGTTGACTATAATGACTAGCCAAACCATGGTTTGTTTCCCAGCAGTACAGCAGCAGCAGGAAGGGGTCTGGGGGAGTGTTTTAGCTTATGATTTCAGCACATGTACCAGGACAATGCATGTTCACATTAAAAAGTTTATTTTAACGATGTTTTAATGTGGCATGCAAACCAAAACTGAATATGCATCTGCTGTCTTGTCGAGTGTTCAGAGCACAGGACTTCAACCCTGGTGAGCCCTGTGTGGGCTGGTCCAAAATAACAAGAGCGACTGGTTTGGATGTAAAATAAATGAGCAAATGACTCATGCTCTCCCCTCTAGTCCTCTGGTGCAGTTACAACGAAGAGATTGGAAATTTTCTTTTCCATTTGTAGCTAGCCATGGTTTGCTGTTACATGCACACTGAAGTGTGGTTAAACGGTGGTTTGCCAAAACTAGCCAGGAACATAAATCACATTTTGGAAGTTGGCTTGCCCAGACAAGACCTACAACTGTTATCCATACCTCATGTCACTTACAGAATAAATCAATGATGTTTAGAATTTATTAGATAGCTTTTCAAAGCATTATACAGTTTGCAGCAGCATAACGGCTTAACATAAATAAATGAATCCCAGCATGAGATGTATATCTCATGATCTGTAGAATTTCCCGCCATTTGTTAATCTTCATAAACAACAACACTTGGCATGGAAGATGCTAACATTCTGATTGTGTTTTTCCCATTCTTTCAAACTGCAGAAGTAATTTGCATAGTCCTAAAAGGTGCCTGAATGCCACACACCCCTTTTCGTTAGGGAATTTCATATCTTCAGTGCTTCCGGCAGGGTCTTACGAAACATTTCTTTTTCAGTTTCAGGAAGAATCCCTGGTAGATGACTCATTGCTTCAAGATGATGATGAAGAAGACGACGACAATGAATCTCGTTCTTGGAGAAGATGATTCAGCGGATTGCTGAGAATGCTAGAACTGTTCCTGTGTTGCATTAGCATTTTCTAATGTACTTTTGCATATTTGTACTTCGAGGAGTTTGGGTGAATTTGGATTTCAGATAAGACTCAAGCAGCTGATTGGTCCCGTCTTTTGAGTGATTGATGTTCGAGTTGCATTTACATTTCGGTAAATGATTGCTAAAGACATCATATTAGGAACATATGCAATGTTTTTATTACTCCTACAGAAACATTACGGAATTCTTTGGGTTCTTTGTAATTTAAAGAATTGGTCACACAACAAGATGACCAAGAGTTGTTATAACATAGATTTTTGTTTTGTTTTGTTTTATTCCAAGTATGGAATGGAAATTTGCATTTAAGATCTTTGTGAATGTTTTCAGAAATAATAATAGATAACATTACTAAACTGAAGTCTCTAAAGTTACGTATTCATAATATTGCATAGTAGTATACTTAGGCTTTACTATGTACTAGCCTTTTGTTGGATTTGTGTACGTATTTTACGTATGAGTTTTAATGATACAGTGTATGACTGCTTTGCATATATCTCCTTATCACTTTAAGATGTTTAAAAAAATAAAGAGATGGAATGGTCTTGGGGAAAAAAGCAAAAAAAAAGCAATAATGACGTTATACTATGGCCCATGATAACAAAGAAAAAAAATTGAAAAAAAAGAGAGACCATTCCATGTGGCGACCCCCACCCCCCCATATTCACGAAAAGAGCTGAATCACTATCACTATTTCAACCTTATAAACAATAAAACAATTTGGCCTTGAAGCCAAATGCTGAAAATCCTTTTACACACAATTTAAATTGCCAGCTGGCTACCTAACTTCAGAACCAGGCTTTCAAAGGGAGTTCTTGCTTCAAGAACGGCATGGCCGCACTTACATTTGAGAAAGCAAGAGGGCTTGTTTTTCTTGTGTGGCAGAAGCTCACGTTTAAAGAAATGCAGCAAAGCGACTTGACTGGTAGGTATTTTATTTATTCTTCGTTAAGCTCTCAATATTGCACACAGAATAAAAATCGAGGTTATCAAAATGGGTTATGCTCTAATAGACAAGGCATAAGGGACAACGGGAGAGAAAAACAAGAACATTCAGAAATCTGATCCAATCACTTTACAAATGATAGGGCAGACTGGTCTCTGATAGGTTCTTTCCTGGGAGGGAGGAACCCAGAAGTAGCCAGACCAGTCATGCCTCCTTGCCCCTGACATCTACCCTATAGATACAATTTTGCACCAGATTATAATGTGTCTATTTTGCCTTTACAGCTTTGGGCATCCATTATTCTTCCGTGTTAAGTATTATTTTTTTAAACCCTCCCCTTCTATTTACAGCAGGCCTATTCTCCTTCATCACTCCACGAGGCCTCTTCCTAGGTTGTTCTGACTACCATCAGCTTTAAATTACTCAATTTTAAATCCATTAAGCCAGTTAAATATTGAATTGATTGCTGTTATATTTCCTTTTAAAGTTATGCTTTCCATCCTTTATATTTTATCACCCATTGAACAGTTGTTCTGATGATTTCTTTTTTTCATTTCAGGCAGATGGTTTGAAAAACAACAGAGAAAGCCACAACTGTTGGTCTTTTTCCCCCGTCTTTAATTTTGATTTGTTCTTTGTATCGCAACTGTACTGTCTACATGCCTTATTGGTAAGCCATGTAAGCTGGGAACCTAAGAGAAGTTAACTCTTGCAAGCTAATGGAGTTGCTATGGACCCCAGCAGCTGTTTCAAAATATTGTCAATTTTTTTTTTAGCAACCTGAAACACTTCATACTCCCCTGACTGGCTTAGTGGGGCCTGATTACCCATATTGAAATGAACAAGAAGATGAAACTACCGAATTCTTAAGCTTGCTAGGGTCTGTTCTGTCTCCCAACAACTTCTCAAATAGGCTAGAGAAAATAACTTCGTGTTTTGCCTTATCACTTTTATTCTTTTTAAGAGTGTGCTTATGCAACTTAGAGAATGCCGGAGGAGATTTTTTAATTTTTTTGTAAACATTTTCCCTCTACATTCCTGTGTATACCAACCCCCCCCCCACTATGAACCCGTTACAAATCAGGGCAGGGGTTCGTTGAAACTCGAGAGTGAATTTTACCCTGGTGCAGGGGTCTCCAATGTCGCAGGTAAAGCTGGGCAGTGTATCGGTAAATGGTCAGAAACTGGTACGGCGTTCAGATCACGATGCTGGTTTCAGACATTTTGAGTTGGCAATACAGACAGCAAAGGCACAGGCAGGTGTCAAAGGCGCTGGTAGGCAGGTGGATGGGAATCTGAGAAGGCAAGCACTTTTTGGGGCTCCGTTTGCCTGCCTTACCTGCCTGTGGCTTTGAGGAAGCCCGCCCTCCCCAGCTTGTGCGAGCCGGAACATTACAGGGGTTCACTCAGCTTCCCGCCCCCAGCGGAGCAATTTAAGGAAACCTTTGCCCCTCCAGCTCCTGTGAGCTGTAGCGATAGGGGGGCTTGCTCAGTAGGGCTGGACGATGTATCTTGACTGCTTCTTCCTCCCCTAAGGTGGGAGATACATTCCAGACATTGTGCTATATCAGCATATCGCGGTAGCTAGCTGCTGAGATACCCTGATGTTGAAAAACAGATATTGCCCAACCCTTGTAGCAGGGACACAGGTACTGCAGAACCAACCCTGCTGAAATTAGGCTTGAAAAACATACTCTTTTGTAGCTGATAGAAGAGGTTGTGCCCATGACAGTGTCTCTATTCTACAAATTTGCCCACCAACCTAAAAAGTTTGGTGAAGCAGGTCCTGGGGTTTAATTCTGCTCCAAATTTTATCATGACACAAGAGTTAACATTCTCCTTAGTGCAACCTTGTACCACTGAGTTCTTTCTTGCATTGTTGATTTGGAGGCCAGGGGACCATATTTTTCTATTGGGCTACATTGAGCTCCTGCTGCTTACTAAGAACCCAGTATTTCACCTAGGTAATTATTTGTCTTCTGATTTATTTTCTCTTTTGCTATGAGCCCCCTACCCCAGTATTTAACTTCCAAATTTCTGTTTCCTCCTCCAAGATTTTGTGATAGCCCAAGGAGGAATTTTAAGTTAATAATCTGAGGTCCAATGTACCCTAATAAATTATGTGTCGTGTTATGTTTTTGAAACATGGTACCAATAAAATCATCTTCTTTTTTAAATGAAAACTGGAGTTACTTTGAAATCAGTTCTGTATTTCCAAGCTAGGACTTCAAAGAGATCGGTTGGAGCTCAATGCAGATACTGGGTTGTTTTTTTTTAAAGAAGAGGTGGGAAGCTTAAAGAGGTTATCTGAATGAAAGTTTTGACCCTGTTCTTCTCTCTGCAAGCAAGTATGCCCTTAAAGAAAAGTTGAAGGACTATTCTGAACAATATGTGATGGGGCACAGGGAACCCTAAGGGAGGGGGAATTGCCCAATATCAGGCTTGGATCAGATACGTTATTCTATGAACTGTCTTTAAATTCAACCCATTGAGTTGTATGCTGGAAATGTAGTTTCTAGACAGGTCTATTACTGGAAAGCAAAGCAAATTTGTTGAAGCTAAGCAGCTCTTGATCTGGTTAGTGCTTGGTTTGGAGACTCCCCCTGAGTTCTCTTAAAGGCAGGCTTTAAATGCAATAATTAAAAATATAGTCACAATTGCAGAGTTATTGGTTTATATATGTCCCTAGAAAATGCCATAGGGGTGTAGTAAATGCTTTCTTGCAAGAGATCTAGTTTTACATTTCGTGCATACCGATAAAAGCTTGAAACAAGCTGTCCATCGTGCAAATGGAAGCCTAAGCTTCAATGCAATGAAGAATGTACTAAGTTCTCAATGCATAATCGTTCTTCTGATGACTGACTTTTAATGGTGTTTATCTACTTATTGGCTTCAAACCATGTGTTAGTGATAACTTTTTTTTTTACTATTATCAACAGCGATACAGTTTACCGTGTGGTAATTTATGTAGTTTACATGTGGCTTCATGGAAGGCCAGTTGCCTGGATCGTTCTGACAAGTGCTGATTTTAGCATAGTTCGATACTCAACCAGAAGCAGTGTTAGAAACTCGGATATATAAACTAGGTGCCAAATAGCTCCTTAAACCAAGGTTACAGTCCCCAAAATGGAATGTCTAATTGCCATTTTGGGGCAAGATGGCTCTAGCGTCTTCTTTTTCAAATGATAGACTGACTGATTGATTCTCAATTAAACCTCTGGCTAGTTCAGGCAACCACCTTGAGCTAGGTTAAGAATTTTGAGAACTTAAAGAAGAAAAGTCACTTGATCCAAGGCCAGTCTCTCTCCCTCACTCTCTCTTGGCCTATCTAGGGTTGCCATATGTCTTGGAAATCCCAGACACGTCTTCTTTTGGGGGTCTACATGCCCACCCGGGGGCAAATGTTTGGGTTTCTGGGGTTCTTTTATATAAAAAAATATATATATGTGTTCAGGCGGCTCTAGTTGCCTTATGAGGAACGGCTAAGGGAGCTGGGCATGTTTAGCCTGGAGAAGAGGAGATTAAGGGGTGATATGATAGCCATGTTCAAATATATAAAAGGATGTCACATAGAGGAGGGAGAAAGGTTGTTTTCTGCTGCTCCAGAGAAGCGGACACGGAGCAATGGTTCCAAACTACAAGAAAGAAGATTCCACCTAAACATTAGGAAGAACTTCATGACAGTAAGAGCTGTTCGACAGTGGAATTTGCTGCCAAGGAGTGTGGTGGAGTCTCCTTCTTTGGAGGTCTTTAAGCAGAGGCTTGACAACCATATGTCAGGAGTGCTCTGATGGTGTTTTCCTGCTTGGCAGGGGGTTGGACTCGATGGCCCTTGTGGTCTCTTCCAACTCTATGATTCTATGATTCTAGTTGGCATGCACAAGCAGGAGAGACGGCGGCTAGTATTGCTGATGGGCAGTAAAATTACCATAGGGTGTGTTTTTTTCAAAAATTGTCAAAATGTCTGGATTTTTACTTCTTGAAATGTGGCAGCCCTATTCTTACCTCTTTCTTAATGGTGACTGCTCCTACTCAGGCTGCACAGAAGCAGCATTTTGGCTCCAGAAATTCATTTTGATTGTGCCGATAAAAGGTAACTGATAGAATTCTACAGGAGGGGGTCTTAGTGGGAAGAATGGTCCAGATCTAATGATCCTCAGGCATGCACCTCCAGGTGCTGGAGGGTGTCTGGCGCCGTCCTGGCCCCCAAGTGGTTGAAACTCTGTTGCAACTGGTTGAAAACGGTGTGCAAAATGCGCCTGGCTAATTTCAAACGCCAGTGCCGAGGGTCTTCTGGCGGTTCCCTTGCTGTGAGAAGCCAAGTTACAGGGAACCAGGTAGAGGGCCTTCTTGGTAGTGGCATCCGCCCTATGGAACGCCCTCCCACCAGATGTCAAAGAGAAAAACGACCACCAGATTTTTAGAAGACATCTGAAGGCAGCCCTGTTTCGGGAGTCTTTTAATGTTTAATAGACTATTGTATTTTAATATTTTGTTGGAAGCCGCCCAGAGTGGCTGGGGAAACCCAGCCAGTTGGGTGGGGTATTAATATTATTATTATTATTATTATTATTATTATTATTATTATTATTATCATCATCATCATTATTATTATTATTATTATTATTATTATTATCATTATCATCATCATCATTATCTGAAGCGGGAAGTGTGGTAGGAGTCTTGCCTCTTCACAAGGCAATACAGATGGACTAGCTTTCCATTTGGTTACACGCACGCTTTGAATTATTTGCAGGAAAATTGCAATATGAATCCTCTCCGTGTTTTGTTTCCTGTGGCGACACTGGCTGCTTTTATAACCCGCATCAGTTGCATTGCGTTGCCAAGAAATAAGAAATGAATGAGGCATCTCAGAAAATACCCACATACCCCTGTCATGGTTTTCTCCAGTAACCCCAAATGATATGCATTCAACTGCAAGCATTTTGACGTAACTTAGATTTCCCTGTTAAGATGGGGAAATGGGGAGACCTCTGTTGGTCACCATGTCGTCGTTAACTGAGCCAGGTTTCCTTGCAAGATGGAAAATGAGATTTTATAATCGTTACCCAAATGAAGTGTCACACAAATCTTTACCTCTGGAAAATGAATTGGGAAGGTGGCTGTAATTTTTAATTAAACTGGTATGTATGATTGCTGAACTCAAAAGTTCCTTGGGATTTCTCGGAAAGGAAGATGAAATCGAAACAGCTGCTGGGATTGTATTGTGTATGCTCCATTTGCAGGGAAAGTAACATGTTCAGCACACTGGAAGATGTATCATGAGCCATAAGTTTATCGCAAACTTGCCTATCTCATTAAATGGATGCACTACAAGCCAGAGGCTGAGAGAAGGACGAGTCCCCTTTTCGCAGCTGGAATCCCAGCCATCTGTGATGAACAAGATCTTTGTATTGCTGGATCCAAATAACTAAATCATAGCTCTTGGCTTTTCAAACGCATTATCTGTAAAAACTGGCATTGTTAAAATATACAGTATTTTAAAGATTAATTCAAATATACAATCCGTACATGTGTATCTCTACAAAACAGGAGGCCTGGAGTTTTAAGCTCAGGGTTTTTTTTATTGTGCCTTCAAGAGATTGCTTCTAAGAGGTTGATACTTTACCCAGCTTTTGCTCTAGCTCCTGCCATTGTTATTTTTTTCTCTTATTCTAAAAGAGCTGCAAAAAGTAATGACCAGATACTGTTAGTTAAGTCTTGAAAACAACAAAATAGAAAAAAACGTTAGGGTTAAAAGCAGTTTACTTAAGAAGAAAGGTGTATACGGCCAAATAGTACTACAGCATTTATCATACTAGTATTAAAGAAACACGGCTTATCCTCAAACCTTGTTTTACAGAACTTTCCCAAGCTTGAAAGCAACATGTCAAAATCATATCCTGGATTTGACAGAACCAACTGGATACCAATGCAGCAAGGATCAGCCTCCAAAAATAAGCAACTGAGGGTTTTGCTGATGTTTTCGTAAGTTGCTCGTTGCTTTCTGTCACCTTAACTGGTCCATTTTAAATTAATAAAACAACTTTTTCACCTTCTGTAATCTGTCAGTATAAAATCAAAGCCTTCCCAATTTTTTTCCTTTTCACATTTCCAAAATGGATGAACTACTAGATAAACAAAACACTTCAACAGCCATCATTATTGAAGGTATTTCCCCCCAATTTGTATTTTATAAAGTACCACTGATTAAAAAAACACCTATTGGAATCTGCTTTGGGGTTTATATCTAATAAGGTATTAAACGTTTTTTTTAATATTCATTGCCAAATGCATTATGACATTGGAGTCCCTAGATGTTTCCCACATTCTGAGGGTTTTCGTGTTATATAAAAAGTAATTGCTAATCTTCCATATCATTGTTACTCTGTATTAAATGCTTAATTTTTTGTCAGGCCTCTAACTGGACGGTATTTTCCTTTCAGCACCATAACAGAATGTCAAATTTGAAAATATTGAAATGAACATGGCTCATCTGGTCTCATTTTGGCTTTGATCTGTTAAGTGACAAAATTTACTTGATCAAAAAGGGCCCTTTATGTAAACCAATTCCCCCACAAAAATGAGTGGCTCAGTATAGCTTGTTATCAGATTTGTTGATTAATATCATGTGAAGGGGGACATTTCAGAATTTTAATGTTCATTTACATTCCACATTGTTAAAGAGACTTGACGAGGATTGCATGTTAAATTATTTCAATACTTGCTTGGTTAGAAAATGCAGCATATCATTTGATCAGTGGTACACAGGTTGTTGTCTCAAATAATTATTTTCTCCTTGCATTTTTCAAACTATTGTCAGTCTGTATTCTTGTTAATTCTGAGCCTAGGTTGTAGGAAACAACTGAGCCACCCTGAAACAAAACCTTTTATGACACTCAAGTAGATTTTTTTTTGCCTGCAAAATCTAAATGTATTTTTGCCAATTATAATTCCATGCCTTTATGCATGGTGTTGAGAGAGTGGTTAGAGTTTCCTCCTCCCTTTCAATATTTATCTATCTATCTATCATCTATCTATCTAGCTATCTATCTGTCTACATCTATCTATCTATATATCTATCTATCTATATCTAAATAGTCTTAAGTTTTATAAAGGCAAATACAAAGCTTAATATCTTCCCCTCTTTTTAAACCAAACCAAGACTTTTATCTAGATACAATAAAAAACACAAAAAGGGGGGGGGGAGGAGAAAGAAAGAAAAATAGAAAAGAGAAAAGAGATTAAAAGAGAAAGTTAGGAAAATAAGATTCAGAAAGTAAAGAGCTTCTGATTCTACATCTATATGCTATATAAATACAATATTCACTTTGTCCAATCCAACACCCAATGAAGCCACTTTCTGTATCAACAAACATTATCTCCAATCCTCCAATCCAGGTAATCATTATACCATTTTCTTTTTCAAATAAAAAGTCCATGAGAGGTTTCCAGGCTTTAACATGCCAATTTTGACATCTCAGCTAGGTCTATATCTAGGGCTGCCACACACCCGGGATTTCAAAGGTGGAATCAACATGCAGGGGAAATTTTCCAAAAGGTGACGCTTCGCCCTGTATCTTGGGCAAGTCAATTGGAAAACCACGGGTGTGGGGATTTTTTTGTGTTTTTTGAAAAAAAAAAAAGTTCAACAACTTTGGTGTTTTCCTAAGAAAAGCTCAACAATTTTGGGGTCATCCTCAAAAAGACTCAACATCTTTTAGGGTGTGTTGGTTTTTACTTTTTGAAATATAACAGCCGTTCTTTCATTTTTGGTGATAAGGGGTCCTTTCCTATAATTCTTGAAACCTACCACCCAACAAAACTTTTGGGTAAGGAGATGTCTGGCCGACAAAGGAAAGTACTTTACACAGGACATAATTCTGTTTATGGATTTTACCGCCAGAAGTTCATAAGTGTTGCCCTCGAGCTTAGATGACTTTAAAAGGGGCTTAGACAAATTCATGAAGTCTTATCAGCTACTAGGCATGATAGCTAAAGTGTTGAATATAGATTCAAATGTGGTTTGTCTCTCAGTGCTGTCAACAAGAACGGGAGAGGGCTGTTGCTTGGCCTTGTGTCCTGAATCCTGAATGCTTTAGTTTAGATTCCTGAATTGCAAGGTGTTGGACTAAATGACCCTTGATTTGCATGTGTGCTTTTGAAATCCCTGCAGATCATGCTTCTTCTGACTGAAAGCTTTCCTCACCTGTTAGTCCCCCCCCCCTTTTTTTCTGTAGCAAGGATGTAGAAGGCCACCAATCTGCTCAAAGACCAGATTTTGAGAACTCAAATGCTTTGCAGGTCGTTGCCAAGTTTGAAGAAAGTTTCCTTTTTATAGCAAAAGCTACGCTTTCCGTCCAGATTTTCTGAAAACGAAGTAGAAACATGTTGATGGCGATAATACTGTTATGTACATGGTTTTTTTGTTTGTTGAAGGCTAGGGGGCAGTCTGTCTCCATAAGTGAAACCAAATTCATTTTCTCGCACTTGCCGGCTCCTCTTCAGTCAGTTTCCCCTCTCTTGGGCCTTTCCCATCGAATGAATGAATGAATGAATGTTTGTGGCCAGTATTTTGCGTTGAGGTTGCACATTCTTACAAAGTCCCCACTTGAAAACTGGTTCCATCAAAAGTTCAGAGTTTAGCCTGCTCTGCTGAGATAATGTGGTTTGTGATTTGTTAACCTTATAAGTCACTGCATGGCTTCTTATCAAATGTATAGTTGGTGATGATTTCATGACCTGGAATGCGATTCCCAGTCGTAAGGTATATTGTCTTTACCTGCCTGCATTGCCCGCCCTTCCTACAGGTTGCTGCTGAAGCATACATAGCAAGACGGAAAAGAAATAGATAATCCTACAGAGAGACTCCACAGCTGCACAATTTTTTGCTTTGTTTTCCAGCTGCTGTTATAGTTCTGTCTTCTCTTCCGATAATCTCCAGACGGTCACAAATGATGGCTTCCTAGCCAGCCAGCTGCTCCAAAGGCATAAGCAACAGGAAGAGGCTTTGCGTGTTTTTGATGTGCCAGAAAAGTCGCCAGCACATGGATCATGGGGCTACGTAAACGATAATTTGCAACGTGAAAGGCGGGGAGGAATGAACTTCCAACTCGCCAGGAGAGGGAAAAGACACTATTTTTAAAAGGTTCAGGTGTTTTTCTAGCATTTTCCTGAGCAATTTGCATTTCCGTTCCTTGTAAACATAGGAAAGTTGCACGTTTGCCAAAACTCAGCAATAAAGTCGACTAAACGCTCATTATGTTGTGGTAGTTTTAAAATAGTCTTTTTTAAAAAAAGAAAATACTAATGCACAACTTTCTTCAAGACCGCAAAAGAAGATATTTTTAATGTGTTAAGATATTAGAAAATTTCTTTCATGGTTCCCAGTATCCTACTTTGGGGTAGTAATGCTTTGGATGGATTGGTCTAATGTTTTTCCGTTCCTGGCATATGCTTAGATCAGCAGCTTGAATGTGTAGTTTGCCCACAATCTGGTGAACAGAAGCTCAACACAGGCGTGTTGTGTAGCCTTTCCATTCCTTTCCTTCTCTTATTTTTATCTCCTGCAACTTCTCACAATTCCTGCACATCATTAATGTGTACGGAGGCGCCAACTTCTCGGGATGATTGAGGGGGCCCTATGCGACGCCCTGTTATCACACGCACAAACACCTTCTGAACATAGAGGGGTCCTGCCTCCCTCAAATAAAAAACACCTGGGGGGGGGCAAAGTGCCTCAGCCCCCATGAACTGGTGCCTATGAACATATACCATTGGTGGGGAACCATTTTCAGCCCTTCTGGGCAATCTTTTGGGGGCTGCGGATGATGATTGCAAAGTCCGGGTCTGTTTATGTGGGGAGAGGTGGTCTGTGACATTTTGTGACATCTTTGTCTCTAGATGCCCAGATGTCATCTGTGGCTACAAGTGGCTTTCCTAGCTTGTCTAGACAAGCGAGAGATATTGTCGAAATTCAAGGCTACGTAAAGACCCCAAAGGAAGTTGTGTCAGGGTGAGGGGTATTATTCCCAAGGGTCCCTTATATCTCCACCTTTCTCCCCGTTTCCTCATTTTATCCTTTACATCTTTCCACAATTTGTGTTCTTCTTTCCCTTTTCAAATACAAGTTTTGTAGGATGATGATAACCTTCTGGTCGCTGGAAGATGTAGTTAACCCTTCTCACTGGTAGCACCTTAAAGACCAACTAAGTTATGAAAAATGGCTTTGTCATGTGTAATGAGATAAGAATCCAATGTCTTTGTTCAGACCAGGTCTCTCCATGGTTTTAAGTATGGTAATGAGTTGCAATTCAGCAGCTTCTCTTTCCAGTCTAAGACCATTTTTCACCTTCTCACCCCTTGCTTTTTCCTGTAAGACCTATTGCAGTCGTTAAGAGTCGTCAACAGGCTCATCACAGCTATCTGCCAATCACCCATTCCCACCACCCTTCTGAGTAATACCCCTCCCCACCTTCTCACTATATAGAAGGATCTGGCAACTTCTGTTTCAGTGTATCTGAAGAAGTGTGCATGCACACGAAAGCTCATACCAAGAACTAACTTAGTTGGTCTTTAAGGTGCTACTGGAAGGAATTTTTTTTTTTTTGTTTTGACTATGGCAGACCAACACGGCTACCTATCTGTAACCTTCTCACTGGGACACTTATCCCCTGAATATTTGGGGAGGGGGAATGAAAGTATTGGTTGAGACAGTAAGAGGGAGGGAGGGAGGGAGGGAGGGAGGGAGGGAGGGAGGGAGGAAGGAAGGAAGGAAGGAAGGAAGGAAGGAAGGAAGGAAGGAAAAGAAGACGGTTGAGCAAGTGGCGGTTAGACTACTTGGAGCATAAATTCATAAGACTTTAACCAGTTTATACCAGCTGCTATTCGGATTTTTCATGCTAAAGTGTCGTCCCAGCTACTTTTTGGGATCCCAATATGGATGCAAGCATATCATAGTGATTTAGATAAGATACATGCGAGTTTCTTGAGACGTATTCTGGGGCTGCCAAGTTCAATCAAGTATGAGACGATGTGAGGAAGCAAAAAAGTAGCTACAACCAATCATTGTGGCAGCAACCATAGCTTGTGACATTGAAATGCTCATTTCTGTGGTGGCTTGGTTTTTCCTTTGAACATAACCAGCTCCGTTTCCCATCTGTGTGCGAAGGAAGGAATTTAAAATGGGGAGGTTTGCTTGGCGCAGTTTAACCAGAGTTTGCCATGCTGAAACACTCATAGTTCCTGCATGTTAGCTGAGGTCCCTTTCTCTGATTTCATTTACGGGTATTAAGACCTCTTTGTTTAAAGGAGATGACTTGTGGCGAGGTAGATCCCAGTGTGAGTAGCGTTCCTCAACTCAGCTATGAAGATAGTTCTGGTCTTACTTTACATATAGACTGTGAGGCTAGGATATTATAATTTGCTTCTGGCTGCAGGATGGAATACAAATGTTATAAATTCTCCTCTTGTTGTGAGTTAGGCCTCCAGTAGGAAAAAAATTTGAATTCTGATGTTAAAAGATGAACTTCCATGTTGTCAGAGCTGCCCGAGATCCCAGCTCACAAAGGACCAACGCCGCTTCGTTGTTAAGTACGAAAGTCTTTATTGAAGTTCAGTTTCACTTCCACAGCCGCAGCGTGCAGCTCTACGTCTCAAACTCTAGACCGCTGAAGCTCCGTCTGAATCTCCTCCCCCCAGACACCAGTTTAAGACTCTAGCCTTGCTCCACCTCTTCCTCTGCTCTTTCCTCCTCTGGTTCCGCCTGTCCGTCGGGGTCTCGCCCTTTCTAGACTCTTCTGACGCTGAATCCCCTGAGTCTTCCCCCTCCCTCCGGTGGGCTTTAGGAGCTGGTTCCCAATCCGGGTCTCCTGCTGTCCCTCGCGCCTGTACATTTGAACTTGGCGCGCGCGCCCAGCCGGCAACTTTCCTCCTGACCGTTTCACTGCTGCTGTCACTGCTTCCCCCTCTGGGGGGGCTAGCTGCAACTGACCTCCCCTCCGTTCCCCCACTCTCCGATGGAGGCGTGGTCAGCCCTGACTCATCTTCTCTCCCCGCTGGAGGAGACGCTGGTCCTGACACATGTGACTCTTCCCCTCCACTACGCTCTGGTGGGGAAACTGGTCCTGATCCCCCGCTGCTGCTTTGGGGTTCCCCGCTGGCTCCTTGTTTCTGGTGCATCCCCCCTGGGACCCCCCTTGCCCTGACCGTCGGCGCCCCCTTCTGGGAATCTTCTGATTCGCTGGAGAAGCTCATGGAATCTCTCGGGTCACTGTCATACTCCCCTACGCTGCCCTCGGATTCTTCCCCTTCGCTCTCCATTTCCTCTCTCCCCTGTGCTCCTGCTCCCAAGCCCCTGACACATGTGCATACATAAGGCAGCCTGTAGTGTCGTTCATTATTTGTTACATTGCTAACTACTCAAATACTCATCTCGGCTGTGAGCCCTGGAAGAGCTGCCCCCTGCCTCGCAGGACCTTTTCCACCTGACCTGGAAGGGCAGAACTCTGACTGACTCCAGCTACAAAACAGGCTGCTGAACAGACTGTTGGTTGGGGTATAAACACTGGCAGACGGTGGGGTGCCATCACGGCTGCCCCCTGCCCACACTGGGTGCCACGCCCCCAGGACACGCACAAGCTCCGCCCCCACCTGCTCTCCACCCCCAGGTGCTGTAGCATGAGCTCCGCCACTGGGTATAAATAGTAAAATTATTATTGGTATTATTATTATTGAATGTGCAGGACCTTTTCCGCCTGGCCTGGAAGGGTAGGGCCCCGACTGACTCCAGCTACAAAAGCCTGCTGAACTGACTGTTGGGGTGGGGTATAAACAATAAAAGTATTATTATTTTATTATTATTATTGAATAAAGGTAAAGGGACCCTTGATCATTAGGTCCAGTCGTGACCGACTCTGGGGTTGCGGCGCTCATCACGTTATTGGCTGAGGGAGCCGGCGTACAGCTTCCGGGTCATGTGGCCAGCATGACTAAGCCGCTTCTGGCGAACCAGAGCAGCGCACGGAAACACCGTTTACCTTTCCCGCTGGAGCGGTACCTATTTATCTACTTGCACTTTGAGGTGCTTTTGAACTGCTAGGTTGGCAGGAGCAGGGACCGAGCAACAGGAGCTCACCCCGTCGTGGGGATTCGAACCGCCGACCTTCTGATCGGCAAGTCCTAGGCTCTGTGGTTTAACCCACAGTGCCACCCGTGTCCCTATTATTGAATAGGATGTCCCTATTTTCATCAGAGAAATGTTGGGGGGTATGCATTCTTAGGACACTGAATGAGGATCATTACTTGTCTCTCTTGGTTAAGCACTGGGATAAGTAGTGTCTAGGCTCGGTTGTGCCCTAGCTACTGGTTTGGTGGGTTCTGCTTTTTTATTTATTAAGAAAATACCTTTTCACAGGGTGCTCTAGCTAGAGACCAATTGGGTTGGAGGAATGAGAGAACGAAACAGCTTCTGCATTGGCTTAGCCAATATCTAAAGCTGTCTTGCCTCTCAGAGTATGCAGAGGCGGCTCCAGGCTTTAGGCTGTGTGTAGGTTGGTGGCCATAACAGAAGTATATAAAAAACACTGAATATTTCTAAAAGACGGTTATTACTCTCTCTTGTGTAGAAGGCTACTCTGGTTTGTTTATACACACACACACACACACACACACACACACACACTTTTTTGGGTTTTTTACATATCATTTTTAACAATCCTTTAACATAACTTCTTATACAATATTTTAGACTTCCATCAACAACCTCTGATGATTTCCCATTCTTTATCACTTATTCTGCATTTCTTAATTTCTCTGTTACTCTTAATTATCATTAACTAATAATTATCTTCATAGTCTTTCTTGCAATTTCAAATAGTCTTCCTTACAGAACTTCTTGCAGTCCTACAAGCATAATCTGTTCCTTACAATTGTTTTTCAAATAGTTCTTATATTTACTCCAGTCTTCTAAGAATCTCTGCTCCCGCAGAGATTCCTGTTAATTTATCTAATTCTGCATAGTCCAAAGGCTGCTCTGTTTTATGTGTGGCAGAATGCAAATGCTCATTTCTTCAACTGGTCGAGATGGAAGGAACCAACTCTCGGGGCAGTTCTGGTCTATATTACCAGTGGGGGTCTGTTTCTTTAAAAAAAATATGGATGAAATCTCTGATCTGTAATTTTTCTATCAAAATTATACCTGCCTTTTAGTGGAGCTGCGCACACGATTCTCTCTTTCTTTCTCTCCTGTGGCCAGGACTGCAATACTATGCTGCTCTGCGCACCTCGCACATGCGCAGAAATGCTCTATTGAGCATCCGCAGAAGTGGTGCCTCTACTTGCAGATTTTTTGGGGTACGTGCAGACCCCTGGAACAATTTACATTCATATCCAGAGGGTCCACTGTATTAGGATAACAATATCAAATTTATAAAAGAATGTATGGGTTCTGGTGTTTTTGGTATGTATTCAAATAATGTTCCTCCCCTTTACACAGTTCTTTGTTTTGTGCTTTTTCCTTCTTTTTGTCTCACTTTACTGCTTTATATTTGAATTTCCCCCCAATAAAATATCAGTTAATAGAAAATAAAATAAAATAAGAAAATCAGTTCACGAGATTTCCAGAGCTCTCCTCCTTGTCACTTCTCCATCAGCTTTTGGTCCATTTAATCTGGGCCTCTCCTCTGTATGGCTCCAGCTCCTGTTGTGAGCGATCGGCCTGCTTGAGTGATCTCAGCTTTTCCTGTCACATCACATTTGCATAAAAGAGGACGGATAACCAAATTTGAGCACACAAATGAAAACACTAAGCGCCGAACCTGTCACAGTTGTTGTCCAACTAATTGTGAAAAATCTGATTTGCCGGCTTTTCGCTGTTCATCAACCAGACCCCCTTCTCAAATTTGCTGTGCCGTTATGCTACCATACCTGTACCTTTTAAACTGTCTGCGTGAACCTCACGCCCTGGGGATTACTTACCTCTCCCCCCAGCTTTTAATGTCGGCTCATCTACTTGACGAAATTAGGCCACCACAGCAAACAAACACATAATTAAAAACCTGGTAAGACAACGGCAGTTGCATCTCCCTAAATTGATATTTGCAGTTGTGTACTGGCGTGTTGAGTGCCCTCTCTCTCTAATTCTGTGTGGGTTTTTTATTGTGTTGGCAGAATATATTGCTACTTGTTGTCATCGTTAAAGTTACTTCCAGGGATCACATAATTAAACCCTTATTGGTAAATTTACCTGGAAATTCTGAAACCTATCTCAAGTATCTTCTCGAAGGTAAGACAAACGTTATTATCCTGGCCATGTCAAAACTTCTCTCGGAGGTCATAAGAATTAGAAATCAACATCCTCTGGATAAAACATAGTGGCTGCCTTGGGATGTTTTCTCTGTATTCCTGCTGCATTTTGCTTTAGAAACTGTTTTTGTGGGTCTTTGGACCATAATAAAAAATATGTGTGATATCACTTCTTACATTCGGTATAGCGGTTTGAGTATTATATATTAATATTAGTAGATATCCAAATGCCATATGAGTATGGCAGATCATTTTCTTTTCCAAAATGTTTTGTCTTTTAAAAAGATAATAATAAACCAAACGAAAGCCATATTGAAAATTTCTGATGAATCTCTAAAATTCCTCTACACTTAACTTGTTCCCCCTTATTGGTTTTAAAATGGTTTCATCCATTTTGTTGTATTCTTGGCTCATGCATATTATAGAAACAAAAAGGATCACTTCCAATCTGCCTCTTCCAGTGATTTTTTAAAGGAATTCCTTGCTCCCAATCATCTCATACCATCCAAGATCTCGTGATCCCTGTCTAAAAAAAACATGCTACTAGGTGATATCAGAGCCTGAAAAGTAATGGTGGGTTGGATTGCTCCAGCCCCAGATTAATATTTGGATTATATTGACTCTTGTGTCATTCCTGTTGTTGCTGTTTAGTCATTTAGTCGTGTCTGACTCTTCGTGACCCCATGGACCAGAGCACGCCAGGCACTCCTGTCTTCCATTGCCTCCCACAGTTTGGTCAAACTCATGTTGGTAGCTTCAAGAACACTGTCCAACCATCTCGTCCTCTGTCGTCCCCTTCTCCTTGTGCCCTCCATCTTTCCCAACATCAGGGTCTTTTCCAGGGAGTTTTCTCTTCTCATGAGGTGGCCAAAGTATTGGAGCCTCAGCTTCACAACCTGTCCTTCCAGTGAGCACTCCGGGCTGATTTCCTTAAGAATGGATAGGTTTGATCTTCTTGCAGTCCATGGGACTCTCAAGAGTCTCCTCCAGCACCATAATTCAAAAGCATCAAAAGCATCATTCCTAGGGCTGCCATAAGTCTGGAAAATCGCAGACATTGCCGGGATTCGGCTGCCAAAAGTCTCGTCTGGGTGGGAATTTCAGCTACCGTTCAAAATTTCCAGGGAAACCTCGGCATATGGCAACCCATTGTGCAAACTAAATGCTCCCATGCAGGGTAGATGTTCTCATATACGCAAAACTCAACGGTCAAGGGCAGGCAGTCTCCGCCATAGGATCCACTGCCATTGTGGTTTACCTCTGCCACCGCCATATTCACAGAAGTGGGTGCAGCACATTCAGATTCAGGTGCTCTGCTTCCGGCAACCTCATTGAGGCCGAATAGGATGCAAAAAGGCCAAGGCTTAGCTGCAGCGGTGGAGGAGAAAGAGCCGGCAAAGGTAAGGCTGGGGCGAGAGGGGGAGGTTTCAATGCAAAGATTGTGCAGGGGGAAAGCATGCAGATCGGGAGGAGGGGGTGTTGAAAAGAGCGCAGGGTTGGGGCACAGACCATCGGGCAGGAAGGCATTTGAAAGCATGCAGTTCGCGAGTCGGGTGGGAGGAAAAGCACACGGATCGGGAGGAGGGGATGGTAAAATGAGTGCAGGATGAGTGCAGAGGACAACAGAAAGACCATGTGGATCTTCAGGCGGGGAGAGGAGAGATTGAGGTTGAATCCTGACAAGACAGAAGTACTGTTTTGGGGGGACAGGAGGCGAGCAGGTGTGGAGGACTCCCTGGTCCTGAATGGGGTAACTGTGCCCCTGAAGGACCAGGTGCGCAGCCTGGGAGTCATTCTGGACTCACAGCTGTCCATGGAGGCGCAGGTCAATTTTGTGTCCAGGGCAGCTGTTTATCAGCTCCATCTGGTACGCAGGCTGAGACCCTACCTGCCCGCGGACTGTCTCGCCAGAGTGATGCAGGCTCTAGTTATCTCTCGCTTGGACTACTACAATGCGCTCTATGTGGGGCTATCTTTGAAAGTGACCCGGAAACTACAACTAATCCAGAATGTGGCAGCTAGACTGGTGACTGGGAGTGGCCGCCGAGACCATATAACACCTGTCCTGAAAGACCTACATTGACTCCCAGTACGTTTCCGAGCACAATTCGAAGTGTTGGTGCTGACCTTTAAAGCCCTAAACGGTCTCGGTCCAGTATACCTGAAGGAGCGTCTCCACCTCCATCGTTCTGCCCGGACACTGAGATCCAGCGCTGAGGGCCTTCTGGTGGTTCCCTTGTTGCGAGAAGCCAAGTTACAGGGAACCAGGCAGAGGGCGTTCTTGGTAGTGGCGCCCGCCCTGTGGAACGCCCTGCCACCAGATGTCAAAGAGAAAAATTAACTACCAAACTTTTAGAAGACATCTGAAGCCAGCCCTGTTTAGGGAAGCTTTTAATGTTTAATAGGTTATTGTATTTTAGTGTTTTGTTGGAAGCCACCCAGAGTGGGGAAACCCAGCCAGATGCACGAGGTATAATAAATAATGACATTATTATTATTATTATTAAGCTATTCCACTGAGTCTATCCTTTCCTCAGCACGCCACATATTGCCACTTCCGACTGAGTTACAGGGAGCAGTAGGATTTTCCTTTTATATATTTTTTTTTAATAATATTTTTATTTTTCCATATAGACACAATACAACAAACATAAACATACAAAAACAAAAACAAAACAAAAAACATGTATCATTTCATATCCTGATTTCATATCCTATCTTCCCCGACTTCCTCATGCCTCCCCTTTCTGTATTCCAAATTCTTATCGATTGTTCAGCAAATCTTCCCTTATTTTAATTTAAATTTAGACTATTCTTCCTTATTCTCCTTATCATAACCATTGCTAATAGTAACCATTTACTTTCCAGTCCAACATCATTCTAACTTTCGTTAACTTTGTAATATTTCTTTAAATAGTCCTTAATTTTTTTCCATTCTTCTTGCGCTGCTTCTCTTCCCTGGTTTCGGATTCTGCTCGTCATTTCTGCCAGGCCCATATACCGTATTTTTCGCTCTATAACACGCATCTGACCATAACACGCATGTAGTTTTTAGAGGAGGAAAACAAGGAAAAAATATTCTAAACGAAACAGTGGATGTATGATTTTTATGGTTCATGCTGTGGCCACAGACATGTGATCTGACAGTGAGTTTGGGGTAGCCCAATGCAAAAATCCTGAGGATCCATGTGGATCCATGCTTTGTAACGTTTTTGCGCCATTGCGGCCCCATGAAACAGTGGGTGCGTGTGTGTTTTTTGGTGCAGGCTATAGCCATGGAAATGCTATGTGATCTGATGGTGAATTTGGGGTGACCCAGTGCAAAAATCCTGAGGATCCATGTGGATCCATGCTTTGTAACCACGTTTTAAGTGGGGAGGGAAGGAAAAGAACTCAAGGGACAAGGAGCACGCGTGGGGTGTGTGGAGAAGGAGCTTTTCTGCGAGCTGAGCGGGGGGGGGGGGGGAGAGCACTGTTGCTTTAAAGGTATACTTAAGGTATTTGCCCTGTGCCTGGGTTTTTTTTCCATTTAACAGTTTGCAGCCTTTTCCTTCCGCTCCTTGTTTTGAGGCAGAATAGATTTGAGCAAGTGAGGAGGACTTGGATTGCAGGGGATTCGCCATTAGCTGTGTAAAAGCGCTCCTCCTTGCAGCCTGAATGATAAGCAGCCACCAGCAGCAATAGAATGGAGCACAAAAAAGCGGTAGGGGCACTAGGACCCAGACAATGCTCAAATCTATCCTGCCTGAAAATAAGCTGCTCCGTCCCGCGGATCAGCTGAGACGCGGGGGGGGGGGGGATTTGCGAAGTTTCCCCCTCTCCCTCATGCCCTCCCCAGCCTTTTTTTTTACTTCCTGGTTTTCACTGCGCTGGCTCAGAGCTCGAGGTTGGTTTTATTTTGCTGCTGGTTGCTTAAATTTTATCTTTCCTGCCATCCCTCTGCAGCCTCACTGCTCTGTTTAGAGAGCGCACGGACTTTTGCTAGCTCCGTCCCTCCTCCCGTGTAAGCGGCTGCTGCCGGCTTTGCTGCCATGACTCTCCTTCCCTCCCTCCTCCCCGGCTCCAGGTCGCTTTAAAGCAAGCAAAGCGAGAGCCTCGTAGAGTGTGTAAGCGGCTCCCGCTTTGCTTGACTGATGGCAGCCATGGCTCCGATCCGTGCATTCGCTCCATAACACGCACAGGCATTTTCCCTTACTTTCTAGGAGCAAAAAAGTGCGTGTTTTGGAGCGAAATTTACGGTAGTCTATCACCTTCATCTGCCATTCTTCCAGTGTGGGTAGTTCTCGCGTCTTCCAGTACTTCGCAATGAGTATTCTAGCTGCTGTTGTGGCATACATAAAGAAAGTTATATCCGTCTTTAACACCCCTTGGCCGACAATACCCAAGAGAAAGGCCTCTGGTTTCTTGGGGAAAGTATATTTAAATACCTTTTTAAGTTCATTATAGATCATTTCCCAGAATGCCTTAATCTTCGGGCAAGTCCACCAAAGATGAAAAAATGTACCTTCAGTTTCTTTACATTTCCAACATTTGTTGTCAGGCACATGGTAAATCTTTGCAAGCTTGACTGGGGTTATGTACCACCTATATATCATTTTCATAATATTTTCTCTTAAGGCATTACATGCCGTAAATTTTATCCCGGTGGTCCACAACTTTTCCCAATCAGCAAACAAAATATTATGACCAATGTCCTGAGCCCATTTAATCATGACCGATTTAACCGTTTCATCTTGTGTATTCCATTTCAGCAGCAAATTGTACATTTTGGACAAATTCTTAGTACTGGGTTCTAACAGTTCTATCTCCAATTTTGATTTTTCCACCTGGAAGCCAATTTTACTGTCCAGTTTAAACGCTTCATTTATTTGATGGTAGTGGAACCAGTCTCTCACCTTCCCTTTTAATTTCTCAAAACTCTGCAATCTCAATTTGTCCCCTTCCTTTTCCAAAATTTCCCAGTATCTTGGCCACTTGGACTCCATATTTAACTTTTTAACTGCCTTAGCTTCCATTGGCGACAGCCACCTTGGAGTTTTATTTTCCAGCAAGTCTTTATATCTGACCCAGACATTTAATAGTGCTTTTCTGACAATATGATTTTTGAAACTTTTATGTGCTTTAACCTTGTCATACCACAAATATGCATGCCACCCAAAAATGTTATTAAAACCTTCCAAATCCAAAATGTCTGTGTTTTCAAGAAGTAGCCATTCTTTCAGCCAGCAGAAAGCTGCCGCTTCATAGTAAAGTTTAAAGTCTGGCAGGGCAAACCCCCCTCTTTCCTTTGAATCCGTTAATATCTTAAATTTAATTCTGGGCTTTTTGCCCTGCCAGACAAATTTAGATATGTCTTTTTGCCACCTCTTGAAACAATCCATTTTATCAATTATTTGCAATGCTTGGAACAAAAACAACATTCTTGGCAATACATTCATTTTTATAGCTGCAATACGGCCTAACAAGGAAAGCTTTAAGTTGGACCAAATCTCCAAATCTTTTTTCACTTCTCTCCAAGTTTTTTCATAATTATCTTTAAACAAATTCACATTTTTAGCTGTCATATTTATACCCAAATATTTCACTTTTTTAACCACAGTTAACCCTGTCTCATTCTGGAACCTTTCCTTTTCTATCTGTGTCAAATTTTTCTCCAAAACCTTTGTCTTAGACTTATTCAATTTAAATCCTGCCATTTGACCAAACTCTTGAATTATTTCCAAAACTCTTTTCGTGCTAGCTTCTGGCTCTTGTAATGTAAGTACTAAGTCATCTGCAAATGCTCTCAGTTTATATTGTTTAGCTCCGACCTGAATCCCTTTAACCAACTGAGGATTTTCCTTTTATAGGGCCTAACTCTGACTCTCAAAGTTAGTACATGGACTGATGAGACATGCTATTCCTAGAATCCTCCAGAATACATTCATTGCTTTAAGGACTGCTGAATATATTTGTTGACAAAAAACACCAATCGGGAAAAGTAGTCATTGCGTTAAGGTTTACAAAGATTGGCTCTGACTTTAATCTAATCCCCTCTTCGACAGCTATCTAAACCACCAACTTTTAACCTATTCTTTCTCTTATCTTGCTTACTCATCTCCGTCTCAGCATCTTTCCCTACCTCCCTAACTGTTCTTCCCAACTGCAGCCCTCTGCCTGACATCTCTGCCATTCAATCTCCCCTGTTGCTAATCCTTCCCCTGATTCTTCCTTTACAACGCTATAGGGCTGTGCATCTTGGCTATATAACGATAAAGGTAAAGGACCCCTGACAGTTAAGTCCAGTTGCAAATGACTCTGGGGTTGCGGCGCTCATCTTGCTTTACTGGCCGAGGGACCCGATGTTTGTCCACAGTTTTTCCAGGTCATGTGGCCAGCATGACTAAGCCGCTTCTGGCAAACCAGAGCAGTCCACGGAAACACTGTTTACCTTCCCGCCAGAGCGGTACCTATTTATTTACTTGCACTTTGATGTGCTTTCGAACTGCTAGGTTGGCAGGAGCAGGGACCGAGCAATGGGAGCTCACCCTGTTGCAGGGATTTGAACCGCCGACCTTCTGATCGGCAAGCCCAAGAGGCTCAGTGGTTTAGACCATAGCACCCCCCGCGTCCCAATCTAGGCCATAAAGGTAAAGGGACCCCTGACCATTAGGTCCAGTCATGGCCGACTCTGGTTGCGACACTCATCTTGCTTTATTGGCCAAGGGAGCCAGCATGACTAAGCTGGAGAACCAGAGTGACTAAGCTGGAGAACCAGAACAGCGCACGGAAATGCTGTTTACCTTCCCACCGGAGCGGTATCTATTTATCTACTTCCACTATGACGTGCTTTCAAACTGCTAGGTTGGCAGGAGCAGGGACTGAGCAACGGGAGCTCACCCTGTCGCGGGGATTTGAACCGCCAACCTTCTGATCGGCAAGCCCAAGAAGCTCAGTGGTTTAGACCATAGCACCACCCGTGTCCCTATCTAGGCTATAGTGCAATGCTAAAAGGGGGAGGAGGAACCAAGGTTGGCCCATGCCGTTGTATGAAGCCATGCTTGGAAGTGACATGGCGTTGCTCTGTTGAAACAAGGCAGAATGGGCCCTGCCAATCGTTTGGATGGGAGGCGGCTTGGGAATTGTGCGTGAGCTTTTTGAAATGGCTGAATAGAAATAGAAAAGGAACATATGAAGAAGCTGCTGGTCCATCTAGTCCAGTGTCCTCTTCTCACTGTCGTCAACCAGATTCCTGTGGGAAACCAGTAATCAGGATTCGAACACAAGACCACTCTGTCCTCCCGTGGTTTCCGGAAACTGGCATTCAGAAGCATCGCTGTCGCCAACTGTGGAGGCAGAGCATTCCTTCATGGCCAGATTAACCATTAAGCAAAATAAGCACATGCTTAGGGCATCAAGGGAAGGCGTGGCACTACAGAAATTTCCCATTGCCGGATTTACCGTGGACCAGCAACTCCACTTTTCACTTTACAAATTTTGAGACAAAATCTATATTAATTAAAGTACGAAATCACAAGATTCAGCTGTAAGCTAGTAGCTAAATTGTTCTTATTGTGGAATAAAGTGGAAGTACGCAAAAATAAACACCATTTTCCATCTTACTGTAGGTTTTTTTCATTTTGAAATTATTATTTTACGGTTTATTGTTGTTTATATTTTGAAGTAGATATATATGGGGGCACCAAAATATTTTAAGCGCTTAGGGCCTCTAAATGTCTTCTGGGAGGGCATGCCTTCATCTGTAGGGGGTGAAATTTAAGATATAGAGACGTGAGGGGATTTTGCAGGCTTCTTTCTCTATTTCTCGTCAATTAGTTTGTTCTTTTAATTGTATTGTGAAGACATATATATATATATATATATATATATATATATATATATATATATGTCTCAATCTGGGCCTCTTGTCCACAAATTTCTTATCTTTTAAAGCCATCCAAATTGAACATACGTTTAAAGAAGATTGGAAAATGTTTATTGAATATATGGGGGGCGGAATTGTGTACACTTGAAAACGTTGGCAGCATTAAGATGAATTCAAAAGTGTAAATAAGTTTTGATGGAACTAATAATGGTTTAGTTTATATAAAATATGCAGGGATTTATGCTATGTAAAATTAACTATGGAAAGAGAAGAAGGGAAGCCATTGATATTTGAAGGTTTTTTAAATGAATATTCTAAAGTAAAAAACAGAAAATTTTATTATATACAGTGGACTCTCCAGATACAAACTTAATTCGTCCCAGGGGTCTGTACTTACCCCAAAAAGCCTGTATCCAGAGGCGCCGCTTCTGTGCATGCGTGCAGCATGATAAGAGAGCTTCGGTGCATGTGCAAAGCATTCAGAGAGCTTCTGCTCATGTGCGCGTGGCAAAACCCGGAAGTATACACTTCCGGGTTTGCAGCATTCATAACTTGAAATTATGTTACCTAAAGGTAACGTAACCCGAGGTATATATATATATATATATATATATATACAGAGAGAGAGAGAGAGAGTGTTATACCTCGGGTTACAGACACTTCAGGTTGCGTTTTTTTCGGGTTACAGACCGCCGAAACCCAGAAGTACTGGAACGGGTTACTTCCGGGTTTCGGTGGTCGCGCATGTGCAGAAGCGCTAAATCGTGTTTTGCGCATGCACAGAAGCGCCGAATTGCAACCCCTGCATGTGCAGACGTGCAGCTGCAGGTTGCGAACGTGCATCTCGCACGGATCACGTTCGCAACCCGAGTGTCCACTGTATAGCCATCCAAATTGGTGGCCATCACCACCTTTTGTGGGAAGAAATTCCATATGTTAACTATAACTTTCAGCATAAGTAGCGTTCTATTACAAAGTGTGTATCTGTTGCATATACATACACATCAACCCTGAAGGTGTAAAACAGGTATGAAGTATATCTTTTATCTGCGGCCAATTCAGATGTTTGACCTGGGCTGGATCTAGACACATCAGTAGAGCGTTTCAGGAAAACACATTGTAAACCTCAAAGAGGGGAATCCCGTTGGCGAAAGACGGGACTCCACAGCGCCATCTGGTGTCACAGTGTTATAATGCATATAAAATTTTTTCTTTATTAATGTAGCCGAGTCCCTGGTGTTCTTGGTTCAGTGCAAGAGGAGGATATGAACGACGCGAATGTGTGTGCTTGCTGCCGTGGAAAGGTAGTTGTTTGAGTCAAGGTATTGTGGGTATGGATAAATTCTTTATGGGATTACATGTGTGAATCCTTACACTCCACAAAAGCCGACTTGTGCGGTGACAAGAAAGCTCAAGTCCGGGCTCTCCACACTGAGGTCATGGATCCAGGAATGAATAGCTGAATGGCTTTTAAATGCCAGCCGGCGAAAGCTGAATAATGTTTGCTGCAACACTTATGAAAAGCACTTACGCTCTAACATTGTGCCTTAAGGGATCAGGGAGTCTTGCTGTTAAAAACACATTGTTTGGCTTTTAAATTTTGAAAAGCGTAAGAGTGAATGACATCCGTTAAGTGTAAGGGTCTGCGTTTTAATCAACACTGAAAAATGAAAGGGGTGGTTAGCAGAACTACAGGTTATAAGTAGACTCTACACACCAATGGATTTACCACATAAGTGGAGGGATTGGTGTGTGTCACATAATACCCAGACTTCGTCTTTTTTTTTTTTAAAAAAAAGACTTTTATTGGTTTTACAAATAAAAGGTACAAATAAATAGAGATCAATAGAATCATACTGCATGAGGGGATTCTCCAAATCTCAAGACTCACCCCCCCCATCCCATTCATGGAGTCTTATTTTAAACATCTACAGCTGCATATTAGTCCATACTCCAATTTTTATATCAAGCCATATTATCCATAATATTTTTACACTACAAATGAGTCAAAATCCTGCTCTTGTTTCCATCTGCTTCCAGTGGTCTCCTAAATGAGTTATAAATAAGTGCCGGGTTTACGTATAAGCCAGGCATGGCCAAACTTGGCCCTCCAGCTTTTTGGGACTACAATTCCCATCATCCCTGACCACTGGCAGGGATGATAGGAGTTGTAGTCCCAAAACAGCTGGAGTGCCAAGTTTGGCCATGCCTGGTATAAGCTAAACAAGCTATAGCTTAGGGCTCCACTCCCTTGGGGGGCCCCCAAAAAATTAAAGGGGGAAAAACTGGATGTACTTTGATAAAATACGTATTTTGTTATGTGCAAATGGCCTGTTAGGTGCATAAGTTACCATATAGCATATATTCAACACAAAAAACTCTGACAATTTGTTGTTGACAAAGGACAGCTGGACATATAAAGGGCCCCATTACCTTCAGTAGCTTAGGGCCTCATCAAACCTAAGTCTGGCCCTGTAAATAACTTACAACTTTCCCCCATTTTTTAAATAAAGTTTTCATCCTCTTGGTTTCTGAGTTTTCCAGTCAGCTTTGCCATCTCGGCATAGTCCATCAGCTTGGACTATGTATGGAACAACAGCCGCTCGGATGTTCTTGGCCCAGAGTTGGAAAAGTGACAATGTCTCTACCAGAAAAGAATGGCAAACCAGACTTCGTCTTTTAAAAACAAAAAAAAAGCACCGGCTTGGATCCTGTGTTGCCCTTTCACAAACACTTCAATCTAGCCGAGGTCAGTTTGTATCGGAATTCGCGAAGATCAAATTCCTCAAGCATCCCTAGACTGGGCAGAAAGAACAGCAGAACATTTACACTGGAGTATTTCATAATATTCATGTATTTCGCCGCATTGTTGGGTTGTGGCTTCAGGCAGGCAGAATCTGAGCAGCATGCACTGGTACGTCTGCTCATTCCTGGTAAGCAGGAAGGAATGCTTTGTGGGCACCAAAACAAAATGTTTAGGCACCTTGTCCCACTACCAGACCAGGCAACCAGGTGAGAGATGATGGAACCTGTAACAGCAGCTTGTTGTTGTTTAGTCGTGCCCGACTTCGTGACCCCATGGACCAGAGCACGCCAGGCACTCCTGTCTTCCACTGCCTCCCACAGTTTGGTCAAACTCATGTTCGTAGCTTCAAGAACACTGTAACCATCTCGTCCTCTGTCTTCCCCTTCTCCTTGTGCCCTCCATCTTTCCCAACATCAGGGTCTTTTCCAGGGAGTCTTCTCTTCTCATGAGGTAGCCAAAGTATGGGAGACTCAGCTTCACAATCTGTCCTTCCAGTGAGCACTCCGGGCTGATTTCCTTAAGAATGGATAGGTTTGATCTTCTGGCAGTTCATGGGACTCTCAAGAGTCTCCTCCAGCACCATAATTCAAAAGCACCCATTTTTCGGCGATCAGCCTTCTTTATGGTCCAGCTCTCACTTTCATACATCCCTACTGTGAAAGGATTCTGTGGAACTGCAACAACCTTTCGTGTGGATTGTTGGACTCTATGAACAGACAGGTAGAATAGACACTTTCACATATATGGACCTTATGCATAAACTGATTAGAGAATGAACTGACCCACTGGGTCTTCTACTTTTTTCACTGAACTTTATGAGCTACTCCTGTTGAAATATACAATTCAGTACAATGAATAGTATATATTATTTTTTCAAACGTACAGCCGTTACATCTTGTGTGTTTATTGAATATGTTTCACGTAACCAGAGGTTTGTTGTTGTTTTGGAACCTGTAATCCAGCAACATCTAGAGCAGACTTGCTCAAACTCGGCCCTCCAGATGTTTTGAGACTACAATTCCCACCATCCCTGACCACTGGTCCTGCTAGCTAGGCATCATGGGAGTTGTAGGCCAAAAACATCTGGAGGGTCGAGTTTGAGGGAGCCTGATCTAGAGGACCCACAGATTCTCCGCTCCACCTTCATATATGTTAACTTTCAATGTTTGATTTGATCCCCCAGCCCAAGTGTGCTGTATTTTTATTAAACTGGTTAGAGTTGGATCAGGGCATTTCTACTTTTCAGTACTTAATTCAGTTTCAATGCTTAATAATATAAACGGACATCTATTGTTAACGGTACAAGGGGCGGTAGGAGAGAGGCAGTGTTAGAGGAATCAGGTTTTTGCACAATTGCTTTCAAAACTTTTATGTAAGTGACTTGATTAAAAGAGAGGTGGAATAATCTGTAACTACTGAAATGTTAACAAACAGTCTATTCTAAAGGTACTGTTTCAGAGACTGGAGGATGAGATCATTTAAGCTGAATGTGCATCTGTTTTTCACCCCAGATGGCCAGTTCTTAATACCTAAAATGTACAAATTGAGCTTGTGAGGACTCATGATCCCAAGTTTACTTTTAGAGGATTCTGTGGTATTCTCTCCCCCGCCCCCTTGCCCGGTTGTAAAATTTCTTGACGGAATGTTTGTACAGAGCTGACACAAGGTATGTGTGAAGTCTAACGATCCATTTAATTTTTGAACCAATATTAGTGGGAAACTGTTTTGTGCCGTTCCCCTAGGTCTCAAACACACAGCTCCTTCTTATCCTCCTATTAGACATCTATTGACATTTGATTAACAGCAGTCCTTTCTCCCGCTTCCATTAGTACCTCTGTGAATTGTGTGGGGATTTTTCTCATTTTCCCTTGTCTACCTGGGCAAATAACTGTCCCTCCATTCCCTCCCTCTCCCCACGTTCTCTTGCAGAGCTAGCATAGTATCCACACACATGCAATTTGATTTTCTGCAAAGCATGTCAGAACTCTATTCTCCTATAATAAGTTCTAGCATGTGCAAAACTGTTTTGTTTTTTGTTTTTTCATGCTTGCTCATCCAGTTATAAAGCGAATTAGGTTTTTTACTCCTATTAACGCCATAAGAATGATAGGCTCTGATCTTTAAACGGGCACACAGCATTCTCAGACAACTGCTTTAACAATGGAGGATGTGAAAGCCACCTTGTATATCTCCCACAATGCCTCAGAGTGATGCTGTGTTGGGGTATTATGGGGCAAGCACTGGCAAGCACAAGAATGGGGCTTTCCCACCTCCTTTATGCTGTAGCCCCCATTCTTGTAAATTAAAGCCATTGGTTTGGTTTCTACCCTCTGGAGCAGTAGAACACAAGTTTGCTCCATGTTCCCATCAGATACTCTGAGGCGGCTATCATATCGCCTCTCAGCCTTCTCTTCTCCAGGCAAAACATACCCAGCTCCCTCAACTGTTCCTTGTAAGGCTTAAGGGTTTCTTAAGGGGTTGAGGTCTCCCTAGAAAAGTGTTTGTAGCTGGGTTTGTGTGTGTGATAGGTGGAAATCAAAAAGACCACCCCTTGTCTGGCTCGTAAGTTAGGGGTGCCATACACCTAAAAGTTGTATAGTTATCTATCTCCTTGACATCTGAATAATAATATAGTGGTACCTCGAGTTAAGAACTTAATTCGTTCTGGAGGTCTGTTCTCAACCTGAAACTGTTCTTAACTTGAGGTACCACTTTAGCTAATGGGGCCTCCCGTTGCTGCTGTGCCCCTGACACACAATTTTTGTTCTCATCCTGAAGTAAAGTTCTTAACCAGAGGTATTATTTCTGGGTTAGCGGAGTCTGTAACCTGAAGTATCTGTAACCCAAGGTATCACTGTAATAGTAATAATAATTTTATTATTTATACCCCACCCACCTGGCTGCGTTTTCCCTGCCACTCTGGGTGGCTTGCAGCACATAAAAAATTGTAAAACATTAGACATTTCCTGATACAGGGTTGCCTTCAGATGTCTTCTAAAAGTCAGGTAGTTGATTTCCTTGACATCTGATGGGAGGGCGCCACTACCGAGAAGACCCTA